>NC_069784.1:64460183-65085183 GCF_027406575.1 Nycticebus coucang
ACGAACTCCTGAGTATACTTTAAATTTCAAAATATTATAAAAGTACAAATGTTTCTGTTGCATAAACTCATTGCATAATGCTAGAGCCTGGGCTTCTAGAATGCCTGTCACTAGACAGTACCTGACCTTCACTGCACCATACCGCTGAAGGGTCCATCCACCAGCCCCTCCCACTCCCCCTCATTCCTGGTTTCCCATGTTCTTTATACCTTTTTGTGCTCGTGTGTGCCCAACCTTTGCTCCCACTGGTTAGTGAGAATACGTGGTGTCTGCTTCTCCGTTCCTGGCACGCTTCCCTAATGTATGTGGTCTCCAGGACCATCCGAGTGGCTGCAGAAGACATTACTTCTTGCCTTTTACAGCTGAGTGGTGCCCATGGTGTGTGTGTGACATGCGCATATATATACTCCTTTGATGAGATAGCTTAGATGTCTATTTCTTCTATCATTATCGTTTTTGTAGCTGTCATTAAGACTTATACACGGTGCACAAACTTTATGTCCACCCTATATTTTTTACCATTGAGGTTTTGTATTTTCTTTTCTTTTTTTTTTTTTTTGCAGTTTTTGGCCGGGGCCTGGGTTTGAACCCACCACCTTTGGTATATGGGGCCGGTGCCCTACTCCTTGAGCCACAGGCACCACCCTGAGGTTTTGTATTTTCTTAAGTAACTGATTCTGTGTAGCTTTCCCTTTAAAAGTCAAATATCTCATGGTCCAAAACCATTCCTACTAACAGTACTAGGAAACAACACAATGTTAAAAATGGAAGAGACCTCACATGCTAATTCCTCTCTTTTTTTAAACACAGGTACAGTGAAGGTAGAGCTAAAAATCAACAATCCGGTCCATGAACGAGTTCTTTACACTGTTCATCAGCCCCTTTAAGAAACTGGAGGCTCAATGGATAGTTTCAAATAATGAAGGAGCATCTGCTCCTATATATCATGAGTATTCTAAAAAAAGTTATATTGGGAGCTCTGGTAAGTCTGTTTCTCATGAACTCAACAAGACAAGATTCCACAATAAACCGGAGGGCTAGAAATAAAAAAATAACTAAGTACATACCTGTTGTATTTGGTTGTACTAGTTTGATAACGTTACTGACCCCAGCTGAGAGGGAACTTGAGTAAAACTTCCTAAGAGATGCAGCACTGGCTTCCAGATGAATCTGTATCGCCTCTGTGAGGAAGGAGAAGGAAGTGTTAGAATCTGAGACAGCGCTGTCCGAGCGAACTTTCCACTTACTGAAAATGTTCTATAGCTGCACTGTCAGATAGAGAAGCTGCTCTTTACATGGGAGAGAGTTGGAAATTTGCCTACTGCAACTAAAGGAGCAGATTTTAGGTTGTGTTTACTTTTTTTTTTTTTTGTAGAGACAGAGTCTCACCTGATCGCCCTCGGTAGAGTGCCGTGGTGTCACACAGCTCACAGCAACCTCCAAATCCTTGGGCTTAGGCGATTCTCTTGACTCAGCCTCCCAAGTAGCTGGGACTACAGGCGCCAGCCACAACACCTGGCTATTTTTTTGTTGTTGTTGCAGTTTGGCCGGGGCTGGGTTTGAACCCGCCACCCTCGGCATATGGGGCCGGCACCCTACCCGCTGAGCCACAGGCACCGCCCCTGGTTGTGTTTATTTTTTAACTAATTTATATTTGTATTTGTATTTTAGTAGTTCTCTGTGGCTAGCTAGTTGTTATCGTATAGGACAAAGCAGACAAAAATATTTAAACAAACTCCCTCTATACCTATTTACACAGATCACCACCACATACCACAGAATAACACACACATTCGTTGGCTTATCCACAAGTTCTTGTAAACTCAATCACTCGTTATATTTCTACCAACAAATCCCGTGCAGGTACTTTACAACCCAGGCCATGTTGTTGCTACTTTTCTACCTCTTAAACGAAAAGAGTACAAAGAAAGTATACTTAGCTCTCCACACCCAAGGGTCATATCAAAAATACTCAAAAATTTGGCCCGGTGCCTGTAACTCAGTGGCTAGGGTGCCAGCCATATACACCAGAGCTGATGGGTTCGAATCCATCTGGGCCTGCCATACAACAAGGACAACTACAACCAAAATAGGGCCAGGTGTTGTAGTGGGCGCCTGCAGTCTCAGCTACTTGAGAGACTGAGGCAAGAGAATCACTTAAGCCCAGGAGTTTGAGGTTGCTGTGAGCGGTGACACCAGAGCACTCCACCCAGGGCAACATAGTGAGACTCTGTCTCAAAAAAACAACTCAAAAATTTGAAAAAATTAAAAATAAAATACAAATAAGAATTAAAGGACTATAACAACTATCTATGTGTATATAGCATTTTCACTGTATTAGGTAGTATAAGTAATCTAGAGATGATTTTAAGCATACGGGAAGATACACTACATAGGTTATATTTAAATGTTATGATACTTCACACATGGGGTTTTAGCATACAACTATGTTGGTATTCCCAAGGGATCCTGGAACCAATCCCCAGGGATACCAAGGACAAATCTAAAAGTGATACTTTGCAGCACTGCAACAAAGAACAGAATCTTTATGCACCTTCAGAGGAAATTTATCAAAAGTGACAACACTTTCCCCATATAAAATGGCTGTACAGGAGGGGAAAAAACATGTTCAAAACTGAAAAGTAACATAATATATTTCCCTTTTAAATCTGATAGAAAGGCACTCTACCCAGGGTGACAGCTTGAGGCTCTGTCTCAAAAAAAAAAAAAAAAAAAGAAAGAAAGCTAAGTAACCCATTTATAGCCTAAGAAGAAGGGTAAAGGGGATAGGGAGGGAAGGGGGTAGGATGGGTGGAGGGTGGGTGATTGGTGGGATTACACCTACGGTACATCTTACGAGGGTACATGTGAAATTTACTAAGTGTAGAATATAAATGTCTTAACACAATAACTAAGAAAATGCCAGGAAGGCTGTGTTAACCAGTTTGATGAAAACATTCCAAATTGTATATAAAATCAGCACATTGTACCCCAGGATTGCATTAATGTATACAGCTATAATTTAATTAAAAAAAAAAAAAAAGAAATGTGATAGAAAGGAGGACACATACTGAGATGCTACGGGATTATACAGGAAGGAAAGTTTCTCTTGTGCTACATCTAAGGGCAGACTTGCTCCCTGATTGCTTCCTAGGAGGCCTCTCAGCTCTAATTTTATCAGTGTAGTCACAAAATAACAAAGCCTGCTGAAACACTGAAATAAGTGTATATAAATCCAGTCATTGGTACAGATTAAGCTTTTCTACTCACCGAGCCCCTTCGGTATGTTCTTGGCTAAATGGTAAAGCCATTTAACTCTGAGCATCCAATCTTGGTTAGTTGCTCTTTCTATGAGCAATTTAACAGCCATGGCCAAAACATCGGGTTCATCAACCCAGGAAGTATCCAGTTCGACTGCACTAAATTTCAGGTTGTCAGGGCTGGAAGACTGCATGATTTTCCCTAAGTCTTCCAAAGTAAGAGGCTGACTCCTGGAATTCACGGGAACAGGCAAAGTTAGTGCTAATATAACCTTAATTTCACATTTCAAAGAAATTGAACCAAAGGTATAAGGAGGTAAAAGATGAGTCTCCCACAAAGGAAGACAATTAAAACACAAACCTAATAAATAAAAGGGGGCATCATCACAGTGAGTAACAACACAAAGACAGTGGGAGAATAAATGGCCACACAATGCTCTGAGTGAACACACCAAGTCCAGGCCATTTCCACAAAGGGCAAAAACTAGTCAAGACGCCAGACAGACACACGAACTGAGTCCTGCACTGACCTTGCCCAGCTGGTGGTTCTCAGGCTCATCCTGTTGAGGCAATATAGTAAGATCTGTCCATCAGTCCGGACTACGGAGAGGTGGGAATCTTCAGCAGCAAAGAGAGCCGAAGGAACAGAATCCGGCCACAGTCCCATGGCGAGAAGGGAGCTCCCCCAGGTCTCGTGCACTCGCAGAGGAGAGATGTGTTTCTCCAGTAAAGCCCTCACAAGCTGGTGGGTGGTAAGGACACACAGTACAGAGGCACCAACATATTAAGTACTATCCTCAAAAGTGGCAAAGTGATAATCATTTTCTACAAGCCATGTGACCATGTCATAACAATTATCACACACATTCTTCCATGTAAAATGCACAAATTAAAGTCTACTTTTGCTTACGATAGGTATGTTTCAAGAAAAGAATATTCACATTTAATCTATTTCCCAGAAAAGTACCTAGACACCAGATCCTATTAGAACAAAACTCCAATAGGCAACTCTTTTCACATCATAAGGTTACCACTTTTAAATATCATTTCCTCCTGGCTCGGCGCCCATAGCACAGTGGTCATGGCATCAGCCACATACACTGAGGCTGGCAGTTTCAAGCTCGGAACAGGCCTGCTAAACAACAATGAAAACTGCAAACACAAAAAATAGCCAAGCATTGTGGTGGGCACCGGTAGTCCCAGCTACTTGGGAAGAGGTAAGAGAATCTCTTGAGCCCAAGAGTTTGAGGTTGCTGTGAGCTTTGAGGTTGCTGTGAGGGCAGCATACTGAGACTTTGTCTCTGAAAAAAAAAAACAAAAACAAAAACAAAAATTTCTTCCACTCAGTAACATAGGGTGTTAACACTTAGAAACATCTGAACATCCCACAGTACCTTCTGGTTTGCCAGCGAATGCTGGGAACAGGCATACACTTCCCAGCATGCTGAGGAAAAGGCTCTGTTTAAACTCAGCCCCCGATGCAGGTACTGGACAGTGAGTGTGGCTGTCTGGATTAGAGCTGACACTGAAGATGCTGGAGAACCTATAAAAAAAATTGCCACTTATGAGCACTAGATCCTTCAAAATCTCCAATGAAAACAGATAAATTCTGCCCTCACACCAAACCTCCTTCTATTCATCACAAGCCAGACACTTATTTTAGAGAACGTAAGTAGACTCCAGGGTCTCCTGAGGGCACAGTGCATTTGTTTCCTTCCCCACCTGGCGCTGTCTGCAGTACGCTATGGGGTCATTCACATGGGTGATAAATTCTGGTGACAAATACCTTCAGTCTAATGCTGACATACACTGACGGTGTTAAAAGGAGTACCATAGTAAAGGACCATGGGCTTTGAACTCCAATAGGCCTACTTTCATCTGTCATTATTTTATTAACTACCCAACTTTCACAAGTTACTCAACTCTTGAGCCTAATCTATAAAGTGGACACAGAACCAATATAAGCACTGAAAATGCAACCACCAGCATTGCACCTGACACACAGTGGTAATTCACTAAACAGGATTTCATTTACTGTTGTGGCTCCTTTTTTGTATAATTGAACATTTCGAAAAACTCACATCTGTTTTAAGTATCTCAAAGTTTCCTCTTTATTCTACCTTCAAGAGCCATTGATGATCCTGGAAATAAGGATAGGTAAACTTTACAAATCTCAGTGCCTCAAGCAGTATTACCCAAAGTGCTAGGCTCTGTATGCGTCAGGATGCGGGGGGAGGGGACTGTCACTAAAATAGTGCCACCCCCTGACCTGCTGAGCCCAGTCTTAGAGTATCTAGACATTTGCATCTTTAATGAGATTTCCTGGTAGTTTCTATTTCTCTGTACACTAAACATAAGAACTCTTAGATGAGCAGTCCAATGAAATAGCATAAATGTCTATAAGACTAAAACTGTGCAGAGGCCCAGAAGTCAAACACCTCACCCACAACAGTATTCCGGATCTCTGTGTGGAGAGCCAAGAGGATGTCGCACACACTGTCCCCCATCAAACCAAGGCTGTGCAGCAGAACTTTCAAATCCAGGTTGTCTAGGGTGCTCCCATCACCTTCGCCTGAAATGTAGATTTCAAGTCCACGATTCCTCATAGCTCGGGATATTTCTCCATGAACAGGATCCATTGAGAGAAAAAGTCTAGAAAAATGGCAATTCGAAGACAAGAAATGCTTTAAGTCCAAGTGCTACCAATGGTATAGCCCAGCAACATCAGTGAGGACAGATCCTGCATGGCTCATCCACAGAGTCCACTCCCCCACACGTGCTCCCATCACCTGTATTGTACCTTCTACTCTAACAGGCATCAACACAGCAAAATCACTTTCCCTAAACCTACTCTCCTAAAGAACCACAGGTTGTTTACCCAGTATAATGTTAGTGCTATCCAAGATCTTCAAAAATCCCTCTTGCAGGCTGAAGCAGTGGATAACTTAAACTCGTGAGTTCAAGATCATCCTGAGCAAAAGTGAGACCCCATCTCTACTAAAAGAAAAACTGAAGCAGGAGGATCGCTTGAACCCAAGAGTTGGAAGTTGCTGTGAGCTATGATGCCACAGCACTCTCCCAAAAAAAAAAAAATCCCTCTTCCACATATTCCCTAAATCAGACCATGCTAACTCATCATTCTAACCCATCTATGAGGGGAGAAAAGGAAGCAGTGAATTCTCCTGAACTGATCACAGTGCTACTATTTGGAATCCAGTCTAGCAATGCCTGGTAAACAACAGAGCCTCAATAAATATTTGTTAACTGAGTGAACTTCATGAATCAGTTTACCAACATAATATAAGGAGGTCCTACAGAATGTCTACCCTTGCTACTGAGGCTACCAGATCACTGTGCAGAAACTTAAGACACAGAAATACCTGAAATTGGGACTTGGTATGATTGTGGGAGTGGATCCATCTATTGTTCCTCTTTCAGTGACAGTGAGGACACCGCCAGGTTCAAGCAAAGCGTTCAGGCGATCCAGCACGGACGGGCTGCACAGAGAGGATCACGAGGTGACATGATCTCGCGGACATGCCACTCTCTTGGCCAAGTCCTGGCCACATCTTCCTTTCCTCATAGATCACTCCCCCAGAGAGTGTAATCTCATTCAGCAGCAGACTCCCCACTGATCCCCCCAATAACTCCCCAAGGAATACGGCCCAGACCTTTATAAATAGGAAATACAAAAAATATTTGTTGAATAAATAATAAAATTAAGGACAATAATAGTAAGTTTCTTCCACTAGTAACCTTTTCACTTACCCCTTTCCTATTCCCTATCTTTCAACATCATTCATATCCATTCAAGGATTTCAATTTGCACATTCAAAAAAAGAAAAAAATCCACAAAGAGCCCTGTCATCTGACCTGCAACGGCTTCGACTATGCTAAAGGCCTATGTGCAGAAGTTTGCACTTGTCCTTTTCCTTACTATAGAAACGAGTGATAACACGGTTGAATTCTTGTCATCAGTCATAGTTTTAATGTCTGCCCTGTGCCAGATCCTAAATTTCAGAAATTCGCCCTTAAGAATGGCCATAACAAGCTGGGCATGGTGCAGACGCCAGTAGCCCCAAGTACTTGGCTGAGGAAGGAGGAATGCATGATCCCTGGAAGTTGGTGCCTTAGTGAGCTATGATCAATGCACTCCAGCCTGGGCAACAGAGCAAAACAACATCCCTGAAAAAATTAAAAGTTAAACAAAACCCAAACAAAAGAAAGACTGATACTCAGTGAATAGAAAAGTAATCCAATTTTGTTAATCTTCATTCAGTTTGGCTGTATATTATCACAGACGTCTGATGATGGACCACCACTGTCACCACAGGGAGAAGTGTGAATTTGGCTGAGGATGTGTACTCAGTGAAGGAAAAAGAGTGGATTAAAAATACCAGAGCTGACACCTGGTATAATTTCAAGTAGGTCCATTCAAAATTAGGCTTGAGGTTCTTACTTGCAGAAGTTAACATTGTCCATCAGAAGCCACTCTCCAGACTTCAGGGCCTGAACCAACACGCTGTCAACCCACTCAAATGTGCCATGGTTGCGGCCACTGGCTGACTGCGTAAGTTTGACTCCAAAGCTTCGGAACTCTTCCACAAGTTTGGCAAACTCTAAAATATCATAAGTAAGAATCACCATCCATAGCACTTAATTTCAAATCAAAAGCTAAGAATTCATGTGAAAAGAAAGTTGAAACTTCTAGTCCAATATGTTTTTTAGGTTTCATGATAGAATAAAATGGAAGGTTTTTTTTTTTGTTTGTTTGTTTGTTTTGCTTCTGTTTAAACACAAACATAGGAAAATTAGATTAGGGATGGGAAATTTGTTTTTTGAGACAGAATCTTACTATGTCGCCCTTAGTAGAGTGCTGTGGCATCACAGCTCACAGCAACCTCCACCTCTTGGGCTTAAGCGATTCTCTTCCTCAACCTCCCAAGTAGCTGGGACTATAGGTACCCGCCACAATGCCTGGCTATTTTTTGTTGCAGTTGTTATTGTTGTTTAGCCGGCCTGGGCCGGGTTCAAACCCGCCACCCTTGGTATATGTGGTCAGTGCCGTAACCACTGTGCTATGGGCACCAAGCCATGAAATTATGTCTTAACAGCTTTCTGAATTAATGTCTTAACACTCAGAGTTGGCATAATATTTCTGTATTACAATTTCTAAAGTGGAAGGAGGAGGATCTTGTCTCCACCTACCATGGCATCTACACTATTGGAAAATGCTGTCAAGTCGGCAGGTGCAAAGGATGTCATTAAATTGGGCTTCCCTGATAATGACTATACCACGTAGTTGTAACAACTGGTATTTATCTGCCCTTCCCTGAAAACTTTTTCAACTGATTTTTATAAGAAATTGTTTTATGACCCTTTTTCATATCAAAATGTGATATACATCACAGTCCTACTTCTAACCATGAGGAAGTAACATGTAATTTGGCCTCCCACTGTTACCAACTAGAAAACTGGGTGAAATAGGCAGCACCCGTAGCTCAGTAGGTAGGGTGCAGGCCACATACACCCAGGCTCACAGGTTCAAACTCGGCCAGGGCCAGCTAAAACAACAATGACAACTGCAACAAAAAAATAGCCAGGCGTTGTGGTGGACACCTGTAGTCCCAGCTTCTTGGGAGGCTAAGGCAAGAGAATCATGTAAGCCCAAGAGTTGGAGGTTGCTGTGAGCTGTGACACCACAGCACTCTACTCAGGGTGACAGCTTGAGGCTGTCTCAAAAAAAAAAGAAAAAAAAAAAAACTTGGCAAAACACATGAAACAATAGCTTTTAATTATACAACAAAAGGTAGCACAAGACTATGATAGTTTGAAGATATTAGATGAAGCCCATAACTGTCCAGGCTTTCTGCCTAGAAGCAATTTATAAATGGCAAAGCAGGGAGGGGGAACCCACAAAGATTAGAGTTTTTATGAAATAGAACAGAGTGGAGTTCAGGGAGGCCAAAGCAACTAAAATGAAGAACAGAGTGCTTCAAAGGAGGGAGCTCCTCAGAAAAAGACTCCAAAAATCTCGACAAGAACTTGGCATCTTTGGCTAAATAAAGCTATTTGCATGTACATATAAAAGTTGGAGCCCTTCAAGCATGAGCAAAAAAACTTCCAAGAAAAGATAATTACTGGGGAAATGTGAGATGAATAAATCCCACAGTTCACACAGGACTGAGTACCATTCCAGGTCCCCCCTCCAGTGTGAAGAGTCCTCAGTGAACACACAAGACAGTCAACGAAGATAAGTTTAAGAGTCACACCTCAAGAGTGGGGCTAATTTATCCCTAGAGTGAAGGTTATTCTATACCTGACCTTAAAAAACATAAAATAGGCTCCATGCCTGTAGCTCAGCGGCTAGGGCGTGAGCCACATACACCACAGCTGGTGGGTTCAAATCCAGCTCGGGCCTGTTAAACAACAATGACAACTACAACCAAAAAGTAGCCAAGCATTGTGGGGGGTGCTTATAGTTGAGGCAAGAGAATCACTTACACCCAAGAGTTTGAGGTTGCTGTGAGCTACAACACTACTGCACTCTACAGAGGGCAACAGCTTGAGACTCTGTCTCAAAAAAAACAAACCATAAAATAATCTTGAAAAGATCAAAATAATCCATGAACAACTTTACCTATCAGAAAAAAAATCCAAGCAGGGCTCACACCTGTAATCCCAGCACTGTGGGAGGCCAATGACTAAACTCACTGGTTCAAGACCACCCTGAACAAGAGTGAGACCCTGTCTCTAAAAATAGCCGGGCATTGTGGCGGGTGCATAAAGTCCCAGCTACTCGGGAAGCTGAAGCAAGAGAATTGCTTGAGCCCAAGAGTTTGAGGTTGCTGTAAGATGTGACGCCACGGCATTCTACGGAGTGTGACTAAATAAGACACAGTCTCAAAAAAAAAAAAAAAAAAAAAAAAAAAATCCAAGTATTTAAATACATACAACAAAATGCACTACTTTGCAACTTAAATTCAAAACACGTGGCAGCCAATCAAAACTGTAAAACACACAAATACAAAAAGAAAATACAACTCATAACCAGGAGAAAAAGCAGTCAACAGAACAGGCTAAAGCGTAAGTGCAGTGGCCTCCTCATAGCTCACTGCAATGTCAGACTGCTGGGCTCAAGTGATCTTCCTGCCTTAGTCTTCCCACTTCTCAAGTAGCCAATTTTTTACTAGTTTATTTTTCATGTTCTATAAAGCCAGATTTGCGCCTGCTCAAGACCTGGTCTTAAACACCTGGCCTCAACAAATCTCTCTGCTTCAGCCTCCCAGAGTGTTAGTAATATACATGTGGGCCACTACACCAATCCTGAAATCGTCCATTTCTTAAGACATTACTAATAAGTAAAATATAACCAATGGCCAATCACAGTGGCTCATTCCTGTAATCCTAGCACTCTGGAAGGCTGAGGCAGAATAACAGTTTGAGGCCAGGTGTTTGAGACCACCCTGAGCAAGAGCAAGACCCTATGTCTGCTAAAAATAAAAAAAATTAACTGCGTGTGGTGAAGATACTTGGGAGGCTGAGGCAGGGGAACTGCTTCAACCCAGGAGTTTGGAATTGCAGTGACTTATGACGACATCATTGTACTACTGTAGCTGGACCAACAGAGCAAGACAGTTTCCAAAGAAGGCCAAGAATAAAAAAGCTTTAAAAAAAAGTGAAGAATAAAAAAGTTTCATGTGCTATTATTTTACCATTTTTTAAGTTTTATACATGTTTTATCATTATAGCTAATTATATATAAAATAAAATATAAAGCTTGGTAACCAATTTCTTTCCTATTTGATTTTTTAGGATCACCAGTTCTGAATACTTTGTCTCAGCTTCATTTTACTTTCTAGGCCAAGTATTTCCAAACTGACTGTAAATCACTGAAGTAATAAAAGCTACAGCCAAGTACAGTAGCTCACATCTGTCATCCTGGCACAGTGGGAGACTGAGGCATGAGGAATGCCTGAGCCAAGGAGTTCAACCTGACTCTACAAAAAAATTCAAAATTTAGCTGGGCATGGTGGTACACACACAGCTGTAGACCCAGCAGGAAGATTACTTGAGCCTAGGAATTCAAAAGCTATAACCATAACACTGCACTCCAGCCTGGGCAACAGAGCAGATTGTCTTAATCTATCTTCTTTATCAATAGATAAAAATATGATCATTGTATTTGTAAATGTATTTCCTGTCAGTGTACACAACATGGGCAATGGTCAGTGACTGAGATGCACATCCAAATATACTTACCTGCCTTGGAGTAGGAGTTGATTTTGTTGTTGAGTCGCTGCATGAGCAATAAAAGTGCTTCCATCTTACTGACAATCTCCGCCGTGACACCTTTACCCCCTTCTCCCAGGCACTTGGGCTTGCATGTCAACAGGAAGTGGCTCCAGGCCCGCAGCACCACCTCTGCATCATCAGCATTAACAAGTAGGCTGTCCCTCAAAAGCGTCCTCACCACACCCTCCACCTTCTCTAGCAGCTGCCTCCAAGGTCGTACAAGGTCAACCTGCAATTTCCAGAGCATATGAATTCATCGTGGCCTTGGCTAGGGTCAGAGAATACTATTAACTCTACTCACCACCAACACAGAAGCCCCTCAAATCAGAACATGAGGTTCGTTATAATTTACCAGAAAATGTGAAGGCAGACCAGTTACCTGCTCAAATCCACCCAGAAGCTCAGTGGTATCCATTGCACTATTCATAGCCATGATCTTTAGTTTGTGGCCAGTTAAGTGTGCCAGAAGCTGAACCAGGCTGGTCTTGCCCACGGAGGCTGGCCCCACCAGGATGACCATCCAGCTCATCTGCACACACTTCATGATCGGCTCTAAAGACTGGAAAGACTGGTGCAGGAGTAGCAGGGGTCGGCGGGGCGGGGGAGGAACGTAGCTGCCACGGGAAAGGACTGAGTAGCCCAGCTAAAAAGACAGACCATGAGATTTCATCAGCATCCCTGGCAGCAGATGAAACCAGAGAAAATTGTACCAGGAGGGAAATGTTCTTGTCTCCTCACCTGAACATCGTAGGGAGTGATATGAAATAGTCTGGTTCCTATATATGGGTTAGAATTTGAACCAAACACGTGCTTGAATACGGCAATGACCTAAAGAAGATAACGTGATCAAAACACTGAATTTACTCTTATAAAACTGACAGACTGCATTTATTTAACTCTATGGAAGGCAAGTAAACGAGTTCAAGAATAGACAGTCACATAATCCCAAAATATCTGAGATTGCAATGAGAACACACCACAAATTAAAACGAAGACACATATACTATGGCAAATCTAAGGAGAAGAAAGAAATTTTCTGTCGTCTTTCAATATGCCACCTATGAAGAGGAGAGCAGTAACGCAAAGGCTCTGAAGAGTAATGCCACTTACTGACCATTTACTGTGTGCCAAACCCTGTATCAGCTACTTTAATAGATTATATCACATCCTCATAGCCCTACAAAACAGGCATCATCTCCATTTTATAGAGAGATAGCAGCACTCAAAGAAGTTATAGAATTTGCCCATGCTGCTAACCAATTTTAAATACAATCTAGACTGCCTCTAGAACATGCTATCACTCCAAATGTTTATGTAGATAAGGAGATGACAAATGTTATCCCTCTTTGTACTATTTACATCGATGTATTATTTACATCGAGTTATTCCTTCTTTGGCAGTAATGCTGTTACAAAACATTTATTAACTCTATTTGGTTTTGAATTTGCTTTAAAAATCTAAGGAGTAGGAGAGAGGTAAGAGAGGTGTGCCAAAAAAATTAAGCCCAGAGCAGTAAAAAAAATTAGGGGCACTCCAAAAAAATAAATGTATATCTACATGTCTTTATAAAAAAGCAATACTTATATAAATATTGCACATTGCATTCCAGTCAGAAAATAAATATCATAAAGATAACATCAGAATCGGTGTCAGACATCTGACTAGGAGACTGAAAGCAGCTTACGTGAGTGTTCCTGTCACCTACTGTAATCCAGGCGATTTCTGACCTCATGTTCCACTCTAAAGCATACAAGCTCTTCTCTCTGATGAAGTTACAGATATTTTCATAATTTGGCTAATTTGGTTTTTGAAAATCAGGTTCAACGCACTTGGACCCTTCCCCAACTTTTACAGCCTTTCTCTATTATTTTTTTGACCTTCTTTCCCCCAGAAAATACCTAATTGGCCAATTACAATAACTTTGAATTGGAGAAGTAATGGAAACCTCCCACATACAACAAGGACCTCCCATCTCACATCAGTCATTCAACAACAGGCTGTATCTTAAACAGGCTTATCACAGTTAAAATACTATAACTAATAAGTGAATAACAAATTAAAATACTAGCTAATGATGTGTAAATTATGTGTCAATAAAGCTGTTTTTAAAAACTAGCTGAGTTAAGTAAGTAAATAAATAAATAAATAAAAAACTAGCTGAGTTGGCTCAGTCCCTGTAGCTCAGCAGCTAGGACACCAGCCATATACACCAGGGCTGGTGGGTTCGAACCCAGCCCAGGCCTGACAAACAATGACAACTACAACAACAACAATCACTGGGCGTTGTGGTGAGCACCCATAGTCCCAGCTACTTGAGAAGCTAAGGCAAGAGAATTGCTTAAGCCCAAGAGTTGGAGGTTGCTGTGAGCTGTGACACCACAGCAGTCTACCTAGGGTGACAGCTTCAGACTATCTCAAATAAAAAACAAACCTAGCTGAGTTGTGTGCTTTCAAATAGTTCTAAATCCCACACAAACTTGACTGCAAGAGGGCATGACAGGTGAGCATTCAGCACGACAGGATTTAAATGCCACACCCCAAAATACACACACTATGACATTCCTTAAGCTGGGATGTTTATAGTGTTATTTTTTCATTTACATATATGTATACATATATATACACACACACACACATATATTCTCATTTAAATGCAAAATATTCCCTCTTCATATATTTTATACTTTCTAGATTAAACACTTTGTAACTGGATTATTTATTTTGAAAGAAAACAGAAAATTCTCCTCTTCTCCTGGGTATCACCTGTCTCCTCCTGCTTCTCACCCCTGTGCTTGTAAAGATGATAAAGATGTTGTTCTAATAATTAGAGGACAATATTGTTTCTACAAAGTTTGTGATCATGGAAATTTAGAAGGATAAGCAAACTGTGCCCTACCAAGCAAACTACTCTTCATTGTAAAAGTCTAAGATAGGAGAATGTTCAGTCTGTTCCCTTAACTCCTTAATTGCCTAGCAGCTCTAACAAGCTTGGTATTATTAGGGTGATGTATGCTCTTTCTCTCCCTTAGGAAGAAATCAACTTTCAGAAGGAAAGAAATGGAAAAAACAAATGTGAAATTCACCTTTTGTTTGTCTTCCCTGGTTCTCATTCGTTCACCATAGACTAAAAACACATGCTGACCAGGGTTGTAACACCCAGGAGACTGGTCAACCAGCATTAACTGACACCAGCGGAAAAGGTCCCGGAGATTGAATTCCCAGGGTCCTCCTTTTTGCCCCCACTTCTTTTCAACAGTCACTTCATGATCAATCTAGAAAGAAAACATTATCACTGGGAAACACATCCTGCTGTCAGGCACGGCAGTAAGTCCTATCAATGCATTATGAGTGCATATGTAACCTGAAACAAAAGTCAGCAAGCTCAACTCAAAGACTCCTTTCTCCAGACTTCCAGATGCAGCAATGCCCTTTAAGCAGTAACATGGGCACTCCCAATACAGAAACGAACTATGGTAAACCTCCACTAGACACCTGTAGCCTTCTAAGTGATTTACTTTAGAGACCCTAAAAATTTTGTACAATACCAAATTTAAAAAATAATGGTTCCAACAGAGCCAGAAAAAAATAAAGAACAATTAATACAAATAGATACTTACTTGGTTATTGAAAGAAACCATTTTTTTAACAATATTTTTGTCAATGGCTGGGAACAAAGTACTGGCGATAAACTCCATGTCAGTTACTGAAAGGGGATCCACAAAGACCTATAAGATCCAAAATAACATGAAAAAATGTTTCTCTTTACCAAATACTAGAAATGACTACCATATCTCATTATATGAAATCATTACTTAACACCAACAATGCGTGAGTAATATGTGTAATACTTGTTTATAGAAATGTCTTTTCTTGCATTTTTAGGATAAAGAATCACAAACTCTAAGAGCAAAAGAGGTTTGTGAATGAAAGAAAAGAGATACATGCAAGTATTTTTTGTTTCTTTGAGACAGAGTCTCACTATGCTGCCTCGGTAGAGTGCCGTAGCGTCACAGCTCATAGCAACCTCAAACTCTTGGGCTTAAGCCTCAGCTCTTGCCTCAGGCTCCCAAGTAGCTGGGACGATAGGTGCCTGGCACAACAGCTATTTTTTTTTTTTTTTTAAGTTGTCATTGTTGTTTAGCAGCTCCAGGCTGGGTTCCAACCTGCCAATTCTGGTGTATGTGGCGGACACCTTAGCCGCTAAGCTACAGGCGCCGAGCTCATGCAAGTATTTTTTTTAAACTTTATTTGCTTAAAATTTTCCTATGTGTAATGTAAAATGCTTTCAAAATTCTGGATGACAGGTATATAATAAGTGTTTACTGTAAAATTCATTCAAGTTTTCGATGTTTGAAAGGCTTCATAAAAAAATTCTTAAAATAACCTTCCATAATGTCCAATTCCTTTACAATTAAGAATTGAAAAAGGCGAAAGACTAGCCTTCGACCCTGAGCTCTGTAAGTAAATTGTGGTGGGGGATGGCAGGGACAAAGGGGCGACTTTACTCTATTCCAACTGATAATACACCAAGTCCTCCTGGGGCATACAATAAAATGATTCAAACCAGGGGGACATCAGCTGAATTAATATTCACCATATAAGGACAAGAAAGAGGATCATTAAGCTGAAACTCACCCATTTTCACAGTGAGCATCCTAACAGCTACGTGACAACAATCTTATTACCCTAACACTCTACCTCTAGTGTCTAATGGCAATAGAAAATCTTACCTGAGTGAATCTGTTAAGGAAAGACCTTGGCAAGCCCTTCCTCCCACCTCCTTGTCTAAAAGGATTTTGACAACCAAAAATCTTTGTCTTTTCATGCTGCACTTGAAAGCCCATTCCTAACTCAGGCACATAGATTTCTCCTCGGTGGTCAAAGCAAGCATTGAGTCCTTCCAATACAGACTGAGAAGCCAAGTTAAGCTATTTGGAGAAGAAAATACATATATTTGTTTCATTATACATGGTGCATAATTATAACAAAAGGCAAAGAAATATTATGCAAAAAAGTAAGATGAGTTATCTTCAGCAGGGAAAAGCTCAAACAATGTTGATAACCTTCTATTCCTTTTGTTGAGACAGAGTCTCACTCTGTTGCCCAGGTTAGAGCGCCATGGTGTCAGCCTAGGTCACAGCATCCACAAACTCATGGATTCAAGCCATCTCCGTCCCTCATCCTCCCAAGCAGCTGGGATTGCAGGTGCCTGGCCACAATCCTGGGCTAGATAACCCTCTGTTTCTAAAGTTCAGTGTAGTCATTCCATTATTCTTTATTTCACATATAGTATATATTAGAGATTTTGATTGTATAGGAAGAGGTTGGTGCAAAAGTAATTGTGGTTTCAGACCATAAATTTATACCATTGTAATTAGGCTCGAACACATCTTTATTAATCAAAATAGGTACCACTAAAATCAACACATTGTTGCCAATGAGAAAAAGTTTGTTGGGAGGCGACGGCCCCACATACCAGAGGTGGTGGGTTCATACCCAATCCCAGCCAAACACTGTGAAAAAAGAAAAAAGAGAGAGAGAGAGAAATAAGTCTGTCTATTCCTGTAGTGTAAAAAATCCACGCTTTGGGATTTGACAAACTCTTGGAAAGCATGTTCTGTATCCTGCTAGTTTCAAAGTGTATCTCCCTGCAAAAAGTGTATTTCCCTGCAAAAAGTTGTCAAGATGCCTGAAGAAGTGGCAGTCAGTTGGCAAGAGGTCAGGTGAAAGTGGTGGATGAGGCAAAACTTCATACCCCAATTCATTGAACTTTTGTTTGTGCATTAAACGTTGGTTGTGCAATGTGTGGTCAGGTGTTGTCTTCCATAAGAACTCAGCCCTTTCTGGTGACTGATGCCAGCTGCAGGCATTGCAGTTTTCAGTGCATCCCATGGATTTGCTGTGCACACCTATCAGATGTAACAGTTTTGCAGGATTCAGAAAGCTGTCGTGGATCCGGCAGCAGACCACCAAACAATGATCATGACCTTTTTTTGGGTGCAAATTTGGCTTTGAGCAGTGCTTTGGAGGTACCTCTTGGTCCAACTGAGTTGGTCATCACTGGTTATCACATAAAATCCAAATTTCATTACCCGTCATGATCCAATTGAGAAATGGGTCATTGTGTTGTTACACACAGTAAGAGAAAACACTTGCAAGCAACAACTGCTCTGACTTTCAGTCAGCTCATGAGACACCCAGTTATCAAGCTTTTTCACCTTTCCTAATTACTTCAAATGTACAACGACTATAGAATGGTGGACACCAAGTCCTTCAGCAACTTCTCATGAAGTTGTCAGAGGATCAGCTTTGATGATGGCTCTCAGGTGGTCTGTCAATGTCCGATGGCTGACCACTACACTCCTCATCTTCAAGGCGCTCCTCTCCATAACAGAGCTTCTTGAACCCCCACTGCACTGCACCATCGTTGGCAGTTTCTGGGCCAAACATGTTGCTGATGTTGCAACTGGTCTCTGCTGCTTTAAAACTCATTTTGAGCTTGAATAAGAAAATCGCTAGAATTTGCTTTTTGTCTAACATCATTTCCATAGTCCAAAATAAATAAAAAATAACCAGCAAGCAATAAGCAAAAAATAAAAACTAAAACAAGAAATGCACATTAAAATGATGCATAACATAATCACATCTAAGAACATATTCGAGTATCAAACGGCAAATTCCAAAAATGCAAAAATCACAGTTACTTTTATACCAACATAATATGTATCAATAATTTAAGTATACTGAATAAATGCTCAAGTTGGATAATGCACCTACATTAACTTACTGTTTAAATAACATAGGAAAAGACTTGCCAATGTACAGACATTTCATTTCCACACTGAGTTTTCAAAAATTTGACACTAATTGTAGGAGGTACAGTTTTCTAATATTTTACATACTTTCCCAGCTCAAATACTGAACAAAATCTCCCTATGGGTTCCAAAGTCAAGATAAAAAACCATAAAGTAGACCCCTACAGCTACCATCCACCTACAGCTTAATAAACAAGAACTATTAAAAGGAGTTCTTGTACCAGAAATGAAAGAGTAGGGGTCTGCAGGTGCTGAGCTTGGAGCTCAAGGATGTGAAGCGTGGGTTTTCAGTAAAAGTAGATTTTGAAAATGCGAATAGGCAAAAAGCAGACCATACTATAGCAGAATTTCATGTGTTATGTTTCCCTAAGTACAACAAAGCACAAGCTCCGCCGCCTATTCCCAAACAGAAAGCTGTTCTTACATGTGCTTCCACGTCCAGAATGTCTTGCAGTCCCTGGGTGTATTTCCACTAAATATAAGCATAGTCAGGTGCTTTTAGTTTCAAAACTAGGCTTTATCTTTTTCTGGCTAATGAATATCCTTTCGGACACCTTTTCTTTCTTTTTTTTTTTTTAATTTTTAAAAAGACAGACTCTAAGTCTGTTGAACAGACTAGAGTACTGTGGTGTCAGCTTAGCTCACAGCAACCTCAACTGTTGGGCTCAAGACATCCTCCTGCTTCAGCCACCTGAGTTTCTGGGACTACAGGCACCCACCATAATGCCCAGCTAATTTTTCTATTCTTAGTAGAGACAGACGCCTCTCTTGCTCATGCTAGTGTTGAACTCCTGAGCTCTAGGGACCCCCCTGTGTTGGCTTCCCAGGGTACTAGGATTATAGGAGTGAGCAGCTGGGCGGCCCCTGTGGCTCAAGGAGTAGGGCGCCGGTCCCATATGCCGGAGGTGGCCGGTTCAAACCCAGCCCCGGCCAAAAAACCACAAAAAAAAAAAAAAAAAAAAAAAGGAGTGAGCAGCTATACCCAGCCTCAGACAACAAAAAACAGCAGGAAGCGGCTCAGCAGACGTGAGCCCACAGCACTCTCTGACCAGAGCAGTCTGGGTCTAGGGAACCTGCTGAGACTGTGTCTACAGTTTCACCTGAAGCACCTGCATCACTCTAACCATCTCAGCTCCAAAAATACTTCCAGCCTTTTCCTGAATTAACACTGTACATTCCAAACTGATCTCAGTCCCGTCTCTAGCTGCCTGTCACAAGTTCAGTAGTTATAATTTACCCAATATGCACGCCTAACACTGATCATTTTTTCATCATTTTTGTATGTCATTTTTCCTGTCTTTCCCTAGTCTCTCTAGTACGCTAGTAAAACACAAGGTGACTGATACCACTTGTAAATCACCTCTTAAATAAACACAAACCCAGCCAGCTTGACAGAGACTAGAGAATAAACTGGCCAAATGCAGTTTTCCTCTGAAGGATAACATGAAAAAGTAACAGTGTTTGTAGGTTATATATACAGATGTTTCTGAATGCATGTTCTGTCAAGTGACCTTTTTTTAAGAAAAAGAAAGCAGGATTGCTTCCTTAAAGCATTTGCTTCCATCATCAGCGTGATCATCTGCTAAGAAATGACCTGGAGCTGTGGACATTTCCATGCCATGGCCGCTTGATCCCATCCCGGGCATGATGGGTAAGCTCCTCACCTCGTCCAACAAGACCCAATGGCCTGCCTTCAAAGCTGCCAAAAGAAGACCGTCACGCCAGGCAAACTCTCCTCCCTTGCCACCTTCAACTGGTAGGTCTGCTCCAAACAGGTCTGTGATATCCTTTGATAGAAGGATGAAATGATGAAAAGCCAGCATTATTTTTAAACATTAACCAGATCCTAAGACCCCAAATCTGAAATGATTAACTTAATACTTAGGCCTGGTGCCACTGCTCCTTCTCCCTGCACCCAATTAAATAATCCCACACTCTAGCAGGGATGCACACATGCTCAAGAATCTTCTTGTCACAATATTCCCAGCATCTATCAATGGAGCCAACACTCGAGATTAACAGCTCTCAATCTTGGCTGTACCTAGACATTAATCACAGAGCTTTAAGCCCCCCCCAAAAAAAACAATGCCCAGGCCCTGCTCCCAGACCACATTCCAAAAGATTTTCATTTAATTTGTCTTCTCTACTCCATTATTTTCATATGATTGTTTGAAAGTCATTTTATTCCTACTGTTTTATTTTAGGAAGCAGAAAAATTAAGTGGGGTTATGTTACTAAAACTACAGGCAATCACTGATTTCTTGCTGTGCACAAATCCTTTCTCTTATTTAAGAAAAAAAATATATATATATATACACGCACACACATACATAAAACAGTAACTGGCTCAGCGCCTAGGATGTCAGCCACATACACTGGAGCTGGAGGGTTTGAATCCAGCGCCTAGGACATCAGCCACATACACTGGAGCTGGAGGGTTTGAATCCAGCGCCTAGGACGTCAGCCACATACACTGGAGCTGGAGGGTTTGAATCCAGCGCCTAGGTCGTCAGCCACATACACTGGAGCTGGAGGGTTTGAATCCAGTGCCTAGGATGTCAGTGACATACACTGGAGTGGAAGGTTTGAATCCAGCCTGGGCCTGCCAAACAACAACGACAACTACAACCAAAAAACAGCCTGGTGTTGTGTCCCAGCTACTTGGGAGGTTGAGGCAAGAGAATCGCTTAAGCCCAAGAGTTGGAGGCTGCTGTGAGCTATGACACCACAGCACTCTACCAAGGGCGACATAGTGAAACTCTGTCTCAAAAAAAAAAAAGATATGTTAACCAGGGTGATGAAAATATTTCAATTGTATATAAAACCAGCACGTGGTACCCCATGATTGCATTAAAAACAAAACAGTAACTACTAAAGTGGGTAGCTCTTTCTCAAAAGAGAATTAGAATAAAACATCTGGAAAGAATAAGGGTCAGCTACTACTGAATCCAGAAGCAGAATTCCTTTCAGTTTGGAAGGTCGTGTTGCTGTGTGACACAACGTATTTGGGAGTACTGATAATGTAACCATTTCTGATTAGGACACTATAAACTGGCACAACTACTGCTATCTACATATCCCCCATCAGCTGTGGGATGATTAAGCTTACCGTCTGCTCTGACAAGTTGATTCGAACAAGGGTATTTCCTGAAGCCTTTGCTAATGCTCCCACCAAACTTGTTTTGCCAACACCAGGGGAGCCTTCCAGAAGAATGGGTTTGTTCAGTTTTGTAGCTCTTAGGAGCCTCTGGGCATTCATAGCTGTGGTCCCAGCGCTGAGTGCATAGTCAGCAATATTACTCCTGTGCAGGACGGGCCCTTAGGTGGAGAAAAACAAAGCCACGATAAGCCGGACATCACCAAATCACATAAACATGTCAACTCTGTATTTTGGGAAGCCAGTAATGTGGGCCGTCAGTGAAGTACCATCTGCAGTGAAAATATTAATCCCTATTTTAATACTTTCCCACTTTTGGATCTGAAAAATGTTTTAGAGGAACAGTCAACAGAACAGCATACTTTCTTCAACCCCACCTTCTACACAGATCTCCCCTCCTCCTATACACATACAAGTATGTACATGAGTTTGACTGCAAACATACATATCTCCTTTCACAACATACACCTCAAATTACTACACACACTTGTGCAATTTACCATGGTAAATAGGTATTATCCTAAAAGTCAAATGTAAGCCAGATATGTAGGCCATATGGTTCTAGGTAAACAACTCCATCAGAAGTTTTTAGACCACCAAGACAATGCGGAATACCTCCTTAACCCATTAGGTAACGGAAGTGCAGCACTAATAAAAGTCTTACAGGGTACAACATTGGTGCCACTATGTCTCTTGAAAGAGGCTTTGGGTACCGTCTGGAGGGGTTGGGGCTAGAGTAGTAGGACAACATCTACTCTACTCCCTGGCAAGCAGAAGCCAGGACGGCCCCAGCTCAAGGTCAGCATCAGAAAGCCACTCCACAGGGGCACTGATGCTGTGGCATGTGGCTTAAGAGAGGGGTCTACTGGTTCGACTATGTGGCCATCAGGGATGATCAAAACACCACTGAATAAGAGGAGGAGCTCTCGGGAGGAAACAGGTGATGTTCCCACCCAGGAGCTTGGGCTGCCTACGTGTTTACCACTGAACTCCCAGTAACTGCCAGCTACCTCTTTAGATTTTATGTGCTCACAATTATAAATGTGGAGCAGAAGTTAAGGAACAGGTGACCCTGCAGTGGAAGCAACAAGCTGCACATTACAATGCCTCAGAAAACACCTAATCTAACAGCTTCATTCAGATACTCGGTCAGGGAAGCCTAGTTAGAATGAAGGAGAGAATTAGAGCACAAACCCACTGTGTCCTTGACCATTGCATTTCCCTTTTAATTATTCATTCATCCATTTACTCCATCAACTGACATTGTCTTAATGCTAGTAAGTATACTTCTACAATCAACTCATAGGATGAAGTCTCCATTTCCCCATATTTTTATATGCCATAATCAGATTCTAACTCAGATAAACTAGTTCAAAAATGACCATGACAATGACATACTAAAACTAAGAGTCACAATAAAAGTCATTTAGAAACCTCTTTACCTCTCGGTATAAAAAATGGGTGAATTCCCCAAAGGTTATCTATTCCAGTGAAGTCTATGGCCTTGTTTCTGTCATAAATTTTCAATTCTTTTTTCTGACACTCTGTGAGTTGAACTACTTTGGCAAGTTTCTTGATGAGGAATTTTAGACATTCTTTTCGAGCCAAGAGGGCTGTGCCAAACCCAGAGGAAGTTACCCCTAAAAGACACAAGGATGAGTCCATCAAGCAACAGCACAATGCCAAGCTTCACCCCCACTCAGCAGCTGCTCCAGCACGGGCTCCTGGGGGAATAGCCTCCGGAGAACTACAGCCTAAAGATGATTGGCAGCATGGATTTTAGCAAAGGAGTCTCACCCCCCCGACCCCCCATCTCCCCAGTCTGTAGATCATCTATTGTGCAGCGATTTACTCAGTGAAGTACTCCTGCCACTCAGTGATAAATCAACCTGTACACAGGAGAACTAACAGCACTATTTGATTTGTATTTCAAATCCTCATGGCTAAAAACCCAGAACTTAAATATTTAATTTTATGAAATCAAAGTAAACTTAAAACAAAGGATTCAGATATATTAACTAAAAATTACCACTCATGCTAAGAATTACCCAGTGATTTGGGCGGTACCTGTGGCTCAAAGGAGTAGGACACTGACCCCATATGCCGGAGGTGGCGGGTTCAAACCCAGCCCCGGCCAAAATAAATAAATAAATAAATAAATAAAAGAATTACCCAGTGATTCAAAAACAAACACATTGTCAACAAACGTCCTTGTCTCTGCTCAGTCGCCACTTCCTGTCTACACACTATGCCACTCACTTTTCAGAGAGCACAGAGAAAAGGAAAGCCACTCTGGGTGTTGGAAACACTGTTGCCTGTCAGAGGCTGGGATGAGAGGCCTGGGCTCACTCCTTCCCTGCTCCTCTGGATCCCAGCCCACGGGCTCCACCAGCTGACAACCTACCTGAACCTATTCCATCAACATACACCAGACACGCAGCGTGAACAAAAGATGTCATGGTGGAGATGGTCTCCGGCCTTTTCAAAGCAGCTTCCTCCCCCATTGTGTTCATGAAGGTAACCCAAGACAGGATATCTCTGATGCTGACCACACACCGCTGGCCAAACTCCTGCTGAGTGAGCCAGTCAATGAAATCCAGCATCATCTCGGCGATGTCAGCGCCTGGGACACAAGGACACAGCATCACTTTCTGTTTACGAGAGATCCCAGAACTGGAGTTCATAGCCTACAAGCAAGTGTGGCCGTGTAACAGCAGCTCCCTCTGCCACCTTGTCACAATCCACATACCTTAACAAAGGAGTAAGCGAGGCATAAGAATTCCAAGGCGACTACTGGGCCCTGCAGGCCCACCCGAGACAGTCATACCTGCTTACCCCTTTATCGCCTCCTCCTTTTCCTTTAACTGGAATCCTCACAGTGAATGTAACATTGCCAACAGCACACAACTTAGCAAGTCAGCTCTTCTGGGTGTGGTCCCTCAACCAACATTCATAGTGACACCAAAAGAAGGTATCAGAAAGGCAAAATCCCATGTCCCACCCCACAGTACTACACCAGAAACAAATGCTGGACGAGGGGCCCAGCGAGCTGTATTGCAGCAAGTTCCACAGGTAAGTCTGACAATCACAGGCTCCATTAATTCTTGTCTCACCGGGTGACTGTCATACTGATAGGGACTGGAGAGATAACAGCAAGTTCAAGCACGCATGAGGCCATCCAGCTGTTAACGGTGCGCACCTATGAACGTGGCAGTTCAGTGTGGACAATGCTTAAAGGGGAGTCTTTGCCCAACTGATTGGAGTCAATCTCTCCTGACACACCACACACAGATGTTTTTCACAGTTTGCTTTCCTGCCCATTTTTAAAACTGTGCTTCAGGATACCTTAAAAAAAGTAAACCTATCTATGAATCCTAATCTCAAAGAAGCAGATAACCAAAAAGGCTTATTTTTTTGTTGTTGTTTGAGACAGAGTCTCAGTCAGTCTCCCTGGGTAGAGTGCTGTGGCATCACAGCTCAAAGCAACCTCACTCTCTGATTCAAGTGATCCTCTTGCCTCAGCCTCCCAAGTAGCTGGGACTACAGGTGCCTGCCAGGACATCCAGATAGATTTTCTGCAATCATGAGCTCAAGGGATCCACCCACCTTAGCCTCCCAGAGTGCTTGGATTACAACAGGTATGAGCCATAGCACCCAGCCCAAAAGTTAACAAAAATTCTTTAATATAAAAATGATTCAGGCTCGGCACCCTTAGCTCAGTGAGTAGGGCGCTGGCCATATACACCAAGGCAGGTGGGTTTGAGCCTGGCACGGGCCTACTAAAGTACAACTGCCACCAAAAATAGCCAGGCGTTGTGGTGGGTGCCTGTAGTCCCAGCTACTCAGGAGGCTGAGGCAAGAGAATCATTTAAGCCCAAGAGTTTGAGGTTGCTATAAGCTGACATGCCACGGCACTCTACCAAGGGTGACATAGTGAGACTGTCTCAAAAAAAAAAAAAAGATTCAAAACCTGCATAGTCTTGAAACTTGATCTGGATTCTAAATTTAGGCCATTTAATATCTAAGATAAATACATATACATCAAACGAATATAGGCTCAAAAAAAAAACACAAAGAGCCATATAATAAAAGTGTTCACTATTACTGGAAATTTTAAGAAATATTAAATTTTAGGTTACAGGTGTAAGGGGACTTTTTTATATATATTACAGGCAGTCCCTGGGTTAACTGACAAGATATATTCCAGGATAATCATTAGGTCAGATTTGTATGTAACTCAGATCCCTAAAAAACAACATATATACAGTAATAATAAATACCTCATAATACCATAATAATAACACATCTGTACAATAAGTTACAGAAACTATTATGCTCTTTGTTTTAATTCAAAGAGAACATAAAAACAAAGTCATACAAAAGATCAGACAGGAGAAGAACTTTCTAATAGGAATGTTAAAGGTTAACATTCACCTACTATTACATCAATGCTAGGCTAACAGCAATGTTACGCTTATTTTTATCTTATCAAATCAATAACAACCTGTCCATTTTAATAATTAATTCACTATGTTGCTTAGTAATAATTGTTATCATTGGAGTGCTGGCTTTCACACTGAGGAGACTGAAGCCTAATGCTTGCCCTGTGGGCGATGGTTTCTGGTCTTCCTCTAAGCAATCATTTCTACTTCGTTTGTTACAACTGCCTTTCTCTTTACTGCAGGCTCACTGGACTTGAGACATGGTCATAAGGGTAAATACAAACTGACAAAATTGAGTGAAAAAGTTAAAAGTAATACTGTACGTAAGCAACCACATACCAGAATTACTACGAAAGTTTTGAGACAGACTATGTTATGGTCCATTATTTCACTTCCAAGAAACACAGTCAACAGCAACACTCTGATTCATCCATACAAATTTCAACCTGCTCAGCTTTTCAGTGTTGCCAGGAGCACTTCATTTGCTTCCATGCACATGGATTTTACATTTCTGGATTTTTGTGCATCTCAAAACTTTTGTAATGCCCCACATGGACATGAGACTAGCCACTAACGTAAAGATGCAATGCCAGTGAACTGCTTAGGCCATGCAGATTTGTTTAAATGCACAGAAGAAACTAGTCCCCCAACTATTAAAAATTACCCTCATGAAGTGCCTTGGGAGATCATCTGTAAGTATGGAACACTGTACGTCAGGACGTCCATAACCTGGGACTGCCTAGATTCTATTTCCCTTAAGTTTAATGTTTTTCATAATAAATTTTTTAACTAAAGTGGAAGGTAAACACACTACTCAACAACAACTGAAGAAGTAGAATTTAAATTCTACAAAGATATTCTCCAATTGGTAATGACTAAAATATAAGGAATGGATAATTTAACAGAGGTTAACAAATAGGCTACTACCACATTTTCCTGAGATCTAATTTTTCCCATTTCTCTATACCCATTCTCCTTTTAATACACCATGTATTACAGCTAATATCCTATAATACATCTGTCCTTCCCAATACAAACGCCCCTCCAATCATTTACCAGTACCACCTGCAAACTCTCACCTTTGTGATCTATTCTGCTCAGAGACAATCCTGGACGAAGATTATGAGTGATTATCTGAATTAAGTCTTCACGGCTTGTGCTTTGCGGACACCATATTTCCGTAAACCGGTTTCGTAAAGCAGGAGACAGCTGTAAGAAACAGAAACTCCAATGTGAATTTAAAACCAATGAGTAAAGCTAGAAAGCAAGTCCGATGAAAAAATGTTAGCTTCTTTTATCTCTGCTATGAAGTACAATTAAAGGGTGACTCTGCCTTAGCTCCTTACAGAATGTCACACCATTAATTGCCTCTACATGCTCCAGTGCCATCACTCTTTACAGATGTGGGATAGTCCTTGCAGAGGAAGGGACAAAAGCAGGATTCTAATCCCAGTCAAATCTGAACCCTTCCCTTTAAGCAAAGCAGCCAAGATTCTTCCTTTCCCTTTACTTTACATTCAGTTACAACTAATGCTTTCAAGAAAATAAACAGCTCCCTTCCCATAAGAACTGCACAGAGTTCTTACGTGGCCATCCCAGCCAAGCAATGCCTCTGGCGTTCAGAATCCCACCTTGCTCTACCTGTTAGGCACACAAAAACAAAAAGTAGCTTTTCCTTAGGTAAAAGATGGCAACCTTCGTCTGAAGGAAAACTTAAGCTAACCTAATAGGTAAGTTAATAGTCACAATCTTGAAATAGGATCTTGTTGTATTTCCAGGTTCCAGGAATACAATTTTTATATTTTCAGTCTAAAATAGCAATGCGTTTTATTCCTCCTCTATAGAGCATTTCTTGAAGCACGGTGTTATCTTTCTTCACAAGTTACTAAAGAAACTAGGCTCGAAATATCATATTCATATTTCAAGTACTCACCAAATTACCAGAAAGCTTAAATGAGTTCACTCGAAATCAACCTCCCTTTCTTCTCATCCCTGGCCCGTTACAATCACCCGCCTCCTGCCTCTAACAAACTGGGGTCTGGCATATGGTGCTGCCTTCTCCACAGGAAGGTTTCCCATGCACGAGAGCAACAGGTTTGCTGGGTGCTGGCTGATCTGAACACAACCCTCTGAACAGAAGCAGCTGCCATCGGCCCTTATTTTAGGAAAAATCTAACAGTGACTCACATAACTCTTAGGAGAACAGACAAGTTTCATCTGCAAACCAGAAGAGATTCTTGGCTGTGATGTTTTTGTCACTTTGAAATCACTGATAAAGCTGGATACAATAGCTCATGCCTGTAATCCCAGCAGCTTAGGAGGCTGAAGAGACAGGTAAACTTGAGGAGAGGGACCAGCCTAAGCAACATACCAAGACCTCATCTCTACAAAAAATTTTAAAACCAGCCAGGTGTGGTGGTACACACCTGTAGTCCCAACTACTCAGGAGGCTTAAGGCAGGAGATCGCATCAACCCAGGAGTTGGAGGATACAGTGATCTATGATTGTGTCACTGTATCCCAGCAGGGCAGCAGAGTATGACTCACTCTCCAACAACAAAGTGGAATTAAAAAAATTTTTTTTTTGAGACAGAGTCTCACTTTGTCGCTCTTGGTAGAGTGTTGTGTCTTCACAATACACAATAACCTCAAACTCTTGGGCTCAAGCAATCCTCTTCCCTCAGCCTCCCAAGTAGCTGAGACTAGAGGCATCTGCCACAACACCCAGCTTTTTTTTTTTTTTTCAGAGACAAGGTCTCACTCTGGCTTACAGTGGTCTCTAACCTGTGAGCTCAGGCAATCCACCTGCCTTGGCATCCCAGACTACTAGGATTAAAGGCATGAGCCACCATGCCTGGCCTGGAATTAAATTTTTAAAATGTTTTTAAAATCAGAGGAGCATTTAAGAAAATGAACTCTGGGGCGGCGCCTGTGGCTCAGTCGGTAAGGCGCCGGCCCCATATACCGAGGGTTGCGGGTTCAAACCTGGCCCCGGCCAAACTGCAACCAAAAAATAGCGGGGCGTTGTGGCGGGCGCCTGTAGTCCCAGCTACTCGGGAGGCTGAGGCAAGAGAATCGCTTAAGCCCAGGAGTTGGAGGTTGCTGTGAGCTGCGTGAGGCCACGGCACTCTACCGAGGGCCATAAAGTGAGACTCTGTCTCTACAAAAAAAAAAAAAAAAAAAAAAGAAAAAGAAAATGAACTCTGGCTCAGCTCCTATGGCTCAAGTGGCTAAGGTGCCAGCCACATACACCTGAGCTGGTGGGTTCAAATCCGGCCCGGGCCCGCCAAACAACAATGACGACTGCAACCAAAAAAAAAAAAGAAAATAGCTGGGCATTGTGGCAGGTGCCTATAATCCCAGCTACTTGGGAGGCAGAGGCAGGAGAATCACTTGAGCCTAGGAGTTGGGGTTGCTGTGAGCATGATACCAGGGCACTCTATCCAGGGTAACAGCTTGAGGCTCTGTCTCAAAAAAAAAAAAAAAAAGAAAGAAAGAAAATGAACTCTAGGGCAGCACCTGTGGCTCAAAGGAGTAGGGTGCCAGCCCCATAAGCCAGAGGTGGTGGGTTTAAACCCAGCCTGGCCAAAAACCACAAAAAAAAAAACTAACGAAGTTTAAACAAAGCAACAATAGGGAAAAAAAAAATCTAACAGAGTTTATTAAACAAAGCAACATTAGGGAAAAAAGAAAATAACAGAAAGAAAATGAACTCTAGGCTTGGCACCTGTAGCACAGTGGTTAGGCCGACAGTCACATACACCAAGGGTGGTGGGTTCAAACCCAGCTTGGGCTAGCTAAACAACAACGACAACTACAACAAAAAATAGCCGGGTGTTGTGGTGGGCACCTGTAGTCCCAGCTACTTAGGAGGCTAAGGCAAGAGAATTGTTTGAGCCCCAGAGTTTGAGGTTGCTGTGAGCTGTGATGCCACAGCACTCTACCAAGGATATCATGGTGAGAGTCTGTCTCAAAGAAAAAAAAAAGAAAATGAACTCTAAAACTAGAAACTGAATAAACCTCAGATTTCAGATCCAACTTTTCTCATGGATAAAATTAGGATATCTTCCCATAGAGATCTCGTAAAGCACTCGTGGGGTAACATGCATGTGAAGGGCAAGGAGACTACAACAACGACATTCCAGGCACACACACCACCTGAGATGGCAAACAGGGAAATATCTGTTCAGAATTATTTCTCAACCTAATCGTGATTCTAAAATACCTTTTTGGAATTTTACCTTTTACCTACAGTTTTATCAAACATAAAATTCCAAATGCTGTATTTATGGGTATTAGGATACTGAGGTCAAAAAACAGAAAGATAAAGAATTTATTCAGAAGACAGTTTTACCTCTTTTTTTCCAAAGTCACCTCCAGGGTTCATGGTTGCTAAGATACGGAATTTTTCCCCAGCAGTCAACAGCTCAACCTCATCATCCTTGTCCTCTGGACTTCCCTTTTCAGCTAACACCAGAGACTTTTCCACTTCAAGTACACTAAAAGAAAATTGGAGAAGTCAGAAAAGGTGTATATATTCTATTTTGTGTTTATTTATTTATTTTTTTTAATTAAGTAAGAGACAGGTTCTCGCTCTGTCATCCAGGCAAGAGTGCCGTGGCACAATCATAGCTCACAGCAACCTAGAACTTATGGGCTCAAGCCATTCTCCTGACTCAGTCTCCCAAGTAGTTGAGACTATAGGTGTACACCACACCTGTTAATTACTTTTTAGAGATGGGGTCTCACTACATTGCCCAGGCTGGTCTCAAATCACTGGCCTCAAGCAACCCTCCTGTCTCTTGGGCCTCCCAAAGTGCTGCCATTACGGATGTGTGCCCCAGGGCTGAGCTCTCACTTTATTTAAGGTATCACAAATTTTAGACTCACTATCTCAACTTCTGTGTTATTAGAATGATATTTTTAATTAAGAGAAAAAGAACTTTTCCCACTTATATCCTTCATTTGTTTTAAAATGGGTATGTTGACCAGGCACAGTCAAAATAATAATAATAGTAATTATAATGGGTATCTTCTAAGTGTTCATGGCAGCAACATTCATAATAGCCAAAAAGTGGGAAAAGCCCAATTACCATCAACTGGAAAATAAATAAACAAAATACAGTATATCCAATTAGGAATAAAAAGCCACAAACTAATGATGTGTGCTGCAATATGGATAAACCTCAAAAACTTACTGCAAAGAGAGAAAAGAGACCACTTTTATCAACTATCCAGAAAATAAATCTATAGAGACAGTTGTTTGCCAGGAATGGGGGGTGAAATCAGAAATCAAGTTGGACTTAAGACATCCTACTAAATCATAAAAAAGTTGTCGAGGAGTGTGACAGCTGCAAACTCAGTAAATTTACTAAAACTCATTAAATTGTACATTTTATGATACCTAAACTATACTTTAATAAAGAATTGGAAATACGGGTATTGCTATATCAAGACTACACTGCTCTGAGGTTCTGAGATGCTGTCTAGCCATGAGATTTAGGATTCTGATTCTAGTTCTTTCTATAAAGTAAGAGTAGACATATAATTTGCCTTAAAAAATATTTTTAATTTAGGCTCACTTGTTTTAGCACTGTCATCCTACAGTCCCACCTTTCTGCTTACAGGCAACAAAAATGAAAAAACAGGTCTCCTAGGTCTCTTAAAGGAGGCCGTGAGTGCTAAAGCCAAAAGAAATGGTAAGTCACCAACATTTTCAAACACCTGCTACGCACCTATGAGGACTTTCACCAGTGCACAGGATTTCGTGTTCAAGAAATCACACCTGGCTCAGCGCCTACAGCTCAAGCAGCTAAGGTGTCAACCACATACACCAGAGCTGGAGGGTTCAAATCCAGCCTGGGACTGTCAAACGATGACAACTACAAGCAAAAAATAGCCAGGCACGGCAGGTGCCTATAGTCCCAGCTACTAGAGAAGCTGAGGCAAGAGAATCCCTTAAGGCCAAGAGTTGGAGGTTGCTGTGAACTGTGATGCCACTGCCCTCTACCCAGGGTGACAGCTCGAGGTTCTGTCTCAAAAAAAAAAAAAAAAAAATCACACCAACACAAACATCAAACATTGGGCAAACCTCTCAGATTATCTACCTGTTGAGTCTTTCAAGGACAGAGTCATCAGCCAGCGAGATCTCATCCAAGAGGAAAAAGCCATCCTCCTTCATGGCCAGAACCAGAGGCCCATCGTGCCATTCAAACAGTCTTGATATGTCCATTTCTTCCTACAATATGGAAAAGAAGTTGGGGGAATTAAAGGGCACATGGCTATATAAGACAACACCCACGTGGCTGGCTCCTGTCTCTGCAGAGGAGTGGTCACACTGCACAACATGAGGGTCTGAAGACAGGGGACTGAAGCAACAGACCAGCTGCACATAAGGCCACAGTGGACAGTGAGAAGATGAAGACATGCAGAACCTAGATCCAAAACCTTGCGAGGAACAGAGCCCCACAGCTGACTTAGGTCTTTAAGTGAAAGCACACATCGGCCAGTGCCTGTGGCTTAAGGTGTAGGGCGCCAGCCCCATATACCAGAGGTGGTGGGTTCAAACCCGGCCCCAGCCAAAAACTGCAAAAAAAAAGAAAACACACTTCAACATCTGTGACTGGACCCACCTGGTCCCTTGACTTGTGTCTCACAGGCCGCAGACCACCCAGGAAGTCTGATGTCTCCATATGTAAGTGACAGTTGACTGAGTATAATTTCTGTTTTGTCAAGGCTGCAAACAACTGACAGATGGTAGTTTTGCCACACCTGTTGTAGAGACAGAACAGATTAACAAGCCATGTGTTCCAAATACACAGCCATAAGCATCCCCCACCCACAAATGGGAATGCAATGGAGATGAGACCTCTGACCCAGGCCTGAGGGCCCTCTGCAGAATAGCAGGGCTCCTTCATGTTCCCCACCCAGAAGGATGGGCACTGCACAGATTCCATCCCATCCCAGATCTACCGATAACACTAAAGGATGGAGAGAAAGCCACTCCCAGGGCTTTCTTGAGACACTAGCTCATCTGTTCTTCTCTGCCCAACTACAGGTGCCTCTCACTGTTTAAAAGGACAAAACAGCCCCAATCACAATGATGCAAGAAATCATTCTTGTCTACACAGAATCTAGTTGAAGGTAGAAGAAAGTAAATAACAGTAGATCTCTTGCTACTTTAAAACAAAAGAGAAAAGAAAGGGTGAGGGAGAAAAATCATAGAATACTTCCATGAGTCCTTCAGAGATAATTCAAATAGTCCTATGGAACTAAAATGAAGCTTAACAATGTGTTGTCATAGAACTTACCCCGTGTCTCCAACCAGTAGTACTGGTTCACCAAATTCCAACGCCCTTCCCACCAGCATGGCCAGTCTCCGCATGCCCTCTGTCCACACAATGTGGCTGAACCTGGACTCCAGCATGGACAGATCAGTGGACAAGTTACCTGTCCAAGGCAGAGTAAATATTTAGGTTCTAATGAGTACAACTCAACTCATACTCCTCTAGGGTGTTCGGCTTACTCACCCAGCAATTTTAGAACATTTTCTTTAGAGAAAAGAGACTGAGGACACAATTTTTTCTTGAAATGTTTCTCAAGGACTTCTTGAATCACATCAACCTCCTCCTGCTTCCTGACTCGACCTGCCAGAAGCATAAAACCTGGGAGAGGGGCAGAGAAAGACAGAAGTCAGGAGACGGTGGAACAGCAAGGACATGGGGAACATGGAGCAAAGCGACACCTGTGGGCTAGAGGAATGGCAATCTGAGAACCGTTCTAGAAGACAGGAGCGCCTGTGACAACCAGCTCTACACCCACCATATGCCCCTGGTGTCCCCACACACAAACACCTCTGTACCTGACACACAGAGAGATGTCCATAGTACCTCTACTCATTACACCTAAAGAGCAGAAAGGATCCACATGTCCACCAACAAGGGAGTAAACAAATTATAGTATCTCCACAAGGATTACCAGGTAACGAGAAAAACAAAGTCCTGACACAGAGCAGCGTAGCTGAATCTCACACTGAAATGAATGAAAAGGCCAGAACCCAAGAGCACAACACTACACAAGCCATTCAGTAGGGCCAAAGCACACACAACATCAACCAGCAGAGACAGAAGTTAGAGGAATGAAGAGCCAAAAGACATGACTGAACCTTCTGAGATGTTGGAAATAGTCTCAATTTTGGTCTAGGTGGTGATTTCCAGGGGAATACCCAATTGTGAAAATGCTTTATGATTTGACACATACATACCTAAATATCGAAGTATTTAAAATATGTACTCCTCCCTCTATTCTTTGCCAGTAAATAAGAGAAAATATAACTGTCTGTGCTAGTTTTAGTCTTATTAAACAGTCCATTATTGAGTCATTAGCATTTTTCAAATCTGAAGATTCTAACATACTTTTTATCTTATCATAAATAATGAAGTCTTTCCATGGATTAAACCAAACTGACCTGACATGAGTCTCAAATGGCATAACTCCCTTCTCTCACAAGTCCTCTACATTCTGCCACATCAGCTTTCTGTGTGAGTCTAAGGTTCAAGTCAGACTGTGGGGACCACAATACAGACAAATGACCCACGGAGCTGTCACCAACCACCCGCCTAAACTCCCAAAAGTGGCTTTGGCCATATGCTAACTGCCACGTGTGGCCACCTGAAGCAAAGAGTAAGAACAAAAACTTAGCAAACAATCCTTACTAGTACAGAGGCCTGCAGGAACAGGATCACCCAGAAAGCACACAGTACTAGAGAGAGACAGGATCTCTGAAACACCTAGTCCAATCTATAGCAACCACAATTTGAGACAAGATTTAACAAAAAGGATAGACATGTAACATAACTTTATACTGAGAGGACCTGATTAAACCCACTGTAGCAGCCTGTATAGCCTATGGCTAGGAGGAGTGAGAGTTATAAGTAATACCTGTAGCTCGATAATGGAACACCTTGGTGAAAAGGGCATGGGGAGGGATTTAGCTCTCTCTTTTTTTTTTTTTTTTTTTTGAGACAGAGCCTCAAGCTGCCGCCCTGGGTAGAGTGCCGTAGCATCACAGCTCACGGCAACCTCCAACTCCTGGGCTCAAGCGAGTCTCCTGCCTCTGCCTTCCAAGTAGCTGAGACTACAGGCACCAGCCACAATGCCCGGCTATTTTTTGGTTGCAGCCGTCATTGTTGTTTGGCGGGCCTGGGCTGGATTCGAACCCGCCAGCTCAGGTGTACGTGGTTGGCACCTTAGCCGCTTGAGCCACAGGCGCCAAGCCAGGATTTAGCTCTCATAACAAGCATGAGAGCTCACGAGACAAGAGTATTAGTGAATTGGCAGTCTCTACACCTGCGGAGTAGAATCAGCTTTATATTAGGCTGCAGGATAGGGCAATCAGGAGCGTGCACATTTTATCAGACTGCTCACTGTGACTCTTTGTCACTTCTGCTTGCAAAACGCCAGCATGGCGTCTCTCTGCTAAGCTCTATTCTTCTAAGACTACGTCACCCACAAATATTATCTCTTTCTCTCTCCCTTCTGCTAAAGTAAATAGCCCTTTAGCAGAAAAGCATGGGTAGCGAAAAGCATGAATTGGGGGTGCACTTTCACACCTAAGGCACCTAAGAGAAATCATTCCTGGGCAAGATAACAGCATAGCTGTTAGATAAGCAGGGGGCCGGAGACTTGGCCAGTCCTGGGCCATGGTAAGTGGCGACCACGAAGGGACCCTGACAACCCACCGTCATTCGCTAGGTGCTGCAGCCAGTCCTGGTCCTTCTCTGTCTGCTCAGCCAGTCTATACCTTTCAGCCCATCGGAACAGGTCACGGAGAGTGATAAAGCCCTGCTTTCCAGCAAACACTGAAGAACTTCTGCGATAGGACTATTAAAGGAACAAAATACATAAAAAGGAGCCCTTAGTTGCAGTAAATGGTAAGCTTGTAGCGCAACTTATAATTCCAAATAAAAAGCTACCCTTAAAATGATTTCATTCTACTCAATATAATTACTTTTTAAAAATGTAAGTACACTGTAATTTACAATTGTGTGGAAATAAAGAGTACAAATAAACAATGGAAGTCTGTATCTCATACAAAAGACAAAAAGATTACAAATAAAAATATAAACAGTGTCAATAAAGGAAGATTAGTCCCACAATATGGCACCATAATGGAGAGTGCTAATCATCCATCAGCTTTTTAAAGGTAATCTGACAATGTGTACTTTCTGAGAAGGACTACCTTTAGCCCCATAAAACAAATGGGATTTTAAAAAAATCAACCATAGCTCTGTAGTTGATAAAGGAGAGCCACAAAAATGGGCCTCTTTAGTTATGTCCATTCAAGAGCTAGCTGCATCTAGGCCAGGCACGGTGGCTCACACCTATAATCTAAGCACTTGGGGGACTAAAGCAGGAGGATCACTTGAGGCCAAGAGGCCAAGATTAGCCTAAGCAACACAGCAACCCTCTATCTTTATGAACATTTTTTGTATTTGTCAGGTGTGGTGGTAATGTGCCCCTCTAGTCCCAGCTGCACAGGAGGCTGAGGCAATGGACTGCTTGAGCCCAGGAGTTTGAGGCTATGAGCTCAAAGTTTGAGGAGTGAGCTATGATCATGCCACTGTACTCTGGCCTGGGAACCGAAGAGCTTACTTCTTTTTAAAAAGGGGGTAGGGGGAGGCTATATTCATTTAAAGAACAAAAATTGCAGTTTGCCTGTGCTAGTCCATCTAAACAAAATGCTCCAAGTTATAAAAGAAAACCAAAAATAGATATTAATAAAATGCACTTAAACCTTAGACCTTTACTAATAAATAGACAGACTCGTGTTTCTATTCCTATCCAAAAATGCTATCAAATGTGACCACCACAGCCAATCAGCAGAAATAAACTACCTGAAGGTCCACCATGACTCTGACAAGCTTGCTACAGTACGAGGGCGGCAGACTGCACCGCTTGTGCAAGATTGTCTCCAACTCAGAACTAGGCAGCTCGTCGAAGTGCAACTCCACAAACCGGTTCCTGAAGGCCCTAGAAAGCGCCTAAGCACACAGGAAGAACACAGTAAAAGAAGTACTCTTATCTAATTCCCAAAACAGAGCCCTGTCATCAACCACAAAAAGAAAAATTCTTCAACAGAGGTAAAAACAATCTCCTTCCTAACAAGAAAAATAAAATATACCGTTTGATGCAATAATGAAGTGAATAAAGGGGGCAAATGTTACCTTTCTGCCACCATAAAGTCCGGGGGGGTTTTGGGTAGCGAAAAGCATGAACCGGGGATGCGCTTTCACAACTTCTTGTGTTTCTGTAATGAGCAATTCACGGTTATCATCCAACAGCCTGTTCAGAGCCTCTAACACATCAGTGGGGGCCAAGTTTAACTCATCTAAAATAATCCAATAGCCTTTTCTCATGGCATCAATGAGAATCCCTGGGAGGAAACAAACACTGAGAATTAGTAAGTCAGGTCAAAATTTTTAAATGTGTAATGTACATATGAACAAACTCAGGAGTATTATAAATATCAAAGTGAATGACTCTGTACTTATCTGAGACACAACTTGTAACACGATACATTAAGGAAGTACAATTTTCAATTAAAATATACTGTCACCCACTGAAGAAGTCAGGGCAAATGGACAGCTCATTTCCAACTTGTTTAATGTTTCCCTTGTAGCCTGATTCCATTTAAATCACCACAGTCTCTGGTCCCAGCTTTCCTCTAACACTTACCCCCATTCTTTAAATCTCTAGGAAATAAAATAGCAGTTCAACTCCTCTGTTCAAATCTGGCCCTATTCCTGTGTACATCCAGCAAGGTCAACAGGACCTAAAGGAAGCCACCTACCTAAGCATCACCCCTGCACCACGCACAGCTAAGGGCAAAGACAGCCTGGCTGCTGGGCAAGGGTCCCTGTGCCTCCACTGGACAGGATGGAGAATATTATGGAGGGCAGAGGGTGCAAAGGAATGAACGCCTCCTATGTATGGAGCAGAACATTAACCATACCTTCGTTAAATACGAGCCTCCCTGAGGAATTTGATGTGTAGCAGCCGATGTACTCTTGAATATCCGTGTGTTCATGGTTGTTAATGCGCACGCAGTGGTTGCCTGTAGCTGCTGCCAGCCACCGGATAAGGCTTGTTTTACCAACTGATGTCTCTCCCTGAATCAGCACTGGATAAGTTCTGTATAAGATTAGCCAACAAGTTAACTTTTAAAGAAAAGAAAAAAAAAAGCAAAACCAGAATCCATTTTACTATAGTAATTAACATCATATAACATTTTTATGTGCGCCTATATACTGAGAAGTTTCTACATAAGAACAGTTCTTCAGAAAACACTGAAGAAAGCAATTCCAACCTCTCCAACAATACCTGTGAGAAATGGTATATAATATTAGCACTCTGGGAGGCCCAGGTGGGCAAACTGCTAGAGCTCAAGAGAGTAAAACTAGTATGGTGCCCCATGATCGCATTAATGTACACAGCTATGATTTAATAATTTAAAAAAAGAGTAAAACTAGCTGGGCAACACAGTGGGCACCTTTAGTCCCAGCTACTCGGGAGGCTGAGGCAGGAGGATTGCTTAGTGCAGGAGTTTAAGGATGCTATGAACTATGATGCCACAGCGCTCTACCCAGGGTGAGAGAGTGAGACTCTGTCTCAAGGAAAAAAAAATAGTAAGTAGAACTATTACTCACTTACCAAATAATGACTGATAAGTATTTTTTTTTTTTTTTTTTGCAGTTTTTGGCTGGGGCTGGGTTTGAACCCACCACTTCCAGCAGATGGGAATCGCGCCTACTCCTTTGAGCCATAGGCGCCGCCCAACTGATAAGTATTGATCAGCAAAATACCAATAAAAAACAAAAACAAAAAAAACTCTTATGGCCAAAATTGGCTCTGCGCCCATAGTACAGTGGTTGCAGCACCAGCCATATACACTGAGGGTGGCAGGTTCGAACCTGGCCTGGGCCAGGTAAACAACAATGACAACTGCAACAAAAAGTCGCCAGGCATTGTGGTGGATGCCTACAGTCCCAGCTACTTGGGAGGCTAAGGCAAGAGAATCGCTTAAGCCCAACAGTTTGAGGTTGCTGTGAGCTGTGAAGCCTTGGCACTCTACCAAGGGCAACATAGTGAGACTCTGTCTCAAAAAACAAAACAAACAACAACAACAAAAAATCATCAGCACCCGTATTCCCACCAAAGCTTCAATACTAGAAACAATGTTTTTTGTTAGGAAAAAAGTCATAGTAGTGACTTTTAAAAATAATCATTCAGTTGTCCAGTCAGTAAGAATAAAAGCTCCTTCAGGGCAGCGCCTGCCGGAGGTGGTGGGTTCAAACCCAGCCCTGGCCAAAAACCAAAAAAACCAAAAAAAAAAAAAAAAAAAAAAAAAAAAGCTCCTTCAAAGTTGAAGTTAGACTACAATGCCACCAATGCCTGTGCTTGCACAGACTTTAGAGGAACGACAGATGAGACCCATTCATTCACCCAGGCGAGGCAGGGTGGCTCAGGCCTATAATCCCAGCACTCTGGGAGGCCAAGGCAGGTGGACTGCCTGAGCTCACAGGTTGGAGTCCAGCCTGAGCCAGAGTAAGACCTGCTCCTCTAAAAATAGCTGGGTGTGGTGGCAGGTGTCCCAGTTCCTTGGGAGGCTGAGGCAAGAGAATCGCCTGAGTCCAAGAGTTTGAGGTTGCTGTGAGCTGTGATGCCACAGCACTTTACTAAAGGCACCAAAGTGAGACTGTCTCAAAACAAATAATAATAATAATAGATAAAGACCCACTCACCCTGCAGAGACCACTCGGACTATATCTCTCAGGTTCAGCTTAACAGAAGATGTCAGAATGTACGTCTCATCTATTGTGGGCTCTTTGTCTCCCACTGAAATCCAATAGCCTTCAACCTGGATAAGCCGCCCGCCTTTCGGCTCTGGAATAGGCTGAAAGACACAAAGGTTAAAGAAATATCCAGTCTCACAACAACTTACATGTATTGAGGTTTTATAAGGTAGGTGGGGGAGGTATGTGTGGGGGGAGAAAATGTGAATCAAAACATTCGCCCAGGGCCAGATGCATAGGCTCACACCTGTAATCTCAGGGCTTTGGAAAGCTGAGGTGGGAGGATCACTTGAGGCCAAGAGTTCAAGACTACCCTGGGCAAAGTGAGACCTTGTCTCTATAAAACAATTTCCTGGATGGTTTATGATTCAGTTCTCTTCTACTGCCTATCAAAATGTCCAATATGATTACTTTTTATCAAATGCAGTAGAACCTCCATAGTTGAGTACCTCCCTACATTGATCCCCTCCTAAAGTTGACCTAGTTTTCATAGGGCAGACATGCGCCACATGCACTCAATGGGAATTCCTCATGGTGACCACCTCCATATGCTGACAGGCTTCTTTCATTCCCTTGAGTGGTCAACTTACAGAGGTTTTACTATATATGAATTTCAAATAAACCATGTTCCCCCAAAAGGGGAGGGTGCCTTCAGGAGAGCTTACATTATTATACTCTGAATCTCAGCAGTAGACACTGGAAATAAAACTGACCCTTCCTGAGCAACTAGCCCAGGAAGGCTGTTGTGGATGACAGCACAATCCTTCCGAGATACAGCACAAGTTATTATGTTGAATTATACAAATTGCCTTCTACATCTACAAAGATCTAAAATAGTCAAACTGTAGGCAAATCTATAACTATGAAAAGTACTCTTTTACAACATTCAGTCCCCAGACTTTGAGCAACAACTCTAGGCTCTGCTAGTCAGGGCTCCCTGGATGAGGAGGAGCGATGCAGATGAACAGCTCTGCACGCTCCATCACACCACGAGGAACACACACAAAATGAGCAACCAGAGGATTGATTATTGATTGATTTTTTGATTATTATTTGACCATAATAATCAAAGCAAACACGAGCATTTTCTTAATGTGTTCATCACAGTTAACCCGAAGCATTTATTCATGTGTTACTTCTCTAGTTTTGAGAAAGGTTGGGTCCAATGCAACTGTAAGTCCCAATGGCTCTCTCTTCCCAATAATCAAGCCCTCCACACGGAAATAAGCCAGATGGTGAGCCAGATTCTCAGTCTCTTTCAGTCCCATGCTATTCTCCAATCTCCTCTGTCAAATTCAAGTGGTGGTGTTTATAGTCCCCCTACCCCCAACAAAAAGTAAAACAACTGGAAGACATACACTGCAGACAACCGTGTGTAACTATGTAGACAGTTTAAACCACAGCACAACCACCCAGTGCAATGCTACGTGGCCCTGAAGTGTGTCATGACCACTGGGGCAAAAGCAAAAATATATCCAAGATACAGTCAGCCTATAAAGAAAGCTAGTCCCACTCACATCACGTATTTAAATACATTTTGGAATTTACCTCACTAAGTCAATACATACACAAGAATTTTAATATATAAAAAATATATATATATTACAATTTAGCTGGAAATGGTTATAAGGATTTAAATTGACAAAAAGTATGATTATTAGAAATTGTCACCTCTAATACATACATTTCTGTAATGTAACTTTTGTGACATGTTACGTTTATAATTAGAAAGATTTATCTAAAAAAAAAAGCTTGAAATTTGGTAACTCAGTGATTCATTTATTGTTAAACACACAAAAAAATCAGGACATACCTGCTTCAGCAAACTTTTGACATTGCCAGAGATGATGTGCTGACAAATGAGCTTCTGCACTACTGGGTGTGACGCCCTGTCGAGCTGTGTTAAGAAACCCAAACAAAAGCCCTAGAGAGAAAACACGAACATACATAAACTAACTGCCCTTCTGCAATGCCAGTCCAACTTAAGTTAGCAACAAAACTTAACCTCTTGGGTGGAGCTTCTTCCCAACTTTACATGTGATACATGTAAAGTCTTGTCATGTCAAGGACAGAGCAGCTCTGATTTGAACTGTTCTGGCTAATCTGACTGACTGGCAGGCATAGGCAACCCAGCATATGCATTCCCATCCTCTCCTTCCCAGGGTAAGCCCATCCACCCGCTCCCAAGTCAAAGAAACTTTAGAAAGACCTCATAGAGTGAGCGCTGGATGCTGCCACACTGGTTGGAAGCTGCAAACCGCAGGGCCCTGCATAGAGTCCGAAGGCTGTAGTGAGGTATGTGGCCGGTCCCATCCAACAATTTAGTTCCAGACTCTTTCCGCAAAGCTGTATAAAAGCTATGAAGATCAAGTTCAGGTGATTTTATTTCCTAACAAGTATTCATTATTTTCACTTCTCTATAGAAGAACCATAGATTTTTTTAGACCAGAAATGGTCCAAAAATCTACTTCCTAGAGCATGGATCAAAACCTCTCTCTCTTTTAAACCTTTTTTGACATATTCAGAGGCTATCTTCAAATTAAAAGGCAGAGCTGTTGATTGCTTTTGGGAAATTGTGAAGTGCACAGTACAATTCCTCTAGCAAAAAGGTACTGGCAGAGTTGGCTCTAATTTGAGGGACAAAATTAGCTCCTGTATGATCTATAACACTGATGAATAAACACAGAAAATAGAACTCATGGTGTTTTGAAAGGTATAGATATGGCTATAATCACTAAAGACCAAATGCTAAAATGGGGGAAGATGATATGATTGCTGTGACTATTATCACCACCCCACATTAGAAGTCCAACTGATGACGAGATGGAAGAAGTTTCAGACTGAAACATTAATTTCTGTCACGTCAACGCTCTCTGAAATTCACGATCAGCTACCACCGTAAAATCAAGTATAATCAAGTATGTGTCACAGATGAAATCCAAGTTCCTCCCCAAACAGGATTTATGACACCTCTGTACCTCTGTGCTAATTAGCAAGGTTTTCATTCTATGGCCAAACAAAAAAAAAAAAAAAGAAAAATTTTTTGTTTTTTGACATTTCAGAAGTGGGTTTTTATACCTGGAACATGCACTATTTGCACCATCAGCATGTTACAAGAGCCTCACTTCACCTAAGCCCTACCTCTCTAACCTCCACATCTTTCTTAACCACATGAACATACAGTTTTGTCCAAATATTCCTGGCTATCAAAAATATTCCAATTTGGGGACATAGAGTGGGAAGCCATTCCAAAGCATTTTGAACAAATGCCTCCCTGGCAAACCTATTTAAAATAGGACTCTAGGCCAGGCAAGGTGGCTCGCACCTGTAATCCCTGCACTCTGGAAGGGTGAAGCGGATGGACTACCAGCTCACAAGTTCAAGACCAGCCTGAGCAAGAGCGAGAACCTGTCTCTAAAAAATAGCTGGGCATTGTGGCAGGCACCTATAGTCCCACTTACTTATGAGGCTGAGGCAAGAGAATCACTTGAGTCCAAGAGGTTGAGGTTGCTGTGAGCTATGAAGCCACAGCACTCTATGAAGGGTGACAAAGTGAGACTCTATCTCAACAAAAAAAAGACAAGATACACCCAAGAGAACCTACTTTATGATTCCTTGCACTGTGCTCTTGTTCACACTCAATCCTTTTAGATAATCCACAATAAGAATTTGTAAGTCTTCTTTAGTTTCTAATTCTTCTACATAAAGTTCTGTGAATCTGTAAGAAAATTATTACATATGTGGTAATAACCATTTATAAGGAAGTAAGTATAGTTAGGCTGACAATAGAAAAAAATAAAGAGAAAAACTTATGTAAACTCATTTAAACAGCTTGTAGTACATAATAAAGACATCTTTCAACTTGAAATACAAAGTGACATAATGAAATAAAAGGTAACTGTTACCAAAAATATACCATTATTACTTCTATGCAATAGTCTTCTCTGTATAGTCCTCAGAAGAAACAGTTTTAAAAACAAAACTTATTTATCAGCTCAGAGCCCACAGCACAATGGTTACAGCACCAGCCACATACACCCAGGGTGGTAGGTAGGTTTGAACCTGGTCTGGGCCAGCTAAACATCAACTGCCACAAAAAAATACCCGGGCCTTGTGGCGGGCACCTATAGTCCCAGCTACTTGGGAGGCTGAGGCAAGACAATCACTTAAGCCCAAGTGTTGAAGGTTGCTGTGAGCTGTGACGCCACGACACTCTACCAAGGGTGACATAGTGAGACTGTCTCAAAAAGAAAACCAAAAAAACTTATTTGTCTTCATTTTCAAAAAGATATTTTTTGATAACTATATGTAAAAAAAAAAAAAAAAAAAAGTGCATTATAAAATAAATTCCCAGGTGGTGCCTGTGGCTCAGTGCTAAGGGCGCCGGCCTCATATACCAAGGGTGGCAGGTTTGAGCCCAGCCCGGGGCACCTAAACAACAATGAAAACTGCAACAAAAAAATAGGTGGGCATTCTGGCGGGCACCTGTAGTCCCAGCTACTTGGGATATTGAAGCAAGAAAATCACCTAAGCCCAAGAGTTGGAGCTTGCTGTGAGCTGTGACACTACGGCACTCTGCCAAGAGCAATAAAGTGAGACTCTGTCTCTGAAAAAAAATAAAAATAAAATAAAAAATAGGGTGGCTCCTGTGCCTCAAAGGAGTAAGGGTCCAGCCCCATATGCCGGAGGTGGTGGGTTCAAACCCAGCCCTAGCCAAAAACTGCAAAAATAAATAAATAAAATAAAAAATAAATTCCCTCAACATCAAGAACAAAATGATAAGAATAGGAGGAAACTGTACTTTAATGTTTCTAAAATTTCCCTTAGAAACTTTTGTTACTTACATAATGGGGGGAGTGGATCTAATAAATTTTTAACACTACTTTAAAACTCAAAATAAGGCTCGGAGCCTGTAGCACAGTGGTTACAGCACCAGCCACATACACCAAGGGTGGCAGGTTCGAACCTGGCCTGGGCCAGCTAAACAACTGCAACAAAACAAAATAGCCGGGTGTTGTGGTGGGCATCTATAGTCCCAGCTACTTGGGAGGCTGAGGCAAGAGAATCACTTAAGCCCAAGAGTTTGAGGTTGCTGTGAGCTATGACGCCATGGCACTCTACCAAGGGCGACATAGTGACACTGTCTCAAATAAACAAATAAATAAAATGTTACCAACAATGAATTTGGTCATTATTCTTTTCACAAATGTTACACGTATAAAATAGCAACAAGTACTTCATTTATATCGGTGCTTAGTGATTGATGAAAAATGAAAGAAATTTAAAACACCTTTTACAGATCATCAGCTTCTTCCAAGAGAATTGTGTTCCACTTACACTTCTATAGACTATCCTATTATGTTGTATATAAAGTTTTTCTAATACCCAAAAAACAATCTGAGGATAGCAGGATTTTTGTTAATACCTATGAACCATTAAGTGTCATACTAGTAACCCAAAGGAAAAAATTCTCTGGTGTTCTGGAATTTCCCATATCCCTATCACCTATACAAAGGTAAAGAATATGACAAATAAGAAAACCAAGATTTCTCAACCACAGGGCAAAAAATCTTAAGGATTGCTCTAAAGTATTGGTTATATAATATACCAATTAGTAAATAAAGAGAATTTTTTTTTTTTAAATCCCTAACAACCATCTCCTCACCTGTTTCTTATTCCTGGCGGGAGATTTCTTTTGCCTACATCAGTTGCCGGATTCATGCAGGCAAATAAATGGAAGTCAGGATGACGAACGAGTGGCTCTGTTAAGAGAAAATTATAAATTCTCGACAACTTTTAACAATCAAGCAATCAGCCACAGTTCCCCAGGGGAAGTTATCCAACTCCCCAGAACCCTGTGCTCACACCATCCTTGAACTCACTGATGTCACCTTCCAGAAATACATATACACTTACTCTTATGGTGCAGTTCCCCAGTATTTTATAGTGTGTTTATTTACTATTATCTTCCATCACCCATTCAACCATGCGTATCTTATCTCGTTGTGTGTCTCTTATCCACAACTTGATTACCTTAACAAATTATCTAATTCTTTGCATTCTCTATACCACCTAACACTAGTACAATGCATGGTGCAGGAAGTAAGTATCTAAGGCAGTGGTCCTCAAACTTCATAATGCCGTGGTGCTTTAAGATAGTTCCCATAGGTCGCAACCCACAGGTTGAAAACTGGTGATCTGATGAATGGACAAATTCCTTTGGGAGGCCTGCATACTCCACCTAACCAAAAGAATCTCACTCTAAAGTAGCCAAACTGCTTGATGTTAAGGTCAAACACCAAGGGTCAAGTGCTACCTGTGTCTCCTCGATCCAGCAACACCAGGGACCCAGAGGCTCCTTCAAGTAAACCACTCAGGCATTCTAATATTTCTGGAGCAGCCAGATTAATCTCATCCAACAAGACCCACTCTCCTTTCTTTATAGCCTGAGCTAATGTACCCTAAAAGAAGATAAAGTAAAATGTTAAGAATCTATGTCAAATAAAGACTCCTTCACCAACAGCAGTTATTCAAGCAGGGTTGGAAACAGAGGCCGGGGCAAACCCTTTATACATCCTATTCAATAAGCCTACACCATAACTGCCAAATGAGCATCAGCTGATCAGAGTTAAGGCCAAGATAACTTTATAATGTCCTAAAGGGTCAAGAGTATCTTTGAGTCTAACAGTGAGATGCAATAAACCAGATGCTATCATTAAATGGATGGTCAGGTTAGTAACTTACATTGTCTTCAGGTGTTTAAAAGTACTTAAGTGGGTATTAAAAGAACTGGAAATAAACATAGGGTCAGGGTGTGAATATACCAAGATTGTATGCGGACAGAATGTGTATTGGCTGACATACACACACAGCCTTTCACACTTGCTAAAGATCAAAATTAATCTTTCCTTAACTCTAGTCCACTGATTTTATTCTTCAAAATCTATTTCCAAGTGCAAAAACAAATCTTACAATCCACTCAGCTGACACGTCAAAAACTGCTTTCTTATTATTAAACTGCTTTATATTTTTGTTTTCATCCTGATCCTAACAAAGAATCTCCTACAAATTTAATAGAAAAAGAACAAATGCATTAACCCTAGTTCACTGCTATGTCATAACAAAATAGGCCTTACTTAGAAAGCACTTGACATTTTAATTATTTTAGAGATGAGATCAGATTAGTATTAAGCAGTGATAAACCAAATTTCTCACACCCATGCATATATGATTGAGTGAAGCTTCTCTTACCAAAACAACATCTCAAGTAAGATTGTACCTCTAGGACATGAACTACAAAGCATTAAGGAAAAAAAAAAAAAAACCAGCTGAAGAGGCCAGGCGTAGTGGCTGATACTGAGGCAGGAGCATTACTCAAACTCTGGAATTCAAGACCAGCTTGAGCAACGCGAGACCCCATATCAACTAAAAGTAGAAAAATAAGCCAGGCCGATGACAAGTGCCTACAGTCCCAGCTATTTAGGAGACTGAGGCAGGAGGATCTCTTGAAGCCATGAGTTACAGGTTGCTGAGAGGTAGGTCCACATCAGAGCACCCCAGCCTGGGGCAACAAAGTAAGACTCTGTTTCAAAAAAAAAAACACCAGTTATGAATGTTTAATCAAGATGATCCTCCTTACAGGGTCAAAGAATAGTACACAGTACATTAAGATGTGTAAGACCTAGAATGAAAAATAAGGCACTATAATTCCGGCACTCCGGAGACCAAGGAGGGCGGAGTTCTAAGGTCACAAGTTCAAGACCAGCCTGAACAAGAGATAGACCCTGTCTCTAAAAATAGCCAGGCATTGTGGCAGTGAGCGCCTGTAGTCCCAGCTACTCAGGAAGCTCAGGCAATAGGATCGATCACTTGAGCCCAAGAGTTTGAGGTTGCTGTGAGCTACAATGCCACAGCACTCTACAAAAGGCAACAACATGAGAATCTGTCTCAAAAAAAAAAACAAAAAAAACAAACAAAAAAACAGGGCACTAAAGTAATGACCCCCAATCTCTCACATATGCACACGTGCTCTGTCTTGCACACACACTCTCTCCTGTCTACACACACGCACACAAACACATGGTCATGAAAGAACACAGAGTTCACTAGTTGTCATCAATGGCAACTTTAAAAACATGATAGGAACAGATCCAGTGATCTCACTTCTGGGTATTTACCCAAAAGATCTAAAATGAGTATGTCCCAGAGATGCCCACACTTCGACGTTCACTGGACTACTATTCATAACAGCCCAGCGTGGAATCAACCTAGGCATCTACCAGCAGATGAATGAAGAAAATGTTGTGCGCATGCACATATATACACAATGGAATGCTACTTAGCTTGAAAAATGTAATTCTGTCACTGTGACAATATAAATGGAATTGGAAAACATTATGCTGCGTTAAACAAGGCAGGCCCAGAAAGACAAACGCTGCATGTTCCCACTCACACACAGAATCTAACAACAACAGAACCAACGACAACCGACAGCAGCACAGAGCATAGCAGCAGCGGCTGTCAGCGCTCAGGAGGAGGAGTGGGGAGATGACCCGGAGAGGGCACAACCGCAACGCCACAGAAGAACAAGGGCTTTTTTCCTCTGAACGACACACTTGCACAGCATAAACACAGTAAATAATAACATATTTATTATACATTTAAAATTGCTAAGATAGCAATGTCAAATATTCTTACCACAAAAGCTTGATGCAGTTATTCCACATTGTGTTCATGAATCACATTAAATTTTACTCCACAAATACACTGACAATTTGTCAATCTGTAACTTTTTAAATTATTTTAAAAATAATGGCAATGCTGATCAAGACTTTATAATTACCATAAAGAACAGTTTTCAAAACATTCCCCAAAAATCATTGTGAAGTTATTTTAAGATCATATAAGTACTAAAAATACTTATAGGAAATACTAAAGAATAACCTGCCTGAAACATGGGACTATGTGTCAAATCAACATTCCCAGGCTCAGTGCCTGTAGCTCAGCAGCTAGGGCGCCAGCCAAATATCGGAGCTGGCGGGTTCAAACAAAACTGTAATTAAAAAAAAAAAAACAACAGCTGGGTGTTGTAGTAGGCACCTGTAGTCCCAGCTACTTGGAAGCTGAGGCAAGAGAATCACTTAAGCCCATGAGTTGGAGGTTGCTGTGAGCTGTAACGCCATAGCACTTTACCGAGGGCAACATAGAGAGACTCTGTCTCAAAAAACAAAACAAACAAACAAACAAACAAAAAAAATCAACATTCCCTTAACCTAAATAAGGTAGACAAAGTACCTCTACAAATGCAAACAGCAGGGCATCTTCTGTCATTTTCATCTGCTGTTGGGCATGGTTGAGTCTAAGACCAAATGCTTCCCATTTCTCCTTTAGGAGCAGCCCTAGATAAGAATAAAGACAAAAATTCAATACACATTCTAAGCTGTGCTAAGTACAACTTTTAAATATGAAAAAATACAATAAAATTCATAAAAAATTAAGCATCTTGGGCAAAAGTTTAAACACTTAGATAATGCTGTTAATATGCGTCAGACACTGTTAACCAGCTCATGTACCTGTTAATTAACTCACATGCACGCACACACATCAGTTAGCTCCCATGCATGCATACGTAATAACCAGCTCACATGCATGTACACACACATCAGCTACCTCATGCCCATGCATACATATTAACTAAGTAGCTCAGACATGTACATCAGTCAGCTCAGGTGTGTGCACACACATCAGTCAGCTCACGCCCCTGAATACATATTAACTAGCTCACGTGTGTGCACATATACATCAGTCAGCTCAAGCCCATGCATACACATTAACTAGCTCACGTGTGTACACATGCACGTCAGTCAGCTCACATGCATGCACACATATTAACTAGCTCACACTCGTACAGGCACTTGTCACTTAGCTCTTCTGTCACCACAGCAGCCCCGTGCAGCAGCCCCTCGAGATGAGAGGGCATAGTTAACTAAGCTGTCAAAGCCCCTGGGCTGTGGAATCCACTATTTACAATGAACTATTTCAGGGGAAATGTGAATGACCACTAGTCATTTGTTTTTGTGGGAGTCATGCCAAGAATCATGGAAGCAATGACCCTTTCTGATTAATAAGCTTTGCCCTAAGTCCTAGAAAGCTCCAGATTATTCTGCTTTATTCCTCCCCCAACTGTCTCTTCACTCTGCTGAGTCGCAGTCTCATCTGGGTCACCTCCTTACCCGTCTCGCTCTCGTTTCCATCCTTGCTAACAGCAGACTGGAGTACATGCTGCATTAGTCTTAGGAGATCACGCCAACGTTTCTGCCTGTAACAGGTCTGAATGTGTCCCAAGAATGTAAAGTTTTGTTTCTTAGAAAATGTCTGGGCAAAGAGTTCCTCAAATGCCTCCCGTAAGGGTAGCCAAATAACCTTATGGTCCACCGGTTTATAACTGAAACAAAAGGTAAATGGGATTCACAAACTTCTGAAGTTAACAGAAATTAGGAAGCATGGTTCAGGAATATGAGAGTATATTTAAGATTTCATTTAATCAAAATTAGAAATACTAACAATATTTTAAAAATCTATGATATAGTTTTAAATTATAATCTATTTACCACTACCTCAAGTGTTTGAAAGGTACACTAAAGATAAAAAACTATTATTAAACAGTATTAGGAAAAAAATTGAAATTCTTAGGTAGTAAAAGGGCATGTCATTTATTTTACTAATAATGTTTAAATAAACATATTAGTTTATTTACCTATATTAACATATAGGACATATTAATAGACCATATTTAATTAAGATTAACCAAAATGGGTTCAGGACATTTGAGAAGAACACTAATATAATATCTGAAAACAACTTAAGTAAAATGAACTCAGTCCACACATTCTCAACTAGGGGAGGGGTAGGGAGAGGAGACAGGATGACCAAAGTATTGCTCACAAGGGAAAAAAATTAGCTGTGAGGGGACATGCAAAAAAATCTTAGAAGTTGTAATAACGGTTTGTGGTCCTCCAAAGTTCACACAGCTTTTACTTCTCAGTAGTTAGATTCTTTCATATACGTATGCATTAAATCTCTATGGCTGAGAGGCTAGAAAATTAATTAATTGAAATTAATATTTGGGACAGGTTGGGGATACATTTCTAAAAGTTGAGAAATACTACTCTAGCTTAAAAAAAAAGTTGCCCAAGCAGCAGTAATTATTCCTGGAAAATCCTAAGTATATAATTTCTATAGCCTAAGATATTAAATATTATAATTCAAGAAAAATAAGATTAATTTTAGGGCGGCGCCTGTGGCTCAGTCGGTAAGGCGCCAGCCCCATATACCGAGGGTGACGGGTTCAAACCCGGCCCCGGCCAAACTGCAACCAAAAAATAGCCGGACGTTGTGGCGGGCGCCTGTAGTCCCAGCTACTCGGGAGGTGGAGGCAAGAGAATCGCTTAAGCCCAGGAGTTGGAGGTTGCTGTGAGCTGTGTGAGGCCACGGCACTCTACCGAGGGCCATAAAAGTGAGACCCTATCTCTACAAAAAAAAAAAAAAAAAGATTAATTTTATTTCCAAGAAAACTAAATTGAGCTCAGCGCCTGTAGCTCAAGCGGCTAAGGCACCAGCCACATACACCAGAGCTGGTGGGTTCAAATCCAGCCTGGGCCTGCCAAACAGCAATGACAACTGCAACCAAAACAATAGCCAGGCGTTGTGGCGGGTGCCTGTAATCCCAGCTACTTGGGAGGCTGAGGCAAGAGAATCGCTTAAACCCAGGAGTTGAAGGTTGCTCTGAGCTGTGATGCCATGGCACTCTACCCAGGGTGACAGCTTGAGGGTCTGTCTCAAAAAGAAAAAGAAAACTAAATTGAGAACTGAAAAGATACCAAATACGTTTTGGACCATGAGCATTTGATCACAGAGAGAAAAGTATAGGAATTTCAACCCACATAGGGTATGAAATAAAGCCTTTGGGTCTGTAAATCAGTGGAGGAATCTGAGTAAGAAAATGATGCAATCTGGTTACCTGGGAAAGGATCTACTATTAAACAGAAAAGAACCTGCAAGGAGGGTAGGAATAGAAGCACAAACAAGAAACCAGTGCAGGAGACCAGCCAAGATAATAAGCTCCAGTGAACAGGGCACCAGGCCAGAAATCAAACACAGTATATGTGTCACTTACATAAAATTGCTAGTCTTAGAAATAACAGTATAGGCCGGTGTGGTGGCTCACACCTGTAGTCCCAGCGCTGTGGGAGGCCGAGGCAGGTGGATTGCCTGAGCTCAGAGGTTCGAGAACAATATGACCAGCAGTGAGCCAGAGCAAGACCCCATCTCTACTAACATCAAAAACAGCCAGACGTTGTGGTGGGCGTCTGTAATCCCAGCTACTGGGGAGGCAACGGGACAGAGCATCGCCAGAGGAAGCATTGAAAAAAAAAAAGAAGAAAGAAAATGAACAAAAAATAAAAAAAAAGAGTACTTCAAACGAAGAATGATGAACAAGCAAGCTGAAAATAAAATAAATAAATAAATAAATAATAAAATAAAAAAAAAAATAACAGTATAAACGGAATCCAAAGCTCACTGAAGCAACAGAGTAACCATTAAGAACACACATAATTGGCTCAGCGCCCATAGCTCAGCGGTTATGGCACCAGCCACATACTCAGGGGCTGGCAGGTTCAAATCCAGCCCAGGCCTGCCAAACGACGACAACTACAACAAAAAAATAGCTGGGAGTGTGGCAGGCGCCTATAGTCTCAGCTACTTGGGAGGCTGCCAAGAGAATCACTTATGCCCAAGAGTTTGAGGTTGCTGTGAGCTGTGATGCCATAGCACTCTACCAAGGATGACATACTAAGAGTCTGTCTCCAAAAAAAAAAAAAACAAAAACAGACACTCAAAACAACTGCTTGAGTTCAAATCCTGAATCTACCACTACCTTGAACAAGTGGCTTGATCTCTCTGAGCCTCACTAAGTTTACTTATGTGTAAAACAGGGAGAATGGGCCGGCACAGTCCCTCAAGCCTATAATCCAACCACTCTGGGAGACTGAAGCAAGGGTATCTCTTGAGGTCAGGAGTTCAAGACCAGCCCAAGCAAGAGTAAGACCCTGTCTGTACTAAAAATTTTTTTAAAGAAATTAGGAGGGAGTTGTGGCAGGTACCTGTTGTCTCAGCTACCCAAGAGACTGACGTGAAAAGATCACCTGAACCTAGGAGAGTCTGAGGCTGCTGTTACCTAACCTGATGGGTACCATACTCTAGCCGGGGCAACAGTGGGAGACTCTTGTCTCAAAAATAAAAACTTTATTTATTTACTTATTTTTTCTTTTTGGAGACAGAGTCTCATTATGTCGCCCTCAGTAGAGTGCTATAGTATCACAGCTCACAGCAACCTCAAACTCTTGGGCTTAAATGATTCTTTTGCCTCAGCTTCCCAAGTAGGTGAGACTACAGGCTGCCCGCCACAACACCTCAGTATTTTCTTTTTCTTGTTGAACTTGTTTAGTTGGTCTGGGCCGGGTTCAAACCCACCACCCTCCGTGGATGTGGCTGGCGCCCTAACCACTGTACTATAGTTATCAAGCCCCAAAATAAAAATTTTTTAAAGAAAAAAAAAAAAAACACACAGATAACGAACTCAAAATAGTGCCTGCCACGTAATGAGTGCGATAAAGAGCAGTTATGATTATTACTGTTATTGCCTCGGTTGTTACTAACTTTATGAAAGGAGTGGCTTAAAATTCCAAATTACACCAACTTCCTTAAAAGAAAGATTTATTCGGCTTGGCACCTGTAGCTCAAGTGGCTAAGGCGCCAGCTACATACACCTGAGCTGGCAGGTTCAAATCCAGCCCAAGCCCGCCAAACAACAATGACAACTACAACCAAAAAATAGCCGGATGTTGTGGCGGGCACCTACAGTCCCAGCTAATTGGGAAGGTGAGGCAAGAGAATTGCTTGAGCCCAGGAGTTGGAGGTTGCTGTGAGCTGTGATGCCATGGCACTCTACCCAGCATGACAGCTTAGGGCTCTGTCTCAAAAAAACAGAAAGAAAAGAAAAGATTTATTTGTTTAAAGCTGAGCGTAGTAGCTAAAGCAGTTAAGTCAGTACATTTTTTTAACTGAAAAAATAAATAAGGGGCGGTGCCTGTAGCTCAGTGGGTAGGTTGCTGGCCCCATATACCGAGGGTGCAGGTTTCGAAACAGGCCTGGCCAAACTGCAATAAAAAAATAGCCAAGCGTTGTGGCAGGTGCCTGTAGTCCCAGCTACTCAGGAGGCTGAGGCAAGGGAATCGCCTAAGCCCAAGAGCTAGCAGTTGCTGTGACGCCATGGCACTCTACTGAGGGCAATAAGTGAGACTCTGTCTCTAAAAAAAAAAAAGAAAAAGAAAAATATGAAAAAGCATGCATTTCAAAAAAAAAGTTTTTTTAAATAAAATCAACTGTCACACAAATACTCAATGGGAAGGAAACTGACAGCTGGTAGAACTAGGGAAACAGACTGTGAACCATTATGTAGAACAAGGTCTTCAAACTATCTTGTGCAGAAAAGGCACCTCAGAACCAAATGAAATGCCATGAGGACGTGGGTCCAGAATACCTGTCCTATGTAGAATAAGTCTCTGTCCACCTATTACGTACACTGGAATTACATAAATGTTCAAAAGACAATGACTCACTAAAATTATAACATAACACATGAAATAACAGAAATTATAAAAGGCATAAATCCTTACATCCTGGGCAATTAATATAATAAATAATGTATCAAAACAACAGATGCTGATGAGGATGCAGAGAATGGAACTCTTACACACCACACTGTTGGTGGGACTGCCAACTAGGACAACCTCTATGGAAAGTAGCATGGAGATACCTCAAAGAACGACAGGTCGACCTACTATTTCATCCAATACACACACTACTGGATGTTTACCTAAAGGAAAAAAAGTCATTTTATGAAAAGGACACTTATACTCAAATGTTTATAGCAAGATCGGAACACCCAAGCTCAATGATTAGGGCGCCAGCCACACACACTGGGGCTGGAGGGTTCGAACCTGGCCCAGGCCTGCTAAACAAAAAAATAAAAATAGCTGGGCACTGTGGCGGGCGCCTCTAGTCCCAGCTACTGCATAGGCTGAGGAAAGAGAATTGCCCAAGAGTTTGAGGTTGCTGTGAACTATGATGCCACGGCACTCTACCTAGAGTGACAAAACGAGACTCCAACTCAATAAAAAAAAAAAAAAGAAAAGAAAAGAAAAAACAAGGGAGCAACACACACTAACCAAGACAGCAACCTGCAGCAGTGTAAATACTTTGATGGACCGTGAGACTGTTAATTTTTTTATAAAGTGTCATAATAATAATTTTATTTAAAATCATTCTAAAAGATTCACATTTGTAAACTAGATTAAGAAAGTCTAAAAATGTCTTCTGTTTAATGTAGTATTTGGTGCATGTAAACTATGTTTAACCTGAGTTAGAAAACAGATGCAAGTAACCACACGTGTTAAGAATAGGAATATTGGGCGACACCTGTAGCTCAAAGGCATAGGGCGCTGGCCCCATATGCCGGAGGTGGCAGGTTCAAACCTAGCCCCGGCCAAAAACTACAAAAAAAAAGAATAGGAATATTACTTCTTCCTGATGACATCTCCTGCCTACTCCCCAATTCTCTTTCCATTGCTTGTGCTTCCCCCGCCCACCCCAGTCAGGATCTCCCACTGTCGTCCCGGCTGGAATGCAGGCTAACCACAGCTCACTACAAGCTCAAACTCTCAGGATCAAGCAATTCTCCCATTGCAGCCTCCCAAGTAGTTGGAACTACAGGGGCAGGTAACCATCCCAGGCTAATTTTCCTGATTTTTTGTAGAGACAAGGTCTCCCTCTTGCTCAGGCTGGTTTCAAACACCTGGGCTCCCGAAGTGCCAGGATTACAGGTGTGAGCCACCACATCTCACATACAATGATTCCTAAACAAGGGAGTCACTCATTCATCTCCAGTATGATATATGTTAAGATATTTTACTGATAAGTTCCAGCAAACAAACCATATATCCAATAACACAAAATTAGAAAAATAAAGTTCTTTTTTGATAACTGATGCTAACACACTAAAAAAAGCAAAATAGATTTCTATATTCAGGAAGTTGGCCCCAAGGCAAAATTCTGGTTCATCATTTTTGGGGCCCTGCACAGGGGCTCACTCCTATAATCCTAGCATTCTACAACAAAGATAACAAACAAAAACAAAAACATTAACAAAAAACCCAAAAGACCACAAGCGTAATTTAAAACAAAGGGAAAGGCTCAGCACCTGTAGCTCAAACAGCTAAGGCACCAGCCACATATACCAGAGCTGGTGGGTTCGAATCCAGCCTGGGCCTGCCAAACAACAATGACACCTACAACCAAAAAAAAAAAAAAAATTGCCAGGCATTGTGGCGGGCGCCTATAGTCCCAGCTACTTGGGAGGCTGAGGCAAGAGTTGGAAGTTGCTATGAGCTGTGATGCCTCAGCACTCTACCCATGGTGACAGCCTGAGACTCTGTCTCAAAAAAAAAAAAAAAAAAAAAAAACCCCAAAGAGAAATACCTACACACCCAAAAGCTCCTCAATATATTAAAATCAATAAATACTCTGCTGGGGTGGGAAAGATGTACAAATCTTTGGATATTTCTCCAAGGCTATTTATGAGCTTCATAAGAAAACAAATATTTCTTACCTCAAGCAATAAACACCAAATAATAAGAAAGAGTTTTGAGCCACACTTACCCTCCAAGCAAGTCTGCACTGTCACTTTGTTGATTCATATTGACAACCCTCAAACGATGGCCTTTGAAAAAGAAGAAAAGAATAACTCCAAAAATATTATTTATTTATTGATTTATTTATTTGAGTCTCAAGCTGTTGCCGTGAATAGACTGCCATGGCAGCACAGTTCAATCAAGTTCAAGCAAACCTTTTGCCTCAGTTTTTCTAATTTTATTAGAGACGAGGTCTCATTTTCACTCAGGCTAGTCTCCAACTGGTGAGCTCAAGCGATCTGCCCAAGTCAGCCTCCCAGAGTTCTAGGATTACAAGCGTGAGACACGGCACCTGGCCAACTCCAAAAACTTAAAGACAACATCTAGTGTACTCAAGGATATGGGGACAGAGCATTGGCCACATTTTTACATGTATAATTTGCTCTGACCCTCTCATTTTACTTTCAGAAATCTTAACTGTTCAAGATTTCCATATAGCCCTCAGGGGTAAGTAAATCAAAGAAAATGCACTATGGTATCATTGCTCTCGCATCAAATAATGGAAAGCAACAGTAAGACCCTTCAGTAGGTCAACCTCTATAAATCTAAACTAAATAAAGTGTCTAATATTTCTCAGACATTAGATGAAAGGAGGCATTATGTTTATAAACTTAACCACTTTGCTTAACTAAATGCAACAGACAGAGTTTAACCCCATATCTGGTATGAAACAAACCAAAATCTAGCATATATATATGGAGAACATAGATTAGAAAGGAGCTGAGTTGCCTGGGTGAAGTGGCTCAGGCCAGCACTCCAGGAATCCAAGGTCTCCCAAGAGAATCCCTTGAGGTCAGAAATTTAAAACCAGCCTGAACAAAGCAAGATGTTATCTCTACTGAAATAGAAAAATTAACAGCCAGGTACAATGGCTCATACCTATAATCCTGGTACTCTGAGAGCCTCAGGTAGGCGAGTTGCTTGAGCTTAGGAGTTACAGACCTGCCTGGGCAAGAATGAGACCCTGGCTCTACTAAAAAACAGAAAATCCAGTCAGGCATTGTGGTAGGTTCCTGCAGTCGCAGCTACTCAGGAGGCTGAAGCAAGAGGATCACTTGAACCCAAGAGTTTGAGGTTGATGGGAGCTAAGCCTCCACAGCACTCTACCAAGGGTGACCAAGAGAGACTCTGTCTCAAAAAATAAATCAATAAATGGTAATAATAAAATAGAAAAATTAGCTGGGCATGGTAGCCCATACCTATAGTCCCAGCTACTTAGTAGGCTGAGGCAGAAGGATGGCTTTAGTCCAGGAGTTTAGCAGTTACTGTGAGCTAGTCTGAGTCCATGGCACTCTGGCCTCAGTGACGGAGTGAGATACTGCCTCAAAAAAAAAAAAAAAAAAAAAAAAAAGACGCAGCTTGGTGCCTGTAGATCAGTAGTTACTGCATCAGCCACATACACTGGGGCTGCTGGGTTAATGCCTAGCCTGGGCCTACGATAAAAAAAAAAAAAAAAAAAATTGCCGAGCATTGTGGCAGGTGCCTGTAGTCCCAGCTACGTGGGAGACTGAGGCAAGAGAATTGTTTGAGCCCAAGAGTTTGAGGTTGCTGTGAGCTATAACACTACAGCACTCCACCAAGGCAGACACAGTGAGACTCTGTCTCAAAAATAAATAAATAAATAAGATGTATAATCCTAGTACTCTGGGATGCCTTGAGCTAACAAGTTCAAGACCAGCCTGAGCAAGAGCAATACTCCAATCTCTAAAACTTGTGGCAGGTATCTATAGTCCCAGCTACTTGGGAGACTGAGGCAAGAGGATCACTTGAACCCAAGGAGTTTGAGATTGCTGTGAGCTATGACACTATGGCACTCTGTCAGGGACAAGAAAGTGAGACTTGGTATCAAAAAAGAAAAGAAAGTAAAAGAAGAACTGGGTACATTTCAGATCTATTAAGTATAGAGTATAAATGTCTTAACACAGTAATTAAGTAATTGAGGTGAGGGATACATTAACCATTACAATGTAAGCATTCCAAATTGTATATGAAATCAGCACATTGGACCCCATAAATGCATTAATATATACATGATCTACCTCTTTATGATTTAATAAAAAAAAGAAAGAAAGCAAAAAAGAAGAAATGAACAAAGTTGACAATCTATAAACAGTGGTTGTTTCCAGAGAAACAGATTACATGTGGTATGGCAGCACTTTATAAACTACAGTGGTCTTTGGAAAATTTTAACTACTCAGCCTATGACTGGGCGAAGTGGCTCACACCTGTAATTCTAGCATTCTGGGACACCCAGGCACGAGTTCATCAGGCACGAAAAGCAAGACCCTGTCTCTACTAAAAATAGAAAAACCGAGGCAAGAGGATCGCTTAAACTCAAGGGTTGAAGGTTGCTGTGAGTGTGACACTCTACCCAGGGTGACAGCTTGAGTCTCAAAAAAAAATTTAAAAAAAGCATTCAGTGTGAAATGTCTGAGGGCAGAGTGATTTCCCACTAGGTGGTTTACCTGTGATGTGAGCCAAGTACTGAACAGTGGAGGTTTTGCCAGTCCCCGTCTCCCCCACAAGCAACACGGGCTCCCCTTTGCTCACGCACACTGCAAGCTGTTCAATGAGAACAGAGGATGGCCGTGTAGCAGCAAAAGTGAACTTCTCCCTGGCAATGATAAAAATGAGTATAAAAACGAGGCTGCAAGCTTCTTAGTGTTGCTCTAAGGAATCAGATTTTCTGGATTTAACAAACGAGAATAAGAAAACAGCTCAAAGTAACCGTCTTCATGCTATACAGTCTCACAACATATAAATGACAGAATTCAGTTGCTCTCCAAATACAACTGGTACTATGCTGGGCTCCACAGATCCAAAACACCAGTAAGAGAGACACAGCTTGTACTATGAAACTTAGGAGGACATCTTGAGGACATAACCTGCCTTAGTCTCAGATTCCCCCCCGAGAAGGTGTGGACAGTCATACTAACCAGTTGTCGCTCCCCAAAAATGCATGTCCACCCAGAACCTGTGAATGTGACCTTATTCCAAAAATAGTGCCTGTAGATTTAATCAAGTCAAGATAAATTAAAACTATAACTAGGATAGGCACGCAATGCAATTCCTAGTGTCCTATTAAGGAAGATTTGGCACCAGGAACAATGGTTCATGCCTACAATCTAAGCACTCCTAGGAGCCCAACGCAAGAGGATCAACCTAGATCAGGAATTTGAGATGAACCTGAGCCATGAGTCCCTGTCTCTACTAAAAACAGAAAAGCTGGCTCATCACCCGCAGCTCAGTGGTTAGGGCACCGGCCACATACACCAAGGCTGGAGGGTTCGAACCCAGGCCAGGCCTGCTAAATAACAATGACAACTACAACAAAAAAAATAGCTGGGCCTTGTGGCAGGTACCTATAGTCCCAGCTCCTTGGAAGGCTGAGGCAAGAGAATAACTCAGGTTCGAGACTTTGAGGTTGCTGTGAGCTGTAATGCCATGGCACTCTGAGGGTGACACAGTGAGACTGTCTCAAAAAAAAGTGATAGACAGGTAAGAGGGAAATTTGGAAACATAGAAATACATTCAAGGAGGAAGGCCATGTGTATAGGTACACTGGAGAGGCACAGGGACACTGGAGTGGCACAGAGACACTGGAGTGGCACAGGGACACTGGAGTGGTATAGGTACAAGCCAAGGAAAACCAAGGACTTCTGGGAGCCAACCAGGAAGAGGCAACAAAGTTTCCTTCTCTAGACCCTTCAAAAGGAGAAGCATCCCTAACCTTGGACCCTGCTTTCAGAACTCTAGCCTCCCAAACTAGAAGGAATTATGTTTATTGTTTAAAGCCACCAACTTTATGGTAATTTGTTATGGCAGCCCTAGAACACAGAAATACCAGCTTTTCAGGAGTATTACAGCCACTGCATGAGAAAGCTCACAAGTCAGGCACAGGATGTAACAAACAAGGCCTCGATCTCAGAGTCATACACAACCCCAGCCTTCAAGAAGTTTACAGACTCAGATTAGATCCAGCTTCCTTCACCAAATGCAGTGAAGTGCAATCCAGGATTCACCCCATGACCTTCATGGCCTCCTTCCCCTGTGGACATGCAGTCTCACAGAACAAACTTTGGGAAACAGTGCTCCCCCAACCCATGCAGCACAGTGCAGAGATCACAGCATGGATATGTGTTTTGTGCAGAGATACGGTGGGAGACGAGGCCTTCTATTATGCTCCTGGCAGGCCCCTCACCCCCACCCCCGTCTCCGACTAGCTTAGAATCTCACTTACTTCTGTACGTGAACAGTCTCACTTTGTTTCCGTAAAAGCCGCACTCGACCCACTTGCACATCTAGTTCATTGATCACAATTTCTGGTTTATAAAGTTGAGAGAAGAACTCAGTCTGTAGAGGGAAAGATTTTACCTGAGCAAACATGAGCGTACTCTTTGAACATTTCCTCATCTAAGGAGGCTTACTGTGCTCTTCCACTTCATCCTCTACTATGACTCGCTCCCATCTTCTGAGGTAAGTTAGGCCGAGCACAGTGGCTGATGCCTGTAATTCTACCACTCTGGGAGGCCAAGGCAGATGGATCACTTGAGCTTAGAAGTTGGAGACCAGCCTGAGCAAGAACTAAAATAATAGGGGATTGTGGCAGGCGCCTATAGTCCCAGCTTCTTGGGAAGCTAAGGCAAGATCACTTAAGCTTAGGAATTTGAGGTTGCTTTGAGCTATGATGACATGGCACTCTACGAAGAGCAACAGAGTGAAAGTCTGTCTCAAAAAATAAAATATAAACATTAAAAAACAGGCAAGTCAATCAAGGAATTTTTTTTTCACTTACCAAATTTCTTTTTTTTTTTTGAGACAGAGTCTCACTATGTTGCCCTTGGTAGAGTGCCATGACATCACAGCTCACAGCAATCTCTAACTCTTGGGCTTAAGCGATTCTCTTGCCTCAGCCTCCCAAGTAGCTGGGATTACAGGCACCCACAACTTCTGGCTATTTTTTTTTTTTTTTTTTTTTTTGCAGTTTTTGGCCGGGGCTGGGTTTGAACCTGCCACCTCTGGCATATGGAGGGGCTGGGTTTGAACCCGGCACCTCCTACTCCTTTGAGCCAGAGGCGCCACCCATGGTTTTTTGTTTTGTTTTTTTTGCAGTTGTCATTGTTGTTTAGCTGGCCTGGGTTGAGTTTGAACCTGCCAGCCTGGGTGTTATGTGGCCGATGCTGTTTAACCACTGTGCTACAGGTACCGAGCCCGCTTACCAAATTTCTAATACTATGTTTTTGAAAACATTGATCATGTTTCCCTGACATTGTACTTTTTACACATTCAAATAAGCCTCAAGCCTCTGCCTATATCTGAAGTGAACATGTTGACATATTCCAATAGAGTGATAAGTATACTCTACACCTAAAAATGAAGAAGAAATCAGAGCAGTCTTTCTCCAGCTAAGCTTTCCTCTTCTTCTTTTTTTTTCCCCCCAGAAACAGATGTCATTTTGTCACCCTGTGTAGAGTACTATGCCATCATAGCTCACAGCAACCTCAAACTCTTGGGCTCAAGCAATCCCGAGTAGCTAGGACTACAGGGGCCCACCACGATGCCTGGCTATTTTAGAGATGGGGTCATCCTCCCAAGCTTTCCTCTTCTTTAGATTTCCAACAGCCACTCTTTTTTTTTTGGTCCCCAGTACTAACCCAAAGAACCAAGATTTAGTTCAGTTTTGGGACAGAAGTAAAAGAAACAAAGTGCTATGGGAAAATGAGCCCCTCCCCAACCAAAGAAGATGAATACTGATCAGTCGAAGCCTCACGGTAGTTTCATTCCTCACACCCACTATAGTTTACATATTTCATTGTTTAAGCTCCTTTCATTACAGTACTCTCTTACCCCCATCCAAAACCATCCTACTTCAGGAGCCCAAGAAAAATCATTAGTATTGCAGTTCCTAAGGATTTTTAGTCATCTTTCTTTTATTAGATAACTGCCTCAACATAAGCCCCAGACATATCACCAGCCACCAACACCACTACAGAAAGGCTCTCTTCCTCCAAAAATGCATATTTTCATATAAAATAATAGCAAAGTGTTAACATCAGCAATGAACCTAAGTAGGAAGTACACAGCTATTCTTTTCAACTTTTATGATGGAAGATAATACAAAGATGGAACAGACTGGGCACCCGCAGCTCAGTGGTTAGGGTGCTGGCCACATGCACAGGGTTGGCGGGTTCAAACCCAGCACAGGCCTGCTAAAACAACATTGACAACTACAACAAAAAAATAGCTGGGTGTTGTGGTAGGCACCTCCAGTCCCAGCTACTCGGGAGGTGGAAACAAAAGAAACAATGGCAACTGAAACAACAACAAAAAAAATAGCTGTTTGTTGTGGCAGGCGCTGGCAGGCGACTTGGGAGGCTGAGGCAAGAGAATAGCTTAAGCCCAAGAGTTTGAGGTTGCTGTGTGATGCCACAGCACTTTACCGAGGACAACATAATGAGAGTCTGTTTCAAAAAAACAAACAAAAAATAAAAGGATGGAAAAAAAATCTGTGCACTGAACTGTATGAACAAAGGACACAGTTATAGTGCTGAGTCTGTAAACCACAGAATAAAATGTTCAATAAAACACTGGGTAAGCATATGCTAACAGGACATGAGAAAGGTCACAGATAGTGGGAATTTTATGCTCATGATACATATCAATAAACTGCTACCTTTTATAGAGGAGTTAACATTGCAAAAGGTATTCCAGGTAAGGATTAAAGACCAGCAAGCAAGTATCTCAGCTTTCTTTCAACAGGTAAATAAAAATAGCACCACATACCTTTTTCTTAGAAATGTTCAATTTGCTTCCAATAACTTCTGCCATTCTCAGTTTGCTAGTATGCTCAGAAAGCATTGCTGTGAAACAGTCCAGAGCCTATTAAAATAACCAAAACAAATGACAGCTATTTTTAAATATAATGCATTAATCACAGAACCCCAGGTTCAGCACCTTACATTTGGAGAGACAGGACACCAACAGATGTGATTTGCAAATCCTAACTTCAGGCAAAGCAATGAGTGTTAACACTCAGGTATATGACTCATGTGAAAAATGACTCTCATAGAATGCCAAATAACACCAAAAAATTGCTTTCCTGGTTGAGCCTAGTGGCTCTCACTGGTAATCATATCACACTGGGAGGCCAAGGCAGGGAGATCCCTTGAGCTCAGAAGTTTAGATCAACTTGAGCAAGAGTGAGACCCTATTTCTACTAACAGTAAAAAAATTAGTTGAGTATGGTAGCACAGCCTACTGTCCCAGCTACTCAGGAGGATGAGACAGGAAGATCACTTGAACCAGGAGTTTGAGGTTGCTATAAGCTATGACACCACTGCATAGCTTATATGGGAGAAGGGAGTGAGGGCGAAGGAGGAAGGAAGGTAGGAAGAACCAAAGATCACTTTCTAGCTGCAAGGGAGAACACCCTTACAGTGACCAGTATAACACACCACTTGGTCACTATCCTGACCACCTACTCAATCCTAACAATAACCAGTTATGTATTCTTTAGGAATAAAATATAAAGTACCACCAAAAATGGATTCTACCCAAGAAAAAATCTAAAATGCTGAATCCATCAAACATTTTGTTAAACTTCTACTTACCATGAATTACCCCTAAATGTCCTTTATATGTGAAAATGTCCTTTATATGTGAAAATATATAAAGAACGTATCCATGCTCAGCGCCCATAGCTCTGCAGTTGGGGCGCCAGCCACATACACCGAGCCCGAGCCTGCTCAACAATAATGACAACTACAACAAAAAAAAACAACCACCTGGTGTTGTGGTGGGTGCCTGTAGTCCTAGCTGCTTTGGAGGCTAAGGCAAGAGAATCGCTTAATCCCAAAAGGTGGAGGTTGCTGTGAGCTGTGACACCACAACACTCTACCAAGGGCAACACAGTAAGATTGTCTCAATAAAATAAATAAATACATAAATAACATAAAGAATATGTCCAGTCTCTGTCCCTAATTCTTAGTGCAGAGGCATCGAAAAACCCTTGGAAATACTCTAGTGAGGAGTGTTTATTATTCAATCTGAGCTCCTGTGCACCACACCTGAATTTATGCTAACGCAGCAATTCATGGTGGATTCTTATACAGTTTCAAGGGAATGGCTGGCCAAGCCAGAAAGACCAAGCTCATGATTAGAGCAATGAAACTTTCAGCAACATCCCCAGTCCCTGGGGAATGGGTTCAATCATGTGGCCAATGACGTAAGACCTCTAGATACCCAGAGCCGCAGAATGCCCTGGCTGGTGAGCATGCCGACGTGTCAGAAGGTGGGCAGCAGACCCTGCTCTAAGGACCCTCACACACCTTCCCCCAAGTATTGCTCCCATTTAATTAGTCTAAGTTGGACACTGTATTAAGACTGTAACTGAAACTCTATCATGTTCAGTGAGTTTGATGAATTCCAAACTACTGAACCTGAGGGGGTCACAAGAACCTCTCAATTTATAGCTAGTAGTCATCAGTGCCCAACTCCCTGATTTGCAGCTGGGGTCTGAAGTACAAATAGTTTCCTGTACACCATTAAACCTGCGGAGTCTATACTAACCCTGGGTAACATCAAAATTGGATTGAATTGGCCGGGCACGGTGGCTCATGCCTGTAAGCCTATCACTCTGGGAGGTCAAGGCAGGTGGAGTTCTACAGTTAGGTAGTGGCGGTGGTTGTGTAATTCTATGTATAATCTAAAATAAACCCAAACTATTCTTCTTATGAAAATAATAATACAGTAAGGCCTCCATAGCTGACAACCCTGCAACATTGAACACCTCCATGAGCTGACCTAATTTTCATAGACCAACGTGCACCACCTGGACATATCAGGACAGTGGGCCTCGTTCCTTATCTTACCTTACCACCTCTGTACATTGACCATTTTGTTGCAGTGCCTTGGGTGGTCAATTTGCAGAGGTTCTACCTTTTCAAAACCACAACTTTTTTTTTTTTTAAAGAGATAGAGTTTTATTTTGTCACTCTCGGTAGAGTGCTATGGCGTCACAGCTCACAGCAACCTCCAGCTCTTGGGCTTAGGCGATTCTCTTGCCTCAGCCTCCCAAGTAGGAGGAGGAGGCACCACAGGAGCCTGCTACAACACCCAGGTATTTTTGTTGTTGTTTAGCTGGGACCGGGTTTGAACCCACCACTCTCAGTATAGGGGGCTGGCACCCTACACACTGAGCCACAGGCGCTGCCCCACAAAACTTTCCATACCCAATTAGCTTTTTTGTTCTTTGTTTTTTCTTTTTTGAGACAGAGTCTCACTATGTCACCCTCAGTAGAATGCCGTGGCGTCACAGTTCATAGCAACCTCAAACTCTTCAGCTTAAGCGATTTTCTTGCTTCAGCCTCTGAAGAAGCTGGGACTACAGGCGCCCACCACAACACCCGCCACAACGCCCGGCTATTTTTTGGTTGCAGTTGTCATTGTTGTTTAGCAGGCCCAGGCCGAGTTTGAACCCACCAGCCTTGGTGTATGTGGCCAGCGCCTTAACCGCTGAGCTGTGAGTGCCGAGCCCCAATTAGCTTTAAGGCAACTTTAGTTCGGTGTTAACTAGCTACAGGTAACCAGCCAGACTGAGACTGAAGAAAAATTCTGATAGCAATCCAGGGACAGAAAATAACAATGGAAATTAACAGCCTTATTGAGCAAAGTGAAAATAGACCGCAAGACAGTATCTTACCTCTTGAAAAATACTGAACGATGGTGATGAAGATGAACTGTCAAAGCTGTGAGTAATCCTATTACACCAGTTCAGTAGATCCCTTTTAAAAAAAGAGAAGAAATAAAAGACCAAAGACATCAGAATTTAGTCAGCCCACTTTAAGTCTGGGCACTCATTTCTCCCCGACCAGTGGAACAGGACAAAGACAACTGACTCAGATCAAAACAAGGAGCTGCCCATTTCTAATTGTCACTTCAAAAAAGTAAAATCAGCCACTAAGAATGAAGGAGGAGGTTGGGCACAGTGCCCAACCTATAACATCTATAATCCTAGCATTCTGGGAGGCTGACGTGAGCGGATTGCTTGTGTTCAGGAGTTCAAGACTAGCCTGAGCAAGAGCAAGAGCAAGCCCCATCTCTAAAAATAGCTGGACATCATGGCAGGTGCCTATCTATAGTCATAGCTACTCAGGAGGCTGAGGCAAAAGGATTACCTGAGCCCAAGAGTTTGAGGTTGCTGTAAGCTATGATGCCAGGGCACTAAACCCCAGGGCAACTGAGTGAGACTGTCACACAAACACACAAAGAACGGAAGAGGAACAGCCACAGACCTCGTTATATACAGCAAAATACTAAGACAACTTACATAAGACCCTAAGGGTCAGAAAAGGGCGTCTAATGTAAGAATTATGTTAGTAACTATTTCCAAGGTTGTCTTTAAAAGTTATTTTATGTATATATTGGCAGGGGGGTTGAAAGAGGCTCACTCTGTTGCCCTGGGTCCAGTGCTGTGGCATCATAGCTCACAGCAACCTCAAACTTTTGGGCTTTAACAATCCTCCTGCCTCAGCCTCCCAAGTAGCTGGGACTACAGGGGCCCAACACAATATCTAGCTAGTTTCTCTATTTTTAGTAGAGATGGGGTCTCCCTTGTGCTCATGATGGTCTTGAACTCCTGAGCCCGGGTAAATACATACACCTCGGCCTCACAGAGTGAGAGGAATATAGGTGTGAACAACCCCACCCGACTATTTCCATTTTTTTAGCAACAGGGTCTTGCTCTGTCACCCAGGCTGAAGTCCAGTGGTGTCACTACAGCTCACTACAACCTCAAATTCCTGGGTTCAAGTGATTTTCCATCTTAGCCTCCTGAGCACCCACCACCACACCCCCCCCCCCAATTTTTTTTTTTATTTTGTTTTTTGTTGAGCTGGCGGCAGGGGGGGGCGGTCCTTTCTATGCTGCCCAGGCTGGTCTCAAACTCCTGACCTCAACCGATCCTCTCCTCCTTGCCCCACTCCCAAAGTTCCAGGATTATAGGCATGAGCCAATACAAGCCAAAAGTTATTTTTTTTAAAGCTCAAAATAACATTACTTTAGGCTTCTTAATCAGTAAGTACAGATCTGAAAGGGGGATCTGACACTATGAACTAACCTACAAGTAATCTGACCTCTCATTACCATTTACTTCTCCCTGGTAAAATATTCTGAGGGAGGGTGGCGCCTGTGGCTCAAAGGAGTAGGGCCCCTGCGCCATATGCGGGAGGTGGTGGGCTCAAACCCAGCCCCAGCCAAAAACTGCAACAACAACAAAAAAAAATTCTGAGGGAACCATTTTTAAAATCTCAACTCAAAAAAGTGTTGAGTCCAGCACCTTAGAGACAATTCTCTTCCCTCAAGGACTGGTCTTTTGCTCTCTTTCCTGGCTTCTGAAACTTCCTCAGGTGTCTGTTGACACTCAACCCAACTATTATCCCGAGAGTGATGCTTTTCTCCAGTAAGCTGGATATAAATGTCGAGCAGGTGCTCAGCTACTGTCAAGAGGCTGGGGTATCTACTTTGAAGAATCTGGGATAAGAAAAAACAGAAAGAGAATTTAACAGAAGGCATAATGATTTTTAAAAGCACATATAACCTGTTAGATAAAAAACAGACTAGTTAGATAAAAAAAAGATTTCTCTACAAAATTAGTTATCTTTACCAAGTATAAGAACTTGAAACCCACACCTGATCCCACTCACCCACCCACCCGAAACCCTATGACTTTTCTTCTACCCAGAACTCAGTTATCTGGCAGTCACACCATCTGTAACATAGCTTAAAAAGTCAGATTGTAAAAGACTCTCCAAGCAATCTAAACAAATGCATCCAAATCCAAGGAATTTATTCATTTAAAAATTCTTTCAAGGGCTCAGTGCCCATAGCTCACTGAGTAGAGCGCCTGCCATACATACACTGAGGTTGGCAGGTTCAAACCCGGCCCAGGCCTGCTAAACAACAATGACAACTGCAATAAGAAAATAGCCGGGTGTTGTGGTGGTCACCTGTAGTCCTAGCTACTTGGGAGGCTGAGGCAAAAGAATCGCTTAAGCCCAAGAATTTGAGGTTGCTATGAACTGTAATGCCATGGCACTCTACCGAGGGCAAGACAGTGAGACTCTGTCTCAAAAAACAAAAAAACAAAACCAAACAAAAAAAACAATTCTTTCAGTGGCACCTGTTGCTCAGTGGTTAGGGCTCCAGACACACGCTCCAGGGCTGGTGAGTTTGATCTGAGACAGCCTGCTAAACAAAACAATAACAAAAAAAATAGCTGGGCATTGTGACAGGTGCCTGTAGTCCCAACTACTAGAGAGGCTGAGGCAAGAAAATCATTTGAGCCCAGGAGTTTGAGGTTGCTGTGATCCACTGATTATATCACAGTACTCTACCAAGGGCGACAAAGTGAAACTCTGTCTCAATTAAAAAAAAAAAAAAAAAAAGGCTAGGCACCGGTAGTTCAAGCAGCTAAGGCACCAAGCCACAGACACCAGAGCTGGCAGGTTCAAATCCAGTCCGGGCCTGCCAAACAACAATGATAACCACAACCAAAAAATAGCCAGGTGTTGTGGCAGATGCCTGTAATCCCAGCTACTTGGGAGGCTGAGGCAAAAGAATAGCTTGAGCCCAAGACTTTGAGGATGCTATGAGTCTACCGAAGGTGAAAGTGAGACTCTGTCTCAAAAAAAGAAAACAAATCACAATGAAAGGAATTTAATGGCTGTGTGCAGTGGCTCATGCCTATAATCCTAGCATTTTGTGAGGCCAAGGTAGGAAGTATAGGAGTTTAAGACCAGCCTGACCAAGAACAAGATCCTGTATCTACTTAAAGGAAAAAAAAAAAAAAAAACTAGCTAGGCCTGGGGCAGGCACCTGTAGTCCCAGGTACTCAGGAGTCTGAAGCAAGATCACTTGAGCCCAAGAGCTTGAGGTTGCTGTGAGCTGTTGATTATACCACGGCACTCTACCCGTGACAAAGTGAGACTCTGTCTCGAAAACAGAAAAAGAAAAAAGAAATTTATGTTAAGTACTAACAAAAAGCAGTTGATTTTTTAGTTGACACATAATAGTTGTACAATGTATGGATAAGCAGTTGATCTTTAAAAAGTAGGCAACAGAACTTTTTTCAGACTTGCTCTTGCTCGGGGAGGTATTGTATGCATAACCTCAAACAATCCTCCCACCTTAACCTCGCAGAGTTCTAGGATTGCAGGAGTGAAGCATCACACATCTCCAAGCAATAGAATTTAAAAAGCAAAAGACTGGTCCTATTCACTTCAACATCTATCAAATTACTGCAATACAAAATGTTCCTAATAATGGTCCCACAGCTTTATAATATGGACTTTTTAAATTCAAGTCTGTTTGAGAAGGCAGGGAAATACAGATGTAGTAGAAATACTAACCATCCTATACTGTTAAATTAGCTTAAAAAGAAGTACATATGATTCCAATCTGTATATGTAACATTCATACAGTTTGTATATATTGTACACGTAATGTTCACATATTCATAAAAGATAAGGAACTAAAACCTTGAATGTCACTGCAAGCAGCATATCTTTTAAGATTTCATTTCTTTTTTTTTTTTTTGAGACAGTCTCACGCTGTTGTCGTGGGTACAGTGCTATAGAGACAGGGTCTCGCTTTTGATCAGACTCGTTTCAAACTTGTGAGCTCAAGCAACTCACCTACCTCGGCCCTCCCAGAGTACTAGGATTACAGGTGTGAGCCACCTCACCAGCCAAGATTTTATTTCTTTGTACTTTTGTCACTGAAGGACTTTACAACCTATATTGTTTAACGCATATATCTCAAACATAGTAAAAAGGAAAGAAATAGAAGAGAATGACAAAAATCAACAAATTCAATCAATTTCATACATCTTTCAAATACACTACATTTATAGGTATGGAGAGAACATTTATAAATTCGTCATAATATGAAGGCACAAAGAAAGCCTTTAAAATTTTATTTTTGATATGCCATGTTTAGTAAGTTATTTACATACCGAAAAACTCACTGTTTCAGATGTAGAGTTTTGAGAAATGTACTACAGAATTACATACCTGCCATCACAAACAAGACAGTTTCCATTAATCCCTTAATCCCTTATCCTGTTTATAATAAACCCTCCCTGCACCCATGCCCTAGGAACAATGAACCTGACTCCCACCCCCACGTCTTGCCTTTCACATACAGAGAATCATGTAGGACATAAGTTTCTTTGCCGCGGATTGTCTTCAATATCCTTCTAGGCATCAGTATATGTACCAAAAGCTCACTTATTCCCACTGCTGAATAAGAATTCCATTATATAAGCATGCGCTATATTTTACATGGAAAAATATCAAGTTTGGGCAGCCCCTATGGCTCAAAGGGGTAGGATGCCAGCCCCATATGCCAGAGGTGGTGGGTTCAAACCCAGCCCTGGCCAATAACTGCAAAAAAAAAAAAAAAAAAAAATCAAGTTTAACACTAAGTCAGTAAAAGCTCAGCTATTCAGAAAAGGGTTCTCAATAGAAAAAAATTTTTATGTACTCACTGAGCAGTCATTTTCTCTCTTAGCCAAAAAGTATCTTTTGTTATTATCATAAATGTCAAAATTAAACACATTATCATTTAAACTAATCTGACATGAAATGGCTCTATTACCATATACTTGATAGGTATTTTTGGAATTTATTCCTTTAATAAGCATATATTAAGTAACTATTTCATATTAGACATTGCTCCAGGACTGGGGAAACAAAATAAATAAAGAATGGTGTCGGGCGGTGCCTGTGGCTCAAGGAGTAGGGCGCCGGTCCCATATGCCGGAAGTGGTGGGTTCAGGCCCAGCCCCAGCCAAAAAAAAAAAAAAAAAAGAATGGTGTCCTCCTCAGCAAGCATGAGAAGCAGATACGTAAGCAAATCCCACCTGCAGCACAAACGACAATGTGGAGACCAATGCCCTGCTTGGCAGATCCCAGAAAGTTCCACAGAGCAGGGGATGAGCCTGTTAGAGGTCACCCAAGGCTGTAAGTGGGCAGTATCAGCAGAGAAAGCAGGCCATGTGAGACCTCAGGAAACTACAGACCCCAGAGACACTTGGGTACACTCGAGATGTATGGAGTTTGAAGTACAGTTTGTTATTTCAGGAAGAAGTCAAAGACGACTTATCTTCACTGGCCTAAGAGACCTGGGGTTGGCAAAACAGAAATGTAGCTCCTTTTGCTCTCCATGAATTCAACATAGCAGACTATTTTATTTACTAAGAAACATGTACAAGGGCTTTAGCCACTGGGTAATAATGAAAGAGTGTTATTCAGATTAGTAAATCCAACCTGGGTGTGGTGGCTCACGCCTATAATCCTAGCACTCCCAGAGGCCAAGGCAGTTAGATAAGCTGAGCCAGAGCGAGATCCTGTCTCTAAAAATAATCTGGCACTGAGGCTAGCGCCTGTAGTCGCAGCTACTCAGAGGCTGAGACAAGAGGTTTGCCTGAGCCCAAGGGTTTGAGGTTACTATGAACTAGGATACCGCGGCACTCTACCCAGGGCAATAAAGACTCTGTCTCAAAAAAATAAAAATAAAAAAAAGATGGGTAAGTACAAAAGCTCAAATATAACAAGAGAGACTGACTTGGCGCCTGTCGCGCACAGTGGTCACGGTGCCGGCCACATGCACCAAGGCTGGAGGGTTTGAACCTGGCCTAGGTCTGCTAAACAACGACAACTGCAATAAGAAAATAAACGGTGAGCGCCATAGTCCCAGCTACCTGGGAGGCTGAGGCAAGGAAATCATTTAAGCCAAAGAGTTTGAGGTTGCTGTGAGCTGTGACCCCAAAGCACTCTACCAAGGGCGACATATTAACACTCCAGTCTCAAAAAAAAAAAATAAATAAAATAAAAAATAACAAGGGAGTTTCTCAAAGTCAGTATCAAAATATGACATCCATAAAGTGACTGCTGCACTTCCTGTAGAATAACTCTCTGCTGCTCATGCCAGGAATGGGAAGATGAGTCTGGTCTTCACTTCCAGGACAGAACACAACAACTAAGAAAAGAGTAGCTGTCCTCTGCTCTTCATTATCTCAATCCCCAAGAAATCACACCTAAATGTGACCTTCAATCCTCTCCTTTCAAAGACCAAACTAGTATTAATAAATATAAGTCTGGCAGCGCCTGTAGCTCAACAGAGTAGGACAACGGCCCCATATGCCGGAGGTGGTGGGTTCAAACCCAGCCCTGGCCAAAAACTGCAAAATATAAAAAGTAATAAATATAAGTCTAACACCTACACATTTAATGTCTAGAATTGCAAAAGAAAAGGCTGCATTATGGGTGGTGCCTATGGCTCAAGGATATAGGGTGCTGGTCCCATATACCAGAGGTAGTGGGTTCAAACCAGGCCCTGGCCAAAAACTGCAAAAAAAAAAAAAAGAAAAGAAAAGAAAAGGCTGTATTATGACAGAGCCATGTAACATAGGATTACTACGTGCCAGGCGTAGGGTCGATGCTTCTGACACAAAGGTGAGGGAGTTACTAGAAGAATGCACACTTGGAGAGTAGATGGAGGGAGGCCTATCAGACACAGAAATACACAAACACAGTTTAAAGACAGGAAACTCACAGCTATAAAACAGGATGTATGCAGATTTATAAAAAAATCACATCACTGAGCCAGCTGCAGTGGCTCATAACTATAATCCAAGCACTCTGGGAAACTGTGACTGAAGGACTACTAAGAGCTCAGGAGTTCGAGACCAACATAAGCAAGAGTGAGACCCCATTTCTACTAAAAATAGAAAAACTGGCTGGGCACTATGGTGGGTGCCTGTAGTCCCAGGTATTTGGGAGACTGAGGAAAGAGGATTGCTCAAGCCCAAGAGTTTGAGGTTGCTGTGAGTAGACTATCCATTTAAAAAAAAAAAAAAGGGCACCCGTACTCAGTGGGTAGGTCACCGACCATATATACCGAGGATAGAGGGTTCGAACCTGGCCAAGCCAGCTAAACAACAATGACAACTGAAACAACAGCAACAAAAAAAATAGCTAGGCATTGTGGGGGGGGGCACCTGTAATCCCAGCTACTTGGGAAGCTGAGGAAAGAGAACCGCTTAAGGCCAAGAGTTTGAAGTTCCTGTGAGCTGTGACACTACAGCACTATACCCAGGGCAACATAGTGAGACTTTTTTTTTTTTTTTTTTTTCATTTCTTTTTGCAGTTTTTGGCCAGGGCTGGGTTTGAACCCACCACCTCCAGCACATGGGGCTGGCACCCTACTCTGTTGGGCCACAGGCACCACCCATAGTGAGACTCTTGTCTCAAAAAAAAAAAAAAAAAAAAAAAAAAAAAACTTGCCAAGGAAAGGCTTCTTAGAGATTACATCATTGATCTTTTCCCAGTTATAGGGGAAATCAGATAGATACCCTTCCTCTGTATCATATTTATCTACAAACTTAGACCAAGAAAGAACAAAACGTTCCTCCATGTCAGAATGACCACTGACAGTGCTGTACCTGCTGCTCCCCAGATGAGTGCTGGGGACCACAAGGCGAGGAGGAGGACATCCACAAAGGGAAGTAGGGGTACTCACTGTAAATTAAGTTATACCTCATAATGAATGACAGTAACCAGTAATACTACAAACTCAATGTCTAAACTCTATAGAACAGTTCACCTCAATTCTCCTTATTACCCAAATGAAAACATGCATTAAGTGTGAAGACATTAGCTACAGATCAACTCAGTGAATGGATTACGATGACAACTGAGGAAGTTAAACATAATCTAAGAATCAAATGATATTAATCAATTACTATTCATTTTACTGGGTAAAATAAAATTATTATGGTTATGTATAAAAATGTCCTTTACTTTCTAGAGTAAAGTATTAAATACTTCATGCTGAAGTATTTAAAAGTGAAATGTTAAGGGGTCTGCATTCAAATAAATTAACAAAAAATAACAGATGACACAAACAAACTAAATATTAGCATATACAGTGTTAATTTAGGTTGATGAAAATTTTGGTGGTTCATTTTACCATTTCCTCTATCTTCATGAAGTATGAAACTTTTCATAATAGAAAGTCAAGAGAAAATACGCTGATACTTTCTAATGTCCACATACCTCATTCAGTTCTGTTTTATCCAGGTCATTCAGGTGAATTTTGGTCCAGTATTTGTCTAGCAAAGTAGCATGACTATTTAGTGGTCGATACCAATTTCCTCCAGAGCTCAAGAGTCTACATTTCAAAATAAAAAAGAGTCACAAAGAATGGCCAATTTTAATTTTCACTATGCCCCTGGATATTTCTTGCTGCATACTATATCACAAAGGAGTAACACTCATAATCCCTTCTGGTTCCAGATAGCCCTCTGTTGGGATTATAGGGTAGTTGACAAATGAAAAGCTGACAATTAAACCCACATTTGATTCTTCTTTAAGAAGGAATGATAGTGGGCGGCGCCTGTGGCTCAGTCGGTAAGGTGCCGGCCCCATATACCGAGGGTGGCAGGTTCAAACCCGGCCCCGGCCTAACTGCAACCAAAAAATAGCCGGGGATTGTGGCGGGCGCCTGTAGTCCCAGCTACTCGGGAGGCTGAGGCAAGAGAAATCACTTGAGCCCAGGAGTTTGAGGTTGCTGTGAGCTGTGATGCTACGCACTCTACCCAAGGTGACAGCTTGAGGCTGTGTCTCAAAAGGAAAAAAAAAGGAATGATAGAGCTTTAACCAAGTATTTTCTTTTTTTTCTTTTACCAAAGACATTCGCATTTATTTTTTTTTAAAGCAAATGACAAAGACCCAGTATACCAGCTTTACTTTTTAAACCTAAGCTTAACATTACATATTTAAACATCTGTCAAAACTTACTAAGATGCCAGCATTCATGCACAGCTAGAAAACATCCTTATAGTAAACCAGAAATGTTTTACCATTAATGTGTTAATATTTTTCACTACTAAATACCGAAAAAAAACGAAATTATTTCTGTAGAAGGTTCATCCTGCGGTGCTAACTTCACAGCAGGCTGACGCTACATGGCTCACATTTCAGACACAGTGGAAAAGCAGGTCCATGCTGGTGTTAGTGCACACTCTGTTCTACTACTACTGAGGAGTCGGGGCTCACCTGGAGTACGTTTAATAAAAAAGCAAAGTGCATACAGAAATTTACAACAATTTTAAAGACAAATAAATGGTCCTATTATGTGGTCCCAACAATAAACTCAAAAGTCTATGACAAATATGGCTCCGATGAGCTGTTTATAAATACTCAGATTAGGTACAGTGATACTGAAAGTCGAGTTCGTTATTTTCTTAATTTCAGATTAATTTGAGGATATCAATTAGATTACAATGTTTGCATTTGTAAGGTAGAGTTCCCCTGTAGTTGTGCTCCACCCCCAGAAGGTGTGCGCATACCCCCACAAGGAGCCCATGAAAGGAGAGCTCACCCATCCCTCTTCCTCCTATTTCCTCTCCCCCTAACTTGAATTGATTTTTTCTCTTATGTGGGTGTGTACTAGATTATCTACTGGCTTCACATTAGTATTGAGTACATTGGATATTTGCTTTTACATTCTTGTGATACTTTACTAAGAAGATTGTTTAACCAAGTATTTTTTTTTTTTTTTTTTGTAGAGACAGAGTCTCACTTTATGGCCCTTGGTAGAGTGCCGAGGCATCACAGCTCACAGCAACCTCCAACTCCTGGGCTTAAGCGATTCTCTTGCCTCAGCCTCCCAATTAGCTGAGACTACAGGTGCCCGCCACAACACCCTGCTATTTTTTTTGTTGTTGTTGCAGTTCGGCCGGGGCTGGGTTTCAACCCGCCACCCTTGGCATATGGGGCCAGTGCCCTACCGACTGAGCCACAGGTGCCACCCTCACCAAAAATGACTCTATATGGTTTGGCGCCTGTAGCTCAATGGTTAGGGCGCTGGCCACGTGCACCAGGGGTTCGAACCCAGCCCTGGCTGCGAAAACAATAATGACAACAACAAAAAATAGCCGGGCACTGTGGTGGGTGCCTATATCCCAGCTACTTGGGAGGCTGACACAAGAGAATTGCTTAAACACAAGAGTTTGAGGTTGCTGTGAGCTGTGACGCTACAGCACTCTACCCCGGGTGAGACTCTGTCTCAAAAAAAATAAACGAAACTGAATCTACGAGGTAAATGTTTTGATCTCAATGACATGTTCCTCTTCCTTACAGCACAAATGAATTCAGGAAAGAGAAAATACAATCCAATGCACTTACCATTAAGTTCATTGTCTGGTACCAGAAGTTACAGTACCAAAAAGCATTAAAAATTTCCAGAAGAGGCTCAGTGCCTATAGCTTAAACTGCTAGGGCTCCAGCCACATACGCCGGAACTGGTGGCTTCAAATCCAGCCCGGGCCCACCAAACAATGACAACTACAACCAAAAAATAGCCAGGCATTGTGCTGGGTGCCTGTAGTCTCAGCTACTTGGGAGGCAGAGGCAAGAGAATCGCTTAAGCCCAAGAGTTTGAGGTTGCTATGAGCTGTCATGCCACAGCACTCTACCCAGGGTGACAGCTTGGGACTCTGTCCTAAAAAATAAATTTCCAGAAGAGAAGGAATATACATTAAACACACACTCTGGGGCCGCGCCTGTGGCTCAGTGAGTAGGGCGCTGGCCCCATGTGCCAAGGGTGGCGGGTTCAAACCCAGCCCCAGCCAAACTGCAACAGAAAAATAGCCAGGCGTTGTAGCGGGCAACTGTAGTCCCAGTTGCTCGGGAGGCTGAGGCAAGAGAATCGCGTAAGCCCAGGAGTTAGAGGTTGCTGTGAGCTGTGTGATGTCACGGCACTCTACCCGAGGGCCATAAAGTGAGACTCTGTCTCTACCAAAAAAATAAATAAATAAATAAACACACACTCTGGGGAAGCTACCTGCTTCCACATAAGCGACTCAATACTTAAAACAACTATCCTGAGAGGAAGGTGCCATTCTTTTCTTTTAAAGCATAAGGAAGGGTAGTAATGTGCCTTTTAAAGTTTCTTCTAATGCATAAGAAGGGTAGTGATGTTCCTTAGTTATTCAACACAACTACAAACTTGAAACTGAATTCAAGTTTGTCTAATCTCAAGTTTGTTCTATGTTGTTTCAAGATTTTCTGGGAAATGTCTAAATCTAGTAGGAAAGAATTTCAGTATCTTTGTGAATAAAATCAAGGTCTATTAAAAGAAACAGGTCTAGGGCGGCACCTGTGGCTCAAAGGGGTAGGGCGCCAGTCCCATATGCCGGAGGTGGTGGGTTCAAACCCAGACCAGGCCAGAAACTGCAAAAAAAAAAAAAAAAAAAGAAAGAAACAGGTCTACCAAGGTGTCCCTTGAGAACTGTCAGGTCAGCTCCACAGTCCATCTAATAGTGAATGTCTACTGAAATCAACATTAATATAGTCATTAAATGTAGTGTTATGTTAGTTTCATTTCTGGGCATTTTAAAATTTTGAAGACGCTATATAGGTATAGTCTAGCAATGAGAAATAAATCACTGAGCACTGAACATGGCAAGACCCATTCTCTGCCCAAAATTTTAAAAAAGAAAAAGTTTAAATTGCCAACTATGGGCATCTGTCATCTCAGTTCCTAGGGAGGCTGAGCTAGGAGGCTCATTGAGACAAGAACTTTAAGGACCACAGCAAGACAAGACCTCGTCTCAAAAATAGAAAAAAAAAAAAAATAAAACCAATAAACCACTGCTTTCAAGCTATTAGGTTATTATAAAATGTTGACAAGGCATATGGAAAGTCTGCTCAGTTTTTCCTTAACTATTTGAAAATTATACATCATCATCATCATCGCTACCCAGGAATTGGGCACTTACCATGTGACAGGTCTTTAATGCAAATCATTTCACTTATTCTTTGCAGCCACCATATGACAGGGCTCGAATCCAGGGTTATCTAACAATACTCTTAACTGATTATTTTTGAAAACATGAAAAAATGTTTTAAACTGGTTGCTTATTTTTAAGCAGGAAAAAACCCTTTGGAAATAGAGAAAAGGGTGGACCTATCATGAGTCCCAACTAATCTTGCTTGAAGTGGGCCCAAAGAACTCAATTCCAGGACTCCTGGATTCAGCACAGACTTATGAGAATGGCTCCAGAGTGGGAACAAAAAGGTTAATAGGACATACCTCCTGGTTGCAAAAAACTGAAATCCAGGAGCCACTTTGAGACAGTCACCTTGGCCAGGAATCAAGAGCTCTCCATTCTCCAAAAGAGGGATCAGCACGGAGACCTAAATCACAAAACCCCACTGATGAAGTAAATCTCCCCAGATGGAAAGTAACAGAGACAAAGAAACTGTCTCCCAAATGATGACACACAGTGGAAGAAATACCATTTCTCCTAATGCAAACAGGGATCAACATGCAAATGGGGATGTCGATGCCACCTGCATTCCAGCACAGTGGTCTCCTCACTTAGTCTATACTCCAACACAGCAACTTACTCCCTCAGCATTCACCGGGTGCCTCCTGTGGGGCTCAACCAAGCAAGACTCAAGGAAAAAAGGCTGGAGCATGAAGAGAGATGGCAGGGATACAGACCACCATACCCACATGGCATGGTCATTGTGGCCCGAGGGCATGCACAGCAAGCAGTGTGTGAAGAAAGAGTGGCTCTAGGTCAGAACACGGCGACTGAGAAGCAAGCAGAGATCCTTACCTGATGTAATGACATTCACTGCAGCTTAAATGATAAGCAGAAATTAGCCAGGCTTTCTGGGAGAAAAATGGCACATGTATTCGAGGCAAAAGTATTCAAGAGCATGAAAAAGCTAATATGCCTAAGAGTCGAACCTGAGAGGATTCTGTCATGGTGGAGCAGAAAAAATGGGTGAAGCAGAAGAGAAGAGGGAAAGCCTGCAGAGAAAGGATAAAAGGCTTCCTGCTGATACAAGGAAGCTTTTCTGTGAAAGTTACTGAGAAGATTTTAGGCTGGAAAAAAAAAAAAAAACAGTTATACTTCTTAGTTTAGAAAATCAACTGTGCAGCAAGATGGAAGCTAAACTGAATGGAAGATGCTCCTACAGAAAAGGAGGCCAGAAAGGATACTGCTCAGGCAACAAAAGCAAGATCAACTGGCAGGAAGAGAAAATAATAAAGCCCCATGCTAAGGTGGTAGGATGGGAAAGAACAGAAGGGAAAAGGCAGGAGGTGGTGTGGAGACCAACGGAAGGAGAGAATAGATGAAGAGCCCAGCAGCAATGTTCTCGCTCAGGAATTATGAGGAAAAAGGCCCATTCTGAGAAAAATAAGACAACTACCAATTTGGATATCTGGAATTTGCATTGGCTATGGGACATCCTAGCAGAAACTTTTTTAAGAGTGTAGACTAGACACATGAATCCAGGAGCTGAGGTAATGTAGGAAGATTGAAAAGAAAATACAAAAAGAGCAGGGCAGAGAGCCCAGGAGTGGGTTCTGAAACATCACTCGAGGCTCTCTGAGGCATCATGGTTTCCTTTAGCGAGGAGCTGAAAGGGAAGCCCAAAATAAAAGAAGAAACTCCAAGATACACCAAAATCGGAAACAAGGAAACATTTTGATTAAGATCGGTAAAACCTACCTTAAAATGGTAATGGGAGGCTGGGGGAGTGGCTCACGCCTGCAATCCCAGCACTCTGCATGGCCGAGGCGGGTGGACTGCCTGAGCTCATGAGTTTGAGAACATCCTGAGAGAGATCAAGACCCCGTCTCTAAAAAATAGCCGGGCATTGTGGCAAGCACCTGTAGCCCTATCTACTTGGGAGGATGAGGCAAGGGAATTGCTTAAGCCCAAAGAGTTTGAGGTTGCTGTGTGCTCTGACACCATAACACCCTACAGAGGGTGACAAAGTAAGACTCTGTCTCAAAAAAAAAAAATAAAATAGGGCAGCGCCTGTGGCTCAGTGGGTAGGGCACCGTCCCCATATACCAAGGGTGGCAGGTTCAAACCCAGCCCCGGCCAAACTACAACAAAAACATAGCTGGGTGTTGTGGCGGGCGCCTGTAGTTCCAGCTACTCGGGAGGCTGAAGCAAGAGAATCACCTAAGCCCAGGAGTTGAAGGTTGCTGTGAACTGTGTGAGGCCACAGCACTCTACCTAAAGTGATAAAAGTGAGACTCTGTCTCTAAAAATTAATTAATTAAAAAATAAAATAAAAATAAAATGGTAATGGGTCACTATTAGCTGAGAACTTCTGCAAACAACAAAATAACAATCAAAAGGATCTGCATATGTTCTTAAGTAAATGTCACTTCACTGTAAAGATACTTAAGTACCATACCCTCTGAAAAGGAGAAAAGGAACAATCTGCACAAAATGGAAGCACAAAGTACAAAAATTTATCAGGCACTGCCAAAGAGAGCCCAATATATAAATTGTCAATCTGTGGCTTATGCCTGTAATCCTAGCACTTAGGAGGCTGAGGCGGGTGGATTGCCTGAGCTCATGGGTTCAAGACCAGCCTGAGCCAGAGTGAGACCTCATCTCTAAAAAATAGCCACCTGCTATGGTGGGCACCTATAGTCCCAGCTACTTGGGAGGCTGAGACAAGGGAATCGCTTGAACCCAAGAGTTTCAGGTTGCTGTGAGCTGTGACACCACAGCACTCTACCGAGGGCTATATGAGTCTCATGTCTCAAACAACAAAAAAAGGCACTGCATGGGATGGGACTGCCCAGCTAAGTTCAAACCAATGCATGGATAGCAAGATTTTAATAAAATAAAGTGGTCATTTAAAAAAAAAAAAAAGAAATTGACAATCTGGTCTTTTATCAGGACATGGTCACCGTAGAAATGTACCCAAAAAATGTATTACGGTTCCAGAGGGCAGGGACAAATGCATAGGCTCCACCAGGGACTGGATGGGGTACCCTTTATGTTTGTTTATATGCCTTCTCTGCTTCTACATCCACAAACCGTAAGGCAGATAACTGAGGTCTGAAAAAACTGCGCTGCTCTAAAAACTGGAATAAATGTATTTTCTTCTTGTTGTTCTTGCAGTTTTTTTTGGCCTGGGTGGGTTTGAACCCACCACCTCTGGTACATGGGGCTGGTACCCTCCTCCTTGAGCCATAGACCCCACCCAGAATAAATGTATTTTTAAACTCACCTTTTAGTTCACATTTCAATTTTATTTTTTAGTCCCATGAATAGAAGTCAACCCTGGGCTCAGGGCTTATCAAGAAAACTGAGTTTCCAGCCCTATAAAACCAAACATTAAGACCCTAGAACAGGTGGCGCCTATGGCTCAGTGAGTAGGGCGGCGGACCTATATACCAAGGGTGGCGGGTTCGAACCCAGCCCAGGCCAAATTGCAACAAAAAAATAGCCAGACGTTTTGGTGGGTGCTTAGTCCCAGCTACTCAGGAGGCTGAGTGAGGCAAGAGAATTGCTTAAGCCCAAGAGCTGAAGGTTGCTGTGAGCTGTGACGCAACAGCACTCTACCAAGGGCAACAAAGTGAGACTGTCTCTTAAACAACAACAAAAAAAATGACGACCTTAGAACAAGGCTGAGCACAGTAGCTCATGCCTGTAATCCTAGGCCTCTGGGAGGCCAAGGCGGGTGGGACTGCCTGAGTTCAGGAGTTCAAGACCAGCCTGAGCAAGAGCAAGAACCCCATCTCTACTGAAAACAGAAAAATTAGCCAGGCATTGTGGAAAATGCCTATAGTCCTGGCTACTCAGGAGGCGGAGGCAAGAGGATTACTTGAGCCCAGCAGTTTAATGTTTTTATGGCACTCTTCTCAGGGTGACAAAGGGACCATCTGTATCCAAAAACAATAGTCTTGGGCCGTGCCTATGGCTCATTGAGTAGGGTGTCAGACCCCTATACTGAGGGTGGTTCAAACCCGGCCCCCACCAAACTGCAACAAAAAAACAGCCGGGTGTTGTGGTGGGTGCCTGTAGTCCCAGCTACTCAGGAGGCTGAGGCAAGAGAATCGCCTAAGCCCAGGAGCTGGAGGTTGCTGTGAGCTGTGACGCTACAGCACTCTACCGATGGCGACAAAAAGTGAGACTCTGTCTCTAAAAAAATAAATAAATAAAAATAAACAACAAAAAGTGGTCTTTTTAAAAACTGAAATACACACCCAATCTATTCTATTTATCCTAAGGGAACGAAGGGCTACTCTTTCTACGCCGTCTCCTCCTCCATTTGTCTGTCCTCAGTCCAATGCTATATATAGCTGCCACCACTGGGACATAGGTTCTCAGCATACCCATAACATGGCCAAGATGTTCCTCACCAGACCTATCCTGGGAAAGGCTGATCACAAATTCAGTGAGAAAAAAATTACTGTGAAATGGCTCATATATTTAACAACTGTGTGAAATAGCACAGGCAGAATTGTGTAGATTCTCTATCAAATAAGAAACAGTCAAGTAATCCCAATAGGAGGTGACCGTGAGTAAGCTTCCTGTAACTTATCATATCTAGTCAAATACTTTTGTTGTTCAAATTATCCCTAAAAATCACTATTAACAAAATACTACTCAAAGACAGGCAAAGATTTTAGGAGGCAATGATTTAGCAAGACAACATACCACGTCTAGAGGGGCATAGTCGATATCCTCCAGAAGGATCCAGTGGCCCATGGTGGCTGCCTGTGTCAGGGAGCCAGGCTGCCACACAAACTCTCCAGGGACATCTGTGCAGCGGTACATCCCTAACAACATCTGTAGGAAAGGATAATTACTGAAAGGCCTTGAAGCGCTATTGCTGCATCCTTCCATTCTGTTAAACTTCTCTAGGGATATAAGTGGGTAGACACCTGAGATTTAGTCAGTTTGCCCCCAACAACATGAGCAATACTAGTAACAATTCTCAGGCCTGTAATCTCAGCTCCTGGGAGGCTGAGGAGGGTGGATTGCTTGAGCTCAGGAGTTGGAAACCAGCCTGAGCCCCATCTCCACTAAAAACAGAAAAACTAGCTAGGCATTGTGGCCGGTACCTGTAGTCCCAGCTACTTGGGAGGCTGAGGCAGAAGAATCACCTGAATCCAGGAGGTTGAGGTTATAGTGATCTATGACACCAAAGCATTCTAGCCGGGGGTAACAAAGTAAGACTCTGTCTCAAAAAAAAAAAAAAACTGGCTCTGCAACTATGCTCAATGGTTAGGGCACCAGCCACATGCATCAAGGGTGGTGGGTTTGAACACAGCACAGGCCTGCTAATCAACAGTGACAACCACAACAAAAAAATAGCTGGGCATTGTGGTGGGTGCCGATAGTCCCAGCTACTTGAGAGGCTGAGGCAAGAGAATCACTTAAGCCCAAGAGTCTACCCAGGATGGCAGCTTGAGACTCTGCCTCAAAAAAAAAAAAAACAAAAAACAAACAAAAGAAAACACTCTTCTCATATTCCCTTAGTAAAAACAATACAAATATTCACAAGCAGGCGAACCACAAAAACTTGCCATTTTTTCATTACCTTACTGTCAGTCTGATCTCCGAGCTGGACTTTGAGAAGCTGAGGAGGCTTCCTTCTCCCTGTCACTGCAGCTAAATATTCAACTAAGGAAGTTTTGCCACACCCAATTGGTCCTTCCAACAACACAGCATTCTGAGAAGCCACTGCCACAGCCATGGTCTGAAGATTCCTGCAGACAGACTCCACCAGCACGTAAGACTTAAGGGCTAGATCACGTTCACGTGAAGAGCTCCTACTGCCAGCCTAAGGAAGCAAGAGGGAAACAAAAGGCACATCAAGGCTCAGCGCCCTGGCACAGTGGTTACAGCACCAGCCACATGCACCAAGGCTGGCAGGTTCAAACTAGGCCTGGGCCAGCTAGGCAGCAATGACAACTGCAACAAAAAAAACAGCCAGGCGTTGTGGTGGGTACCTATAGTCTCAGCTACTCCAGAGGCTGAGGCAAAAGAATTGCTTAAGCCCAGGAGTTGGAGGTTGCCGTGAGCTGTGATGCCACACCACTCTACCGAGGGTGACACAATGAGATTCTGTCTTAAACAAAAAAAAAAGGCATGTCAAGAGGAGTCATTTGTGCCTGAGAGTGGTGGTTTAGGCCCATAGTTCCAGCACTTTGAGAGGCTGAAGCAGAGGATTGCTTGAAACCAGGAGTTCGAGGCCAGCCTGGGCAATGTAAGAAGACCCATCTCTACAAAAAATTAAGAATCAGGGCAGCGCCTGTGACTCAGTGAGTAGCGCCGGCCCCATGTACTGAAGGTGGCAGGTCCAAACCCGGCCCCAGCCAAACTGCAACAAAAAATAGCTGGGCGTGTGGTGGGCACCTGTAGTCCCAGCTACTCGGGAGACTGAGATAAGAGAATCGCCTAAGCCCAAGAGCTGGAGGTTGCTGTGAGCTGTGATGCCACAGCACTCTGCCAAGGGCAACAAAGTGAGACTCTGTCTCTAAAAAAAAAAAAAAATTAAGAATCAGACAGGCTCAGTGCCTGTGGCTCAGCGCTAGGGCTCCAGCCACATACACCAGAGCTGGGGGGTTGGAACCCAGCCCGGACCTGCCAAACGACAATCACAACTTCAACAAAATAAACAGCTGAGCAAGCTAAAAAAAAAAAAAAATAGCTACGGCAGGCACTTGTAGTCCTAGCTGCTTGGGAAGCTGACGCAAGAGAATTGCTTAAGCCCAAGACTCTGAGGTTGCTGTGAACTGTGACGCCACAGCACTCTACCACAGTGAGATTCTGTCTCAAAAAAAAAAAAAATAGAATCAGTCAGATGTGGCCGTACACATAGTGGGTGCCTACAGTACCACTCATACTTGAAAGCTTGAGACAGGAGGATGACTTCAGCCCAGGTGTTCCAGACTGCAGTGAGCCAGCCTGGGGGAGAGGGAGAGAGCAAGACCTTGTCTCCAGAAAAAAAGAGAGAGAGGGCCCAGATGCTGTAGCTAACACCTATAATCCTAGCACTCTGGGAGGCTGAGGCAGCAGAATGCTTGAGTTCAAGACCAGCCTGAGCAAGAGGGAGACCCCATCTCTAAAAGAAAAATAGCCAAGTGTGGTTGCAAGCACTTGTAGTCCCAGCTACTTGGGAGGCTGAGGCCAAGAGGATCACTTCAACCCACGAGTTTGAGGTTGCTATGAGCTGTTACACCACAGAACTCTAGCCTGGAACAACAGAGAGGAACTCAGTGTCAAAAAAAAATTTTTAAACAAAAAGGGGCGGGGAGGGAACATGGAGGCTGGGCTCGGTGACTCATGCTTATAATCCAAATACTCTTAGAGGCCGAGGCAAGTGGTCTACTTGAGCTCAGGAGTTCAAGACCAGCCTAAGCAAAAGTGAGACCCCATCTCTAAAAATAGCTGAGCATTGTGGCAGGTGCCTGTAGTCCCAGCTACTTGGGAGGCTGAGGCAAGAGAATCACTTGAGCCCAAGAGTTTGAGGTTGCTATGAGCTAGGACACCACAGAACTCTACTAAGAGTGACCAAGTGAAACTCTATCTCAAAAAAAAAAAAAAAAAAAAAAAAAGAGAGAGAGAAAGAGAGTTCTTCCCCCAGAAGGACACAGGTTAATTTCTACAACGTTTATATTGGCCTTCTGCAGGGCTCATGACAGTAATCCTAGCACTCTGGGAAGCCAGATGGGTGGATCCCTTGAGCTTAAGGGTTCAGAGACCAGCCTGAGCAAAAGCAAGACCTTGTCTCTACTAAAAATAGAAAACTTAGCTGGGAATCATGGTGGGGGCCTGTAGTCCCAGCTACCCAAGAGGCTGAGGCAGGAGGATCACCTAAGCCCAAGAGTTTGATTGAGGTTGCTATAAGCGAGGATAACACAAAAGCACTCAACCCTAGGGCAACAGAGTGAGATTCCGCCTCAAAAAAAAAAAAAAAAAAAAATATGTAAAAGCAAACAAGACACATGGAAGAGCTCTGCTGGAGTCGAAGGCAATGCATACACATTATTACAGTTTCTAATTTCATAGTAAACGGAGATAAAGGAACTATGGAGGAAAGTCCTGGAGCATTTCTCTTAATTTCTCCATGAACACTTCCAAAAATGTAAAAGCAATCAAACAAACTCAACTTGGCTCATACCTCCTATACTGAATGAGTCCATACAAAGAGCACACTGATATTGAGAAAGGAGAAGGGGGCATGGCCCCTACTGCTGCCAACGTACCTGCTCACCGGGGGCTGGAGGCTGCATGGGCAGCACCACACCACAGACAGCTGTCACTCTGGAGGAGAGGTCAGCTGAAATAAGGTGTCCCTGTAAGTACTGCTGTTCCTTCCTCTTACTCCACAGAGATGCTTCTGGACTGGCCAAAACCAAGGCCTTCTCCAAATCTTGCAACTGGGCCTCTTCTAATAACCTGAGGGAAAGAAGGATCTCATCAATGATTTTACTACACATAAAACCCACAGCAGAGCCTCTAGGAAGCTCCTGCTTACCTCAACCTGAAATGGATCAATTCATCACTATTAAAAATCTTCTTAAGGAATGATAATTTGTGCTCTTCATTCATACAAGTGACCAATGCAAGACAATTGGCTGTATACCTGGAGAAAAAAAGTATGTAAATTCAGTTGATCTACAGTGATTATTAAGTATAATACATTTTTAAAAAATAATAAAATTTACTAGCCAACTGAACACTAGGAAAGAAAATCTTAAAGAATTATTACCACACACATTTAACAGCAGAAAAAAACAAGTAAGGCACAATGACTTCACTTCATGGAACATGACAAAAAACTATCCTCTAAAAGGCACATGATTAAGAAAAAACTCAACCCAGCTGCTTGGAAGGCTGAGGCAAGAGAATCGCGTAAGCCCAAGAGTTAGAGGTTGCTGTGAGCCGTGTGACGCCATGGCACTCTACTGGAGGGCGGTACAGTGAGACTCTGTCTCTACAAAAAAAAGAAAAAACTCAAAAGCCCTAAGAACAAATGTAACAAATTTAGAATGGTTTTCTTGCCCTCCTCTCTCTCTCACAACTCCATACACACCCTACACCATCCCCACTAGAAGCACAAGAAAAGTTTAATGGCTACGTACCAGCGGACCAAGGTGTCATGGCTTCTGAGAAGAGGAACACAAACGCTCCAGTCCCAGAGCTCTCGGAACACAATCTGTTCCTGCTGCAAAAACTTGTAGGCTGCTTCCATCAGGTCCCGGAGCTTCATCCGCCTACGCCCATAGCGGACTGGGTTAGCATCTGAACTCTCCAGGAAGAGTCTTTGAAAGACTGGAGAAGTGTCTTTGAAATACCTCAGAGCAAACCTTCAGAAATAAAATAAATTAGAGAATAGATATCCCTGACTTTCAGAGGTTCAACTTATAATTTTTTTACTTTACAATGAGCTTATCGGGGAAAATTTAACTTACAATTTCCATTAAGACAAGTTTTCAATCTGATATGTAGGCTAGAGTGCAGTGTCATCATCATAGTTCCCTGCAATCTCAAACTCCTAGGCTTAAGCTATCCTCCTCCTCAGCCTGCTGAGGACCTGGGACTGACTACAGATGCTGCCACCCAGCCCAGTCAATATATTTTAATTTTTATACAGGCCAGATGAGGTGGATCATGCATATAATACAGCACTCTGGGAGACTAAGGCAGGTAGACTGCTTGAGCTCAGGAGTTCCACAAGTGGATTGCCTAAGCTCAGGAGGTCCAGACCAACCTCACCAAGAGCGAGACCCTATCTCTACTAAAAATAAAAAACACTAGCTGGGCTTGGTGGTTCACACCTGTAGTCCTAGGTACTAGGGAGGCTGAGGCAAAAGGATTGCTCAACCCAACCAACAGTGTGAGGTTACTGTGAGCTATGATATCACAGCACTCTACCCAGGACAACAGAGTGGCTCTAAAAAATAAATAAATAGGGCAATCCTAGAACTCTGGGAGGCCGAGGCAGGTAAATTGCTTGAGCTCAGGAGTTCAAGACCAGTGTTCAAGATTTAGACTCCATCTCTACTAAAAAGAGAAAAACTAGCCAGGCATTGTGGTGGGTACCTATAGTCCCAGCTACTTGGGAGGCTGAGGTAGGAGGATCGCTTGAGCCAAAGAGTTTAAGGTTGCTGTGAGCTATGACATCATTGCAGTCTACCCAAGGTGACAGAGTAAGACACTGTCTCAAATACATATGTATGTACACACACACATACAATTTTTATGTAGCGATAAAGTCTTCCTGTTGTTCCTCAAGCTGATCTCAAATTCCTGGCTTCAAGCTATCTTTCTGCCTCAGCCTCCCAAAGTGCCAGAATTATAGGTATGAGCCACCACACCCAACCAATTTTCAACTTAACATGTTTTCCACAAGGGTTATCTGTATTTTTATTAGCTGGTGAGAATATCAAAGAGCACCTCTGCTAATCTAGAACCACAGAACAAAACGGAACTCCCGAGGATCTGAGAACATAGGGAGACAAATACCAACCACCTTGTCCTCAAATTGTATTGTGTTCAACTTTAGAAACAAGGTCCATAGCATGAGATATGTAACTACATGGATACGAAAACATAAAATGATTACCCACAAAAACAGAGGTACTCATCACAAGAGCTTACTGTTGAAAATGAATCTAGGGTGGCGCCTGTGGCTCAGTGAGTAGGGCACCGGCCCCATATGCTGAGGGTGGCGGGTTCAAACCCAGCCCCGGCCAAACTGCAACAAAAAAATAGCCAGGCGTTGTGGCGGGCGCCTGTAGTCCCAGCTGCTCGGGAGGCTGAGGCGAGAGAATCGCGTAAGCCCAAGAGTTGGAGGTTGCTGTGAGCCGTGTGACGCCACGGCACTCTACCCGAGGGCGGTACGGTGAGACTCTGTCTCTACAAAAAAAAAAAAAAAAAAGGAAAATGAATCTAATAGCCAAACATTGTGGTGGGTGCCTGTAGTCCCAGCTACTTGGGAGGCTGAGACAAGAGACTCGCTTAAGCCCAAGAGTTTGAGGATGCTGTGAGCTGTGACACCACAGCACTATACCCAGGGCAGCATAGTGAGACTGTCTCAAAAAAAAAAAAAAAAAAAAAGAAAGAAAGAAAGAAGAAAAAAGGGCTCAGTGCCTGTGGCTCAAGCGGCTAAGGCACCAGCCACATACACCTGAGCTGGCGGGTTAGAATCCAGTCTGGGCCCACCAAACACCAATGATGGCTGCAACCAAAAAATAGCCGGGCATTGTGGCGGGCACCTATAGTCCCAGCTACTTAGGAGGCGGAGACAGGAGACTCACTTGAGCCCAGGAGTTGGAGGTTGCTGTGAGCTGTGATGCCACAGCACTCTACCCAGGGCGACAGCTTGAGGCTGTCTAAAAAAAAAAAAAAAAGAAGAAAAGAAAATACATCTACTTCCAATGAACTGACTGAACACACTCTGAGCCACACAATGTATTAATACCTAGGGATTCAAAATCAAAGAGATATCTTTCTTGAGAAGCCTGCTGTCTACTAAGGAAAATATCCAATTCTAGAAACAGTAAGAGGCACAATGAAAAAAGATTCAGGGCTCGGCACCCGTAGCTCTGCAACGAGGGCTCCAGCCACATACACAGGGCCAGCGGGTTTGAACCCAGACTGGACCTGCCAAACAACGACAGCTACAACCAAAAAACAGCCAAGCATTGTGGCGGGCACCTGTAGTCCCAGCTATGTGGGAGGCTGAGGCAAGAGAATCGCTTAAGCCCAAGAGTTGGAGGTTGCTGTGAGCTGTGACACCATAGCACTCTACCGAGGGTGACATAGCAAGACTGTGTCTCAAGAAAAAAAAAGAAAAAGAAAAAAAGATTCAGGTCAGGCGAGGTGGCTCACACCTGTAATTCTAGCAGTCGGGAGGCCAAGGTGAGTGGCAAGACTGTGTCTCAAGAAAAAAAAAGAAAAAGAAAAAAAGATTCAGGTCAGGCGAGGTGGCTCACACCTGTAATTCTAGCAGTCGGGAGGCCAAGGTGAGTGGATTGCCTGAGCTCACAAGTTCAAGACCAGTCTAAGCAAGAGTGAGACCCCATCTCTAAAAATAGCCGGGCATTGTGGCAGGTGCCTATAGTCCCACCTATTTGGGAAGCTGAGGCAAGAGAATCACTTAAGCTCAGGAGTTTGAGGTTGCTGTGAGCTGTGACACCACAGCACTCTACTAAGGGCAACATAGGAGTCTCTTATCTCAAAAAAGGGAAAAAAAAAGAAAAAAGATGCAACTGATCCTGTCCCTGGGGAGCAAAAAGAGGTTGCACTTTAAAGAACGAAAAGGAGATTCGCATGAACATGTGAAGTAAAAAAATTTTCCATACAGATGAAACAAAAAGTTCAAAGAGATGGCATCAGGAAACACTCTGGTATACAGAAGCAACCACAAGTAGTGACTAGACATCTACTGGCAGGAAATGAGGTGAAGAGGAAGCATTGGCCAGAATACACAAAGCTTACGAATGAGGGTAAAGATGCTGAGGTTTCATTGTAATGTCTTAGTTTCCCACACAGAAGATCTATTCTTCTGTGAGAAATTTAGAATAATTTAGAAATTCTCTAAACTATACAGTGAGTTATAAAGGCCTCTTTATACACTCAGAAGAAGTTTGAGTAGTCCTAGGATGTATAGCTTGGTTGTTCAGTGAAGGTCTTCCCCAGTACACTGCTAGTCTGTAAGGACTGGGAAAGGTTTTTTCAAAAGTCTTAACTACAGAAAAAAAAGAACTGCAAGGCACACAAAGAAACAGGGAAACAGGGCCAGGCCCAGTGGTTCACACCAATAATCCTAGCACTCTGGGAGGCCAAGACAGGTATATTGCCTGACCTACTGAGTTCAAGACCAGCCTGAGCAAGAACGAGACCCTGTCTCTAAAAAATAGCTGGGCAGGCTCAGAGCCTGTAGCACAGTAGTTATGGTGCCAGCCATCTACTTGAGGCTGGCAGGTTCAAACCCAGCCCAGGCCAGCTAGACAACAATGACAACTGCAACAAAGAATAGCCTGGCATTGTGGCGAGCACCTGTAGTCCCAGCTACTCGGGAGGGTGAGACAAGAAAATTGCTTAAGCCCTAGAGTTTGAGGTGCTGTGAGCTGTGATTCCACCGTACTCTACCAAGGGCAACATAGTGAGACTCTGTCTCAAAAAAAAAAAAAATATATATATATATATATAGTATATATATACACGTATGTATGTATAGATATATATATAGCCAGGTATTGTGGCAGGCGCCTGTAGTCCCAGCTACTCGGGAGATGCAGGCAAGTCAATGGCTTGAGCCTAGGACTTTGAGGTTGCTATCAGCTATCATGCCAAAGCACTCTATCCAGGACAACAAAGTGAAACTCTGTCTCAAAAAAAAAAAAAAAAAGAAAAGAAACAGGGAAACAGAGCCCAATTAATGGTAAAAAATAAAACTCTAGAAACCAACTCTACAAAAATACAGATATATGAACCACATGACAAAGAATTTAAAATAAATTAACTTGCCTAAAAATGTTCAATAACCTAACGCTAACCCAGGTACACAACTAAATGAAATCAGAAAAACAATCAGTCCATGAACCAATTAAGAACATCGATGAACCACAAAAAGAAACAAATTCTGTGCCTAAAATATGCAATAATTAAACTGAAGAAAAACATCACTAGAGAAGTCAATAATCAGCTGACTTGATGAGGCAGAAAAAGGAATTGGCAAACCTGAAGACATTAGAAATTATCATGTCAGAAGAACGGAAACAAAAAGGAATGAAGAAAAATAAGCAGAGTCTAAAAGGTGTATTAGACACTACGAAGAACAAATACAGGAGAACTTGTATAAGCTGGCCACCCATGGAACTGGAACAAAATGGTCCACACGTGGAGGTGGTCAACATAAGGAACTGTGTGGCTCCTCCTGTACTGACACGTACATGGGATGTGTAAGGTCAAAAACCTTCCAAATCTGAGGAAAGACAGGCATATATAAATTCAAGTTTGAAGTATTTCAACCACAGTAAACCCAAAGAGATCCGTCAAAGATGGAGAATCATGAAAGCAGCAAGAGAAACACACTTATCAAGGGAAGCTCCACAAGATTACTGGAGGATTTCTTAGAAAAACCTGGTGCACCAAAAGAGAATGGAATGAAAAATTCGACATGCTGAAAAGAAAAAAATTTTTAAAAATTACAAACCAACAGTACTATCTACCAACAATGGCCTTCAAATAACAAGGAAAAATTGGCCAGGCACCATGGCTGGCCCATAACCTGGCACCCTGGGAGTAGATCATTTGAGCTCAAGAGTTCAAGACCAGAAAGAGGAGGTCTGTGATGATACTGATTTCTGAGTTCACCACGCCTAGAAAATGGGGGTCCCTGTCCACTTCTGAGTGGAGGAACCCTGTATCATCCTAATAAGGGACTCTCTGTAGCGCTTCTAACTCCATACTTCCGCTCACCATGGCGCTAGTGAGTGTTCTCTAGGATTCTTTCCCTGAGACAAATCTCTGCCTGGGCTTCCTGGTTTTCAAATACTCTCTTAAAATTTTAAAAAACAAAAAATAGGGCAGCACCTATGACTCAAAAGAATAGGGCACCAGCCCCATATACCGGAGGTGGCGGGTTCAAACCTGGCCGCAGCCAAAAACTGCAAAAAATAAAAAAAAAAAATTAAATTAAATAAAAAAATGAAAAATCAAATCAAATAATAAAAAAATAAAATTTTGAGGGAAGCACCTGTGGCTCAAAGGAGAAGGTCGCCAGCCCCACATGCCGGAGGTGGCGAGTTCAAACCCAGACCTGGCCAAAAACTACAGCTCTTGAGGCCAGGCTGTAAGGGTGGCTCATGCCTGTAATCCTGGCACTCTGGGAGGCCGAGGCAAGTGGATTGCTTGAGCTCAGGAGTTCAAGACCAGCCTGAGCAACAATGAGACCCTGTCTCTACTAAAAAAGAAAAGAAAAATTAGCTGGGCATCATGGTGCACACCTGTGGTCTCAGCTACTTGGGAGGCGAGGCAAAAGGATGGTTTGAACCCAGAAGTCTGAGGTTGCTGTGAGCTATGACGCCACAGCACTCCACCCAGGGTAATAGAGTAAGACTGTCTCCCCCCTCCACAAAAAAAGAAGAGGAGAAGCCATCATAACAAATGCCGTGGAAACAGAAAGTATTATAAGAGAAAGCTATGAACAATTGTATGCCAACAAATTGAACTGCCTAGATCAGTGGTTCTCAACCTTCCTAATGCCAATACTCTTTAATACAGTTCCTCATGTTGTGGTGACCCCCAACCATGAAATTATTTTTGTTACTACTTCATAACTGTAATGTTGCAACTGTTATGAATCGAAATATAAACATCTGATATGCAGGATGTATTTAGGTGATCCCTGTGAAAGGGTCGTTGAACCCCCAAAGGTTGAGAACCGCTGGCCTAGATAAACTTCCAAAAACACACAACATATTCAGACTCAATCATAGCATGGCTGGGTAATCCCAGCACTTTGGGAGGTTCAGGCTGGAGGACTGCTTAAGTCCAAAGAGTTCAAGGCTACAGTGAGCTATGGATCACATCACTGCACTCCAGCCTGGGCGACACTTTAGAAGATAAGTTAAAAGTCCAATTCTAGGGTGGCACCTATGGCTCAGTGGGTAGGGCGCCAGCCCCATACACGGAGGGTGGTGAGTTCAAACCCCGCCCCAGCGGAACTACAACAAAAAAAAAGCTGGGCGTTGTGGCAGGCACCTGTAGTCCCAGCTACTTGGGAGGCTAAGGCAAGAGAATCACCTAAGCCCTAGAGTTGAAGGTTGCTGTGAGCTGTGTGACACCACGGCACTCTACTTTGGGCCATAAGTGTCTCTACAAAAAAAAAAAAAAAGTCCAATTCTAACAAAGCTTCTTGCTATGCTGATTGTGATGGATCTGTAGAAAGCTGGAAGGGATACTACATCTAACACTTCAAATCCAACCCCTCGGCTGCTCCAACAATCTCACCCATCTGAAGTGGATGATATAAAGAGCCTCACTCACCTCATTCATATCTGTCTCATATGCATGTTTTGTCACACAGTATAATCCTTGAGTGAACTGGAGACATATCCTGGCCATTTTTCCAGTCTTGTTTTGATGTCCAAGATTTAAAAGGAACCTAGTAAATGTTCACTGAACTGAGCTAGATACATGGGTTCTGCTTATGTTTATAAAAGAGTACTACCCATCTCTCTTATTTCTCAGCTCAGACTCCTCCTTACTTCCCAAGAGGGAAACATAAAGAATAAAACTGCTACTCACGGGAGAACATCAGGATGGTTACCAATGAGTTTGCTCATTGATACACAGAGCCGTTCGTGTAGATCATGGTTGACCTGGCCATCAGCTTTAATGGCTTCAGCATTCCTTTCCAACAAATCCAAAAGGAGAGGACGCAGCTGGCGACCAACCAGAACAGTACAGTCCTTATCAAGGAGCAACTGCGACAAGGTGTTTAGGATACACTGGCGATCCTGAGGGGTCCACACCTGCAAGAAAGGCAACACAAAGCATCTATATAAACACGCCAACCCAGTGGCTCACACCTGTAATCCCGGCACTCTGGGAGATTAAACTGCATGCACTGCTTAAGTTCAAGAGTTCAAGACCAGTCTGAGCAAGTGGGAGACCCTGTCTCTTCTAAAAATAGGGGAAAAGGGCAGGCATGGTGGCTCACGCCTATAATCTTACACGCCTGTAATCTGGGAGGCCACGGCAGTTGGATTGCCCTGAGCTCAGAAGTTTGAGACCAGCCTGAGCAAGAGTGAGACCCTGTCCCTAAAAACAGCCAGGCTTTGTGGCCGGCATCTGTAGTACCAAATACTTGGGAGGCTGAAGCAAGAGTTGTTTGGCAGGCCCGGGCTGGATTCAAACCCACCACCTCTGGTGTATGTGGCTGGCGCCTTAGCTGCTTGACCTATAAGCGCCAAGCCTTTTTTTATTTTTTTAAGACACAATCTCACTTGGTTGTCCTGGGGGTGAGTGCCATGATGTCATAGCTCACAGCAACCTCAAACTCTGAGGCTCAAGCAATTCTCTTGCCTCAGCCTTCCGAGATGCTAGACTACAGGTGCCCACCATAACGCTCAGCTGTTTTTTAGAGACGGGATCTCATTCTTGCCCAGGCTGGTCTCAAACTCCTGGGCTCAAGCACTCCACCCACCTCGGCCTCCCAGAGTGCTGGGATTACAGGGGGTGAGCCATGGGCTAGCCCTCAGAGTTATAATTTATAACTACATATCATCTGAAATGTATCTTTTCAGCTAATGAGAGACAACACCTAAAGCACCCTATGAAACCCAAGCAATCACGAAAACTAGCCAGCACAGTGGTTCACATCTATAATCCCAGCACTCTGGAAGGTTGGATATCCATCCCAGAGGGTGGACAGCTTGAGTTCCAGAGTCTGAAACCAGTCTGAGCCACAGCGAGATCCCACTCTACAACTAGCTAGGCATTGTGGCGGGCGCCTGCAGTCCCAGCTACTTGAGAGGTGTGGGCAAGAGGATCCCTTGAGCCCAAGAATTTGAGGTTGCTATGCTATCATGAGGCAGCATTCTACCCAGGGTGACAAAATCAGACTCTGTCTCATAAAAAAAAAAATCAAAATTTTGAGCGACACCTGTGGCTCAGTGTGTAGGGTGCTGGCCCCATATATCGAGGCTGGCAGATTCAAACCGGCCCCAGCCAAACTACAACCAAAAAACAGCTGTTGTGGCAGGTACCTGTAGTCCCAGCTACTCAGGAGCCTGAGGCAAGAGAATCGCCTAAGCCCAAGAGCTGGAGGTTGCTGTAAATTGTGACACCACAGCACTCTACCAAGAGCGATAAAGTGAGACTGTCTCTAAAAGAAAAAAAAAATCAAGGGCAGCACCTGTGGCTCAAGGAGTGAGGCGTTGGCCCCATATACCAGAGGTGGTGGGTACAAACCCGGCCCTGGCCAAAAACTGCAAAAAAAAAAAAAAAAAAATCAAAATTTTTCCTACTTCTAATTATTTTCATAATTACACTACAGAGTTGCTTTTACTACATTTGAACCTGAGCTAAAAATAACATTAAAGGCTCGGCACCTGTAGCTCAGCAGCTAGGGCACCAGCCACATACACGAGAGCTGGTGGGTTTGAATCTAGCCCAGGCCTGCCAAACAACAATGACAACTACAACCAAAAACTAACTGGGGGTTGTGGTGGGCGCCTCTAGTCCCAGCTACTCAAGGAGGCTGAGGCAAGAGAATCGCTTAAGCCCAAGAGTTTGAGGTTGCTGTGAGCTGTGATACCAAGGCACTCTACCGAGGGCAACAAAACCAAAATGGTCTCAAAAAAATAAAATAAAATAAAAATAACATTAAAGAGTCATCATTTGCTTAAAACATTTAAAGTTTTTCAAAAGCTGTCTTCTGCCAAAATATAAACTGATAGGAATTGTGAGTATATTAATCTGCAGGTTCAGCCAATAAACATTTACAGCCTATTATCGTCAGACACTATCCTAGACACAGAGCAACACAGTCCCTTCTCTTCTTGTACTCTGAACCAGGTTGAGTTACTTGAAAGTCAGTTGAAACAAAGGGAAAATAGGAAAAATAAAGGGGAAAATAAGAGCAGTCATTTGGAGAAGGTAATTGCAAAAGTGGTCTTCCAGAACAAATAGAAACTAAAGAGTGAGGGGCACAGAAGACAGAAGCATTCTAAAGAAAGGAAACGCAAAGTCAATGAACGAGCCAGGAAATAGCAAGGGCCAACCAAGACAATAGCAGCAGAGGGTAACATCAGGAGCAGGCCCCAGTGGGCAACAGCAGGAAGTGACAACCTGTGGTCATTCCAGGAATCTCAACCAAGCTGCAGCATCAAGCCCAGGGCAGAATGGAAAATCAGGCTAGGGAAGAGTTTATTTCTTTTTTTTGGTTTTTTGGCCAGGGCTGGGTTTGAACTCACTACCTCTGGCATATGGGACCGGCGCCCTACTCCTTGAGCCACAGGCGCCGCCCCGGGCAGGGTTTCTTTCTTAACTTTGCACTACTGCCATGTGGGGTAGCCCAATTGCTTGTGGAAGGTGCCTTGTGCATTACGAGGTGTTCAGCAGCACTAGATGCTAGTAGTACTCCCACCATAAGCAGATGCCAAAAAATGTCTATAGATGTACCCCTAGGAGCATTATCTCCCCCAAATTCCCACCCCTGGTAAGAACCATTAGGCTGGAAGGACATGCTAGAAATGCAACAAAAAAAATACATCATATGCCTTTTTTTTTTTGTAGAGACAGAGTCTCACTTTATGGCCCTCAGTAGAGTGCCATGGCATCACACAGCTCACAGCAACCTCCAACTCCTGGGCTTAAGCGATTCTCTTGCCTCAGCCTCCCGAGTAGCTGGGACTACAGGCGCCATCATATGCCATTTTTAAAAGCTGGGGTTTTGACTCTGGAGACAAGGGGGAACTTTATGCAAAATGGGACAGATTCAGATTTGTCTCATTAATGATTATGTTAACTGACCAGAATAGGGAATCTAAAGAGTTAAAAAGTATGTAGTTGTTAGTTCAGGCACTCGTAATTCAAGTGGTTACAGCATCAGCCACATGCACCGAGGCTGGCAGGTTCAAACCCAGCCAAGGCCTGCTAAACAACGACAACTGCAACAAAAAAACCAGTCGGGCTTTGTGGCGGGTGCCTATAGTCCCAGCTACTTGGGAGGCTGAGGCAAGAGAATCACTTAAGCCCAAGAGTCTGAGGTTACTGTGAGCCTATACAGTTGTTGCTTGGTGTGGGACAGTGATGAGGAATGACATTTAAAGGGTATGAGGTTTCTTTTTAAAGTAATGAAAATGTTCTAAAACTGTGGTGGCCTTTGCACTTAACCTGTGAATACAACAGTCCTTGCTTTGCCCAAGGAACATGTGTTCCACAACCCACATGGATTCCTCAAACTCCTTATAGTACCAAACCCTATACATACTATGTTTTTTCCTATATATAATACCTGAGATAAAGTTTCATTTATAAACTAAGCACAATAAGATAATAACTAATAAATTAAAACAATATACTATAAGCCGGGCGCTCCCGCCTGTAATCCTACCACTTTGGGAGGCTGAGGTGGGTGGATTGTCTGAGCTCACGTGTTCGAGACCAGCCTAAGCAAGCACCAAGACCCCCATCTCTACTAAAAATGAACAACTGAGGCAAGAGGATCACTTGAGCCCAAGAGTTTGAGATTGCTGTGAGCTATGACGCCATGGACACTCTACCAAGAGTGACAAAGTGAGACTCTGTCTCAAAAAAATACACATGTACGCTATAATAAAAGTTATGTGAATGTGGTCTCTCAAAATACCCTGTTATACTATACTCACACTTTTTCAGGGAATGAGTGAGATGATAAAATGACTATGAAGTAAGGTGAATGACACAGGCTTTGTGAGGCAGTTAGGTTGCTACTGACCTTCTGACAATACAGTAACTGTGGATCATTGAACCTCAATGATGTCAGCGATTAGCATGTGGGTAATATACAAGAGGGAGACATTGGACAAAGGAATGATTCACATCCTTACCCAGACAGGGTAGGATAGATGGGATAGCAAGAGATTTCTTAACACTACTTAGAATAGCACAAAATGTAAAACGTGAATTTATTTCTGGAACTTTCCATGTAATATTTTCACATCTTAGACAGCACCTGTGGCTCAGTGGGTAGGGCACCGGCCCCTTATTCCAAGTGTGGTGGGTTCGAACCCAGCCATGGCCAAACTGTGACAAAAAAATAGCCGGGCGTTGTGGTGGGTGCCTGTAGTCCCAGCTACTCGGGAGGCTGAGACAGGAGAATCGCCTAAGCCCAGGAGTTGGAGGTTGCTGTGAGATGTGATGCCACAGCACTCTACCGAGGGCAATAAAGTAAGACTCTGTCTCTAAAAAATATTTTTTAAAAAATACATATATATATATTTTTCAGATCTTAATTTCCAGGTAACTGACAACCATGGAAAGCAAAACTAAGGGGAAAGTCAGACTATTACATAGCAAAAACCTCTGAACTTTAAATAGATTGAATTCTATGCTATGTGAATTATATTTCAGAGCCGCTGTTTTTTTTTTCTTCTCCCTGCTGCAGGGAGTGCTGAGCTTTACCATCCTCCCTCAGGATGCCTCCCTATTTCTTTCCCCACCTTTCTTGTTTTTTAGCAAACCTTTTTTTTTTTTTTTTTTTGTAGAAACAGAGTTTCACTTTATGGCCCTCGGTAGAGTGCCATGGCATCACACAGCTCACAGCAACCTCCAATTCCTGGGCCTAAGCAATTCTCCTGCCTCAGCCTCAGAAGTAGCTGGGACTACAGGTGCCCGCCACAATGCCCGGCTAGCAAATCATTTTTTTTTTAATGTTGGGGATTCATTGAGAGTACAAGAGCAGTTTTGTTTTGTTTTTTTTTTTTTTTTTAGAGATAGAGTCTCATTTTGTTGCCCTTAGTAGAGTGCTGTAGCGTCACAGCTCACAGCAACCTCCAGCTCTTGGGCTTAGGCGATTCTCTTGCCTCAGCCTCCCAAGTAGCTGGGACCACAGGCGCTCGCCACGCCTCTCTATTTTTTTTGCTGCAGTTTGGCCAGGGCCGGGTTTGAACCCGCCACCCTCGGTATACCGGGCTGGCGCCCTACTCACTGACCCACAGATACCGCCTAAGAGCAGGTGTTTTTTTTGTTTGTTTTTTGGCCGGGGCTAGGTTTGAACCCGCCACCTCCGGCATATGGGACCCACGCCCTACCCCTTGAGCCACAGGTGCCACTCAGAGCAGGTGTTTTTAAAAATAAGTGTTAATAAGTGTTATTGATCAGGCACGGCAGCTCACACCTATAATCCAAGCATTCTGGGAGGCTGAGGCTGGTGGATTCCTCGAGCTCAGGAATTCGGAGACCAGTGTAAGCAAGAGCAAGACCCTGTTTCTACTACAAATAGGAAAACTAGTCCAGCATAGTGGCCCATGCCTATAGTCCCAGCTATTGTGGAGGCTGAGGCAGGAAGACTGCTCAAGCCCCAGGGTTTGAGGTTACTGTGTGCTAGAGTGCCACTATACTCTACCCAGGCAAAGTGAGACTCCTGTCTCAAAAAAAAAAAAAGAGAGAGATCATATTTCCAAAAATAGGGAGAGAAATAGAACAGCAATACAATCAATCAACTCTTCTCTGAGCAAAAGGCTTCAAAGTGTCACCAAAACTGGAAAGGAACAAGCCTGGAAGACATCTCCAAAGTTAACAGAATTTGACCCAAAATAAGAGACAAGAAAGGAGAGAAGCAATTATGCCCCATACCCCACCTCGTTATATCAAATGAAATATCTAGTAGCTTTAGTTCAGTAGCATTACCACAAAATTTCTAAAATCCACATGGGTCCTTCTTACATTTCAATGTCAGATTACCCTAAAATCTTATCTAATAAAAGTTATAAGCCTTTTTTCCCACTCCACTCCCAATACATAAACCAATTTTTCCTCCAATTACAGATAGTGCGTTATAAATCCCCTGGAACTGGTCCAAAACCCTGAACTCAGAAACTGTGCTCTAGATTCTAAGATCACTTATAGAAAATGCCTCTATCAACAAGACATAATTAAGGAGCCTTTCACAAACTCAGGTTATCTAAACTGATTATTTCCTTCCTTAGCTGAACTCACCAAAAATCGGTTTTCTTTCTAGAAACTCCCCATTTGTGTCAGTTCATTCCTTTCATCCCATTCCCATTGGAGACCCGCAGGCCAAAAATCCATAGGACATATTCAACTCCCGTTTAGCTCACAAGATAAACTTTTTGTCACTAAACAGAAAAGTCTCTGATGTTAATTCCCGGCCGCTCCAGACTGCCCAGGACCCTCAATCTCTGACCCAAAATACCGCTCCGTTGCTTCCTAACCAATGCAATACACATGTGGGCACTGTATTTACTGGAATTACAGAACTAAAAATACATTTTCTACTCTCGAGAAGTTTACAGATAGTGGAGTAAGCATAAAATCAGAAATTAAAAGGCAAAGTGAAAAGATGGGTAGTTAAGACTCAACTCAAGCAGAAAGTCAATGAGAGAAGGATCTTGAAAACTCAGCCAAAGACTAATTTCCCATAAAACCCTAGTTGACTTTGTAACTCGTAGGGTTAGTTTCAAAAAACAGCACTAGTTGTCAGGCTTTGTCCTTCAGATGCTCTAAGGGTCCTCAAACTGCAGTCGTCGGGCCACATGAGACGGTGTGATTATATTCGTTCCCGTTTCGTTTTTTTACTTCAAAATAAGGTATGTGGGGCGGCACCTGTGGTTCGGTGGGTGGGGTGCCGGGCCTATATACAGAGGGTGGCGGGTTCAAGCCCAGCCCCAGCCAAACTGCAACAACAACAAAAAAAATGGCCAGGCGTTGTGGTGGGCACCTGTAGTCCCAGCTACTCCGGAGGCTGAGGCAGGAGAATCGCCTAGGCCCAGGAGTTGGAGGTTATTGTGAGCTGTGTGACGCCAGGGCACTCTACCTCAGGCAATAGGGTGAGACTGTCTCTACAAAAAAAAAAAGTTTAAAAAAAAATTAAAAAAGGGCGGCGCCTGTGGCTCTGTCGGTAAGGCGCCGGCCCCATATACCGAGGGTGGCGGGTTCAAACCCGGCCCCGGCTGAACTGCAACCAAAAAATAGCTGGGCGTTGTGGCGGGCGCCTGTAGTCCCAGCTACTCGGGAGGCTGAGGCAGGAGAATAGCTTAAGCCCAGGAGTTGGAGGTTGCTGTGAGCTGTGTGATGCCATGGCACTCTCCTAGGGCCATAAAGTGAGACTCTGTCTCTACAAAAAAAAAAAAAAAAGATGTGCAGTGTGCGTAGGAATTTGTTCATAGTTTTTTTGTTTGTTTGTTTTTAACTATAGTCCAGCCTCCAACGGTCTGAGGGACAGTCTGTTTAAAAAGTTTGAGCACCCCTAGCCGGGCGTTGTGGCGGGCGCCTGTAGTCCCAGCTGCTTGAGAGGCTGAGGCAAGAGAATCGCGTAAGCCAAAGAGTTAGAGGTTGCTGTGAGCCGTGTGACGCCACGGCACTCTACCCGAGGGCAGTACAGTGAGACTCTGTCTCTACAAAAAAAAAAAAAAAAAAAAGTTTGAGGACCTCTTAAGTATTTATGTGAACTGTCTCCCAAAATAGCTGCGAAATTCCCTTGGGGCAAAGACCGTAACGGATTTATCTATTCCTTACACTGCCATCTTCTGCCTTCGGCACAGAATGCTATCAATACTTGTCAATGAGCCAAAAAAGAACGAGCAAAAAAGAAAAAAGTCGCATAAATTAAAGGGGGTGGCTGGATTACGCACACGTTCACGCGTCTAAAGCACAGACGCACCCACAATTTCAGAAAAACAAACCGTATCTGCCACGCGCAGCTACTACGTTGCTTAGGGATGAGAGGGGGTGGGAAAGGGACTGGAAGGGCCCCCACACACACCAAAACAAAAACTAAAGGCTCCCTTCAGTCACCTAAACTCCGCGCAGACGCCCCAGCAACTAGCCAGCCCCGGGAGGCAACTGGAGCGCTAACGCGCCGCTTCTCCCCGCCGGGCTGGCCCCCGCCTAGGAGCGCAGGGCGAGCGCGTGGGGGACGGCCAGAGTCTGCCCGGAGCTTTCCTTCTCCCTCCTCCCCTCACCTGCTTGGCCAAGAACCTGCCCAGCTCGCTGCGGCTCTTCTCGTTCTTGGCTGCGATTAATCGCAGCGGGGCGGCCACCACCTCCAGCAAGAGGTGCTCCATGACCCCAGGGTCACCAGCAGGCAGCCATCTACGCTCGCGCCAAAGTGCCAGCGTCCGGGGCGCTACCGACTACGCCCCCACAGAAAGCGCCCCGCGCTTCCTGGCGGGGACCTGAGAGCGTCAGCACACGTGGGTGAGCACACGGCGCTTAGCGTCATCAGTCGGCGACGGAAATGCCGGGCGCTCCTGATCCCGCCCCCTCACGGGCAGAAATGCCAGGCGTCACCACGCGTCATTTCCGGGAGAGGAATCGAAGGGGACAGGCATTTTGTCAACAGGTTGCAATACTTGAGATAAGAGAGACTCCCAGACAAGTCACGGTTGCTCGGATAGAAGATTCCGTTGGGAGAAGGCAGGCGACGAGGGACTTAACGATTCATCCCACCCGGCCTCCTGCTTCAAAACGCCTCTGACCCCCTCACTTACCAACTTGAGAATAAGTGTGACAAGGATACCCCTTGCAGTTTCTCAATAAAAATAAATGGAAGTAAATGTTCAATTTGGGAATATTTAAAATATGACATACAGGCTCGGTGCCTGCCACATACACAGGAGCTGGAGGGTTTGAATCCAGCCAGGGCCTGCCAAACAACGACAACTACAACCAAAAATAAAACAGCCGGGGTGGCGCCATATACCAAGGGTGGCGGATTTGAACCCGGTCTGGCCAAACTGCATCCACAACAACAGCAAAAAAAATACCCAGGCATTGTGGTGGGTGCCTGTAGTCCCAGCTACTTAGGAGGATGAAGCAAGAGAATAGTTTAAGTCAGTGGTTCTCAACCTTCCTAATGCCACGACCCTTTGATACAGTTAATTCCTCATGTTGTGGTGACCCCCCAAACACAAAATTATTTTTGTTGCCTACAAAACCACTGGCTGAAGCCCACGAGTTTGATGTTGCTGTAAGCTGTGATATCACAGTACTCTACCCAGGGTGACAGTTTGAGACTCTGTCTCAAAACACACACACACATACACACGATATACAGCCTGGCGAAGTGGCTCACACCTGTAATCCTAGCACTGCGGGAGGCCTAGGTGGATGGATTGCCTGAGCTCATGAGTTCTAGACCAGCCTGAGCCAGAGCCAGAGCAAGACCTCATCTCTAAAAATAGCCAGGTGTTGTGGAGGGTGCCTGTAGTCCCAGCTACTTGGAGGCTGAGGCAAGAGAATTGCTTAAGCCCAAGAGTTTGAGATTACTGTGAGCTGTGATGCCACAACACTCTATGGAGGGCAACCAAGTGAGACTCTGTCTCTAAAATAAAATATTACATACACATTATATACTATTCTGAAGATATTAAGAAAGAAAAGTACTCAAAAGGACATTTACATGTGTACGAAGGTCAACAACGAGCCTGGAGGACCTAAGGAAATTTCATACCAAAATATGATTCCTTGGTATAAAGAATGTTTTGAATTAAAGGCCATTCAAGATCAGAGAGCCCTGGAAGAGGCTTTTCCTCTGTCAACTTAAAACCTGAGCAACCTGATTTAGAATCAGCAGGGGCTGCTGACTTTCTTATTACATGTGAATAGACCTGGCCCCAGGGTCATTTGAAGCTGGAGACCAGTCTCAGGTTAATCTACAAATCAATCTGTTTCCACCCATCTACACACATTCCCCCCTACCCTGTGCACACACTTTCACACTTTCCCCACCTCCCTTCCAAAAGGCAACTATAGGGTGGGGCGCCGAGGCTCATGCCTGTAATACAGGCACTCAGGGAGGCCGAAGTGGGTGGGTCGCCTCAGCTCAAATTCCAGACCAGCCTAAGCTAGAGGAAGACCGCCTCTCAAAACATAGCAGGGCTTTTGTGATGGGCACTTGTAATGCCAGCTATGAGGGAAGCAAGAGAATCGCTTGAGTCCAGGAGTCTGAGATTGCTAAGAGCTACAATGCCATGGCATTTGGATGGGTGGGGGTGGGGGGGTAAGACTTTGTCTCAAAAAAGGCAACTGTGATCCAGTTGACTATCCAGTATTGTCTTTGGAATCTTTTGGTTTGTAATCTTGTTTGAACAAATGTTTTAAGCCTTTGATATTTGGCAAACCTTCCAAAATCAAAACTCTAAATTTGGTCTTTTTGAAATATTAAGACCACTGATAGTCTGAGAAAGACATATTAGGCTTATTTGACATGTTAAAAATGAATAGGAAATATTATCAAATATGTGGTGGTGGTTAATTTTTTGTGAATCATGTTTATGAATGTTCTAATATTATAAAATATTATTGATCTTAGACCAAAATATTGGTCTTAGTGTATTTTGTCAGAAATAATTTTAATTCATCTCAGAAAGTGTTTTTTGTAACTGGCTGAAAGTTTGTCTTTCAAGGGAAATACTAGAAAAGGCTAGCAAATCCTCTCAAATTAAATTCTGATGTCTTTGGAAATTAAATACCATTGGACTAAAAGCAAACTTCTAGGACTTTAATCAGAAAGCTAACTTAGAACAGAGGCTCAGCGCCTGTGGCTTAAGCAGCTAAGGCGCCAGCCACATACACCTGAGCTGGTGGGTTCAAATCCAACCTGGGCCGGCCAAACAACAATGATGGCTACAACTAAAAAATAGCCAGGTGTTGTGGTGGGCGCCTGTAATCCCAGCTACTTAGGAGGCGGAGGCAGGAGAATCGCTTGAACCCAGGAGTTGGAGGTTGCTGTGAGCTGTGATTTCACAGCACTCTACCCAGGGGAAAAACTTGAGGCTCTATCTCAAAAAGAAAAAAAAACAGAACAGAAACCAGTCACATGGAACGGAGCTCATTTGTTATGGCTTTTTGTTTGAAACATTGCTGATTCTTTTTGTGTTCTGTTTTCCAGAAGTCAAGAAAACCATTTTCCATCTCTCGAGCTATTTGTACCTTTCAGCAATGTATGTACTCATAGACCTAAAAACTCAGGCAGGGTAGAGTGCATGAACAGGGCCATAGAGCAGAATTGGTTAACTCTGTGAGGACGCAAAGCTTAATTGGATACAGGCCTCCATCAATCCTCTGCAAATTTAGCAAGGGTACCACAAGGATACACCTGCAGGGTCCTCTCCATGGTGACTTCACTTTTGGGAATTTGTAGACTTAACTTCCTGGCACTTGGAAATTTCCACTTCTGTGAAATCCTGTAGTTCTGTAGGGGCTGGAATAGCATCCCCCACTTGATTCAAACTGGCCAATGAAAAAGATCCCTATGGGTTGGAACTATTTTTTTTTTTTTTTTTTTTTTTTTTTTAGAGACCGAGTCTCACTTTGTCGCCCTTGGTAGGGTGCTGGGGTGTCACAGCTCACAGCAACCTCCAGTTCTTGGGCTTAGGTGATTCTCTTGCCTCAGCCTCCCAAGTAGCTGGGACTACAGGCACCCACCACAACACCCGGCTATTTTTTTGTTGCAGTTTGGTTGGAGCTGGGTTTGCACCACCTTGGTATATGGGGCCGGCGCCCTACCCACTGAACCACAGGCACTGTCCTGGGTTGGAACTTTTTATCTGGAGATAAAAAGGGAAAGACCAAGCCAGTCGGGGAGCGCAGCCATTTGGAATTCTACGCCATAAGCTCCCGGCTGGTGAATAAAGCCCTTCCTCTTATAAACGTGGTGTTTGGGTGCTCTTTCTCTCCGTTGGGCCTCATTGTCCTGCAACAAGCACATCCTCCTCCAGCCACATACTGGGAACTGGCTGGTCGACACACAGCTGAAACCTGAGGAAACTCCTTGCAGGACTTGTCTTAATTGAACTTTGGACTTTGGGAAAAGGGGCAGAGGGATGTAATCTGTGTACCCACACCACTGAGATAGGACAAAGGGTGGCTCCTTTATAGCTGCTATGAATGTGAAGGCACCCAGAAGGGAGCTTGAGCTCATAATGACATACAGTACTCTATGTATGACACAGGGAAAAGTCAAAACTCATAGGTATACTAGCCCACCACAGTACAATTATGACCTGGGTAGAGAACCCAAGAGAAGTCACAGTCCCTGAAATCTGAGAGCTGGTCTAGAAAAGGGAAATAGGAAAGCCTAGCCAGGTGACTCTGAAGTTTACTGCCTATAGCACCATGCAAGGATGCTGCAGCAGAAGGAACTGGGAAAGAAACTATAGGATAGATCAGAAATACTTCTGTGCCTTAGATTTTGTAGAAAAGTGATATGAAGTTGAATGTGAAAAGTGATTAATACCAGCTCCTGCAGAAGCAAACTGATATTGAGACCCCAAATTAAAATATATATGGAGTCTCAAAAGGAGGGAATGGGAGAGGATACCCAAGAAGGGTGAGGTCCAGGAGACCATAGGATACACCTGTGGGGTCCTCTCCATGGTGACTCAGCTCTTGGGAATTTGTAGACTTAAGTTCTTGGAACTTGGAAATTTCCACTTCTGTGAAATCTTGTTCTGTGGGGGCTGGAACAGCATCTCCGACTTGATTCAAACTGACCAGTGAGAAAATTACCTGTGGGTTGGAACTTTTTTTTTTTTTTGAGACAGAGTCTCACTATGTCATCCTGAGTAGAGAGCTATGGAGTCACAGCTCATAGCAACCTCCAACTCTCAGGCTTAAGCAATTCTCTTGCCTCAGCCTCCCAAGTAGCTGGGACTACAGGTGCCCACCACAACGCCCAGCTATGTTTTGTTTTGTTTTGTTTTGTTTGCAATTTTTGGTTGGGGCTGGGTTTGAACCCGCCACTTTTGGCATATGGGGCTGGCGCCCTACCCCTTTGAGCCACAGGCACCACCCCCAGCTATGTTTTTTTTTTGTTGTTATTTTATTTTTAATTTCAGTGTGCTTGTTCATTCTTCTTTGTTTGAAGTACTCCTTTTTTGTTGATTTTCTTTCTCCTGCGGTGCTGGCTGTTTTTGATGATGTTAGTAGAGACGGGGTCTTACTCTGGCTCACTGCTGCTCAGACGGGTCTTGAACCTCTGAGCTCAGACAACTTACCCGCCTCGGCCTCCCACAGCGCTGGGACTACAGGCGTGAGCCACCATGCCCGGCCCCAGCTATGTTTTTTGTTACAGTTGTCATTGTTGTCTAGCTGGACTGGGCACCTACCCACTGAGCTACAGGCACCACCAGTTTTTTTTTTTTAGACAAGAGTGCTATGCATTACAGCTCACAGCAACCTCAAACTCTTGGGCTCAAGTGATTCTCTTGCCTCAGCCTCCCAAGTAGCTGGGACTACAGGCACCCACCACAATGCCCAGCTATATTTTTGCTGAAGTTGTCAATGTTGTTTACCAGGCCCAGGCTGGGTTTGAACCGGGCAGCCCCAGTGTATGTGGCTGGCACTTTAACCACTAATCTATGGGCATGGAGCCCAGATAATCATTTTTTGAGGTGAAATTTCCTTAGCTCCTTCAGAGGCTATAATTTGGCTGGGTGCAATGGGTAATGACTGAAATACCAAGACCCTGGGAAGCTGAGGTGGGTAAATTGCTTTTGCTCATGAGTTCAAGAGTAGCCTAAGCAAGAGGGAGTCCCTGTCTCCACCAAAAATACAAAAAGTAGGTGGGCATTGTGGTACTGACTTACAGTCCCAGGCAATTGGGAAGCCAATGCAAGAGGATAACTTCAGTCTATGAGTTTGAGGTTGCTGTGAGCTATGATGACACCAAGGCACTGTACCCCAGGATAAGACTCTGTCTCAAAAAAAAATTTTTTTTTTCACTTTTTATACTCAGGTGATTTTTGTATCCTGAAAGAGACATCTTGTTAAAGAGACATTTTGAAAAAAAAACATTTTTTTTTTCACTTTTTATACTCAGGTGATTTTTGTATCCTGAAAGAGACATCTTGTTAAAGATTGTCACCATGCTCATTAGAGAAGTGCTTATCTTCTCTAATGGAAGATATAGGAGCCACAAAGAGAAAAATACTCCCAGGGCTGAGCACTTGTAGCTCAGTGGGTAGGGTGCCAGCCACATACACCGGAGCTGCCAGGTTCGAACCTGACCCAGGCCTGATGAACAACAATGACAACTACAACAACAAAAATAGCCGGGCATTGTGGCAGGTGCCTGTAGTCCCAGCTACTTGGGAGACTGAGGGAAGAGAATCACTTAAGCCCAAGAGTTTGAGATTGCTGTGAGCTGTGACACCACTGAAACTCTACCAAGGATGACATAGTGAGACTCTGCCTCAAAAAAAAGAAAAAAAATGATCCCAGGCACCAGTTGGAAGAAGAAGAGGCTTTATTCAGCAGCCAAGAGACTTTTTGGACTAGTATCCTAAAAAACCGAGCCCACCGACTCAATTTCTGACCTTTCTTTTATACATTTTAGGGCTTGGGTGTATGTGAAAATGTTATGATTCAGGGAAGGTCAGGCCGGCCCATGCACTTGATGCATGCCCCTCCCCAAAGACGACAGAAGGTCAAAGAAGTTACAAGTTTCCTATGGGCTCAACATGCATCCTCTGGTGGGTATATAGATTATAGAAACATCTGCTGTTGGTGTAAGTGTCAGAGAGACAGCCTTGTAGCCTTCAGGGATAAGCTCGCTCCTGCAATGTTAAGAAAAGGGGGCAAGAAACAGACTACATAGCATGGGATGGTGTGTAGCAAAGTTCTTTATTCGGGCGTCTGATTTTATACACTTCTAGTCACGTACACACTTAATCTATCATCTGTTAGTTTCACCATTACCTCATTTTACCTATCTGAAATTAATTTGTAAGGAAATATCCTGTTACCACATCAACACAATCACTTCTGCAGTTAACATTCTTCTCTAGACATTGACTAATCTCTTGGGCAAGTATCTAAATAAAGATCACAAAGAAGAAAATAGCCACAGGGGAACAGAGTTAATGGAAGAGTGCCTTCAAGCCTTGACTCAGTTTACCCAGCATGAAGTAACACTGTGTTTCTCCACGGGGCAGAACACCTGTAGACCTCTGACAATATGTTTTTAACATACGTCAACCCTCTGGCCCATATCTCTGAGGAGGGGCTGCATGCCCTTTGACCTCAGGCTTAACAAGCACAACTTCAGAGAACCAGCCTGTGGGATTTTAACTCCAAACAAGCCAGCTCTGTGCGCGTGATCCAGGGGGCCCAGGTTCCTTAAGCCTCTGCAAGAACAGCAAGCTGGGACGGCGCCTGTGGCTCAGTGAGTAGGGCGATGGCCCCATATACCGAGGGTGGCCGGTTCGGACCCAGCCCCGGCCAAACTGCAACAGAAAAATAGCCGGGCATTGTGGCGCATACCTGTAGTCCCAGCTGCTCGGGAGGCTGAGGCAAGAGAATCGTGTAAGCCCAAGAGTTAGAGGTTGCTGTGAGCCGTGTGACGCCACGGCACTCTACCAGGGGGCAGTACAGTGAGACTCTATCTCTACAAAAAAAAAAAAGAACAGCAAGCTGTTTTTAACTCACACTGAATTCACTTTGTGCGCTTGATGTAGGATATGTTTATTGCTAAATATTATCCTACATCTGCTGTAGTGGGGGTTGTAATTAGTAGCTATGTACTTATCACAGACTGCCTGCACAGAGTTACTAGGACAGAGTCTAGTTCTGTTTCACTCCCCTGACTCAATTCCTGAACTGCAAAATTAAAAGGTATAGATTCAAGACAGGCATGGTGGCTCCCGCCTGTAATCCCAGCACTTGGGAGGCCAAAGTGGGCAGGTTGCCTGAGCTCACAGGTTGGAGACCAATCTGAGCCAGAGCAATACCCTGTCTCTAAAAATAGCCGGGAGTTGTGGTAGGCGCCTGTAGTCCCAGCTACTTGGGAGACTGATGCAAGAGGATCACTTGAGCCCAAGAGTTTGAGGTTGCTGTGAGCTGTGACTGGGGGTGACAAAGTTTCAAAAATGAAAAAAAAAGTGTATTCATAGGTCCCTATTTCTCATTTTATCTTTTTAAGGTTTTTTTTTTAATTGTTTGGAATTCATTGAGGGTATAAATAATTAGGTTACACTGATTGCATTTGTTAGATAAAGTCCCTCTTATAATTGTGTCCTGCCTTCAAGAGGTGTGCAGTACACCATGACCCCCTCCCCCTCTCTCTTCCCATCTCCCCACTTGCTCATTCTCCTACCCACCCGCCTTGTATCAGCTCATCTACTGCCTTCATATCAGAATACAGTACATTGGATTCTTGCTTCTCCATTCTTGCGAAACTTTACTTAGAACATGTTCCATCTCCATCCAGATTAATATAAAAGATGTAAAGTCTCCATCTTTTTAGTGGCTGAATAGTATTCCATGGCATACATATACTTTGGCTAGTTAATCTATTCCTGAGTTGGTGGGCATTTAAGCTGTTTCCAGATTTTGGGGATTGTAAATTCAGCTGCGATAAACAGAAAATGCATCCAGGGAGACAGCTAATCCCAAAACACTTCAGGTCTATACCACACCTTGCTGAAATTCTTCAATTACTATTGCTTCTATGGTAAATAATTACTATTCTATAACTTAGCAGAACTGTTGAATTAATGGTCTGATTTCTTTTGTTATTGTTGGGGGTTTTTGTTTGTTTGTTTGTTTGAGACAGAGTCTCACTATGTTGCCCTCCGTAGAGTGCTACAGCATCACAGCTCACAGCAACCTCCAACTCTTGGGCTTAAGTGATTTTCTGGCCTCAGCCTCCCAAGTAGCTTGGACTACAGGCACCTGCCACAATGCCTGGCTGTTTTCTTGTTGCAATTGTCAATGTTGTTTAGCTGGCCCAGGCCAGGCTCGAACCCGCCAGCCTCAGTGCATGTGGCTGGCACCATAACCACTGTGATATGGGCTCCAAGCCTTTGGTATTTTTTGTTTGTTTGTTTGTTTTTGAGACAGAGCTTCAAGCTGTCACCCTGGGTAGAGTGCTGTGGCATCAAAGCTCACAGCAACCTCCAACTCCTGGGCTCAAGAGATTCTCCGGTCTCTACCTCCCAAGTAGCTGGGACTACAGGCACCCGCCACAACACCCAGATATTTTTTGGTTGCAGCCGTCATTGTTGTTTGGCGGGCCTGGGCTGGATTAGAACCCTCCAGCTCAAGTGTATGTGGCTGGCGCCTTAGCCGCTTGAGCCACAGGCGCCGAGCCTATTTGTTTGTCTTTGAGACAGAGTCTCACTTTGTCGCCCTGGGTAGAGTGCTGTGCCATCACAGCTCACAGCAATCTCAAACTCTTGTGCTCAAGTGATTCTCTTCTCTCAGCCTCCCAAATATCTGGGATTACAGGCACCTGCCACTATGCCCTGCTATTTTTTTTTTTTTTTTAAGAGATGAGGTCTTACTCTTGCTCAGGCTGATTTTAAACTCATGAGCTCAAGCAATTTATCCTCAGCCTCCCAGAGTGCTAGGATTATAGGCGTGAGTCACCTCATTCAAACTTGCTTTGTTTTTTTAGTCAGAGTCTCATTTTGTCATGTGAGTGTTCTGGTATCATCATAGCTCACAGCAACCTCAAACTCTTAAGCTCAAGTGGTACCTTCCTCAGCATTCCGAGCAGCTAGGACTACTGGAACCCACCAGTTAATTTTTTTATTTTTCGTTGAGATGGGGTACAGCTCTTGCTCAGGCTGGTTTTGAACTTCTGAGCTCAAGGGATCCTCCTGCCTTGGCCTCCCAGGTTGCTAGGATTACAGGTATGAGGCACTATGCCTGACCTAATGGTGTGGTTTTGAAAATGAAATTCTTTTTTTTAGTTTTTGAGATAGAGGCTTACTATGTCGCCCTCAGTAGAGTGCTGTGACATCACAGCTGACAGCAACCTCAAATTGGACTCAAGCAATTTTCTTGCCTCAGCCTCCCAAGGAGCTGGGAGGTGCCCACTACAGGTGCCCACCACGATGCCCAGCAATTTTTTTTTATTGTTGTTCAGCAGGCCCAGGCAGGGGTCAAACCCACTAGCCCTGGAACATGTGGCCAGTGCCCTAACCACTGAGCAATGGGTGCTGAGCCCTGAAAATGAAATTCTTAACAAATTAAAAAAAAAAAAAAAAAGAAGAAAGAAAGAGGCTTGGTGTCTGTAGCTCATTGGCCAGGGCACCAGCCACATACACCAGGGCTGATGGGTTCAAACCTGGCCTAGGCCTGCCAAACAACAATGACAACTATAGCAACAACAATAACAACAAATAGCCGGGCGTTGTGGTGGGCACCTATAGTCCCAGCTACTTGGGAGGCTGAAATAAGAGAATCGCTTAACCTCAAGAGTTGGAGGTTGCTGTGAGCTGTGACACCACAGCACTCTACCAAGGGCAACAAAGTGAGAAAAGGAAAAAGAAAAGAAAATTCATTTTCTTCCTTAAGCTGTCCCTCTGTCCCAATGTGGGGAATGGCAATAACATTATAGTTAGTCTATCCCAAAGTGCTGGGACTGGAAAAACATATCTAATTGTTGGATCTGCCATATGATTCCTAACCAATTCATTCCTTTAGTAGTACCTGTGACTCACTTTTTAAAAGTCCCGAATGTCACCACTTACTACATTTTTTTTTCTCTCACCTGGCCTATTTTTATTTTCTTTAAGACATTTGTTTACGGCAGCGCCCGTGGCTCAACAGAGTAGGGTGCCTGGCCCCATATGCCAGAGGTGGCGGGTTCAAACCTAGCCCCAGCCAAAAACTGCAAAAAAATAAAAAATAAAAAGACACTTGTTTACCCAGAAATGCAGGGATCAAGGGGGTCCTGGGTGCAGTCTGGGTTAAAAGTTGAGCCAATGTTAACAAGAGACAAATTAAAACGGGGACACTTGTATTCAGGTATGGAGAAGTCATATTTGGAAAGTTAATGCAGAAGAAGGTTGCTCTAAATGTAATAATTGTGGGCTGGGCACTGTGGCTCACGCCTGTCATCCTAGCAATCTAGGAGGTGGTGAGATGGATGCTGGCGGCCTCGCAACAGCCTCACTCCATAAGACCAGGGGGCTGGGTAGGAAGAAGGGGGAAAAGAGGTAAATGAAATGATGCCAAGTACCATCACTCTTAGCTTGGTCTTAGATCGGGGGAACAAAACACAGATAAGAGCTAACAAGCTAAGTGCTGTCAGGATGAAAGTTAACAAGCTAAGTGCTGTGACAAATTGCTGTACTTATCCATTAATTGCTAGATCTGCATTGTGTTACTTTTATGTTACCTCATTGTTATCTATCTGCCGTTTATGTTATCTACCTGCTAATCTGCTAAATTGCAAGGTTCACTTTGTGACTCCGCACTTGCTTTTTGCTTCCTTTGCCAACTTTCAGCCCACCTGTTTGTCCCTTTGCCAACTTTCAGATTATGAAAACCCCAACTTCAGACCCCTAAATGCTCTGTTACTTAGTCTGCCTTAGACTTTGCTAAGACAGCCCCGCAGTTAATAAAAGACTCCTTTTGGGGGGATGGCACCTGTGGTTCAGTGGGTAGGGCACCAGCCCCATAAACCGAGGATGGCAGGTTCAAACTCGGCCCCAGCCAAATTGCAACAAAAGAATAGCCAGGCATTGTGGCGGGCGCCTGCAGGCTCAGCTACTCTGGGGGCTGAGGCAAGAGAATCGCCTAAACCCAGGATTTAGAGGTTGCTGTGAGCTGTGACAGCACATCACTCTACTGAGGGTGATAAAATGAGACTCTGTCTCTACAAAAAAAAAAAAAAGACTCCTTTTTGAACTTCTAATTGGAGTTGGTGGTCCTTATCTTGCTCCATTACAGCAGAGGCTGGTAGATAGATTGTTTGAGCTCACTAGTTCAAGAACAGCCTGAGCAAGAGTGAGACCCTGTTTCTAAAAATTAGCTGGCAGGTAATTTGGCAGGTACCTGTAGTCCCAGCTACTTAGGAAGCTGAAACAGGAGGATTGCCTGAGCCCTAGAGTTTGAGGTTGCTGTGAGCTATGATGCCATAGTACTTTACCCAGGGTGACAGAATAAGACTCTGTCTCCAAAACCAACCAAACAAACAACAATAAAACCCCAAAACCTATCAGCTACCTTTGGTCACATAGCTGAAGACATTGCAAAAGCAAAGTGCAGTTCAAAGTCTTTAAATTCTCTCTCTTTTTTTTTTAAACAGAGTTTCACTATGTTGCCCTTGGTAGAGTGTCGTGGCATCACAGATCACAGCAACTTCTTGGGCTTAAGCAATTATCTTGCCTCAGTCTCCCTAGTAGCTGAGACTACAGGCACCTACCACAACGCCTAGCTATTTCTGGTTATAGTTATCATTGTTTGGCAGGCCTGGGCTGGGTTTGAACCTGCCAGCTCCAGTGTATGTTGCCAGCACCCTAGCGCTGAGCTACAGGGGCCAAGCCAAAGTCTTTAAATTCTTTAACCTAGATAGTGCTAGATAACAGAACTGCCCTGGACTATTTATTTGCTAAACAAGGAGATATCTGTACCATAGCTCATACTACTTGTACCTATATCAACACTTCCATAGAAGTGAAAACTTGACTGGAAAGAATAAATCGAAAGACCAAATGGTCACAAGACATAAGAAAATCTGATCCTCTATGACTCATTCAGTTGGTTACCCTAAGGATTGCATTCTTTATTTATTTCCCTGAGTAAAGCGTCTTAAAATCGCCTCAGTCTCTTATTCATTGTATTATGTGTCTTCAAAGCAACCGGCTCACCAGGACAGGTGGCTCCTCACGCCTGCAATCCCAGCACTTGGGAGGCTGAGGCGGGTGGATTGCCTGAACTCACAGGTTCCAGACCAGCTTGAGCCAAAGTGAGACCTCCTCTCTAAAAATAGCTGGGCGTTGTGGCAGGCATCTATAGTCCCAGCTATTTGGGAGGGAGAGGCAGGAGAATCACTTGAGCCCAGGAGTTGGAGGTTGCTATGAGCTGTGATGCTACAGCACTCTACCCAGGGCAACAGCTTGAGGCTCTGTCTCAAAATAAATAAATAAATAAATTTAAAGTGTTTGAAACAGATCAAAGTATTCTATCTACAAATGGAGTTATGAATATTGAAGGAACATTAACTAACTATAGTTTATAAAGGAGACTGATGGCTCGGCACCTGTAGCTCAGCTGCTAGGGTGCTGGCCACATATACAGGGACTGGCGTGTTCAAACGCAGCCCAGACCTGTAAAACAATGACAACTACAACAACAAAAAAATAGCTGGGTGTTGTGGCAGGCACCTGGAGTCCCAGCTACTTAGGAGACTGAGGCAAGAGAATCACTTTAGCCCAAGAGTTTGAGGTTGCTGTGAGCTGTGACACCATAACACTCTACTGAGGGCAACATAGTTAGACTCTGTCTCAAAAAATATACATATATATGTGTGTATGTGTGTGTGTGTGTGTGCGCGCGTGCGCGTGTGTGTATGTATGTATGTATGTATGGAAGGGGACTAATGGCTCGGTGTCTGTGGCTCAAGCAGCTAAGGCACCAGCCACATACACCTGAGCTGGTGGGTTCGAATCCAGCCTGGGCCTGCCAAACAGCAATGAGGGCTGCAACCAAAAAATAGTGGGACGTTGTGGTGGGCGCCTGTAGTCCCAGCTACTTGGGAGGCTGAAGCAAGAGAATCACTTAAGCCCAGGAGTTGGAGGTTGCTGTGAGCTGTGATGCCACAGCACTCTCAACAGCTTGAGGCTCTGTCTCAAAAAAAAAAAAAAAAAGTAAAAAAGTAAAGGGGACTGATTATTTAGGTTCATCAAATAATAAAGTTCTCTTTTGCTGTTTCATTCTCATATTTTAGGCAACAATTTTAATAAAATTCTCCAACTTTTGTCATTCATTGCTGTTCTAGTTATCTAATGCTGTATAGCAAATTAAAACATCAACTATTTTATAACATTTAATAATGGGAACTTGTTTTTTTTGGGGGGGGAACTTTTTCAATTATTATTATTTTTTGAGAAAGAGCCTCAAGTTGTCACCCTGGGTAGGGTGCTGTGGCATCACAGCTCACAGCAAGTCCAACTCCTGGGCTCAAGCAATTCTCCTGTCTCCGCCTCCCAAATAGCTGGGATTACAGGCACCTGCCACAACGCCAGGCTATTTTTTGGTTGTAGTTGTCATTGTTGTTCAGCGGGCCTAGGCAGGATTCAAACCCACCAGCTCAGATGTATGTGACTGGTGCCTTAGCCACTTGAGCCACAGGCACCAAGCCTTATTTATTTTTTGAGAGAGAGTCTCATTTGGTTGCTCTCTGTAGAATGCTATGGCATCATAGCTCACAGCAACTCCAAACTCTTGGGCTCAAGAGATCCTCTTGCCTCAGCCTCCCAAGTAGCTGGGACTATAAATTCTTTTTTTTTTGTAGAGACAGAGTCTCACTGTACCGCCCTCAGTAGAGTGCCGTGGCGTCACACGGCTCACAGCAACCTCTAACTCTTGGGCTTAGAGCGATTCTCTTGCCTCAGCCTCCCAAGCAGCTGGGACTACAGACGCCCGCCACAACGCCCGGCTATTGGGACTATAAATTCTTAGCACTAAGCCTGGCTATTTTTTTAGAGATGGGGTCTCATTCATGCTCAGGCTGGTCTCAATCTTCTGAGCTCGAACAATCCATTTGCCTCGGTCTCCCAGAGTGGTGGGATTACTCACACCTGGCTCTAATAATGGGAATTTAGACAAGGCTCAGCTGGGTAGTTCTGCTCCAGGAGGTGTTGACTAAGGGCATCTAGTGTATTGAGCTGGTGGACAGGCTAATCTGGAGGGTCCAAGATGGCTTCCATTACACTCCTGATGCCTTGTTAGTTTAGAAGGTTGGGCTCAGCTGGAACAGACAACCCGAATGCCTACATGACAACTCAGGTTCCCAGAGTTAGAGTGTATGGATGGAAACTATAGGATTTCTTATGTGCTCACTTTAGAAGTTCTAGAACATGAATCTCATTGCAGTCTATTGGTCAAGCAAGTCACTAACGGGACCCTAGATTGAAGAGGAAGAGAATTAGAATCCACCTGTGAGGGAGGAGTAGCAAAGTATTTGCAGTTATCTACCACTGCTGGATACACTTTCTGAGATTTCTAACAGAATTTTCTAGAGCACTTTCACCTAAATTATTTGATTTAAAGAACTTCTAAGAATTATCTATAATGGTATCACTGGAAATATTAACCCTAGCCATTACTAGCCACATAGAAAGTAATGAATTAATGTTTACCTCTTCAGATATATGGTCCATCCCCCTTTGTACTGCTTTCTACCCTTCAGAGCTGACTCACAACAATGGAGAGCCCCAGCAGGAGATTTCCCTTTCAGTGGGGAAATAAAGTTTAAAAATTGTGATCTGGATCTTAGGTGAGCTAATGAGGTATTGCTACTTGGGAATTTTCTCTTCCAGACTCTTTAAAGAATAGAACTAAGAAATATGTGTTTTTAAAAATCATTAGTTCTGGGGCGGTGCCTGTAGCTCAAAGGGGTAGGGTGCCGGCCCCATATACTGGAGGTGGTGGGTTGAAACCCAGCCCCAACCAAAAAAAAAAAAACTGAAAAAAAAATCATTAGTTCAGGGGTGGCGCCTATGGTTCAGTGGGTAGGGCGCCAGCCCCATATACCAAGGGTGGGGGGTTCAAACCTGGCCCTGGCCAAACTGCGACAAAAAATAGCCGGGCATTGTGGCGGGAGCCTGTAGTCTCGGCTACTAGGGAGGCTGAGGCAAGAGAATTGCCTAAGCCCAGGAGTTGGAAGTTGCTGTGAGCTGTGACGCCATAGCACTCTGCCAAGGGCAATAAAGTGAGACTCTGTCTATATAACAACAGAAAGAAAATCATTAGTTCAGGCTTGGCGCCAGTAGCTCAGTGGCTAGGGTGCCGGCCATATATACTGAGGCTGGTGGGTTCGAACTCAGCACCGGCCCATATATACTGAGGCTGGTGGGTTCGAACTCAGCACCGGCCTGCTAAACAACAACAACAAAATAGCCAGGCATTGTGGCAGGCACCTGTAGTCCCAGCTACTAGGGAGGCTGAGGCAAGAGAATCATTTAAGGGGTGGCGCCTGTGGCTCAAAGGGGTAGGGTGCCAGTCCATATGCCGGAGGTGGTGGGTTCAAACTCAGCCCCCGCCAAAAACTGCAAAAAAAATAAAATGTGGTCAGTCATAACATTAAGAACATGATACAACAAAACTTTCTCATACACAGAATTAATAAATCATATATATTTATATAAAAAAAAAAAGAGAGAGAGAGAATCATTTAAGCCCAAGAGTTGGAGGTTGCTGTGAACTGTGACGCCCCGGCACTCTACCCAGGGTGACAGAGTGAGACTCTGTCTCAAAAAAAAAAAGAAAAAAACCAGGCGGTGCCTGTGCCTCAGTGGGCAGGGCGCTAGCCCCATATTCTGAGGGTGGCGGGTTCAAACCCAGCCCCAGTCAAACTGCCACAAAAAAATAGCTGAGCTTTGTGGCAGGTGCCTGTAGTCCCAGCTACTTGAGAGGCTGAGGCAGAAGAATTACCTAGGCCCAGGAGTTGGAGGTTGCTGTGAGCTGTGCGATGCCACAACACTCTACCAAGGGCTATAGAGTAAAACTCTGTCTCTACAAAAAAAAAAAAAAAAAAAAAATCATTAGTTCATGTTGACCATATTTAAACTTTAATTCTTTTTTTTTTTTTTTTTGAGACAGAATCTCACTATATCACCTTGGGTAGAGTCCCGTCTTGAACCCAAGAATTTCAAGTTGCTGTGAACTATGTCACCAGGGCACTCTACCCAGGGTGACAGAGTGAGACTCTGCCTCAGGAAAAAAAAAAAAAAATCAAGCTTTTAAAGAACTAAAGTTATGGGACAGGCACAGTGGCTCATGCCTGTTAATCCCACTACTTGGAGGCTGAGGCAGGTGGATTGCCTGAGCTCACAGTTTCCAGACCAGCTGGAGCAAGAATGAGACACCATCTCTAAAAGTAGCTAGACATTGTGGCAGACACCCGTAGTCCCAGGGCTGAGGCAAGAGGATCACTTGAGCCCAAGAGTTTGAGGTTGCTGTCAGCTATGACGCCAGGGTACTCTATCTAGGGTAACAAAGAGAGACTCTGTCTCTGGAAAAAGAAAAAGAACTACTGTTATTTTTAGTCAGTGTCCTACTGAGGACCATAGACTGTGGCTTGCAGCCTGGGAGCAGTACCTCAGAGAGGTTATGTTGGACTGCTGCTGCATAGTATTTCAGACCACTGCTTATGTACAGGTGACAGAGGTTCAGAGTGTTCAAAGTTACATCAAAGTTTGGGTGCGAAAGTACATCTGGTTATAGGTTACAAAGCCTAGTCAAATGTTATTTTATATGTAGAAAAAGGCAAGGACTAGGGTCATTTATCTTTTAAGGCTGTGGTGCACAACTCCAAGCCGCCAACCAGTCCCACAGAGCTCAATCACTCACTCCCTGTGTCCATGGAAAAATTGTCTTTCCTTGAAAAATTGTCTTCCATGAAATTTAGGAATCAGGCCACACAGCAGGAGGTGAGCAGCAGGTGATCAAGGGAAGCAGATTCCTTGATCAGCTGTCATAACTCCTTGCATCACAGACCACCCCCAGCTGCCCTACTTCCTGTGGGGGTCAAAGATATAAGGAACACAGTGACTCAAGCAAGACATGGGGAGCCATGTTCTGGGTACCCGTTTTTGTCTTCGAAATATCTCTCTGGAGAGCTGCAGTGGTCACAGAGTCAGGGGCTTTGAGAGACGAGCATAAATAAGCAAACATGGCTTCTTACATTTGCTACTTTATCTCACAATACTGGGAGAACTCTCTTAATTTTTCTTTTTTTTTGAGACAGTGCCTCAAGCTTAATTTTTTTTTTTTTTGAGACAGAGTCTCACTATGTCACCCTCAGTAGAGTGCTTTGGCGTCACAGCTCACAGCAACCTCCAACTCCTGGGCTTAGGCAATTTTCTTACCTCAGCCTCGCGAGTACTTAGACCACAGGTGCTTGCCACAATGCCTAGCTATTTTTTTTTTAATTTTTATTTATTTCTTTTTTATTATTATTTTTTTTGTAGAGACAGAGTCTCACTTTATGGCCCTCGGTAGAGTGCCGTGGCATCACACAGCTCACAGCAACCTCCAACTCCTGGGCGTAAGCAATTCTCTTGCCTCAGCCTCCCGAGTAGCTGGGACTACAGGCGCCCGCCACAGCGCCCAGCTATTTTTTGGTTGCAGTTCATCTGGGGCCGGGTTTGAACCCGCCACCCTCGGTATATGGGGTCGGTGCCTTTACCAACTGAGCCACAGGCGCCGCCCTGCCTGGCTATTTTTTGTTGCAGTTTGGCGGGGCTGGCCCTGGTATATGGGGCCAGCAGCGTAATCACTGAGCCACAGGTGTCACATTTATTTATTTTTTAAGACAGAGTTTTACTATCTCGCCCTCAGTGGGGTGCAATGGCGTTACAGCTCACAGCAACCTCAAACTCTTAGGCTTAAGCGATTCTCTTGCCTCAGCCTCCCAAGCAGATGGGACTACAGGTGCCCACCACAAGGCCTGCTATTTTTAGGTTGTAGTTGCCATTGTTGTTTGGCAGACCCTGGTTGAGTTCAAACCTGCCAGCTCTGGTGTATATGGCCAGCACCCTAGTCACTGAGCTACAGTTGCTGAGCCGGAGCACTCTGTTTAAATGGCACATGAACTATCCTCTAAACAGAAATTAAACAAAGATATAAGAGATTTAAATGAGACCCTAGAACAATTGTGCTTGATAGACGCATAGAACACTCCATCCCAAAGATAAAGAATATACATTCTTCTCCTTACCCCATGGAACATTCTCCAAAATTGATCATATCCTGGGACACAAAACAAATATCAACAGAATCAAAAGAATTGAAATCTTACCTTGTATCTTCTCAGACCATAAGGCACTAAAGGTGGAACTCAACTCTAACAAAAATGCTCGACCCCACCCAAAGGCATGGAAATTAAACAATCTTCTGTTGAATAACAGATGGGTGAAGGAAGAAATAAAACAGGAAATCATTAACTTCATTGAGCATAACAACAATGAAGAACAAGCTACCAAAACCTATGGGATACTGCAAAAGCAGTTTTGAGAGGAAAATTCATTGCTTTAGTTGTCTACTTTCGAAAAACAGAAAGAGAGCGCATCAACAATATCACAAGCCATCTTAATGGAATTGGAAAAAGAAGAACAATCTAAGCCTAAACTCAGTAGAAGAAAAGAAATATCCAAAATCAAATCAGAGATCAATGAAATTGAAAACAAAAGAATCATTCAGAAAATTAATGAATCAAGGAGTTGGTTTTTTGAAAAAATAAATAAAATAGATAAACCATTGGCCAGACTAATGAGAAACAGAAAAGTAAAATCTCTAGTAACCTCAATCACAAATGATAAAGGGGAAATAACAACTGATACCACAGAGATACAAGAGATCATCTCTGAATACTACCAGAAACTCTATGCCCAGAAATTTGACAATGTGAAGGAAATGGATCAATATTCAGAATCACACCCTCTCCCTAGACTCAGCCAGGAAGAAATAGAGCTCCTGAACAGACCAATTTCAAGCACTGAGCTCAAAGAAACAATAAAAAAATCTTCCAACCAAAAAATGCCCTGGTCCAGATGGCTTCACCCCAGAATTCTATCAAACCTTCAAGGAAGAGCTTATTCCTGTACTGCAGAAATTATTCCAAAAAATTGAGGAAGAAGGAATCTTCCCCCAACACATTCTATGAAGCAAACATCACCCTGATACCAAAACCAGGAAAAGACCCAAACAAAAAGGAGAATTTCAGACCAATCTCACTCATGAATATAGATGCAAAAATTCTCTACAAAATCCTAGCCAATAGATTACAGCTTATCATCAAAAAAGTCATTCATCATGATCCAGTAGGCTTCATCCCAGGGATGCAAGGCTGGTTTAACATACGCAAGTCCATAAACGTTATCCACCATATTAACAGAGGCAAAAATAAAGATCATATGATCCTCTCAATAGATGCAGAAAAAGCATTTGATAAAATCCAGCATCCTTTTCTAATTAGAACACTGAAGAGTGTAGGCATAGGTGGCACATTTCTAAACCTGATTGAAGCTATCTATGACGAACCTACAGCTAATATTTTACTGAATGGAGTAAAACTGAAAGCTTTTCCTCTTAGAACTGGAACCAGACAAGGTTGTCCTCTGTCATCTTTATTATTCAACGTAGTGCTGGAAGTTCTAGCCAATACAATTAGGCAAGACAAGGAAATAAAGGGAATCCAAATGGGAGCAGAGGCGGTCAAACTCTCCCTCTTTGCTGACGACATGATCTTATACTTAGAGAACCCCAAAGACTCAACCACAAGACTCCTACAAGTCATCAAAAAATACAGTCATGTTTCAGGATATAAAATCAATGTCCACAAGTCAGTAGCCTTTGTGTACACCAATAACAGTCAAGATGAGAAGCTAATTAAGGACACAACTCCCTTCACCATAGTTTCAAAGAAAATGAAATACCTAGGAATATACCTAACGAAGGAGGTGAAGGACCTCTATAAAGAAAACTATGAAATCCTCAGAAAGGAAATAGCAGAGGATATTAACAAATGGAAGAACATACCATGCTCATGGATGGGAAGAATCAACATTGTTAAAATGTCTATACTTCCCAAAGCAATCTACCTATTCAATGCGATTCCTATCAAAATACCAACATCATACTTTCAAGATTTGGAAAAAAATGATTCTGCATTTTGTATGGAACCAGAAAAAACCCCATATAGCTAAGGCAGTTCTTAGTAATAAAAATAAAACTGGGGGCATCAGCATACCAGATTTTAGTCTGTACTACAAAGCCATAGTGGTCAAGACAGTGTGGTACTGGCACAAAAATAGAGACATAGACACTTGGAATCGCATTGAAAACCAAGAAATGAAACTAACATCTTGCATCTAATCTTTGATAAACCGAACAAGAACATACCTTGGGGGAAAGACTCCCTATTCAATAAATGGTATTGGAAGAACTGGATGTCTACATGTAACAGACTGAAACTGGACCCACACCTTTCCCCACTCACAAAAGTTGATTCAAGATGGATAAAGGACTTAAATTTAAGGCACAAAACAATAAAAATCCTCAAAGAAAGCATAGGAAAAACACTGGAAGATATTGGCCTGGGGAAAGACTTCATGAAGAAGACTGCCATGGCAATTGCAACAACAACAAAAATAAACAAATGGGACTTCATTAAACTGAAAAGCTTCTGTACAGCTAAGGAGACAACAACCAAGGCAACGAGACAACCTACACAATGGGTTGAATATTTTGAATCATATTTTGAATCAGACAAAAGCTTGATAACTAGGATCTATAGAGAACTCAAATTAATCCACATGAAAAAAGCCAACAATCCCATATATCAATGGGCAAGAGACATGAATAGAACCTTCTCTAAAGATGACAGACGAATGGCTAACAAACATATGAAAAAATGTTCATCATCTCTATATATTAGAGAAATGCAAATCAAAATAACCCTGAGATATCATCTAACCCCAGTGAGAATGGCCCACATCACAAAGTTTCAAGACTGCAGATGCTGGTGTGGATGTGGAGAGAAGGGAACACTTTTACACTGCTGGTGGGACTGCAAACTAGTACAACCTTTCTGGAAGGAAGTATGGAGAAACCTCAAAGCGCTCAAGCTAGACCTCCCATTTGATCCTGCAATCCCATTACTGGGCATCTACCCAGAAGGAAAACAATCCTTTTATCATAAGGACACTTGTACTAGACTGTTTATTGCAGCTCAATTTACAATAGCCCAAATGTGGAAACAGCCTAAATGCCCACCAACCCAGGAATAGATTAACAAGCTGTGGTATATGTATACCATGGAATACTATTCAGCTATTACAAAAAATGGAGACTTTACATCCTTCGTATTAACCTGGATGGAAGTGGAAGACATTATTCTTAGTAAAGCATCACAAGAATGGAGAAGCATGAATCCTATGTACTCAATTTTGATATGAGGACAATTAATGACAATTAAGGTTATGGGGGGGAGGAAAGCAGAAAGAGGGATGGAGGGAGGGGGGTGAGGCCTTCGTGTGTGTCACACTTTATGGGGGCAAGACGTGATTGCAAGAGGGACTTTGCCTAACAATTGCAATCGGTGTAACCTGGCTTATTGTACCCTCAATGAATCCGCAACAATAAAAAATAAAATAAATAAATGGCACATGAACTAATTCTTTCTCTCTGTATCTATATTTCCTTTTTTTAATACAGTTCAATTTTTTTTTTTTTTTTTGAGGCAGAGTCTCACTTTATTGCCCTCAGTAGAGTGCTCTGGCATTATAGCTCACAGCAACTTCAAACTCTTGGGCTCAAGCAATCCTCTTGTCTCACCCTCCTGAGTAGCTGGGACTACAGGCACACACCACAACACCCAGTTTTGTTTTTTTTTTTTTTGTTTGTTTGTTTTTTACAGTTGTCACAGTTGTTTAGAAGGCCTGGGCCAGGCTTGAACCCACCAGCCTCAGTGCATGTGGCTGGCCCTCCTGTTCTTTCCTAAGCAGAAGCTGGCATGTCATGTTCACTGCCTCATGTTTTTGTTTTTTTTTTCTTTTGAGACAGTGTCTTATTCTGTAGAGTGCTGTGTTGTCATAGCTCACAGCAACCTTTTAACTCTTGGGCAAAAGGGATTCTCTTGCCTCAGCCTCTGGAGTAGCTGGGACTACAGGCACCTACCACAGTGCCCTGCTGTTTTTACAGATGGGGTCTTGCTCTAGCTCAGACTGGTTTTGAACTTGGCCTCTGAAAGTGCTGGGACTACAGGTGTGAGCCAATGCGTTTGGCCCAACTTTTTTTTTTCTTAACATTATAACTTTCAGATTCTTCTTGTCCAGCAATTGCTTTAGGAAGGAGCAAGTTGGTGGCCAAGTAACAGATTCCTTGCAATTGGGCACGGTGGGACTGGGGAGAGAAGACTCCAGGTATCTCTGGCTGGTGGGATCTGCCCAGAAATATCCCTTTGGGGACACAGGGAGTCAGTGAGAGACTTCTGGACTCAAAGAGTCCAGACAAAAGCAGGACAAAAGCAGTGGAGAACTGGCCAGTGGTTGCATGTGTTCATTTGGTCTAGTCCTGCCAGCAGCTATAAGTACAGCAGCAATGAGATTGCAAACTGGAAAGGCCACCTGTGAGCTGTTTCTTTTTTTTTTTTTTTGGACTTGGAGCTCAGTTGAACTATCTTGGGAGAACTTGGGTGAGAGTGTGAAGGACATTAAGCATTGTGTAGGGCCCCAGACTGTGCTGCTGAGCCAGATGGAGCTAATAGTCTCTGGCTGTGGGCCTCGTGGAGCCATTGTGGGAGATCTGCCTAGCCAGCTCTACCCTCAAGGTTGCAGAGCAAGAATCAGGCGGGAGATCTTGGGCGAATAATCTAGTGACTGAGCAGCCTAAAGGCGGGGACTGAGATGCTTTACAGCCTTGGCCCTCAGGAGCATAGAGGAAGACCAGTTTTGGCACACTGGGCAAGCAGACATTCATTTCAGGAGTGATCCCAGCGACAAGTGCTTTCCTGGGAAAGCTTCTGCTTAACCAAGGTTAACAGTTTAAGAGGGCTGAAGAGAGATTTAGGTTCTCCACCCTGCAGGGTTTGAGAGATCAGCCGAGGCCTCCATCTCCATCTCATATAGCTGTATCAGGATTGTGATTAACATCTCATACCCCACAAAAACACCTGTTGCCCAGACAATATTCAGTGAGATATATATACTGCTTTGTTTTTCTTTTTTAATTTCAACATTTTCCCTCTAGATTTTTCTTTAATTTCTTTATTTTTCTAATTTAAATACAATTTTCCATTTTTGCCTTCTTTAACAATTAGAACTTCATTTTTGCTAGTGTTTCTACCCCTATTATTTAGTTTTCTTCCCAATTTCATCCTGTAAAATTTTCTCTTTGCTTGTTTTGGTTTGATTTATAGCATTTTTGTCTTTCCTCTATACTTGGTGGAGGTGGGCTACTGTGTCTGAAAGGGCTGGCCAAAAGCTGCTAACCTCAAGGGAACCACTCAATTTGGCACCTCCAGAGGTTGGGTCAAAGTACCTGACTGTACACCTATGTTGCTCCTGTCTCCCTCTTTCTGTGCCTCTCTTCTTTTTGTCAATATTTCCTTTTACTCACCCCCTCTCCTTTCTCTCTCTCTTTTTTCTTTTGCATTTTTTTTTGGCCAGGGCTGGGTTTGAACCCACCACCTCCGGCATATGGGGCCAGCGCCCTATGCCTTTGAGCCACAGGCACTGCCCCTCTTCTTCTTCTTTTTAATCTTTTTTCCCTTCTTGTTCTTCAATCTTCTCATCCTTCTGGTCCTGTATCAAAAGGACTCAGCAAAACCCTAAGCCAGAGGCACGGTAATTTAAAGAGCAAGAGGAAGTGAAAGGAAAATTAGGGTAAGGAAACAGGTAAAAGAAAACACTCATGAGGAAGAATCAGCAGAGAAATCCTGGCAACACAAAAAACCAGTCCAGAACAACCCTGCCAATGGACCATGAGGTAGCTACCGCAGAGGATGCCACCTATAAAGAAATATTAGAAACGACAGAAAGGGAATTTAGAATACACATGATGAAAATAATGAAGGAAACAATGAAGGAAACTGCTGATAAAGTGGAAAATACCAAAAGGAAATCCAAAAACAGAATCAAATAAGAGATGAATGAGATGAAGAATATAGAAAGGATATAGCAGAGCTGAAGGAACAGAAGCAGTCAATTAGGGAACTGAAAGATGCAATAGAAAGTATCAGCAATAGATTAGACCATGCAGAAGAAAGAATCTCAGAGGTACAGGACAAAGCTCTTGAGATAACTCAGGTAGTTAAAGAGGCAGAAAATAAGAGAGAGAAAGCAGAACGTTCACTGACAGAATTTTGGGACTTTATGAAGTGTTCAAACATACAAGTTATAGGTATCCCAGAAGGGAAAGAGGAATGCCCCAGGGGAATGGAAGCCATACTAGACAATATTATAAATGAAAATTTCCCAAATATCACTAAAGAGTCTGACATACTCCTTTCAAAGGGATATTGGACCCTAGGTTGCCTCAAATCTAACAGAGCTTCTCCAAGACACATTGTGATGAACCTGTCCAAAGTCAAGACAAAAGAAAAGATTCTTTTTTTTTTTTTTTTTTGGAGACAGAGCCTCAAAAAAAAGTAGAGTACAGTGCTGTGGCATCACAGCTCACAGCAACCTCCAACTCCTGGGCTCAGGCGATTCTCTTGCCTCAGCCTCCCAAGTAGCTGGGACTACAGGTGCCTGCCACAATGCCTGGCTATTTTTCGGTTGCAGCCATCATTGTTGTTTGGCGGGCCTGGGCTGGATTTGAACCCACCAGCTCAGGTGTACGTGGCTGGCACCTTAGCCACTTGAGCCACAGGTGCCAAGCCCAAAAGAAAAGATTCTTCAAGCTGCCAGGAGTAAGTGCCAGTTGACCCACAGGGGCAAATCCATCAGAATGACTGCAGACTTCTCTAATGAAACTTTTTAAGCAAGTAGAAAATGGTCATGGCTCGGCGCCTGTGGCTCAAGCTGCTAAGGCACCAGCCACATACACCTGAGCTGGCGGGTTCAAATCCAGCCCGGGCCCGCCAAACAACAATAATGGCTGCAACCAAAAAATAGCTGGATGTTGTGGCAGGTGCCTGTAGTCCCAGCTACTTGGGAGGTAGGAGAATTGCTTGAGCCCAGGATTAGAGGTTGCTCTGAGCTGTGATGCCACAGCACTCTACCCAAGGTGACAGCTTGAGGCTCTGTCTCAAAAAAAAAAAAAAAGAAAAAGAAAATGGTCATCTACCTTTAATCTACTTAAACAGAACAATTTTCAGCCCAGAATTCTATATCCTACCCTGTTTCTCCGAAAATAAGACCTACTTACAGGGCGGCGCCTGTGGCTCAGTTGGTAAGGCGCCGGCCCCATATACCGAGGGTGGCAGGTTCAAACCCGGCCCCGGCTGAACTGCAACCAAAAAAAAAAACATGAAAATAAGACCTACTTACAGGAAAGATAAGACCTGAAAATAAGACCTAGCACATCCCCGAAAATAAGACCTACTTACAGGAAAGATAAGACCTGAAAATAAGACCTAGCGCACCTTTGAGAGCACACCTTAAAATAAGACACTGTCTTATTTTCGGGGAAACAGGGTACTAAGCTAAGCTTTAAAATTGACAGAGAGGGCTGCACCTGTGGCTCAAAGGAGTAGGGCTCCAGCCCCATATGATGGAGGTGGCGGGTTCAAACCCAGCCCCGACCAAAAAGAACTCCAAAACTGTAAAATTGACAGAGAAATCAAATCATTTACTGATATGCAAATATTGAGGAAATTCACCACAACAAGACCAGCTCTACAGGAAATACTTCAACCTGTTCTACACACTGACCATCACAATGGATCAACAGCAAAGTAAGAACTCAGAAATTAAAGTACAGAACCTGGCTTAGCTGCTAAGGCACCAGCCACATACACCTGAGCTGGCGGGTTCGAATCCAGCCCGGGCCCGCCAAACAACAATAACAGTTGCAACCAAAAAATAGCTGGGCATTGTGGCAGGTGCCTGTAGTCCCAGCTACTTGGGAGGTGGAGGCAGGAGAATTGCTTGAGCCCAGGAGTTGGAGGTTGCTGTGAGCTGTGATGCCATGGCACTCTACCCAGGGTACTTGAGGCTCTGTGTCAAAAAAAAAAAAAAAAAAAAAAGAATGGAACCTAACTTCCACATTGATGGAAAAGATAAAACTAAGCAATGGACTATCACAAAATAAGATGAATAGAATACTACCACATTTATCAATTATCTCAATAAATGTTAAAGGCTTGAATTCTGCCTGAAGAGGCATAGATTGGCTGATTGGATTAAACACAAGCCTTCCATTTGCTGTCTGCAGGAAACACACCTAGCTTCAATTAAAATTAAAATTCAGAGTTAAGGGTTGGAAGATTATTTTTCAGGCAAACGGAATTCAGAAGAAAAGAGGAGTTGCAATTTTATTTCAAGACACATGTGGATTTAAATCAACTAAAGTCAAAAAAGAGGAAGAGAGTCACTTTATATTGGTCAAGGGAAAAATACAAGAAGATGTTTCAATTCTAAATATTTATGCACCCAACTTAAATGCTCCTAGATTCTTGAAACAAACTTTACTCAGTCTGAGCAATATGATATCCTATAACACCATAATAACAGGGGACTTTAACACTCCTCTTACAGAGCTGGACAGATCCTCTAAACAGAAATTAAACAAATATAGGGGCAGCTCCTGTGGCTCAAGGAGTAGGGCGCTGTCCCCATATACTGGAGGTGGTGAGTTCAAACCCAGCCACAGGAAAAAAAAAAAAAAAGAAAGAAAGAAAAGAAATTAAACAAAGATATAAGGGACTTAAATGAGACCCTAGAAAAACTGTGTTTGATAGATGCATATAGAAGACTCCATCCCAAAGATAAAGAATATACATTCTTCTCATTGCCCCATGGAACATTCTGCAAAATTGATCATATCCTAGGACAAAACAAACCTCAACAGAATCATAAGAATTGAAATTTTACCTTGTATCTTCTCAGACCACAAGACACTAAATGTGAAACTCAACTCCAACAAAAACATTCAACCCCACACAAAGGCATGGAAATTAAACAAACTTATGCTGAATCAGAGTTGGGTGCAGGAAGAAATAAAAAAGGAAATCATTAACTTCCTTGAGCATAACACCAATGAAGATACAAGCTACCAAAACCTGTGGGATACTGCAAAAGCAGTTCTGAGGGGAAAATTTATCGCTTTAGATGCCTACATTTGAAAAACAGAGTGCATCCACAAACTCACAAGCCATCTTATGGAACTGGAAAAAGAACAATCTAGGGCGGTGCCTGTGGCTTACAGGAGTAGGGCACCAGCCCCCGTATGCCGGAGGTGATAGGTTCAAACCCAGCCCCGGCCAAAAACTGCAAAAAAAAAAAAAAAGAAAGAAAAAAAGAAAGAAAAAGAACACTCTAAGCCTAAACCCAGCAGAAGAAAAGAAATATCCAAAATTAAATCAGAGATTAATGAAATTGAAAACAAAAGAATCATTCAGAAATTTAGTGAAACAAGAAGTTGATTTTTTGAAAAAATAAATAAAATAGATAAACCTTTGGCCAGACTAACTAGAAATAGAAAATTAAAATCTCTAGTAACCTCAGTCAGAAATTATAAAGGGGAAATAACAACTTATGTTACAGAGATACAAGAGATCATCTCTGAATACTACCAGAAACTCTATGCCCAGAAATTTAAAAATGTGAAAGAAATGGATCAATATTTGGAATCACACCCTCTCCCTAGACTTAGCAAGAAAGAAATAGAGCTCCTGAACAGACCAATTTCAAGCACTGAGATGAAAGAAACAAAAAAAAAAATCTCCCAAGAAATAATAAAAAATCTCCCAACAAAAAAATGCCCTGGTCCAGATGGCTTCACACCAGAATTCTATCAAACCTTCAAAGAAGAGCTTGTTCTCATACTGCAGAAATTATTCCAAAACATTGAGGAGGAAGGATTCTTCCTCAACACATTCTACAAAGTAAACATCAACCTGATACCAAAACCAGGAAAAGACCCAACTAAAAAGGAGAATTTCAGATCAATTTCACTAAAAAATATAGATGCAAAAATTCTCAACAAAATCCTAGCCAATAGATTACAGCTTATCATCAAAAAAGTCATATATCATGATCAAGTAGGTTTCATCTCAGGGATGCAAGGCTGGTTTAACAAGGCTGGTTTAACATTCTCAAGTCCATAAATGTTATTCACCATATTAACAGAAGCAAAAACAAAGACCATATGATCCTCTCAATAGATGCAGGAAAAACATTTGATAAAATCCAGCATCCTTTTTTTTTTTTTTTTTGTAGAGACAGAGTCTCACATACCACCCTCAGGTAGAGTGCCATGGCATCACACGGCTCACAGCAACCTCTAACTCTTGGGCTTCCACGATTCTCTTGCCTCAGCCTCCCGAGCAGCTGGGACTACAGGCGCCCGCCACAACGCCCGGCTATTTTTTTGTTGCAATTTGGCCGGGGCTGGGTTTGAACCCGCCACCCTCAGCATATGGGGCCGGCGCCCTACTCACTGAGCCACAGGCGCCGCCCCCAGCATCCTTTTCTAATGAGAACACTGAAGAGTATAGGCATAGGTGGCACATTTCTTAAACTGATTGAAGCTATCTATGACAAACCCACAGCTAATATTTTACTGAATGGAGTAAAACTGAAAGCTTTTCCTCTTAGAACTGGAACCAAACAAGGCTGTCTTCTGTCACCTTTACTATTCATCATAGTGCTGGAAGTTCTAGCCAATACAATTAGACAAGACAAGGAAATAAAGGGCATCCAAATGGGAGCAGTGGAGGTCAAAGTCTCCCTCTTTGCTGATGATATGATCTTTTTTTTTTTTTGTAGAGACAGAGTTTCACTTTATTGCCCTTGGTAGAGTGCTGTGGCGTCACACAGCTCACAGCAACCTCCAACTCCTGGGCTTAGGCGATTCTCCTGCCTCAGCCTCCCGAGTAGCTGGGACTACAGGCGCCCGCCACAATGCCCAGCTATCTTTTTTTGTTGTTGTTGCAGTTTGGCCGGGGCTGGGTTTGAACCCGCCACCCTCGGTATATGGGGCCGGCGCCCTGCTCACTGAGCCACAGGCGCCGCCCTGCTGATGATATGATCTTATACTTAGAGAACCCCAAAGACTCAACCCCAAAGACTCAACCACTCCTGGAAGTAATCAAAAAATACAGGATATAGGGGCAGCGCCTGTGGCTCAGTTGGTAAGGCGCCGGCCCCATATACCGAGGGTGGCGGGTTCAAACCTGGCCTCAGCTGAACTGCAACCAAAAAATAGCTGGGCGTTGTGGCGGGCGCCTGTAGTCCCAGCTACTTGGGAGGCTGAGTCAAGAGAATCACTTAAGCCCAGGAGTTGGAGGTTGCTGTAAGCTGTGTGATGCCATGGCACTCTACCGAGGGCCATAAAGTGAGACTCTGTCTCTACAAAAAAAAAAAATACAGGATATAAAATCAATGTCCACAAGTCAGTAGCCTTTGTATACACCAATAACAGCCAAGATGAGAAGCTAATTAAGGACACAACTCCCTTCACTATAGTTTCAAAGAAAATGAAATACCTAGGAATATACGTAAGAAGAGAGGTGAAGGACCTCTATAAAGAAAATTATGAAATCCTAAGAAAGGAAATAGCAAAAGATATTAACAAATGGAAGAACATACCATGCTCATGGATGGGAAGAATCAACATTGTTAAAATATCTATACTTCTCGGGCGGCGCCTGTGGCTCAAGGAGTAGGGTGCCGGTCCCATATGCTGGAGGTGGCGGGTTCAAACCCAGCCCCGGCCAAAAACCACAAAAAAAAAAAAAAAAAAAAAAAAAAATATCTATACTTCTCAAAGCAATCTACTGATTCAATGCCATCCCTATTAAAATACCAATATCGTACTTTCACATCTTGGAAAAAATGATTCTGCATTTTGTATGGAACCAGAAAAAAACCCCATATAGCTAAGGCAGTTCTTAGTAACAAAAACAAAGCCGGGGGCATCAGCATGCCAGTTTTTAGGCTGTACTACAAAGCCATAGTAGTTAAGAAAGACTGGTACTGGCACAAAAATAGAGACATAGACACTTGGAATCGAATAGTAAACCAGGAAATGAAACTAACATCTTTTTTTTTTTTAGTAGAGACAGAGTCTCACTTTATGGCCCTCGGTAGAGTGCCATGGCCTCACACAGCTCACAGCAACCTCCAACTCCTGGGCTTAGGTGATTCTCTTGCCTCAGCCTCCCAAGTAGCTGGGACTACAGGCGCCCGCTACAACGCCCGGCTATTTTTTTGGTTGCAGTTTGGCCGGGGCAGGGTTCGAACCCACCACCCTTGGCATATGGGGCCGGCGCCCTACCGACTGAGCCACAGGCGCCGCCCGAAACTAACATCTTACAACCACCTAATCTTTGATAAACCAAACAAGAACGTACCTTGGGGGAAAGACTCCCTATTCAATAAATGGTGCTGGGAGAACTGGATATCCACATGTAAAAGACTGAAACTGGATCCACTTTTCTCCACTCACAAAAATTGATTCAAGATAGATAAAGGACTTAAATTTAACGCATGAAACAATAAAAATCCTCAAAGAAATCATAGGAAAAACACTGGAAGATATTAGCTTGGGGAAAGACTTCATGAAGAAGACTATGTGGCAATTGCAACAACAAAAATAAACAAATGGGACTTCATTAAACTGAAAAGCTTCTGTACAGCTAAGGAGACAACAACCAAAGCAAAGAGACAACCTACACAATGGGAAAGGATATTTGGATATTTTGAATCAGACAAATGCTTGATAACTAGGATCTATAGAGAACTCAAATTAATCCATGTGAAAAAAGCCAACAATCCAATAAATCACTGGGCAAGAGACATGAATAGAAACTTGTCTAAAGAAGACAGATGAATGGCTAACAAACACATGAAAAAATGCTCATCATCCCTAATTATTAGAGAAATGCAAATCAAAACCATCCTAAGATCCATCTAACCCCAGTGAGAATGGCCCGCATCACAAAATCTCAGATGCTGGCATGGATGTGGAGGGAAGGAAACACTTTTACACTGCTGGTGGGACTACAAACAAATACAACCTTTTTAGAAGAAGTATGGAGAATCCTCAAAGAACTCAAGCTAGACCTCCCATTTGATCCTGTAATCCCATTACTGGGCATTTACCCAGAAGGAAAACAATCCTTTTATCATAAGGGTACTTGCACTAGACGGTTTATTGTAGCTCAATTTACAATTGCCAAAATGTGGAAACAGCCTAAATGCCCACCCATCCAGGAATGGATTAACAAGCTGTGGTATATGTATACCATGGAATACTATTCAGCCATTTAAAAAATGGAGACTTTACAGCCTCTGTATTAACCTGGATGGAAGTGGAACACATTCTTCTTAGTAAAGCATCACAAGAATGGAGAAGCATGAATCCTATTACTCAATTTTCTTTTTTTTTTTTTTGTAGAGACAGAGTCTCACTTTATGGCCCTCGGTAGAGTGCCATGGCCTCACACAGCTCACAGCCACCTCCAACTCCTGGGCTTAAGCGATTCTCTTGCCTCAGCCTCCTGAGCAGCTGGGACTACAGGCACCCGCCACAACGCCCGGCTATTTTTTGGTTGCAGTTTGGCCGGGGCCGGGTTTGAACCCGCCACCCTTGGTATATGGGGCCGGCACCCTACTGACTGAGCCACAGGCGCCGCCCCTATTACTCAATTTTCATATGAGGATAATTAATGATAATTAATCACACCGTGGGGGTGGGGGAAGGGGAGAGCAGAGAGAGAAAGAAGGAAGGAGGGATGGGAGAAAGGAAAAGCAAAGAGAGGGAAGGAGAGAGGCCAATGGGGTCTTGGTGAGTGTCATACCTTTTGGGGGCAAGGCAAATTGTAACAGGGACTTTACCTAACAAATGCAATCAGTGTAACCTTGTTTCTTGTACCCTCAATGAATCCCCAACAATAAAAATTAAAATTGCTTTAAAGCAATTCTTGGAGAAGAGGAATCTGAAAGTTATAAAAAAAAATATATAAAACATATGTGTCTATAAATATGTTATAGATACATATATATATATTTCTTTCTTTTTTTTGAGACAGAGTCTCACTTTATCACCCTGGGTAGAGTACTATGGCATCATAGCTCACAGTAACCTCCAACTCTTGGGCTCAAGTGATGCTCTTTCCTCAGCCTCCCAAGTAGCTGGGACTACAGGTGCCCACCACGACACCTGGCTAGTTTTTTGTTGCAGTTTGACTGAGGCTCGGTTCAAACCCGCCACCTTTGGTATATGGGACCAGCACCCTACTCAATGAGCCACAGGTGCCACCTGCATTTGTATATTCTTAATTGTTATATTGTTATTTTAAATTTTTATTTATTTTTATATTTTCCATCTGTGACTGGCTAAATTTGCCAGATGCAGATCTGTCCTCCATGGCTCTTCCAGGTCTGATCCCCGTCCTGCTCTCCAGCCTTACTGTCTACTTTATGCTCCACCAACAATGGATGCCTTATGAATGCCTTGCAGACAATCCCTACTCCTTCCTGTTTCCTCTCTGTGGAATCCTGGAATAACTGCTGGTCTAATGTCTCTTCAAAAGCAAAGCTGAGCAGGGGAGAATCTAGGAAGCCAGTGTTCTTCAGAACATATTCTTCAAATAAGGGGCCTTTCCAAAAGTTTTGGGTTTTTTGAGACAGAGTCTCACTCTGTTGCCCTTGGTAGAGTGCCATGGCATCACAGGTCATAGCAAACCCAAACTCTTGGGCTTAAAGGATTCTCTTGCCTCAGCCTCCCAAGTTGCTGGGACTACAGGTGCCCATCACAACACCTGGCTATTTTTTTTGTCGCAGTTGTCATTGTTGTTTAGCAGGCCTGAGCCCAGTTCGAACCTGCCTGCCTTGGTGTATATTGTCAGCACCTTAACCACTGAGCTACAGGCATGAGCCTTTTCCAAAGGCTTTTTTTTTCTTTATTAAATCATAGGTGTGTACATTAATGCAATCATGGGGTACAATGTGCTGGTTTTATATACAATTTTAAATATTTTCATCGATCTGGTTAACATAGCCGTCATCTTTTCGACAGTTTCTCACTGTCTCCCTTGGCAGAGTGTCACGGCATCTTTGCTCACTGCAACCACAAACTCCTGGGCTCAAGTGATCCTCTTGTCTCCAGGGGCCACCACAACACCCAGCTAGCTTTTCTATTTTTAGTAGAGAGGGGATCTCGCTACTCAGGCTTGTCTGAAAGTCCTGAGCTCAAGCAATTCATCTGCTTCAGCCTCCCAGAGTACTAGGATGACAGGCCCTGAATGCATTGTTAAGACTTAACTGGGGCCCGGCATGGTGGCTCAGGCCTGTCGTCCTAGCACTTTGGAAGGTTGAAGAGGAAGGATTGCTTGAGGCCAGGATTTCTAAGGTCAGCCTGAGCAAGAGTTAAAATGCTGTGTCTACATAAAATATCAAAAACTAGCTAGCATCAATTGTCCTCATATCAGAACTGAGTACATTGAGCTAGGCGTGGTGGCTCACGCCTGTAATCTCAGCATTTGGGAGGCCAAGGTGGGTGGATTGCCTGAGTTCACAAGTTCGAGTTCCATACCAGCCTGAGCCAGAGCAAGACCCCATCTCTAAAAAAACAGCCTGGAGTTCTGGAGGGTGCCTGTAGTCCCAGCTACTCCGGAGGCTGAGACAAGAGGATTACCTGAGCCCAAGAGTTTGAGGTTGCTGTGAGCTATGACGCCACAGCACGTTCTGAGGGTGACCAAATGAGACTCTGTCTGAAAAAAAAAAAAAAGAAAAATTGAGTACATTGGATTCTTGCTTCTCTGTTCTTGTTATGCTTTACTAAGAAGAATGTATTATGGAGGGCGGTGGGGTAATGGGGGAGTGGAGAGGAAAGGAGGGAGGGGTATGGGGTACACCTCTTGGGGGCAGGGCACAATTAAAATAGGGACTTTACCTAACAAAAGCAAGCAATGTAACCTGGTTCTTTGTACCCTCAATGTTCCCTAACATTAAAAACAAACAAACTAGCGGGGCTTTGGGGCGTGGGTCTTTATTCCCAGCTGCTCGGCAGGCTGAGGCAAGAGGACAGCATTCTAGCCTGGGCGACAGAGGGAGACACTAAGTCAAGAAGTGGAAGGAAAAAAAAAGACTGAAATGGGTATACAGAGGAAACAGGTAGACATCAAGATAGGCAGATTCTATAAGTAGCTGAGGAAGATGGCTTTGTTTTCTCCCCCACCAATCAATGGTGCAGGACGTGCTCCTGAGGCCAGACCTATCAGCACCCTCTGTGTGCACAGGTCTGTAAGACAATTCTGGTATTCCCCACCTTTAAAAAGCTGTCCTCTCTCCCGCCACACTACACTAGGATCCCTTCCCTGGAGCTCCCACACTCTGAGTTGTTTTTCTGCCTATTATCCAGAAAAGCCAATGAGACAGGGAACAAATTTATTCACCATAATTGAGGAAAGCACTATGTCTAGCACGCAGCTGATACTCAATAGAATGTAAAGAATAAAGGACAACTGAGACTTCTCAGAACACGCTTTCCCTTTCATTGAAGAGCTTCTCCCAGACCCCGCCTTTTCCGCAGTGAAGCCCAGCCCCTAGCCGCCTAGCCGCCTAGCCGCCTTATACCCCGCCCCTTTCTCTTTGGACCTGCAGGAGACTACGGAAGTTTGGCGCCAAGCGTGTTATTTTTTTTCTCCCGTCCAAAGGCGGGAACTAGTTATCTGCGCCGAGACGTGCATTGCGTCTGAACTGATTGGTCATAGGCGCTGAGTCCCGCCTCCGCGTCCTAATAGAGTTCTGGTATTGGTGGAGATGTCAGGGGGTCCTCGGTGTCTGGAAAGGATTCGGAGCTGTCTTGGGCGCCGCAGGGCAGGTAAGTTGCTGTGGGGGCCGGGTCCACTTAGGGCTGCTGTGGAAGAGGCTGCAGGGGATGGTGATCCCCTAGCTGAGTTCAGCGGCGCCCAGGAAGCCAGAGAGTCCGAGGGAATCCATTTAGAGAGGCCAAGTCGGTGGGGGAAGGGCCGCAACTGACGTATGGGGGCCACAGGTAGTCTGGTTCCCGCTGCCCTGGGTGCAGTTTCTGGGTTTGCACCCGGTGTCCCTTTGTGGTCCCCCGAGAGGGTCCGGGCGGCCCGGGGGCGAGCTCACCTAGAAATGCCCTTTCGACCACTCGTCCTGCCTGCCTTCCGAAATCCGGTCTCGCCTAGGAGTATATCCTCAAATGCTTTCGGTTGGTGTTCTTGGAGAAATGCGTTTCCCCAAGTGTCAGGTGATCATGGATGTTGGTTGTTTCCGAATGTGTTATGGCTGAGAAGTCGTTTCTTTATCTCTACAGCGCCTAAGAGCCATCCCTGACACACAGTAGGTTCTAGTTCAGATGTGAAAGGAGGATTCACAGAATCTCAGGATTTATGTTTCAGGAATCGAGTTGTCTTTGATTCTTGCCTCTAATCCCGGTTTTTTCCATTCTCCACAGCTCCAGTCCCAAACCTTTGGCCCCTGCTCAGGCCCTTCCCCCACCTCCCTCTTTGGAGGAAGACAGGCTTTCTAGGCAGAGATCCTCTCACCCCCTGCCCCCAGTTATCTTCTAGTGTTTCCTGGGGTTTTAAAAGAGAGATCGCATTCAAAACAAATGTATTTATACTCTCAATGAACATTCTTGGTTTTGGTCATCTCTGCCATTTACCAGCTGTTTGTCTTGGTCAGGGTTTCTAATCGCCTCTATTTCCTCAATGGGAAAAGGAATAGTTGGACCTCTTGGGACTTTGGGGAGGATTTAAAGTAAATGAAACTGTGTGTAGAGCATTTAGGCCCATCCTGCATAGTAAGTGTACAGTATATGGTAGCGTTTGTTAGATTTTGCTCCTAACATCTTCTGGGATGTTGCCGTATTAGTTTGGCTTTCATATGAGCCTGAAAGTACAGACTTTCCATCTCCCCTGCCTTTTTCTTGTTTTTCTCTACAAATGCTTGTTTCTTTCAGTAAAAAACAAACTGCTTTTGGCTTGGTGCCTGTAGCACAGTGGTTATGGCGCCAGCCACATACACCAAGACTGGTGGGTTCGAGCCTGGCCCGGCCAGCTAAAACAACAATGATAACTGCAACAAAAAGATAGCCGGATGTTGTGGCAGGCACCTGTAGTCCCAGCTACTTGGGAGGCTGAGGCAAGACAATCACTTAAGCCCGAGAGTTTGAGGTTGCTGTGAGCTGTGATGCCAAGACACTATACCAAAGGTGACATAGTGAGACTCCGTCAGAGAAAAACAAAAAACAAACCGCTTTTTAAGACGTTGTCTTTTCATAAAAGGCTAGGTGATCTCATCTACTTCACTTTCACATCTTAATTCATTGGAATTGTTCTGAAAAAGGTTATGTGTAAGTGAGATTGCAACTCTTTTAAAGCATATGGCTCTCAGCTTAAAAATTTTGCCTCTACACTTTTCACAAGTGCATCACTCATTGGTAGCAACTCTCAATTTTGAGATCCTCAAATTGGGGGAGGAAGGTGAGAGCAAGTGTGAAAAAAATCTTGCCAAGATGTTCTGATACATTTATTTTTCCTTTTCTTTCTCCCTTCTTTCTTTTTAGGTGAATCACTGGCCTTTGTGATTTCAAAGAGTGTAATCTCAACTATCACCAAGATACTAATGAGTCCCAGATCATAATACCTACCATGTGTTCTGTGTGACATACTATTTCCAGCTCGTTTAGACATTTTCATCTAGATTTCCTACAGATAACTAAACATGTTTTCTTTGGTTCTCTGTTGCAGTTAAAAGCATGGTTATCTACCTTAGCTAGAAACTTCAGAGTTGTCTCTAACAAATTGGGAATTTCATTAATTCAACAGATATTCTTTTATTACTTACCAACATGCCAGATCCTGTGCTGAGAGCTGGGGATACATTGAGAGCTGGGGAACAGAAAAGAGATGGTCCTGGTCTTCATGGAGCTTACAGTCCAGAATCCCACAAAATATATCATGAACTTTGAGAAGAGGTTATGTCGGGAAAGAACACGATGGTGTAAGAATATATAACAGAGGGCCTGACTTAGTGGGGAGGGAGGGTGGCTAGGGGATGCTTAAAATTACTTAAGGCAAAATATTAAGGAAAAGTTAAGTGACAGTAGAGAGCATTGAGAAAAAAGCACTCCCTACAGAAGCCCTGTGGTGTGGGGAAAAAACACCAGGTTCAAGGAGCTAAGGAAGGCCAGGATGATCAGAGACTGCTGGGGGATGGGGGAGAGTGATGCAATTGACACTAGTAGGGTAGGCAAAAGCCAGGTCATGCGGGGCTTTAAAAGAGATGTGATGAAAATTGTTTTTTACCCTAAGAACAGTGGGAAGCACTGAAGGGTTTTAAGCAGAGGCTGGAACATGATCAGATTTGCATTTTGAAAAGACAGTTCAGGCTGTGTTGTAAAGGAAAATTTGAAATGGGAAGAGTGAACATTCGAGTACACTTTCCTTTCAGTCTTTTTTTTTTTTGAGACAGAGTCTCAAGCTGTTGCCCTGGGTCTAGTGCCATGGCATCATAGCTCACAACAACCTTCAACTCTTGGGCTCAAGCGATCCTCTTGCCTCTAGTTTTTCTATTTTTAGTAGAGAGAGGGGTCTCTTTGCTCAGGCTGGTCTCGAACTTGTGAACTTAAGCAGTCCACCTGCCTCAGCCTCCCAGAGTGCTAGGATTTTATGTTATTTTGTTTTATTTATTTATTTATTTATTTGCAGTTTTTGGCCAGGGCTGGGTTTGAACCCACCACCTCTGGTATATGGGGCCGGTGCCCTACTCTGTTGAACCACAGGCGCTGCCCCCTGTTTTATTTTTATTTTAATTTTTATTTTATTTATTTATTTATTTTTGGCCGGGGCTGGGCTTGAACCCGCTACCTCCGGCATATGGGACCAGCGCCCTACTCCTTGAGCCACAGGCGCTGCCCCCCCTGTTTTATTTTTAAGACAGAATCTCACTCTGTTGTCCTGGGTAGATTGCCATGGTCTCATGGTTCAGAACAACCTCAAACTCTTGGGCTTGAGCAATCCTCTTGCCTTCGCCTCCCAAGTAGTTGGGATCATAGGTGTTTGCCATTACGCCTGGCTAGTTTTTCTATGTTTAGTAGAGACAGGGTCTTATTCTTGCTCAGCCTAGTCTCAAACTCATGAGCTTGAGCAATCCACCTATTTTGGCTTCCCAGAGTGCTGGGATTACAGGTATAAGTCTTTTTTTAAGCAGTTCTTAATTTTTTTTTTTGGAGACAGACTCTTACTATGTCGCCCTTGGTAGAATGCCATGGCATCATAGCTCACAGCAACCTCAAATTCTTGGGCTTAAGCGATTCTCTTGCCTCAACCTCCCAAGTAGCTGGGACTATAGGCTCTCGCCACAACCCCCAGCTGTTTTTTGTTGCAGTTGTCATTGTTGTTTAGCTGGCCACCTTCGGTATATGTGGCTGGTGTCGTGACCACTGTGCTATGGGTGCCGAGCGGAGCCAGCTGTTCTTAATTTTAAGTACTCTGAGGAGGCAGCAGAGGAGTGTATATGATCTGTTACCCTACTTTTTATGGTAGTCTTTCTCCCTTACCCTGTTATTTGCCCACCAACCATTAATTTTTTATTTTAAACACATAAGAGTCTTTCACTGTCTCCCAGGCTGGAGTGCAGTGGTGTGATCACTGCCCACTGCAATGCTCAAGTGGTCCTCCCTCCTCAGCTTCCCTGGTAGCTAGGACAGCAGGTATACACCTCCAAACCTTGCTATTTTTTAAATTTTTTTTGTAAGGATGAGGTCTTGCTACATTTCTCAGGCTGGTTTCAAACTCCTGGCCACAAACAGTCCTCCTGCCTCTGCCTCCCAAAGTGCTGGGATTACAGGCGTTAAGGTGAGCCATTGTGCCTGGCCACCATCAACTGTTTAACCAAAGAAGATAATGTACATTTGTGCAGTTGCAGAAAATAAGATACTGATGTCCAGGAGTTTATAACCTCAGGAAAGTATTCAAGTACATTTTTGCAAGTGCCCAATAGGTATTATAGCTAATTACATGTTACTAAAGTTGCAATAATCACTGGTCTGTTGAAGTCCTTTAGATGTGAATTATTCATGGTAAATGAGACTAAGTAGTCTTTGAGCAAGGGTCAGTGGGATCCCCTTAGTAGTAAACTGTGAGCTTCAGTTAATGAACTTAGACATATATTGTGGCTGTTTTAGTCTTTCTGGGGCTGATTTCCTTGTTTATCCAGCAAACATTTATTTCCTTGTATGTATATTAAGTACTGGGAATACGGCGATTTATAAAACTTGATCCCTACCTTCAGATTCCTCATGATCTAACTGCTGTCCAATGGGTATCTTCTAGCCACATATGGCTATTTTACTTCAAACTTTTTTTTGTTGTTGTTTTTGGAGACAGGAGTTTCACTTTGTTGCCTTTGGTAGGGTGGCCCTTGGTAGAGTGGCGTCATAGTTCACAGCAACCGCTAACTCTTGGGCTCAAGTGATTCTCTTACCTCAGCCTCCTAAGTAGCTGTGATTACAGGTGCCCGCCAGAATGCCTGGCTATTTTTAGAGGTTGGGTCTCTGGCCTCAGGCTGGTCTCTAACCTGTGAGCTCAGGCAATCCACCTGCCTCAGCCTCCAAGAGTGCTAGAATTATAGGTGTGAGCCACTGGGCCTGGCATCTTCAAATTAATTAAAATTAAAAAACAGTTCCTCAGGCCTGGTGCTGTGGTTTATGCCTGTAATCCTAGCACTCTGGGAGGCTGAGGTGGGTGGATTACTTGAGCTTACAGGTTTGAGACCAGCCTGAGCCAGCTCGAGAACCCCCCTCTCTTAAAAAAAAAGAAATAGCCAGGCATTGTGGTAGGCACCTGTAATCCTAGCTACTCAGGAGGCTGAGCCCAAGAGTTTGAGGTTGCTGTGAGCTATGATGCCACAACACTCTACTAAGGGTGACAAAGTGAGACTCTGTCTCCCTCTCCCCCCAAAAAATCAGTTCCTCTGTGTAGTAGGCCAAATAATGGCCCCTCAAGAGTGCCTATATGCTAATACCTGGTACCTGTGAATCTGTTACCTTACATGGCAAAAGGGACTTTGCAGATAATGATTAAGTTAAAGATTTTGATAGCTGGGCATTGTGGTGGATGCCTGTAGTCCCAGCTACTCAGGAGGCTGAGGCAAGAGAATCGCTTAAGCCCAAGAGTTTGAGGTTGCTGTGAGCTGGGAAGCCATGGCACTCTACTGAGGGTGACATAGTGACACTCTTGTCTCAAAAAAAAAAATAAAAAGATTTTGAAGCGGAAGAGTGTCTTGTATTATCCAGGTAGTCCCATTGTACTTCCAAGAGTCCTTATAGGAGGGAGGCGGAAGGTTAGATGATGACAGAAGCACACACACAGAAGGCAATGTGAATATGGAAACAGGTCAAAGAGGAAAGAAGATGGTGTGCTGTTGGCTTTGAAGGTGTAGGAAGAGGCACCAGCAAGAAATGTAGGCAGCTTCTAGAAGTTGGAAAAGCCAAGGGACAGGTTTCTCTTCTGCAATCCTCAGAAAGTATAGCCCTCTCAACATCTTTTTTTTTTTCTCCAGTTTTTGGCCGGGGCCAGGTTTGAACCCACCACCTCCAGTATGTGGGGCTGGCGCCCTACTCTTTGAGCCACAGGCACCACCCCGCTCTCAACATTTTGATTTTTTTTTGAGACTGAGTCTCACTCTGTCCCCCTGGGTGGAGTGCCGTGGCATCATAGCTCATTCATAGCTCACAGCAACCTCAAACTCCTGGGTGGGAGCAATCCTCTTGCCTCAGCCTCCCAAGGAGCTGGGATTACAAGTGCCTGCCACAATGCCCACCTAATTTTTCTGTTTTTAGTAGATATGGGGTCTTGTTCTTGCTCAGGCTGATCTCAAAGTCCTAAGCTTAGGCCATCTACCTGCTTAGACCTCCCAGAGTGCTAGGATTACAGGTGCCTAGACCAACATCTTGATTTTAGACAAGTGAGACTTTTTTTTTTTATTGTTGGAGATTCATCAAGGGTGACAAGTGAGACTTTTGACTTCAAAAACTTTAAGATAGGCTGGGCACAGTGGCTCACACCTATAATCCTAGTACTCTGGCAGGCTGAGGCAGGTGGATTGCCTGAGTTCACAGTTTTAAAACCAGCCTGAGCAAGAGGGAGACCCCCATCTCTAAAGAATAGCTGGGTGTTATGGGGGCACCTGTAGTCCCAGCTACTTGAGAGGCTGAGGCAAGAGAATCACTTGAGCCCAAGAGTTTGAGGTGGCTGTGAGCTGTGATGTCATGGCATTCTATGGAGGGTGACAGACTGTCTCAAAAAAGAAAGAAAAATTCTCAAGCCTCACCTTAGACCTACTGAGTTAGAAACATTGGGAATGGGCTATATCAGTTTGATGTTTTAACTCTTCCAAGTGTTCTCGTGCATATTAAAAGTTAAGAACTAGTGATTTAAAAAGTGAGTGTTTGCAATAGAGGGTACTAAATGCAATGATATCTGTTCATTGTATTGATAGAAAAAGGGAATGAGGATTAATTATGCAGAAAAGGGTCACCAGGCATGGTGACTCATACCTAGAATCCTAGCACTCTGGGAGACTGAGGCAGGAGAATTATGAGATCAGCCTGAACAAGAGTCAGACTCTGTCTCTACTAAAAGTAGAAAAATTCTGGGCGGTGCCTGTGGCCCAAAGGAGTAGGGTGCTGGCCCCATATACCGGAGGTGGCAGGTTCAAACCTGGCCAAAAACTGCAAAATAAATAAGTAAATAAAGCATTAAAAAAAAAAAAAAAAAGAAAAAAATTAGCTGGGTGCTATGGTGGGCACATGTGGTCCCTCCTACTGAGGAAGATGGGGGAGGATCACTCGAGCCTAGGAGTTTGAGTTTGGTGTGAGCTAGGTTAAGGCCTTGGCACTCTACTCTGGTCAATAGAGTGAGACTCTATATCAAAAAAAAAAAAGAAAAGAAAAGTAGATGGAGTCTCACTGTAGCCGAGGCTGGTCTGGAACTCCTGAGTTCAGGAGATCTGTCTGCCTCAGTTCCCCAGAGTGCTAGGATTACAGGTGTGAGCCACCTCGTCTGGCCTGAAGGTGACCACAGTGATATTCAGCAGTGAGGTATGTAGTACTTTTTCTAGGATGAGTTTTCGAGCCTTATCGTCCAGCCAGGTAATATCATAATTTTATTGTACCTTTTCTATATTTAGATAAACAAAAGTATTTATCATGTGTTGCAGTTGCCTATAGTATTCAGTAATATGCTGTTCAGGTTAATAGCCTGGGAGGGTATGCCATATAGCCTAGGTGTGTTGGAAGCTGTACCCATCTAGGTTTGTGTAAGTACCTTCTTTTCTTAAAATGATGAAATCCCCTAAAGGTGCTTATCTAAGAATGCATCTGTACTGTTGAGTGACAAATGACTGTACTTCAGTATAAAATTTAGTTATTCTGCATGAAGAAAAAGGTCCTGATTCTCCTAGATCAGTGAATTTCAACTGGTGTGCCCCCCAAATATTTAAAGACCACAGATTAAATTATTTTCAAAAGAAGTTCAAAGCACAGTAAGTCTATTCTTATTTTACTTTTTTTTGAGATAGAGTCTTACTCTATGCCCCTGGGTAGAGTGTCATTGTGTCATAGTTCATAGCACCTCTAACTCCTGAGCTTGGACAATCTTCCTTTTTTTTTTTTTTTTGTAGAGACAGAGTCTCACTTTATTGCCCTGGGTAGAGTGCCGTGGCATCACACAGCTCACAGCAACCCCCAACTCCTGGGCTTAGGCAATCCTCTTGACTCAGCCTCTAGAGTAGCTGGGACTACGGGTGCCTGCCACAATGCCCAGCTATTTTTTTGTTGCAGTTTGGCCAGGGCTGGGTTTGAACCTGCCACCCTTGGTTTACGGGGCTTGCGTAACAGAGTAAGACTCTATCTACCCACTAAGCCACAGGTGCCATCTGACAATCCTCTTGCTTCAGCCTTTCGAGTAGCTGGGGCCACAGGTGCCCACCACAAGGCTCAGCTATATTTTGTAGAGATGGAGTCTCGCTGAGCTCAGGCTATCCACCTGCCTCGTCTCCCAGAGTGCTAGGATTATAGGCATGAGCCACTGCACCTGGCTTTCTATTTTTATTTATTTGTTTTTTAGATATTTATTTATTTATTTTTTGGAGAGAGTTTCACTTTGTTGCCCTTGGTAGAGTGCTGTGGCGTCACAGCAACCTCAGACTCTTGGGCTCAGGTGATTTGCTTGTCTCAACCTCAGTTGCTCGGACTATAGGTGCCTGCCACAATGCCCAGCTATTTTCAGAGACAGGGTCTCGCTGTTCCTTGAACTTGTGAGCTCAGGCTCACCTGCTTTGGCCTCCCAGAGTGGTAGGATTATAGGCATGAGTCACTGTACCAGGCCCCCCCCAACTTTTTTTTTTTTGAGAGAGAGAGTCCCACTCCGTTAGCCTGGATAGAGTGCCATGGCATCATTGCTTACAGCAACCCCAAATTCTTGGGCTCAAGCCATCCCTTTCCTTCCCTCAGCCTCTCAAATATCTGTGAGTACAGGTGCTATCTATGGTGCCTGGCTGGTTCTTCCAGTTTTGGTAGAAACTTGGTCTCCCTCTTGCTCAGGCTGGTCTGGAACTCCTGACCTCATGTGGTCCGCCCAACTCAGCCTCCTGGAGTGCTGGGATATATAGACGTGAGCTACTGTGCCTAGGCCACTAAGTTCTGATAACCCACTACCATCATACTTGTCAGGAATTTATTTTAATATCGTGAGTCTGTTTTTAAGGATGGTAGAAGGTGAAACTTATTCATTGTGTCCACATTTAAATGTTGCTTTTTAACTTGAAATTAGATTTTATTCTCTGAATTGTGAGGTGGTTTTTAATAGTACAAAATTTTTCTTTTTAATACGCCAGGTGGTGACTATCAAAAGGAAATAGGATCATGGCAGCAGATGATGACAATGGTGATGGAACAAGTCTATTTGATGTCTTTTCTGGTAAGAGATACTTCTTTTTTATTTTTATTTTTTGAGACAGAGTCTCATTATGTCGCCCTTGTTGGAGTGCGATGGCTTCACAGCAACCTCTAACTTTTGGGCTTAAGTGATTCTCTTGCCTTAGCCTCCCAAGTAGCTGGGACTACAGGTGCCCACCACAGTGCCCGGCTATTTTTTTTGGTTGTTGTCATTTTTTTTTTTTTATTGAGATAGAGTCTAATTATGTTGCCCTCAGTAGAGTGCTGTGGCATCACAGCTCACAGCAATAGCCAACTCTTGGGCTTAAGTGATTCTCTTGCCTCAACCTCCCAAGTAGCTGGGACTGCAGGTACCCGCCACAGTGCCTGGCTATTTTTTGTTGTTGTTGCGGTTGTCATTGTTAGTTTTTAGCAGACCCAGGCGGTTTCAAACTGGTCAGCCATGGTGTATGTGGCTGGCACTGTAACCACTGTGCTCCAGGTGCCAGCCTGTTGTCATTGGTTTTTAGCAGGCCTGGGCTGGGTTCGAACCCACCAGCCCTGGTGCATGTGGCCAGCACCTAACCACTGAGCTACGGGTGCCGAGCTGGTAAGAGCTACTTCTAATTGTCTTTTGTTTTATTTATTTATTTATTTATTTAGTTAGTTAGTTTTTGCAGTTTTTGGCTGGGGCTGGGTTTGAACTCGCCTCCTTTAGTATATGGGGCTGGTGGCCACAGGCGCCACCCTTTCTTTCTTATTTTTTTTTTTTTTATGTTTATATGTAGCTATTTATTCTTTTGCAATAATAGGTTTAACATGCATAAGAAATCATCAATCCAGAAGCAATTCCTTTGCTACTTGCAGGTTTCTATATATTTTTTTCTTTTTTTTTGGTTTTTGGCCAGGGCTAGGTTTGAACCCGCCACCTCTGGCATATGGGACCGGCGCCCTACTCCTTGAGCCACAGGCACCGCCCTCTATATGTTTTTTTCAAAAAGATAATAACTAAGATCTTTCTCACTAGAGAATGATTGGATTATTGTGCGTCTGTTCATTATGATGATGAACAGGAATCTTTTTGTAATGGACCTCAGAGTTATAGGGTTTAATCAAAATCTTTATTCAGACACCCTAGGGTACTCATCATAGATTTCTAATTGTCTTTTTAAATTATTTTTTATTTTTTTTATTTTTTTACATTCAAAAATTAATTTTATTCGCTATATTAATAAGGAGCCAGTTTTATAAAAAAATAATACTTGATGAGACCTCTGTAGGTAAATTTATTTTTTTAATTACAAAATTATTTACTCATTCTCATTGAAAAAACTATCGTCAACTTTCATTTGTAAATGAATCAATACAATAAAATGCCTGGCACATAGGAGTAAATATGACCTTCCTTATTCTGTGCTTTCAGAGTACTCTTGAAGTTAATATTTCCAAGAAATGCAATGATTCTTGAGCACTGTTCAGGGGAAAATTGATAGTTATAGAGCGTGATGTACTTTGAAAAAGAGATAACTGGCTGTTGTCATTTTCCATTTTTGGTGGCAGCCCATCTGCTTACAGTTGCTCTTAATAAATTTCTGCTATTAAGTGTAAAAAAAGAGAAAACGATAACCGAGACATTACAGGAAAATAAGTTCATAAAATAGAAATATTTTAAATTATATGCAGAAGACAAACTTTCACATTCTGATGTAACATTATTCTCTAATCTATTTTAATTAAATTATGCTATGGCCTCATTACACTTTTTTAGATTATAGACATATTTATTTATTTTATTATTATTATTTTTTTTGAATTTCTCTTCCATTTATTCTATTAGTATTTAGTAAATATCTTTTAGGTGCCCAGCTAAGTGTCAGTTACTGGGGATATAAAACTGAATAAGATGAACACAGTTCTAGTCCTCAAGGAAATACTCTGGCTATGGTAGCAGGGTGTGATGGCACATGTCTGTAGTTGGAAGCTGAGGCAGAAGGATTTCTTGAGCCCACGAGGTTGGGGCTGCAGTGAGCTATGATGGCAGCTGTGAATAGTTAACTGTATGTCCTCCAACCTGGGCGACATAGGGAAACTGGGGCTCTCTTTTTGTTTAAAGAGGCTATTTTTTTTTTTTTTTATTGTTGGGGATTCATTGAGGGTACAAAAGCCAGGTTACACTGATTGCAATTGTTAGGTAAAGTCCCTCTTGCAATCATGTCTTGCCCCCATAAAGTGTAACACACACCAAGGCCCCACCCACCTCCCTCCTTCCCTCTTTCTGTTTTCCCCCCCATAACCGTAATTGTCATTAATTGTCCTCATATCAAAATTGAGTACATAGGATTCATGCTTCTCCATTCTTGTGATGCTTTACTAAGAATAATGTCTTCCACGTCCATCCAGGTTAATATGCAGACAGCAAATGGATGGCTTGTGTTTTTTAATCCAGTCAACCAATCTATGTCTCTTCAGTGGGGAATTCAAGCCATTAACATTTATTGAGATAATTGATAAGTGTGGTAGTATTCTATTCGTCTTATTTGGTGAGAGTCCATTGCTTAGTTTTATCTTTTGCATCAGTGTGGAGGTTTGGTTCTGTCCTTTAATTTCTGAGTTCTTACTTTGCTGCTGATCCATTGTGGTGGTCAGTGTGCAGAATAGGTTGAAGTATTTCCTGTAGAGCTGGTCTTGTTGTGGCGAATTTCCTCAATGTTTGTATATCCGTAAATGATTTGATTTCTCCATCAATTTTGAAGCTTAGCTTAGCAGGGTACAGAATTCTGGGCTGGAAATTGTTCTGTTTAAGTAGATTAAAGGTAGATGACCATTGTCTTCTTGCTTGGAAAGTTTCATTAAAGAAGTCTGCGGTCACTCTGATGGATTTGCCCCTGTAGGTCAACTGGCGCTTACTCCTGGCAGCTTGCAGAATCTTTTCTTTCGTCTTGACTTTGGACAGGTTCATCACAATGTGTCTTGGAGAAGCTCGGTTAGAGTTGATTTTTTTTTTTTTTAACTGAGTTTCAGACATCCACATTCCACACAGAAAGTAGACATATTTATTGATCAGAATTATGATCACTATGTTACAGAGTGAAAGGACAGTTATAAAACATGTTTAGTGGAATTCCATTTTTGCTTAAATGTATTTTTGAATTCCATTTTAATTTATGTATGAGCGTTTTGGCTATATTATTTTTTCAAAATTAATATTGATAGATTTTTGTGGAAGATTTCACACCAAATATGGCCATCATAACCACTCTGGGCAATAGTATTTAGAGTTCTTTATTTTTGCTGATGTAGTTTCAAGTTGCTATGCTGCAGGTTAGTTCGCAGCATACTTTGAAAAATTTTAAGCTGGTCAGGGGCGGTGGCCCACACCTATAATCCTAACACTTTGAGAGGCCAGGATGGGTGGATTGCTTGAACTTAGGTGTTTGAAACCAGCCTGAGCAAGAGCAAGATCTCATCTCTACTAAAAATAGAAAAAAAATAGCCAGTCCTTGTGCTGGGTGCCTGTGGTCCCAGCTTCTTGGCAAAAGGATAGCTGTAACCCAGGAGTTTGAAATTGTTGTGAGCTATGATGCCATGGCACTCTATCTAGGACAACAGAGTGAGACTCTGTCTCAAAAAAGAAAAATTTTAAGCCAACAGAATAATTGAAAGTATAATGAGTATTTGTCATTAATACTCAAATAATGAGTATTTGTCACTTAGATCACAAATGATTAAATTTGATCACATCTGCAATGTTAACATTTTTCTTTTTTTTTTGAGGTACCGCTACTTTGCCCTGGGTGGAATACACTGGTGTCATCATAGCTCACTGCAACCTCAAACTATTGGGTTTAAGCCATCCTCCTACCTCAGCCTCTCTAGTAACTGGGACTACAGGTGCACACCACCGTGCCTGGCTAATTTTTTCTATTTTTAGTAGAGATGGGGTCTCGCTCTTGCTCAGGATGCTCTTGAACTCCCTGACCTCAAGCAATCCTCCTACCTTGGCTTCCCAGAGTGGTAGAATTATAGTCATGAGCCACCATGCCTGGCCTGTCATTTTAATATTTGGTTTTGGTTTGTTTCATCTGTTATTTTTCCTGACTTTCTTGCTTTCTGTGCAATAGTATTTGAATGTATTTTTGAATTCCATTTTAATTTATGTATGAGCATTTTGGCTGTATCTCTTTTAGTAATTGTTCAAGGGATTATAATGTATATCTTTTAACATTTTGCAGTTTATTTCTTAGTATTGTACCTTTTCATATAAAAATGTAGACACTGGGCAGTGCCTGTGGCTCAAAGGGGTAGGGCACCAGCCCCATATGCTGGAGGTGGTGGGTTTAAACCCAGCCCTGGCCAAAAACTGCAAAAAAAAAAATGTAGACACTTGTATATATAGTTGAATTTATCCAGCATCTTGCTACCTTTTTTGTCATAAACTTCACAATATAGTGCTGTAGTTTTTACTTTAAACAGTCCTGCTGGGTGCAGTGGCTAACACCTGTGATCTTAGCACTCTGGGACCCTGAACTTGGTGGATTGCCTGAGCTCAGGAGTTTGAGACCAGCCTGAGCAAGGGCGAGACCCTGTCTCCAAAAATAGCTGGGTGTTGTAGCGGGTGCCTGTAGTCCCAGCTACTTGGGAGGCTGAGGCAAGAGAATCGCCTAAACCCAAAAGTTTGAGGTTGCTGTGAGCTAAGACACCACTACACTCTGCTGAGGGTGATCAAGTGAGACTCTGTCTCCAAAAAAAAGAAAAAAACCCCAGTATCTTAAAGAAATTCAGGGTTGGCTCCTGTGGTTCAAGCGGCTAAGGCGCCAGCCACTTACACTTGAGCTGGTGGGTTTGAATCCAGCCAGGGCCTGCCAAACAACAATGACAGCTACAACCAAAAATGGCCAGGCGTTGTGGCGGGCACCTGTAGTCCCAGGTATTTGGGAGGTTGAGGCAAGAGAATTGCTTGAGCCCAGGAGTTGGAGGTTGCTGTGAGCTGTGATGCTATGGCACTCTACCCAGGGCGACAACTTGAGGCTCAGTCTTAAAAAAAAAAGGAAAATTCAGTGAAATTAAATTAAGAGGAAAAATCAGTCTTTTATAGTTAACTCATTTATTTACCATGTCTAGTCCATTTGGCACCTTTTAATATCCCTCCTGTATCAATTTTCCCCATTCTTTTTTTTTGGAGACAGACTCACTATGTCATCCTCCATAGAGTACCGTGGCATTACACAGCTCACAGCAACCTCAAACTCTTGGACTTAAGCATTCTCTTGCCTTAGCCTCCCAATAGCTGGGACTATAGGTGCCCACCACAACACCTGGCTATTTTTTGTTGTTGTCATTGTTGTTAAGCAGACCCTGGCCAGGTTCGAACCCACCAGCCCTAGTGCATGTGGCCAGCACCCTAACCACTGAGCTATGGGCGCCAAGCCAATTTTCCTCATTCTCTATTTGCTTCTGGACTCCAAATATAGAATGAATGAGAACTTTTGATATTATAGGTCACCAAGACTCTATTCTTTTCTTTTTTTAAAAAAAAAATCTTCCCTCTTTTGGGTAATTTTTTTGTTTATTTATTTTTTTTTTTTTTGTAGAGACAGAGTCTCACTGTACCGCCCTGGGGTAGAGTGCCGTGGCGTCACACGGCTCACAGCAACCTCTAACTCCTGGGCTTCCGCGATTCTCTTGCCTCAGCCTCCCTAGTAGCTGGGACTACAGGCGCCCGCCACAACGCCCGGCTATTTTTTTTTGTTGTTGCAGTTTGACCGGGGCTGGGTTTGAACCCGCCAACCTCGGCATGTGGGGCCGGCGCCCTACTCGCTGAGCCACAGGCGCCGCCCTTTTTTGTTTATTTTTGTTTGAGACAAAGTCTCACCTTCTTGCCCCCAGTAAAGTGCCAGGGCATCAAGGTGTACAGCAACCTCAAACTCTTGGGCTCAAGCAATCTTCTTGCATCAGCCTTCCAAGTAGCTGGGACTATAAGCACAGGCCATAACACCCAGCTATTTTTTAGAGACAGAGTCTCACTCTGGCTCAGGCTGGTCTTGAACTCATGAGCTCAGGCAATCCACCTTCCTTAGCGTCCCAAGTGCTGGGATTATAGGCGTGAGCTACCATGCCCAGCCACACTAGTGTATTTTTTTTTTTTTGGTTGCAGATTGGCCAGGGCCGGGTTTGAACCCGTCACCCTCGGTATATGGGGCCGGCACCTTACCAACTGAGCCACAGGCGCCGCCCAGTGTATTTTTTTTTTTTTGTAGTTTTTGGCTGGACCAGGTTTGAACCCACCACTTCTGGTATATGGGGCTGGCGTCCTACTCCTTTGAGTCACAGGCACTGCCCTACTAGTGTATTTTTGAAAATGAATCCTAAATCTGAGGTAGTCAGACGTAAATTTGCATGTATGTATGCCAAAATCTTCCTGTTTAAAAGTATGTAGAAAACTTCCTCTTTTTTTGAGCACAACTAATGAAATCTCCTTCCTTGGTTCTTCAGTGTAGGAATGGAAAAACCTCGGTTTATAAAGTCAGTTTTAACTATTTGCTTTTCTTGCAGCTTCCCCTCTTAAAAATAATGATGAAGGCTCATTGGATATCTATGCTGGGCTGGACAGTGCTGTTTCTGGTATGTAAATTTCATAAAATAGTTTCATTTTGTTTGGTCAGTTTGTTGTATTTATTTTGTTGGTACCAATTCCTGGTATAATAACTTTTAGCTCCTAAACAATTTGCCCATTCTTTTTTTTTTTTTTTTTGAGACAGAGTCTCAAGCTATCGCCCTGGGTAGAATGCTGTGGTATCACAGCTCACAGCAACCTCCAACTCCTGGGCTCAAGCGATTCTCCTGCCTCCGCCTCCCAAGCAGCTGGGTCTATAGGCACCCGCCACAACACCCGGCCATCCTTTGGTTGCAGGCATCATTGTTGTTTGGTGCCCAGGCTGGATAGGAACCCGCCAGCTCAAGTGTATGTGGCTGGTGCCTTACCTGCTTGAGCCACAAGCGCCGAACCCAATTTGCCCATTCTTAGAAATGATTATACTTAGATAATTATTTTCTTGCCCAAAGGTTGATCAATAAAACACATTAGGCCAGGTGCAGTGACTCACACCTGTAATCCTTGCACTTTTGGAGGCTGGAGTAGAGGATTGCTTGAGGCCAACAGATTGAGGCCAGTCTGGGCAACACAGTGAGACCCCATCTCTAAAAAATTTTTTCAAAAATTAGCTATTCAGAAGGCCGAGGTGGGAGGATCACTTAAGCCCAGGAGTTTGAGATTACAGTGAGGGGTGGTCATTGGTCTCTAGCCTGGGTGACAGAGTAAGACCTTGTCTTTAAAATATATATTTAAGGCCAGGCACTGTGGCTCATGCTTATAATACTATCACTCTGGGAGGCTGAGGTGAGTGGAGACCAGCCTGAGCAACAGGGAGACCTGGTATATACTAAAAATAGAAAAACTAGTCGGGCATTGTGGTGGGTGACTGTCATCCTAGGTATTCGGGAAGCTGAGGCAAAAGGATCACCTAAACCCAAGAATTTGAGATTGCCATGAGCTATAATGACACCATAGCACTCTACCCAGGGCAACAGAGTGAGACTGTCTCAAAAAGAAAAAGGGTATATATTTTTTGGCACCTTCTCTGTGTATGTGTGTGTATCAAAAAGTTAGTACACATTGGGCAGTGCCTGTGGCTCAGTGAGTAGGGCGCTGGCCCCATATACCAAGGGTGGCTGGTTTATAACCTGGCCTCGGCCAAACTGCAACAAAAAAATATCTGGGCGTTGTGGTGGGCACCTGTAGTCCCAGCTACTTAGGAGGCTGAGGCAAGAGAATCGCCTAAGTCCAGGAGCTGGAGGTTGCTGTGAGCTGTGTAATGCCATGGTACTCTACTGAGGGCGATAAAGTGAGACTCTGTCTCTACAAAAAAAAAAAAAGTTAGCACACATTTATTATTCATCTAGGTTTCGGATCTGATTGGTCCTTGTGCAAAAATACTTTCTACCATTATTGAAAGGCAACCAGTACCAGTGTCTGTGCATATGTTTCTAGTTATATTATTGTATGTTAAATGATATTAGAACATTAGAAAATAGTAGTTATTATGAATATTTCCTTTTTTTTTTGAGACAGATTCTTACTTTGTCGCACTCAGTAGAGTGTTGTGGTGTCATACCTTACAGGAACCTCAAGCTTTGGAGCTCAAGCTATTCTCTTGCCTCAGCCTCCCAAATAGCTGGGACTACAGATACCTGCCACAGGCTATTTTTAGAGACAGAGTCTCATGTTGCTCAGGCTGTTCTCAAACTGATTAGCTCAGGCAATCCACCCACCTTGGCCTCCCAGAGTGCTGGGATTACAGGTGTAAGCCACCTCACCCGGCCTTTGAATATTTTCAAATGTATCAGTAATAGTGATAAGCATGTAGTCTAATGACTTATCCAAAATTAAAAACCTTGGCTGGGTGCAGTGGTTTATACTTTTAATTCCAGCACTTTGGGAGGCTGAGGCTGGAGGAATTCAAGACCAGTCTGGGCAATATCTTGAGACCCTGTCTCTATAAAAAATAAAATCGGCTGAGTGTGGTGGCATGTGCATCTGTAGTCCCAGCTATTTGGGAGGTTGAAGCAGAAGGATCTCTTGAGTCCAGGAGGTTGAGGCTGCAGTGAACTATGATCACACTACTGTACTCTAGGCTGGGCAACAGAATGAGAACAGTCTCAGAAAAAGGAAACAAGGCTTGGCGCTCTTTGCTCAGTGGTTAGGGCATCAGCCACATGCATCAGGGCTGATGGGGACAAATCTAGCCCACGCCTGCTAAATAACAATGACAACAACAATAACAACAACAAATAGCCAGGTGTTATGGCAGGTGCCTGTAGTCCCAGCTACTTGGGAGGCCGAAGCAAGAAAATCACTTAAGCCCAAGAGTTTGAGATTGCTGTCAGCTGTGGCACTATGTCTGCCAAGGGCGACATAGTGAGACTCTGTCTTGGGGGGTGAGGGGAAAGGAAATAAAATAAATTTCAAATCTTTACCATAATCAGATCTCTAAAAGTTTTGGACACACCTGATCAACAGTCATTTTAGGTAAACTGGTATTTTAGTCATTGTAGTCATCTGTGGAATCAGTGTAAATTTGGAATATAAGTGAAATGAAATGCAGAATGAAGTGTAGGAGGTAGAGAAATGTATAACCCAACATCGAAAAGTGTAACAAATATTTTAATGTAAGGTTTTTAAATTTCTTTATTTTTAGATTGTGCCTCCAAAACCTGTGTGCCATCAAGAAATTGTTTAGATTTATATGAAGAGATCCTGACTGAAGAAGGAACTGCAAAGGAGGCAACGTATAATGATGTATGGTTTGCTGCAACTCAGAAGGACAGTTGTTTACTCTTTCGTAGCTCCTTAAGAGCAATCAGCAGCTTACTATTAAATATTCTGTGTTTAGGAACTAGCTCTTAGACTTAGAGAATTTTTCAGTCTGTTTCTGCCTTCAAATCTGCTTAAAGGAATGCTTTCTGAATACTTGTCTAAATTTAGTTACAACTTTGCTTGATTAAATTTAAGTGTCTAAATGTATGACACTTCAAAAAGGTATCAGTTGAAGTGTAACATTTTAATCTTTTCATGATTTGTGCTAAATTTTATTGTATGTTGCATGAAATATCCTGAGGCTTGGGCAGCACCTGTGGCTCAAGGAGTAGGGCACCAGTCCCATATGCTGGAGGTGGCGGGTTCAAACCCAGCCCCGGCCAAAAGCCACAAAAAAAAAAAAAATATCCTCAGGCTTGCATTTATTTCTAATGCATTTGAGTTTTAAGGTTTGGAGTTTTTAAAGAAGCAGTAATCTTACTAAATACCTATTAGAAGTAGATGCCATCTACACTTCTTGGTGGATTGAGTCACCAAGTTTTCAACATTTAAAAATGTCATTTTAGGCTCAGCGCCTGTAGCTCAGCGGTTGTCGCGCCAGCCACATACACTGCGGCAGGCGGGTTCATATCCGCTCAGGGCTTGCTAAAACAACGACAACTGTGAGAAAAAAATAGCTGGGCATTGTGGCTGGCACCTGTAGTCCCAGCTACTTGGGAGGTTGAGGCAAGAGAATTGCTTAAGCCCAAGAATTTGAGGTTGCTGTGAGCTGTGACGTGACAGCACTCTACCCAGGGCGACATAGTAAGACTCTGTCTCAAAATAAATAAATAAATACAATAAAAATATCATTTCAGCTAAAATAATAAAATAATCCTTAAATTTAGTCCTTTTATATTTTACAGTTGCAGGTAGAATATGGAAAATGTCAGTTGCAAATGAAAGAGCTGATGAAAAAGTTTAAGGAAATACAGGCACAGGTACGATTTTAAGAAGTTTTTTTTGTTATAAATAGAGATTGAAATGCTAAAGTGTTGGCAATTAAAGATGCTTTATTTTAGTATTAAATGAAATAGGAAATCTGGGAAATATACATTATATCTTGTTTTGATGAAATTGATACAGGAAAACTGCTTAATTATTGTTAAATGACATTGACAAAGATTTGTTAGATCAATTAATAGTTAAATAGTAGAAAATTTTTTGCATCATAATACTTGATGTAAAAAGAGAAGAAAATTTGTAGTGATAATGATAGCTAGTTTAAGAGAAAATGGCTTTCGTCGTGCCTGTAGCTTAGTGGGTAGGGTGCTGGCCATATACATCCAGGGTGTCAGGTTCAAACCCGGCCCAGGCCAGCTAAACAACAATGACAACTGCAATAAAAAAAGGGTGCCTGTAGTCCCAGCTACTTGGGAGGTTGAGATAAGAGAATCGCTTAAGCCAGCTTGATGCTTGTAGCTCAGTGGCTAGGGCACCAGCCACCTACGCTGGAGCTGGAGGGTTCGAATCTAGCTCCGACCTGCCAAACAGTGACAACTACAACCAAAAAATAGCTGGGTGCTATGATGGGTCCTGTAGTCCCAGCTACTTGGGAGGCTGAGGCAAGAGAATTGCTTAAGCCCAAGAGTTTGAGGTTGCTGTGAGCTGTGACATCACGGTACTCTACCAAGGGTGACAAAGTAAGACTCTGTCTCAAAAAAGAAAAATAAATAAATAAATAAATAAAATGAAAAGCAAAAATAGAAAAACTAGCCAGGTGTTGTGCTATTCAGGTCATTGAGGCTGGTGATTGCTTGAGCCCAAGAGTTTGAGGTTACTGTGAACTGTGATACTATAGCATTCTACCCAGGGCTACAGAGTGAGATTCTGTCTCAAAACAAGAAAAGAAATGTCATGCCCTATTCTTTTTTTTTTTTTTTTTTTTTTGAGACAGAATCTTACTATGTCACCCTTGGTAGAGTGCCGTGGCATCACAGCTGACTGCAACCGCAAACTCTTAGCCTTAAGTGCCTGCCACAAAGCCTGGCTTTGTTGTTGTTGTTGCTGCAGTTGTTTAGTTGGCCCGGGCTAGGTTCAGACCCGCCACTCTCAGTGTCATTGGCTGGTGCCGTAACCACTGTGCTATGGGCACTGAGCCATCATGCCCTTTCTTATTTTTATTTTTTTGGTAAAATTACTTGTTTTCCTTTTCCTGGTAGAACCAGTCCACTAGATTCTTTCTTTCTTTTTTTTTTTTTTATTGTTAGGGATTCATTGAGGGTACAATAAGCTTGTTACACTGATTACAATTGTTAGGTAAAGTCCCTCTTGCAATCATGTCTTGCAGATTCTTTCTTTTTTTTTAAATCTAAGAACCAATACATTGTTGCAAGTTTAACCTAAGTTGTTAAATTTGTACTTTTTTTTTTTTTTTTTTGTAGAGACAGAGTCTCACTTTATGGCCCTTGGTAGAGTGCCGTGGCCTCACACAGCTCACAGCAACCTCCAACTCCTGGGCTTAAGCGATTCTCTTGGCTCAGCCTCCCGAGTAGCTGGGACTACAGGCGCCTGCCACAACGCCCGGCTATTTTTTTGGTTTGCAGTTTGGCCGGGGCCGGGTTTGAACCTGCCACCCTCAGTATATGGGGCCGGCGCCTTACCGACTGAGCCACAGGTGCCGCCCTGCACTTTTCTTTTTACCTTTTAATATAATGACTGAGGCAGACCTTTTTTTTCCCTGTTGTTTATTGATTTTTCATTTTGATTCCTGTTTTAAGTAGTTTCACGTTATGTGAGTATTGAAGAACAACTCAGTCTTTTTCCTCTGCTCTCACACCACAATTGTCATCCACACCGAAGATTTCTGTGACCAAACGTGTTTCTGTGATCAAATATGTGTGTGGGAGTTTCTCCCCACCACCAATCGACCTATCAGTTCTGTAGCTGACACCAGTGTCTTCCAATTTGATTCCAGCACTATCTACTGGAGATAGTGTCAGATCCCACAGGATAAGGGCTCAGTTCCCTAGACTGTACCCTTTTTTCTTCCCTTTAGACACTAGTCCCACGTCTGGAGCCTCCAGAACTTCTGATCTACTGGTTTCTGTTGGGGTAAACAATCCCCTCTTTGGGTTCTATTATTTTGTTAGAGTGATTTACAGAACTCTGTGAGGAACACTTTTTTCTTTCTCTCTTTTCTTTTTTTTTTTCAGTTTTGGCCTGGGCTGGGTTTGAACCCGCCACATCCAGTATATGGGGCCGGTGCCCTACTCCTTGAGCCACAAGCACCACCCCTTTTTTCTTTTTTTGAGACAAAGTCTCAGGCTATCGCCCTGGATAGAGTGCTCTGGTGTCACAGTCCACAGCAAACTCTTGGGCTCAAGCGATTCTCTTGCCTTAGCCTCCCAAGTAGCTGGGACTATAGGTGCCTGCCACAATGCCTGGCTATTTTTTTGTTGTTTTTGTCATTGTTGTTTGGCAGGCCTGGGTTGGGTTTGAATCCGCCAGCTCCAGTGTATGTGGCTGGTGGGTCATGCCTATAATCCTAGCACTCACTTGCTGAGTTGCTGAGCTAGTTGCTGAGCTACAGACGCCGAGCCTGCAGTTGCAATTTTTGTTTAGCAAGCCTGGGCCAGGCTTGAACCCTCCAGCCTGGGTGTATGTGGCCGGCACCCTCCCTACCCACTAAGCTACGGGCGCTGAGCTGAGTTTTTCTATCTTTAGTAGAGGTGGGGTCTCACTTTTGCTCAGGCTGGTCTTGAACTTGTGAGCTCAAGCAGTTCACCCACCGGGGCCTCCCAGAGTGCTAGGATTACAAGTGTGAGCCACCGTGCCTGGCCATTAGTTTTTCTGTTTTTAGAGATGGGGTTTTGCTCTTACTTAGGCTGGTCTTGAACTCCTAAATTCAAGTGAGTGCTGGGATTATAGGCATGACCAACCATGCCTGGCCTTCTAGGGCTTTTTTAAATAGTTACCTAAGATAAATTGTATCACATCTGACATGTGTTAGCATTCATCAATTATTAGCTAATCTAGGTAGTAGGGTTAATAATCATGTAGATAGGTGCTTTATTACTATATGTTATGGTATTTTAGAATTTCAGCTTAAAAAATGAAAACCAGTCACTGAAGAAGAATATCTCAGCACTTATCAAAACTGCCAGGGTGGAAATAAACCGCAAGGATGAAGAAATAAACAATCTTCACCAAAGGTATAACTGAGGGGGAATAGTATAGATGTTATAAATTATGTGGAATGTTTTTAACTTTGGATAGATGACAATCATGTATTTTATTAAATATTTAAGGTTTAATGTGGGTGGTGACTAATATTACAATGGTATATTATTACAGTGATAATTCATATTTTGATTATGAATGGTACATTGCTACATACCTCTCTTTTTTTCTTTTTGGCCAAGGCTGGGTTTGAACCCGCCACTTTCGGCATACGGGACCAGCGCTCTACCCCTTTGAGCCACAGGCGCCGCCCTGCTACATACCTCTCTGAATATATCTAGTTTCTAGAAGACTGGCATCTTTCTCTAGTATTCTTTGCCTTGGGGAAGATGATGGTTTATATGTCATGGATTCTCCTAAGTCCCCACCAAATTATTAAATTATCAAGTCGGGATCTGTGCTCACAGTGCCTGTTAATAAGCTACTCTTAAAATATCTCTCAATTGTATATTCCTTTCCCCCTCAGGTAGATTTTCTCCATTAATTTCTCTTTCCTTTTTTGTTTTAGTAGCGAGTGATAGTCTGTTCCAGAGAAGTTTATCTCTGTCTTTATAGCCAGGCCTCTGAAAAAGTTGTCTAAACTTGATGTTCTATCTCTTTTTTTTGTTTTTTTTTTGGAAACAGAGTCTCCCTTTTTGCCCTCAGAGTGAGGCTCAGCCTCCCAAGTAGCTGGGACTACAGGTGCCTGCCACAATACCCAGCTCATTTTTCTATTTTTTGTAGAGATGGTGTTTTGGTTTGCTCAGATTGGTCTCAAACTCCTGAGCTCAAGCAGTCCACCCAACTCAGCCTCACAGAGTTCTGGGATTACAGGTGTGAGCCACTGTGCCCGGCCTGAAGCTTCCCTTTTAACTTGGCTTTGTGCACTATTTGACACAGTTGCCTCTTCCTTGAAGTAGTCTCTCCCCTTGGCTTTCTGTGACATCATGATGCTTAGTTTTCTTCTTAACTTGACATTTATTCTTCTGTACTTGGCTGTTATAAGTTGGAGTTCATCAGAGCTCAAACCTCTGTTCATTCGTTTCTCTATCAGTATTTCTCTTTTTTATTTTTTTTAACTTTTTTTTTTTTTATTAAATCATAGCTGTGTACATTGATATGATCATGGGGCATCATTCACTAGCTTCACAGACCGTTTACCAAGTTTCACATATACCCTTATAAGATGCACTGCTCTCTATCAGTATTTCTTAGAGGTTGTCTCATCCTTGCTAAGTCAGTTCCATTTATATATAGATACTACTTCACCTGTGTATATAGTTATACCTTTAAAGCTATATATATATATATTTTTTTTTTTTTTTTTTGAGACAGAATTTCACTATGTCGCTCGTAGAGTGCTGTGGCGTCACAGCTTACAGCAACCTCAAACTCTTGGGCTTAAGTGATTCTCTCGCCTCAGCCTCCCAGGTAGCTGGGTATAGGTGCCTACCACAATGCCTGGCTATTTTTTGTTGTAGTTGTCATTGTTGTTTTAGCAGGCCTGGGCTGGGCTTGAACCTGCCAGCCTTGGTGTATGTGGCTCATGCTGTAACCACTGTGCTAAGGGTGCCGAGCCCCTTTAAAGCTTTTTCAAATTTACCTTATCCAAAAATGAATTTATCATCAAACTTGTTCTACTGTTCGCTGTCTCAGTGGGTTATTCCAGCATTTATTCAGTTATCGCAAGCAAGAGATATAGGAGTAGGGGCCATTTGATTCATTGCTTAAATCAGGATACTTTTGAGAGTGGAAGGGGGTGGTATTAATAATTACTATGAAATTGCTTGGTACGCTTAGATACATAGACGCCCTATGTGGGAGTTGCCATGGATTTTTTTTCTTCTTCTTCTTTTTTTTTAACCATTGATGTTTAACTCTCGATCATCCCTTAGATCCAGTTTATTGCCTTGTCCTGTTGACTTTTATATCTTTATGATCTTTCAAATCATTTGCTTCTCTTCATTTTACTGTGGTTGCTGTCTGTGTGCTCTCATGTGAATTGGCAGTGGTTTTCTTTCTTTTTTTTTTTTTTTTGAGACAGAGCCTCAAGTTGTTGCCCTCGGTAGAGTACTGTGGCATCACTCACAGCTTACAGCAACTTCCAACTCCTGGGCTTAAGTAATTCTCTTGCCTCAGCCTCTCAAGTAGCTGGGACTATAGGCGCCTGCCACAATGCCTGGCTATTTTTTGGTTGTAGTTGTCATTGTTGTTTGGCAGGCCCAGGCTGGATCTGAACCCGCCAGCTCTGCTGTACGTGGTTGGCACCTTAGCTGCTTGAGCTACAGGCGCCGAGCCCTGGCAGTAGTTTTCATGCTGGTATCTCTGCATCTTTTCTTTCTCTCTGTAGCCTCTGGTTTGTCTCTTGTCAGTGTTACAACCACAGGGCACGAGTCTGGCCATCTCGCTATCACAAAAATATCCCATCCCACCCCCTCATTAAAATACATCAATGCTTCTCATTTTTCTTAGATCAGAAGTCTTAACTTGGCACACAGGGCCCTTGACAGTACAGTCCCACACTACTTCTCAAGCCTGCTCTCTGTGGGTACCTTTGCTCAAAGCAACATAGCTCTGGCATCATTTCACTTCCTTGAAAGTACCATGAGCTCTGCCTTTGCATGGGCTGTTTCACTACCTGGGATCTTATTCTCTTTCACCTGCTAAATACCTACTCATTCTTAGGTCTTAGCTGAAATATCCTTTTCATGGAATATTTGTCTGTTCTTCCTGACCAGGCCAAATTTCTCTCTCTTTTTTTTTTTTTTGAGACAGAGTCTCACTTTGTCAACTTTGGTAGAGTGCCATGACATCATAGCTCACAGCAACCTCCAACTCTTGGGTTCAAGAGATCTTTTGGCTCAGTTTTTGTATTTTTAGTAGGGATGGGGTCTTACTTTTGTTCAAGCCGGTCTTGAACTTGTGAGCTCAAGCAATCCACCCACTTCCACCTCCCCAGAGTGCTAGGATTACAGGCGCAAGCCATCACGCCTGGCCTCTTTTGACATTATAGAATAAAATTTATTTCACTCTGGATCTTTAGAAAATAAAGACGGTTGTGTGCTTTTATTTATTTTTTTGAGACAGAGTTTCACTATGTTGCCCTGTGGCATCACAGCTCACAGCAACCTCCAAGTCTTACGCTTAGGTGATTCTCTTGCCTCAGCCTCCCAAGTAGCTGGGACTACAGGTGCCCTCCACAACGCCCAGCTGTTTTCTCATTGCAGTTGTCTTTATTGTTCAGCAGGCCCAGGCTGGGCTTGAACCCACCAGCCTCAGCTTATGTGGCTGGCACTGTAAGCACTGTGCTACAAATGCCAAGCCAGTTGTGTGCTTTTAATAACCTAAATAATTTCTACCAGTGCACCTAGCATAAGATTGCTTCCTGAATTATTGGGGAAATTTTATACGTATTTTAAGTCTTTCAGGGGTGGACATGATGTTGAACAGAGTGAAAAAAAATGATGGGAGTTACATTATTAGATTGTTTGGTATGCATATATATTATCTGATAAATGTTTCTTCTAAAATTTATACTTTTCTTAAGAGCTATAACTGCTACTCTAATGGTAAATGTTTATTATTTGAAGCTTTTATGAATAGAAAAAGTATAAAATATTAATACAAAGTGAAAATATACAGCAAATTGAAGAGCATAAATTCTGGGAAAAGTTTAATATGAAGTTTTTTTTTTTTTTTGAGACACAGTCTCACTGTCACTCTTGGTAGAGTGCCATGGTGTCACAGCTCACTGCAACCTCAAACTCTTGGGCTTAAGTAATTCTCTTGCTTTATCCTCCCAAGTAGCTGGGACTACAGATTCACGCCATGATGCCCAGCTATTTTTTTTTTGTTGTTGTCATTGTTATTTAGCAGTCCCAGGCCAGGTTCGAACCTGCCACCCCTTGTGTATATAGCCGGTGCCCCAACCACTGCTCTGGGGTCACAGAGCCTTTTTTTTGAGACAGAGTCTCACTCTGTTGCCCTGGTTAGAGTACTGTGGCATCATAGCTCACAGCAACCTCAAACTCTTGGGCTTAAGCAATCCTCTTGCCTCAGCCTCCTGAGAAGCTGTGATTATAGGCACCTGCCACAATTCAGAGCTAATTCTTCTATTTTTAGTAGAGAGGGAGACTTGCTCTTGCTTAGGCTGGTATCAAACTCCTGAGATCAAACAATCTACCCCCACCCAGCCTCCCAAAGTGCTGGGATTATAAACAGTGAGCCACTGTGCCCGTCTGAAGGTATATTTTAAAATAATACTTTTGATTGTAGTATGTGTAACAAACTCTGACCATCTTTTGTGGGTTAGAACTATCTTTTAGGAACTTAAAATTTAGTAAATATTCCAGGCTGAGCAAGAGCGAGACCTTATCTCTACTAAAAATAGAAAACTAGCTGGATGTTGTGGCACCTATAATCTCAAGTCCTAGGGTGGCTGAAGCAAGAGGACTGCCCAAACCCCGAAGTTTGAGATTGCTGTGAGTTATGACACCATGGCACTCTACCTGGGGGACAGAGTGAGATTCTGTCTCAAAAAAGAAATTTAGTAAGTATGCTGCACATTACATACACATATCCTTTGTTGAATATTAGTCCTTTGTTCAGTAAATGTACTGCAAACATCTTCTCCCATTTTCTGACTTGTCCAGCGTTCTTTTCTTTTGTCTTTTGGAGTAGAAGTTCTTAATTTTAGCGAAATTCTGTTTATCAAGATTTTTCTTTCATGGTTAATGCTTTTCCCCAGTAGTCTCAAAAGTAACTTCTAATAGTTGATTGTTGGAGTTATGATCTATATTAGTTTCCTAGGGTTACCATAACAAAAGTTCACTTGACTTGGTGCCCGTCACTCAGTGGCTAGGGTGCCAGCCACTACACCAGAGCTGGTGGGTTCGAATCCAGCCCGGGCCTGCCAAACAACAGTAACAACTACAATAAAAAATAGCTGGGCATGGTGGCAGGCACCTGTAGTCCCAGCTACTTGGTAGGCTGAGGCAAGAGAATTGCTTGAGGCCAAGAGTTTGATGATGCTATAAGCTGTGGTGCTATGGCACTCTACAGAGGATGATGCTACGGCACTCTGTCTCAAAAAAAAAAAAAAAAATTCCACAAACTGGGTAATTTTATTTTTTAGTTATTTTTATTTTATTATCATTATAATTATTATTATTACATTTTTTGAGACAAATCTTACTATGTCGCCCTCCGTAGGGTGCTGTGACATCACAGCTCATAGCAACCTTAAACTCTTGGGCTTAAGCAGTTCTCTTCCCTCAGCTTCCCCAGTAGCTGGGACTATAGGTGCCCACCACAATGCCCAGCTATTTTTTTTTTCATTGCAGTTTTTGGCTGGGGCTGGGTTTGAACCCACCACCTCTGGCATATGGGGCTGGCACCCTACTCCTTTAGCCACAGGCACCACCCATGCCCAGCTATTTTTTTTGTTGTTGCAGTTCTTGTTGTTTGGCAGGCCTGGGCTGGATTCGAACCTGCCAGCCTTGGTTTATGTGGCCAGTAACCTAACTGCTGAGCTATGGGCTCTGAGTCAAACAAACTAGGCAGTTTTTTTTTTTTTTTTGAGACAGAGCCTCAAGCTGTCGTCCTGGGTAGAGTGCCATGGCATCACAGCTCACAGCAACCTCCAAGTCCTGGGCTCAAGCGAGTCTCCTGTCTCTGTCTCCCAAGTAGCTGGGACTATAGGTGCCCGCCACAACACCCAGCTATTTTTTTTGGTTGCAGCTATCGTTGTTTGGCAGGCCCGGGCTGGATTCAAACCCGCCAGCTCAGGTGTATGTGGCTGGTGCCTTAGCCACTTGAGCCACAGGCGCCGAGCCAAACTAGATAGTTTTAACAGCAGAAATCTGTCTCTCAGTTCTTGAGGCTAGAAGCCAAAAAATCCTATGTTGGCAGATTTATTTTGTTCCAAGGGAAGGACTATTTCAAGCCTCTCTCCTTGGCTTGTATATGATCTTACTTCTGTATGTGTCTCTGTGTCCAAATCCCCTCCTCTCACCTTTTTTTTCCTTTTGAAATAGAGTCTCCCTTTGTTGGTTGGACTACACTGGGGTGGTGTCATCATATGTTCAACCTTCTGAACTCAAGTGATCCTTCTGCTTTAGCCTCAGAGTAGCTGGGACTATAGGCATGTACTACCATGCTTGGCTAACTTTCTTATTCCTTGTTTTTTGTAGAGATGGGATCTTGCTATTGCCCAGAGTAGTCTCAAGCTCCTGGCTTCTTGGGCGGCATCTGTAGCTCAGTGGTTGGGACGCTGGTTATATACACCCATGCTGGCGTGTTCGAACCAGTCTGGGCCAGCTAAACAATGACAACTGCAACAGAAAAATAGCCCGGTGTTGTGGCAGGCACTTGTGGTCCCAGCTACTTGGGAGGCTGAGGTAAGAGAATCCCTTAAGCCCAATAGTTTGAGGTTGCCATGGCACTCTACCAAGGGTGACATAGTGAGACTCTGTCTCAAAAAAATAACCAAAAAACTCCTGGCCTCCTAAAGTGTTATGTTTATAGTATGAGCCACTACTGTTTCTGGACTAAATCTCCTACCACCACCCATTTTGTTTTTTAGACAGAGTCTCATTATGTCGCCCTTGGTAGAGTGCAGTGGCATCATAGCTCACAGCAACCTCAAACTTTTGGGCGTAAGCAATTGCCTTGCCTCAGCCTCCCAAGTAGCTGGGACTGCAGGTGCCTGTCATAATGCCCAGCTATTTTTTTTGTTGTTGTTGTTGTTGTTGTAGTTATTGTTGCTTGGCAGGCCCAGGCTGGGTTTTAATCTGCCAGCTCTGGTGTATGTGGCTGGCACCCTGAGCTACAGGCGCCGAGCCTCCCACCCCCTTTTTTTGAAACAGAGTCTTACTCTGTTACCCAAGCCAGAGTGCCATGGCATTATCATATCTTACGCAACCTCAAACTCTTAAGCTCAAGAGATCCTTCTGCCTCAGCCTCCCAAGTAGGTGTGACTATAGGCACCTGCCACAACACCAGACTAGTTTTTCTAGTAAAGACAGTGCATCAACTCTTGCTCAGACTAGTTTCAAACTCTTGAGTTCAAGCAGTCCTCTTGCCTCAGCCTCCCAGAGTGCTAAGATTACCGGTGTGAGCCACTGCACCAGGCCTAAATTTCTTCTTTTCATAAGGACATCCCTTAATGACTTCACTTGAACTTGATTACCTCTGTAAAGACCTTGACTTTAAAGATGGCCATATTCTGAAGTACAGTGAATTAGGACTTAAAATTATAAATGTGGTTGAGGGAAGCAATTTTACCTATCACAGGATCCATGTATGGTCCATACATTGTTTTAAGTTGTGTATCTCATAACTCCTCTTTTTTTTTTTTTTGTGGTGTTTTGGCCGGGGCTGGGTTTGAACCCGCCACCTCCGGCATATGGGACCAGCGCCCTACTCCTTGAGCCACAGGTGCCACCCAAGTCCTCTTTTGTTTTATAACAATATCCTTATTTCTGAGCTTTTAAAGTTTTGTTTTTTTTCTACACGTTTAATACTGATTCTTGGCTTCCACCCAGGAAGCCAAGAGCTTGAGACTAGTCTGGGCAATAGCAAGATCCCATCTCTACAAAAAACAAGGAATAAGAAAGTTAGCCAAGCATGGTAGTACATGCGAAAATTCAAGTTTATGGAAGTTAAGGAGGATGAACTTACTACAGAAAACTAAAATTAAAGTTATTACAGAAATTCACCTACATATATATATATATATTTTTTTTTTTTTGTAGAGACGGAGTCTCACTTTGTCACCCTCAGTAGAGTGCTGTGGCGTCACACTGCTCACAGCAACCTCCACCTCCTGGGCTTAGGCGATTCTTTTGCCTCAGCCTCCCAAGTAGCTGGGACTATAGGTGCCCACCACAACGCCCGGCTTTTTTTTGTTGCAGTTTGGCCTGGACCGGGTTTGAACCCACCACCCTCGGTATATGGGGCTGGCGCCCTGCCCACTGAGCCACAGGTGCCACCACACCTATGTATTATTGCTAGAAAAACTAGCAGTTGGCCAGGCATGGTGGCTCACTCCTGTAATCCTAGCACTCTAGGAGGCCAAGATAGATGGCTTGCTTGAGCTCATGAATTTGAGACCAGCCAGAGCAAAAGCGAAACTCCATTAAAAATAGAAAAACTGAGGCAAGAGAATTGCTTGAGCCGGACTTGGAGGTTGCTGTGAGCTATGATGCAACAGCACTGTACTCAGGGCGACAGCTTGAGACTCTGTCTCAAAAAAAAAAAAAAAAGAAAGAAAATTAGTTTTAAAAATACTAATATAAAATCTTAAGACTTAGCTTTTAAAGATTTTTTTTTTATTTATGGGGCAGTGCCTGTGGCTCAGTGAGTAGGGCGCCGGCCCCATATGCTGAGGGTGGCAGGTTCAAACCCAGCCCCAGCCAAACTGGCAACCAAAAAAAAAAAAGATTTTTTTTTTTTTTATTTTGAGACAGAGTCTTTTTTGTTGCTCTGGTGTTGAGTACTGTGGCATCATTGTAGTTCACAGACACCTTTTTTCTTTTGCAGTTTTTGGCTGGGGCTGGGTTCGAACCTGCCACCTCTGGCATATAGGGCCAGCGCCCTCCTCTTTTGAGCCACAGGTGCCACCCCAGCTCACAGACACCTTAAACTCTTGGACTTAGGAGTTCCTCCTGCCTCAGCTTCCCAAATAGATGGGACTGCTGGTGCCTGCCATAATGCTTGGCTAACTTTTTTATTTTTTGTTGAGATGGGGTCTTGCTCTTGCTCAGGATGGTCTTAAACTCCCGAGCTCAAGTAATTCACCTGCTTTGGCCTCCCAGAGTGCTAGGATTACAGGTGTGAGCCACCATGCCCGTTCTTATTTTTATTTTATTCATTTTATTTTATTTGATTATTATTTTTTGAGACTTAGAGTTCCATTATGTCACCCTCGGTAGAGTGCCGTGGTGTCACAGCTCATAGCCACCTCAAACTTTGGGCTTAAGTGATTCTCTTGCCTCAGCCTCCCAAATAGCTGGGACTACATGTGCCTGCCACAACACCCGACTATATTTTTTGTTGAAGTTGTTGTTGTTTAGCAGGCCAGGGCCGGGTTCGAACCCATCACCCTCGGTGCCTATGGCCAGTGCCGTAATCACTATGCTACAGGCACCAAGCCTTATTTTTATTTTTTTAAGATAAGGGCTTGCTCTATTGCCCATGCTAGACTGCAGTGGTGTGATCATAGCTCATTACAACCTCTTACAACCTCTAATCCCTGGGTGGGCTCAAGTAATCTTCCTGCCTCAACCTCCCTCCTGAGTAGATGGGGCTATAGGTGAGCACCACTATGGTAGGCTAATTCTGTTTTATTTTTTGTAGAGACAGGGTCTTGGTATGTTGCTCCCCAGTTGGTCTTGGCTCAAGTGATCCCCCCACTTTGGCCTCCCTAAGTGTTAGAATTATAGGCATTAGCCATGGTGCCCAGCTGGCTTTTTACACTTTTAAACAGTAAGTACATACTATCATTCTAAGAATCACAACTCCGTATTCCTTTTTATTTTTGCACAATACATAACACTTTAAGATGACCATTGGTGCTTTGACTTATGAAGGGATTGTACATGAACCAGAAAACTAGGATAGGGAATTACGTAGAGTTCTATTTTGATCATGTGTGTGGTCTAGCAAGGTTTTACTTTTTCTTCAGTTTCAGTTGAGCTGTAGTTATTGAGAGCAAGAAAATAATGTCACTTTTCTAAAAGAATTAAATTTGTGGTTAGTTTGGATGTTGTATACTTACGATGAAGTAATTCTAAAAGATATTGGGAAGCACTGGAATAGATCTGACAAGTCCTCAAAACTTCCTTTGGGTCTGTCAAGTGAAAGAGCATTCCTTGTTTTGAAAACTGGCTCATTTGGTTGGAAGCTGGTAAATTCTTAGTCACAAATTACACATGTGGATAAATTTGAAATACTATTAAATGTCAACTAATTGTGTTTTTGTTGTTAATTTCTTCTCAATAGATTGTCCGAGTTTCCACATTTTCGAAATAACCATAAAACTATAAGGACGTCAGACACAGTTAAAACAAAAGATTTTAAGTCTAGATCTCCTCACTTGGATGATTGCTCGAAGGCTGATCACAGAGTTAAAAGTGATGTTTCTAAAGATGTACATCATAGCACTTCACTGCCAAACCTGGAAAAGGAAGGAAAATCACATTCTGAAAAAAAAAGCACTTCATATTTGTCCGCATCTTTTGAGAAACACTGCACCAATGGCATTTGGTCACGTTCCCATTATCAGGTTGGTGAGGGTAGCTCAAATGAGGATAATAGAAGAGGGAGAAAAGAGGTTAGACACAGCCAGTATAGCAGAGGACCTGACAGAAAACGGAAAGACGTAAGTACTAGCTGTAGTGATGGTGAACCAAGGAATACCGAGGCCAGTCAAAGGCTGCAAGGACGTCCAGAGAAACATGGTAAAGGTGAACCAAGGACTGAAAGCAAAAATTCAAAGTTTAAAAGTAGCATAGATTCTGATTATAAAGGTGAATGCTCTTCTTGGGAAAAAGAGACCCCTAGGGAAAGGTCACACACTCGAGTAGAATGTCAAAGTGACAAAAGACTAGAAAGACAAAGTGAAAGATCACAAACTATAAATAGAAAAGAACTTAAATCACAAGATAAAGAAGAAAGAAAAGTTGATCAAAAGCCTAAATCAATAGTAAAGGACCAGGATCACTGGAGAAGAACTGAACGAGCATTGCTTCCTCATTTTAAGAATGAAATAACAAAATCTTCTTATAATTCAAATAAATATTATCTAGAAGAGAGAAGAGGAAGGGATGATTGTAAAAGAGACCGAGGTATAAACAATCATAGTTTTCCAGATGGAAGATGTCCATCTTCTCTTTCAAGCAGTAGAACTTACAAGCATGCTGACTACAAGGAAGTGGAGGCTCAGCATCAGTGGGAAAATCTGCCATTAAAAGCAGAAAGGCATAGAACTGAAGATAAGAAGAAAAGAGAACGAGAAAGCAAAGAAGAAAATAGGTATATTAGGAATGAAAAAAGAATACCTACAGAACATTTACAAAAGACTGATAAAGAAACTAAGAAAACTGCTACTGATTTAAAAAGACAGAATGAGCCAAAAACTGATAAAGGTGAAGGCTCTCATAATGAAGATTCTGAAGGAACAGGAAATAAAGAGGTGATGAAAACTGAGAGTTGTCACAATGAAACAAAAAACAAAGACTTAAAGTTAAGTTTTATGGAAAAATTGAACTTAACTCTTTCTCCTGCTAAAAAGCAATCTGTTTCTCAGAATAATCATAAAATAACTGATACTCAAAAGTTTAGTAGTGTATGTGATTTGGAGTCTTCAGTGCAAATTAAAACATGTGTTCCCTCTGTCAGTGAAAGTGTGGGAGAAACTAAATCAAAGTTACTGGAAACAAAGGTTGATCTTCCAGCAGTATCTGAACCTACAGTCAGTATTCCAGAAAGCAAAATGGAAGAAGAAAATAGTTCGCTAGTTCAATGTGTTAAGAATAGTGTGCATTGTGAAGTGCCCACTTGTGGCACAGAGACTTCTTTCTTAGCACCCATGGAAATAGAACAAACAGAATCCTTGTTGTCGTCATCAATAGAAACACAACAAACCATTACTCGAGCAGGGGCTTCAGCTGGTATGGTAATGGATGTATTACAAACAGATGTTTCTCAAAACTTTGGGTTGGAATTGGACACTGGAAAATGTGATTTAAATTCTTGTGGTATTTCTGACGGTATAGAAATGAAGGTCACCCTTTCAACAAAAGTGGCTGAAACCAGTGAAGGTATTTTGCAGTCTTCAATTGAAGAAGCTGACATTTTGCCAATAATCCTTTCAGAAGATGATAACCCCAAATTTGAGCCTTCTCTTATGGATACACCAGTAGTTGAGAGTAAGTCTTGTCATTTGGAACCTTGCTTACCTAAAGAGTCTCTAGAATCTTCAATTCAACAGACTGAATTAATGGACCACAGAATGGAAATTGCTGAAACAAACTCAGTATGTCATGATGATGATAACTCAGTTTTGAGTATTGACTTTAATCAGCTGAGACCTATTCCAGAAATTATCAGTCCTTTGAATAGTCCAGTGAGACCTGTAGCAAAAGTTCTTAGAATGGAAAGCCCATCTCAAGCTCCATTATATAGTAACAGTCATAAAGGTAATAGTTTATACTATCTTTTATAACTTCTTGTGAGAATGTAAAATACCTAACCAAGATAAACTTTTTTCTTTTTTGATAACATCAAAAGTATTCAGATTCTGTTAACCAGAAGTATACATTAGTCTTTAGTCTAAATTAAGTAATTCTTCGTTGCTTGTGAAAAAAGAGAGTGGTAGGACATAATGTTTCAAATTCTCTACTTTTAGATGTGTTTTTTTTTCTTTTTTTTTGAGACCCTCATTTTCTCACCCTCAGTGGAGTGCTGTGGCATCACAGCTTACAGCAGCCTCAAACTCTTGGGCTCAAGTGATTCTTTTGCCTCAGCCTCCTGAGTAGCTAGGACTATAGGCACTCACCGCAATATCTGGCTACTTTAATTAATTAATTTATTTATTTATTGAGACAGAGTCTCACTACATTGCCTTTAGTAGAGTGCCATGGTGTCACAGTTCACAACAACCTCAAACACTTGGACTTAAGCAGTTCTCTTGCCTCAGCCTCCCAAATAACTGGGACTACACGTGCCTGCCACACCGCGCAGCTATTTCTTCTTGTTTAGCAGGCCCTGGCCAGGTTTGAACTCACCAGCCCAGGTGCCTGTGGCCAGTGCCTTAACCACTGAGCTAGGGGCGCCAAGCCCCAGTTATTTTTTTTATTTTTAATTTTTATTTTTATTTACTTATTTATTTGAGACAGAGTCTCTTGTCGCCCTTTGTAGAGTACCATGGCTTGCTTTGTCACAGCTCACAGCAACCTCTAAACTCTTGGGCTTAAGCGATTCTCTTGCCTCAGCCTCAGTAGCTGGGACTACAGGCACCCACCACAACGCCCAGCTATTTTTTTCTTTGTTGCATTTGTCATTGTTGTTTACCTGGCCCAGGCTGGGTTTGAACCTGTCAGCCCGGCTGACCACTACCCACCGAGCTACGGGTACCGCCACTGATTAGAGACAGGGTTTCGCTCTGGTTCAGGCTGGTTTTGAACTCCTGAGCTCAAGCAATCCACCTGCCTCAGCCTCTCAGAGTGCTAGGATTACAGGCAGGAGCCATTGCACTGGGCCTCAGATGTGCTTTTGTTATTTAAAAGCCATCTTCAAATGGCATAGAGTAGGTGATGCTGCATAAGTGAGTAAAGATGCACTGAACACTTGATTGGTGAGTAATCAGATGACCAGATTCTACTCTTCTCAGACACCTTTTGAGCACTTTTTAAGAATAAACGTCAGTGGCTAAAAAAAAATAAAATAAGAATAAACATCAGTGACTCAAGTATTAGGTGTTAACATTCTGTTTTAAGAAAAAAAAAAAAAACACAGGGCGGCGCCTGTGGCTCAAAGGGATAGGGTGCCAGTCCCATATGCTGGAGGTGGTGGGTTCAAACCCAGCCTCGGCCAAAAACCACAAAAAAAAAAAATACATAAATAAAAGAAAAACCAGCTGGGCCTGATGGCTCATGCCTGTAGTCCCAGTTAGTTGGGAGGCTGAGGCAAGAGGATCCCTTGAGCCCAGGAGTTTGAAGTTGTGAGCTGTGAGCTCATGGCACTCTAGCCTGGGCAACAGAGTGGGGCTCTGTTCAGGAAAGAAAAAGAAAAAAAAAAAGAAACCTATTAAGACAATGAATTGGCTCAGCATTTACTTTTTTGTTAAATTTAATGTTAAATAACTTGGTGGTTATGTGACTTTACTTTTATCTTCTATAAAGATGTTTAATATGCTTTTCTCTTCCACAGATGTGTTTTCACAAGCACATTCTATCTGCAAGAGTCAGTCTGATCTCAATAAGGAGAACCAAAAGCCAATTTGCAAACCTGACAAACATGCAGAAGCAGAGGCCTGTAAGAATTCATCCTTAGATGAATTAGAGGAAGGAGAAATTATAAGTGATAGTGAAAAATCTAAACCACAAAAAAGTTTTGTAAAAAATGCCAATCCCAGAGCTTCTGCTGAAGTGCAAAACTCAAAAACTATCCCAGGAAGTAGGAAAAATACTGTGCATTTAGATAAAGACAACAGGAAGACATCTGTAAAAATCCATCAGACCAATAGCAAATGGAATAACAGACCTAGTAAATCGAGCAGATCTTCAAGAACAGAGAAGAAAGATAAAACAATGAGTACCTCCAGCTTGGAAAAAATAGTTCCAATTATTGCTGCACCCTCTTCTGTACGAGAGATTATGCACATGTTACGAATGATAAGAAAACATGTAAGGAAAAATTATATGAAATTCAAGGTAAAATTTTCAATAATACAGTTTCATAGAATTATTGAGTCAGCAATTTTGAGTTTTATATCACTAATTAAACATCTCAACTTATCTAAAATCTCTAAGTCAGTGACTACTTTACAGAAGAATCTCTGTGATGTCATAGAATCTAAACTTAAGCAAGTTAAAAAGAATGGAATAGTTGATCGTTTATTTGAACAGCAACTACCAGATATGAAAAAAAAATTGTGGAAGTTTGTAGATGAACAACTTGATTATTTGTTTGCAAAGCTTAAAAAAATCTTACTAAAGTTTTGTGATTCTACAAACTTTGGAAGTGATAGTGATGAAGGAAAACTTGAAAAAAAAAGCAAAGAGAAAGGACAATATTCAAACTGTCAGAAGGGGAATGTAGGCAACTTCCACAAAGAAATGTTAAAAGAAAAATTACCAAAATCAGAAGACTCTATTCGTTGTAAGTCTTCACTGGGACATAAAAAGTCTGAGGAAAAACATAAAGACCACAATAACTCCAGTATTAACACAGTAAGACTTGACATTAAAAAAAGTTTTAATACATGCTTTGATAATGTAAAGAACTCTCAGTCTGAAGAGCATACCTTGGAACTAACCTGTACAAGCACCTCAAAGCCAGGAAAGACTGAAGGAAGCAGCACAGAGGATACACAGATGTCCCACCATGCAGCTTTGAAGCCGGAACGTAGTTTTGAGATTCTTACTGAACAACAAGCATCTAGCCTTACTTTTAATTTAGTGAGTGATGCTCAGATGGGTGAAATTTTTAAAAGTTTGTTGCAAGGTTCTGATCTTTTGGACAGCAGTGTTAACTGCACTGATAAAAGTGATTGGGAGTTAAAGACGCCAGAGAAACAGCTGCTAGAGAGTCTTAAGTGTGAATCTATACCAACTTGTACAACAGAAGAGCTAGTTTCAGGGGTGGGTTCCCCATCTCCTAAAATGATAAGTGATGATAATTGGTCATTACTATCATCTGAAAAAGGTCCATCTTTGTCTTCAGGACTTTCCTTGCCAGTTCATCCTGATGTGTTAGATGAAAGTTGTATGTTTGAAGTATCTACTAACATAGCTCTAAGTAAAGATAATGTTTGTAGTTCAGAAAAGAACAAGCCCTGCGTTTCTTCCATACTTATTGAAGATCTAGCTGTCTCTTTAACTGTACCATCACCTCTGAAGTCAGATGGTCACCTCAGTTTCTTAAAGCCTGAAGTTTTGTCTAGTTCAACTCCTGAGGAAGTTATTAGTGCCCATTTTAGTGAAGATGCCTTACTTGAGGAAGAGGATGCATCTGAGCAAGATATTCATTTAGCTTTGGAGTCTGATAATTCAAGTAGTAAATCAAGTTGTTCTTCATCATGGACTAGCCGGTCTGTAGCCCCAGGCTTTCAGTACCACCCTAACCTACCCATGCATGCAGTCATAATGGAAAAGTCAAACGATCATTTCATTGTGAAAATTAGACGTGCAGCACCATCTACCTCCCCTGGTCTTAAACAGAGCATGAAGTCTGGTGAGTCATTGGCATCGTTGCCCAGAGTTGGAAAGGAAGCTGGTGAAGCAGCAGAGAAAGAACATGTTTCATGTCAGAACACCGTTTTTAAATCTGTAGCGGAATTAGAAAATTCCAACAAAAATGTTGATAGTAGTGAATCAACTCATGAAGAAAAGAACTGTATGATACAAACACAGGTTCCTGACATACATGAATTTCTTAATGATGCTTCAGAGAAGGTGGGTCATAGTGATGAAGTGGTTAATGAGTGTTTCAAATTACAACAGGTATGGAAACCAAAAGTGCCTGAAAGCATCAAAGAATTGCCTTCAATGGAAGAAATCCCACAATCTGTTGAGGATCATCTTCCAAACACGTACATAGACCTAACAGAAGATTCAGTCACTGAGACTAAGAACTTAGGAAAATTCATAGAGGTAACAGTTTTAAATATTGATCAGTTGGGATGTTCTGGAGGCAATGTAGATCAAAATGCTCAAATATTAGACAATTCTTTGCAGCCTGATACTATAAATGCTTTTATTGATTTGACACAAGATGCTTCAAATGAGAGTAAAAGTGAAGGTGACCATCCTGAGTTAGCAAATGAGGGGTCAGGGTGTCCAATATCATCTGTAGATGAAGATAACTGTGTGGAAGAAAAGGTTGAAGTGGCAAATGGGCCTTTGGAATGCATTGTTGAGGAAACCTATGTTGATTTAACCACAGAGTCTCCTGCTTTATGTGAAGTAAAAAAGAGCCATTTAAAATCAGAGCCAACATCAAATTGTGGTAGTTCAGAGTTGTCTGGGACTTTGGATGATGCTCACAAAAAGAGAAAAAACCTTTCCGATCTAAATCATTTTTCCCAGAAAAAACAAAGAAAAGAAACAGACTTAACTAGTAGGGAAAAGACCAAGAAAGTTACCCAAGATTCTGGTGAGAATGGTGAAGCTCACCCAAAAAAAGCCAGTAAGAAAAGAGTTCCTACAGTGAATAAAGATCCTTCATCGCTAAAGGCAAGCCCAGGGATTAAAGATTCGTCAGCAGCACTCACCACTTCTCCTACAAGTCTTTCTGCAAAGAATGTTATTAAAAAGAAGGGAGAAATTATAGTTTCATGGACAAGGTAAGAATCTTGTGAGGCATTTAAATTGCCTGAAAGTTTTGAGAGATCAGAAATCTAATGTCATGTCCTCATAGTTTTATCTCATCCTAAAATAAGGAAAGTAATGACTTCAAAAGTGGCTAAAATTAGTGGAAAATACATTCCAAGGCAGAGTATAGCTACATTGTGGACACTCTAGAACAGTATTTTTTAATCTTTTTTATCTCTTGGCACACTTGAACCTATATATATATAAACTTCCATGGCACACTTAAATTACGTTGATCAAAAGGCCAGGCACAGTGGCTCATGCTTGTAATCCCAGTACTCTGGGAGACTGAGGAGGGTGGGTTGTTTGAGCTCAGGAATTTGAGACCAGCCTCAGCAAGAGTGACACCCTGTCCCTACTAAAAATTGAAAAACTAGCCTGGTGTTGAGGTAGGCAGATGTAGTCCTAACTAGTTGGGAGGCTGAGGCAAGAGGATGGCTTGAGCCCAAGAGTTTGAAGTTGCTGTGAGCTGTGACACCACGTCATTCTACCCAGGGTGACAGAGTAAGACTCTTGTCTCTAAAGAAAACTAAAAAATCAAAAAAAGAAAAAAATATATATACATACACACTCACCGGACTTTGAACTTCCTTTGAAAATAATTTCATTAATGATATTCAAATATTTTAGCAGCACGCACATCCCTTGGTCTTAACCAGAGGTATGCAGTAGCACCATGGATAGCTTTTCATTGTGTTTTAACTTCACTTTATCAATGAAACAGGAATCTTCCTTTGGAAGGAACTGGTACAAGCACATTTTTTTTTTTTTGTGATTTTTGGCTGGGGCTGGGTTTGAACCCGCCACCTCCGGCATATGGGACCAGCGCCCTACTCCTTGAGCCACAGGCGCCGCCCAGTACAAGCACATTTTACAAAGAAGGAATGACAGTAAAATAGGGCACAAAAGTAGGAGTGTTTATAATTTGATTTTTCCTCTAAAAGTCTACTGTCAGTTTCATAAACAGGTTGTACTTTGGAATTTTAGACGAACTTTTCAAGAAGTAGATTTTTTGTTTTGTTTTTAATTGTTGGGGAATCATTGAGGATACAATGAGCCAGGTTATACTGCTTGCGTTTGCTGGGTGAAGTACCTCTATTAATAATGTCCTGGGCGGCGCCTGTGGCTCAGTCGGTAAGGCGCCGGCCCCATATACCGAGGGTGGTGGGTTCAAACCCGGCCCCGGCCAAACTGCAACCAAAAAATAGCCGGGCGTTGTGGCGGGCGCCTGTAGTCCCAGCTACTCGGGAGGCTGAGGCAAGAGAATCGCTTAAGCCCAGGAGTTGGAGGTTGCTGTGAGCTGTGTGAGGCCACGGCACTCTACCGAGGGCCATAAAGTGAGACTCTGTCTCTACAAAAAAAAAAAAAAAATAATGTCCTGTTCCCAAGAAGTGTGTCACACACTGTGGTCCCACACCCATCTCCCTCTTTCCCTTCCCCCCACCATGTACTACCCCATTTTCCCGAAAATAAGACATCCTCCGAAAATAAGACCTACTTACAGGAAAGATAAGACGTCCCTTAAAAATAAGATCTAGTGTATCTTTGGGAGCTCACCTTTCGGGGAAACAGGGTAGCATCAATTGTCCTCATATCAGAATTGAGGAAATTGGATTCTTGCTTCTCCGTTCTTGTGATGCTTTACTAAGAAGAATATATTTTGGGTGGCACCTGTGGCTCAAGGAGTAGGACACCAGCCCCATGTACTGGAGACGGCGGGTTCAAACCTGGCCCCGGCCAAAAACTGCCAAAAAAAAAAAGGAGAAGAATATATTTCAACTCCATCCAAATTAATACAAAAGATGTTGGGCGGCGCCTGTGGCGCAGGTAAGGCGCCGGCCCCATATACCTAGGGTGGCGGGTTCAAACCCGGCCCCGGCCAAACTGCAACCAAAAAATAGCCGGGCGTTGTGGCAGGCGCCTGTAGTCCCAGCTATTCGGGAGGCTGAGGCAATAGAATAGCTTAAGCCCAGGAGTTGGAGGTTGCTGTGAGCTGTGTGATGCCATGGCACTCTACGGAGGGCCATAAAGTGAGACTCTGTCTCTACAAAAAAAAAAAAAAAAAAAGATGTAAAAGTCACTATTCTTTTTAGTGGCGGAATAGTATTCCACGGTATACATATACCACAGTTTGTTAATCCACTCCTGGATTGATGGGCATTTAAAATGTTTCCACAATTTGTCAGTTGTAAATTGAGCTGCAATAAACAGTCTAGTGCAAATGTCCTATGGTAAAATGATTTTTTTTCTTTGGGGTAGATGCCTAGTAATGGGATTGCAGGATCAAATGGAAGGTCTAGTTTGAGTTCTTTGAGGTTTCTCCATACTTCCTTCCAAAAGGGTTGTATTAGTTTGCAGTCCCACCAGCAGTGTGAAAGTGTTCCCTTCTCAGTCTTTGTGATGTGGGCCATTCTCACTGGGGTTAGATGATATCTCGGGGTGGTTTCATTTGCATTTCTCTGATGATTAGGGATGATTAGCATTTTTTCATATGCTTGTTAACCATTCTCTGTCTTTAAAAAAGGTTCTATTCACCTCACTTGCCCATTGATACAGGGGGTTGTTGGCTTTTTTTGTTGTTGCTTAATTTGAGTTCTCTGTAGATTCTAGTTATCAAGCTTTTGTCTGATTCATAATGTGCAAATATCTTTTCCCATTCTGATGGTTGTCTATTTACTTTTTTGTTTATTTTAGACAGTCTCACTACATCACCCTCAGTAGAGTGCTGTGGCATCACAGCTCACAGCAATCTTAAGCAATTCTCTTACCTCAGCTCCCAAGTAGCTGGGACTACAGGCACCCACCACAATGCCCAGCTATTTTGTTGTTGTTGTTGTTATTGTTGTTTTGGCAGGCCCCGGCCTGGGGTCAAACCTGCCAGCCCCAGTGAATGTGGCCGGCACACTAGCTGCTGAGCAATAGGCACTGAGCCTGTCTCATTGCTTTGGCTGTTGTTTCCTTAGCTGTACAGAAGTTTTTCAGTTTAATTAAGTCCCATTTGTGTATTTTTGTTGTTGCAATTGCCATGGAAGTCTTCATAAAATCTTTCCCCAGGCTGATAGCTTCAAGTGTTTTCTGCACACTTTTTTCTAGGATTTTTATTGATTCATGCCTTAGATTTAGATCTTTTATCCATCTTGAATCAGTTTTAGTAAATAGAGAAAGGTGCCGGTCGGGTTTCACTCTTTTACACGTGGTTCTCCCAGCACCATTTATTGAATAGGGATTCTTCCCCCAGTGAATGTTCTTGTTTGGTTTATCAAAGATCAGGTGGCTGTAAGATGTTAGCTTCATCTCCTGGCTTTCTATTGGGTTCTAGGTGTCTGTAATTCTGTTTTTTTCTGCCAATACCATGCTGTTCTGATCACTATGGCCTTGTAGTACAACCTAAAGTCTGGGAGGCTAATGCCCCCGGCCTTGTTTTTAATACTAAGAATTGCCTTAGCTATATGGGTTTTTCTCTGTTCCATAAAAAAACGAAGAATTATTTTTCCAAATCTTGAAAGTACGATGTTGGTATTTTAATGGGGATTGCATTGAATCTGTAGATTGCTTTGGGAAGTATAGACATTTTAACAATGTTGATTCTTCCCAGCCTTGAGCATGATGTTCTTCCATTTGTTAATATCTTCTGCTATTTAAGAAGCAAATTTTTAAGATCTCACTCACACATAAAAGTAACTACAATTAATGAATCACTGGACTAGAGATGGATGATCTCTTTACTTTACTAGAATGCTTATTGAAGGAAGTTGAATTTTGTTAAAACTGATAATCAGGTGTGTTTAATACCTCAATCCTCAAATTCCTGGTTCAGGTAACTTGGTGATGACAGAATAAAATCTCATTGTAATAACACATATTTGTTTAGCCCTATTAGAAAAAGCAGGGGTGTGGGAATTAGAAGATCTGGATTCTATTTTAGTTCTGATTGTTCCGCTTATTATGTCTGTGATCATCTTCAGGTCTTACTTTTTTTAGAATATAAAATTCTTTTTCATAAGGTAAAATTTTAAAAAGCAAAACTTTAATTTTGTCATTGGATAAATTAGCATATTTGTTGTAGGAAATTTGGGAAATAGCTTAAAGAATAAAATTATCTATGATCTTATTTTTCAGAGATATGGTATGTTGTCCGTACTTTTTCCTATGGATTTTAATTTCCCCTATCGTTGCACATTAAGGCAATAGAATTTTTATTATCTTTCTACTCATGTGTAAAAGCTAAGTACAATTTTTCCCTCCTCAGAAATGATGATCGCGAAATTTTATTGGAGTGTCAGAAAAGAGGACCATCATTCAAAACATTCATATATTTAGCTGCCAAGTTGGATAAAAATCCAAATCAGGTAACTACCCAATTTTTATCTCTTTTAGTTCACAGATGTTGCTACTCTAAATACGTAGATGTTATTTTTTTTTTAAGAGATGGGGTTTTTCTATTTTGGCCGGGCTGGATTCAAATTCCTGGGCTCAAATGGTTCTCCCACTTCAGCCTCTCAAGTAGGTGCAGATATTTACTAGTCTACTTCTTTAAAAGTATAGCTCAGTGTAGGACTGTTAAAAACTTGGTGATTTCTAAGAAGTGTGACTGGAATATCCTGACTTTTCCCCTGTGTCTTACCATTTACTGATTTTTTTTTTCTAGCTTGAAAAGTTTCAACTGAAAAGTCTGCTGTCATCCTCATTTACTTATTTTATCTCAGGAAATTTTGTAATGACGTTTGGTTGTTTAAGAAAGTTTATTATTGGCCTCTTTGCTTACTTGCTCTTGGAATGGAGGCCCATTCTCTGTCTATGGTGATCATATTCTGTTTATAAACTTTCTTAGTCTGTAACCCTACCTATCTCTACCTCAGTGAACTTAGTTCCATGCTTGTCTTTTTTTTTTTTCAGAGACAGTCTCACTTTATGTCCCTCAGTAGAGTGCTGTGACGTCACAGCTCACAGCAACCTCAAACTCCTGGGCTTAGGTGATTCTCTTGCTTCAGCCTCCCGAGTAGCTAGGACTACAGTGCCCGCCACAACGTCTGGCTATTTTTTGTTGCAGTTTGGCCGGGGTCGGGTTTGAGCCTGCCACCCTCGGTTTATGGAGCCAGTGCCCTACCCACTGAGCCACAGGTGCGGCCCAATATGTTAATTTTTTAAACATTACTTTATCTTAGGACAGGCGCAATGGCTCATGCATGTAATCCTAGCACTTTTAAAGGTTGAGGCAGGAGAGCTCTTGAGGTCAGGATTTTAAGACCAGCCTGAGCAAAGTGAGACCCTGTCTCTGCTAAAAATAGAAAAATTATGTGGGCATGTACCTGTAGTGCCAGCTACTGGGGAGACTGAGGCGGGAGGATCACTTGAGCCCAGGAGTTTGAGGTTGCTGTGAACTAGGCTGAGGCCACTGCATTCTAACCTGGGCAACAGAGCAAGACTCTGTCTCAAACAAACAAAAACACATGATCTTGGGTGGCGCCTCTAGCTCAAGTGGCTAAGTCACACCAGAGCTGATGGGTTCGAATCTGGTCCAGGCCTGCCAAACAATGACAAGTATAACCAAAAATTAGCTGGGCATTTTGGGGGGCACCTGTAGTCCCATCTACTTGGGAGGCCGAAGCAAAACAATCACTTGAGCCCAGGAGTTGTAGGTTGTTGTGAGCTGTGATGTCACGGCAGTCTACCCAGGGTGACAACTTGAGGCTCTGTCTCAAAAAAAAAAAAAAAAACAACAACACATATACACAAAAAAAAAAAAAACACATGATCTTTTTACTATTTTGGGTAACTTTCCCTATCTTTAGATGTTTTGTGAAAATATTCTTCAAAGATGGATACAGAGTATTGAGATAGTTATAATTAACACTCATTTTTAATTTTTCAGGTCTCAGAAAGATTCCAGCAGTTATTGAAGCTCTTTGAAAAGTCAAAATGCAGGTAGTTAATGGTTACACTACAGGAGACTAGTAAATATTTGACACTGTAATTGTGCATGAATGAGCTGTTAGTCACTGAAGATGTGAGCAGTGGGTGAGCAGCATGCAGCTGAGCCCCTGCTCGAGTCTCAGGTTGGAGGATGGCTGCCCGTGCAGGCCCCCACAGGGATGTGCTCGGAGTGAAGCCTGCTGCGTTCAGACCAGCATGGCATTGCTCTTCAACCTTCTGATTGCTGAGGAGTCTAAGGTGGGGGGAAAGCCATTTGATGACTAATAATATATTTTTCATAGATGACGAAAAATAAAGAAAAAATTCTTGAATAACAGTATGTGGTTTATAACCAATGAAGTGTGTGTAGTCCTTGTAATTTAACATGTCTCACTCATTTTTAATTAGGAGGACTAAATATGTTTAAATTAAAAGTATTCATAAACATAAAGTCCATTGTCATCAAATAGATGACATGATTTACCATATAATTAATAATGTTTATAGACATGTTTCCGCAGTTTCTTGTACTTCCTATAAAAGCCATTCTTGTATAAGTTTATTAGGGCAATAATACTTAAACTAGAAGGCTGGATACAGTGGCATGTTCCTATAGTCTCAGCTACTTAGTAGGCTGAGGTGGGATGATCACGTGTGCCCAAGAGTACGAGTCTGGGGTGGCTCCCGTAGCTTAGTGGGTAGGGTGCTGACCACATACACCCAGGCTGGTAGGTTCGAACCTGGCCTGGACCTGCTAAAACAACGACAATTGCAACAACAAAAAATAACCTGGCGTTGTGGTGGGTACCTGTAGTTCCAGCTACTTGGGAGGCTGAAGCAAGAGAGTCACTTAAACCCAAGAGTTTGAGGTTGCTGTGAGCTGTGACACCGCCGCACTCTACCAAGAGCAACATAGTGAGACCGTCTCAAAAAAAAAAAAAGTACTAGGCTGCAGTGCCTTAGGATTGCACCTATGAGTATCTGTTGCACACCAGCCTGGGCGATGTAATAAATCTCTACATCATTGGTTCTTAACCTTCCTAATGCTGTGACCCTTTAATATAGTTCCTCATGTTGTGCTGACCCTCAACCATAAAATCATTTTCATTGCTACTTCATAACTGTAATTTTGCTACTGTTATGAATAGTAATGTAAATATCTGATATGCAGGATGTATTTTCACTGTTACAAAGGGGTCACGACTCACAGGTTGAGAACTGCTGCTCTAAATAGCTAAGTTGCCAGCAGGTTTTTTCTAAGACCGTAGTCAATTGAAGGCCAGGTGTGATGGCTCACACCCATAATCCCAGCACTCTGGAAGGCTGAGGTGGGCAGATTGCCTGAGTTAGAGCAAGACCTCATCTCTAAAAATAGCCAGGTGTTGTGATGGGTGCCTGTAGTCCCAGCTACTCAGGAGGCTGAGACAGGAGGATCACTTGTGCCCAAGAGTTTGAGTTTGCTGTGAGCTATGATGCTACGGCACTACTGAGGGCAAGGAAGAGAGACTGTTGCCAAGAAAAAAAAAAAAGACCTTAGCCAATTGGTTAAATATTTTGGATTTTTATATTAGGAAAATTCTAAAAATATTTAATGTATCACTATTTTTCAATTGATTTGTATTCATAATTATTTGAATGCAAAACACTCATTTTAAATTAAATGAAGTTTACATGAAATCTGAATAGAGGAGCTGGGGCGGTGGCTCACCTGTAATCCTAGCACTCTGGGAAGCTGAGGCAGGCGGATTGCCTAAGCTCATATAAGTTCAAGTTCCAGACCAGTCTGAGCCAGAGCAAGACCTTTCTGTTAAAAAAAAAATGGTTGGGCGCTGTGGCATGTGCCTGTAGTCCCTGCTACTTGGGAGGCTAAGGCAAGAGAATAGCTTAAGCCCTAGAGTTTGAGGTTGCTGTGAGCTGTGATGTCATGGCACTCTACTGAGGGCAACAAAGTGATACGTTGTCTCAAAATAAATAAATAAGTAAATAAATATGAATAGAAACCACACAATGGAAAGAGTTTTTAATGTTTTTTGAGTTGAGTTGTAAATCTCTGTTTCTAGCCCCAATATGTATTACTGTCTTAGATAATCTGTTGACTGGGTGCAGTGGCTCACACCTGTAATCCCAGGACTTTGGAAGGCCAAAGCAGGATAGATGATCAGCTTGAGGCTAGGATTTTGAGTCCAGCAGGGGCAATATAGTGAGACCCCATTTCTACTAAAAAAAAAAAAAAATCAGCCAGGCGTGGCAGTGCACTCCCTGATGCTCAGGAGGCTGAGGCAAGAGAGTCACTTGAAGCCTGGGAGTTCACGGCTGAAGTGAGCTATGATCGCACCACTGCTTTCCAGCTTGGGCAGCAGAGTGAGAACTTGTCTCTTCAAAAGAAGGATTATTAATTTTCATATCTCCTCTAAGCACTTGGTTTGCTAGTGAGATCTTCAAAATATGTTTTGTAGTTTACTGCGAAATTCCATTTCTGTAATTCAGGATGTAATATTGAATAATGGGGAATTTGGGGAAGCACCTTATTCTAAACAACTTTTAAAAAATAGGTTAGAACAAAAGCAGCTTGGTTATTTTTCATATTTGTTGTGCTTTAAGATTTTCACGGCTGGGTGGGACCTGTGGCTGAGTGAGTAAGGCACCAGCCCCATATACCACGGGTAGCAGGTTTGAACCCGGCTCTGGCCAAATTGCAACAAAAAAATAGCCGGGTGTTGTGGCGGGGCCTGTAGTCGCAGCTACTTGGGAGGCTGAGGCAAGAGAATCACCTATGCCCTAGAGCTGGAGGTTGCTGTGAGTTATGACGCCATAGCACTCTACCAAGGGTGACACTGCCTTAAAGAAATTAAATTGAGTTTCTTTGTTTGCCTTAATATTATATATTTTTCTTTTTTTTTCTTGAAACAGAGTCTCACTTTGTTGTCCTCAGTAGAGTGCTGTGCCGTCACAGCTCATAGCAACCTTAAACTCTAAGCAATTCTCTTGTTTCAGCCTCCCAAGTAGCTGGGACTACAGGTGCCCACCACAATGCCTGGCTATTTTTTCATTATTGTCATTGTTTGGCAGGCCCGGGCTGGGTTCAAACCCACCAGCCCTGGTGCACGTGGCTGGTGTTGTGGCCCGTGTCCTAGCCACTGAGCTACTGGCGCCGAGTCTCCTTAATATTTTAAAGTATTATTTCTGTTCTCTTGTGAAAGGAATATAAAGTCATGAAAGAATTAACTTGTATGTGTTGCTTTTTAGTTTGAAATTTCCAAATTTCATTGCGAATCTAAGATCTTATCTTTCACAAATCTAAATTCTTTTAATGAACTTGATGTTTTATTCACTTGCCTGATAGCACATGTAGTAGCTTATAGTTCATTCCCAGCTTGTCTCTCTCTCTCTTTTTTTTTTTTTTTGAGACAGAGTCTCACTTTGTTGCCCTTGGTAGAGTATGCCATGGCATCGTATCTCACAGCAACCTCAAACTCTTGTGCTCAAGTAATCCTCTTGCCTCAGTTTTTCATTTTTAATAGAGATGGGGTTTCAACTCTTGCTCAGGCTGGTCTCTAACTCCTTGGCTTCTCAGAGTGCTAGGATTACAGATGTGAGCCACTGTACCTGGCCTATCAGCTTGTGTCTTAACTTTTTCCCCAGAAGTATAGTCCCATTAAATCTTTGTCAAAATCAAAGCATAGTGGTAGTTACCAAACTGATTCTGTAAAAGCTAGTTCTTTAACACCAGTGATGTGTAAGTGAAGTTCATTAGCGAGGCGTTATAGGCAGTGCCGGTAGTCCCAGCTACTCTGGTAGCTGAGGCAGGATGATCACTTGAGCCCCAGAGTTTGAGGTTGCTGTAAGCTATGATAACGCCATGGCATTCTAGCCTGGGGGACAGAGTGAGACTCTGTATCAAAAAAAAAAAAAGTAACACTTTATAAAATGTGAAAAATAGAATTATAACTTTAGCATTTTCTTACATTACAGATAAGTTGCTGAATTCCTTGGAGTCCTTAACTGATATTGCATACTACATGGAAGCTTTGAATTCCTCATGTTTTAAATGGGGAACTAAAGGGAGGTTTTATCATTTTGATTACTGGGACGATAACCTACCAGTGTGATCACTTTTACTCTCTAACCACCAGGCAGCATGTTCAGCTGGTTCTGGTCATTGGTCTGATTGGCTTACCTGTTAATGGTCAAAATATTTATTTTTAAATATGTTAGAACTTGTCAAAATGAAAGCAACAATAATGTATTGAAATCTTAGTTTTGATATTTTAAAGAAATTACTTTCTTTTCTAGATTTTTAAAAATAGTTTTGTAGCATTTTAAACTTTAATAACTATTTAGTTCAAGTTTTCATCCATTTTTATTTGCTTTTGTAATTGCCCCTCATTTTGGTATACTGTAAAATAATATAAATAGTGTTCTATACATATTGTAAATATGTATTATTATACTGATGTAAAATACTGTGTGTACGTGTTTGTTTGTGTGTGTGTGTGTGTGTTTATCACACACGTAAATGGCTTTGCCTAGCCAAGGATTTTTTTTATCTGTATGAAACTTTGTAAAAAGTTGGCTCTCTATAACATGAATGTATAATAAAACCATGTGAAGTTCTGTTACATTTTGATTAGAATGTTTCTTTTAGTGTGTTTAGATAACAGTTAAAACCAAAAAGGTAAAACTCCTAGGGGACATGGAGAGCAAATTTGAAGTGGTTCATGGTGAGGGCATGGCTGGCTGAATGTTCAGCTATGAGAAGATTCATGAGAGAAAACATTGCCTGCCTTCTCCCAGCAGGTTCTGGTACTGCAAACCTTACCTCTGCTGCAGGCGTCTTCTTCACAGATAAAATAAGGTCATCCTTTGTAAGGTCTATTACTCCCTTTCCAAAGATTTGGAGCAAGCAGGTGTAAGAATTGATTGGCTTGGGCAGTACTTTCTCACCTTTTCCCCAGCTCAGAGGACTGGTGGATTCTGATGTAGGTCCTAGACTCTGGGAGGGCCTTTTTCCATTGCCATTTTCCCAGGGTGTCTGGGGCAGACCTAACCTAAAGAGTCACAAACTGAGATAATAACTGTGGTTTTGCTGGCGCTCTTCCCAGAAGGCTTGTCCCCTGCCTTTGTTTGAATCCCCTATGTAGATGAGATCTGCCTTTCGGAAGATCCCATGCCACCAGATAAATGAGTTCACAGGCAAAGTAATCTCGTTGTGAGGGCTGCTGGTTCACAGGAAAACAAACCGAATGACTTGACTTTTTTTTAACATAGCCTTCCTGGCTTTTTCTTAGTTATTGTGTTATGACATTTATATTCTACATTTAGTAAGTTTCACATGTACTCTTATAAGATGCACCATAGATGTGGTCCCACCAATCACCCTCCCTCCACCCATCCTTCCAACTCCCCTCTCTCTCCCCTTTCCCCATATTCTTAGGTTATAACTGGGTTATAGCTTTCATGTGAAAGCTATAAATTAGTTTCATAGTAGGGCTGAGTATATTGAATACTTTTTCTTCCATTCTCGAGATACTTAAAGAAGAATATGTTCCAGCTCCATCCATGTAAACATGAAAGAGGTAAATTCTTCATCTTTCTTTAAGATGGTGTACATATACCATAATTTATTGATCCATTCGTGGATCAGTGGGCACTTGGGCTTTTTCCATGACTTAGCAATTATGAATTGGGCTGCAATAAACATTCTGGTACAAGTATCTTTGTTATAATGTGATTTTTGGTCTTCTGGGTATATACCTACCCTGTTTTCCCGAAAATAAGACATCCTCCGAAAATAAGACCTTACAGGCAAGATAAGACATCCCCTGAAAATAAGACCTAGCGCATCTTTGGGAGCACACCTTAAAATAAGACACTGTCTTATTTTCGGGGAAACAGGGTAGTAGGGTCAAATGTAGGGTCGAGCACACCTTAAAATAAGACACTATCTTATTTTTGGGGAAACAGGGTAGTAGGGTTGAATTGTAGGGTCGAATGGCAGGTCTATTTTTAGATCTCTGAGTGTTCTCCAAACATCTTTCCAAAAGGAACGTATTACTTTGCATTCCCACCAGCAGTGTAGAAGTGTTCCCTTTTCTCCACATCCATGCCAACATCTCTGGTCTTGGGATTTTGTGATATGGGCTAATCTTACTTGAGTTAGATGATATCCCAAAGTAGTTTTGATTTGCATTTCTCTGATGATTAAGGATGATGAGCATTTTTTCATATGTCTGTAGGCCGTGCACCTGTCTTCTTCAGAGAAGTTTCTCGAGTCCCTTGCCCACCCTGAGATGGGATCACTTGTTCTTTTCTTGCTAATACATTTGAGTTCTCTGTGGATTCTGGTTATTAAACCTTTGTCGGAGACATAACCTGCGAATATTTTCTCCTATTCTGAGGTCTGTCTCCTTGCTGTTGTTGGCTGTGTAGAAGCTTTTTAGTTTGATCAGTTTCCAGTAGTGTATTTTTGATGCTGCTTCAATTGCCAGGGGGGTCCTCATAAAATATTCGCCCAGGCCTATTTCTTCAAGAGTTTTCCCTGCACTTTCTTCTAGTATTTTTATAGTTTCATGTCTTAAGTTTAAATCTTTAATCCAGTGAGAGTCTATCTTAGTTAATGGTGAAAGTTGTGGGCCCAGTTTCAGTCTTTTTTTTTTTTTTCAGTTTTTGGCCGGGGATGGGCTTGAACCCACTACCTCCAGCATATGGGGTCAGTGCCCAACCCTTTGAGCCACAGGCGCTGCCCCAGTTTCAGTCTTCTACAGGTCACCATCCAGTTCACCCAGCACCATTTGTTAAATAAGGAATCTTTCCCCCCGCCGAATGTTTTTAATTGGCTTGTCAAAGATCAAATAACGGTAAGTAGCTGTGTTCATCTTTTGGTTCTCTATTCTGTTCCATACATCCACCTCTCTATTTTGTGCCAGTACCATGCTGTTTTGATCACTATCGATTTATAGTATAGTCTGAGGTTTGGTAGCGTGATTCCTCCTGCTTTGTTTTTATTTCTGAGTAATGTCTTGGCTATTTGAGGTTTTTTCTGATTCCATATAAAACAAAGTATTATTTATTTGAGATCTTTAAAGTATGACAGTGGAGTTTTAATAGGGATTGCATTAAAATTACATATTGCTTTGGGTAGTACGAACATTTTAACAATGTTGATTCTTCCCAGCCATGAGCATGGTATGTTTTTCCATTGGTTAACGTTTTCAGCTATTTCTTTTTTTAGAGTTTCATAGTTCTCTTTATAGAGATCTTTCATGTCCTTTGTTAGATAAACTCCCAAATATTTCATCTTCTTTGGACTACTGTGAATGGAATAGAGTCCTTGACTGTTTTTTCAGCTTGACTATTGTTGTTATATATAAAGGCTACCGATTTATGAATGTTGATTTTGTAACCTGTGACGCTGCTGTATTCCTTGATCACTTCTAAGAGTTTTGTAGTAGAATCCCTGGTCTTTTCCTGATATACAATCATATCATCTGCGAAGAGCAAAAGTTTGATCTTCTCTGACCCTATATGGATACCTTTGCCCAGAGAGACTGGGGGTGTGACTCCGGAATATCCAGAATATCCAGGGGTGAGCCCTATTGTTGCCGAAGTGGCTGCTGCTCTGTGCCTCGGGGCACTGCTGCTCCTGTATGGCTCCCTCTCAGCTGACCATCCTCTCCTCATTCCCCTGCCGCAGAATCAGCACTGACCAGCAGCAGTCCATGCCCTGTCCACACCTCTTGAGAAAATACCCAAGAATCTGGACTTCTGGGGGACAGTACTCCAGACCTCAGAGTGAGAGGGGAGGGGAGTGCTGGGAGTTCAGAATTGCAGGTAGAGAATATGTACAGTTTTATACAGTTTTATGCCTCACAGGAGAGCGGCATGGCACCCTAGTAGGAGAAGTAGGTCCAGTTTTTAGAGGGTCTCTTCCGTGGGATATAATGAGAGGACTTTTGGACTCTGCTTCCTTATTTGTATGGAGTACTCCAAGCTGTTCTCCTGTCGGTTTGGTGATGGATTTTGTACCTTTTGTTTGTATCCTTGGGGTCACGGCTTGCCTCAGCAGGGTTGATGTGAGTTCTTCAACCTTGTCTCTTGGCGCAGCTCTAATCCACCAGGTTACTTGCTAAATTTCTGTCCTTTAACTCTCCTTCTGGACGGGAGCCTCTGTGGAAAGCTGGCTTCAGTCAGCCATCTTGACTCTGCTGATGACCTGACGTTTTGAAGCTAAAGTGAAGCTAATAAACATTAAAAGAAAAAAGATAAGGATTTTAGCAATATGATACAAGGATGAGAAACATTTAAAATAAATACGATGATGCAGTAAAAATACAGAACAAAGCCATGTGAATGGCTGCGTTCCATGTAACAAGACAGAGTTGATGTGTTGTATTAAGATGCCCCTGTGTCTGTGCTCAGCGTCACTGTGTGGTTAAGGTCACCATCTGCATCGGGGACGAGGGTGGCTGTGCCCCTGTACCTTGCCAGTCGTTCACAGAGGCTTCGTAGTTGCTCCGAGGACCAAGTCTTGTGGGGGATTCACACCTTCCACCTGCTCGGGCCTCCGTGTTCTTTGTGTTATATTTTCTTTCCCCTCCTCTTTCTTAAATTTTTTTTTTTTTTTTGAGACAAGGTCTCACTTTGTTACCCTTGGTAGAGTGCCGTGGCGTCATAGCTCATAGCAACCTCAAGCTCTTGGGCTCAAGTGATTCGCCCGCTACGATGCCCAGCTGGTTTTTTGTTTGTTTGTTTTTATTTTTTTTTTAGCAGGCCCTGGCCAGGTTTGAACCCAGCAGCCCTGGAGCATGTGGCTGGTGCCCTAAGCTACGGTGCACTGTATTGATTATTTTGAATTCAATTTTCTGTCTATTCACTACTCGCTGTAGATTACACTTGCATCCTTTACTTACCAATGTCTAATGTTCTTACTGATAAAATACATTTAAAGGTGGTCATTACTTTTCAGCTGACTTTTGTAATTAAATAGGGCTCTTTTGGACAGTGTACCCGACACTATACAAATGCGTATATTAATACATCATATATTTTCACCTCTAGTTTATTCTGACAGTCAATTTGTACTTGGGATTGGTATGCTCTGGTCTCTCTTCAGATCGTATAAATCTCTCGTCTGGTACTTATGAGGAGTGTGCTGGGCCAGTGGAAGTTTAATGTTGCATGTCTACCTTTCATTATCATCTTTTTTTTAAAGTGAAGTGATCAAAAATAGAATAGGCAGCCGGGGCTTACGCACTGTCAGTAATTGTATATGTATATCTAAATTTTATATGGAGAAGAGGAGACTTAGAAATGAGCCTAGGAGCTGTGATTTGAAGCCATTGTTGGATTCTAGTGAAGCTGTTACTAATGACTCCTTAGGATGACTAGAAGATTATATACTTGAGATGTGACGAGTGAAAGACGCTGAACCAGAGGAGTTAGGAGACCCATTTTGCATTGGGAACTCACCTGACTTTTCTAAAATTCTGATTCTTTCTGGCCGGGCATGGCCACTCCGACCTGTAATCCTAGCACTCTGGGAGGCCGAGGTGGGTGGATCACTTGAGCTCAGGAGTTTGCGACCCGCCTGATCAAGAGTGAGATCCCGTCTCTAAAAATAGCCGAGCGTTGTGGCAGATGCCTGTAGTTCCAGCTACTTGGGAGGCTGAGGCAGGAGGATTGCTTGAGACCAAGAATTTGAGGTTGCTGTGAGCTGTGACACTACGACACTACCGGGATGAGAAAGTGAGAGACTCTCAAAAAAAAAAGAAATTCTGATTCTTTAGAAAAATCGGATCTAGGTTTCTAAGGCTAATACTAGCTTTAGATTATTAAGAGAAATATTTTTCTGGGCTATATGTTTCAGCCTGTCAGACTATTGCTAGAACAAGCTGGGCACCATGGCACAGGCTTACAGTCCCAGATACTCAAGAGGCTGAGGCCAGAGCAGTTTTTGAGCTGAGGAGTTTGAGTCCAGCCTGGGCTATGGAGTGAGATCCTGTTTCTTAATAATAATGAAAAAAACATCCTAGAATGTATAAGCTACAGTCAAACATGCAGATACAGTGATCTAAAAATGCATGCTCTCTTTTGGAGATGTTTCTTTTTTCAGCATGGCGTGATTTGCAAGAACATTTGGGGTCTGGCTGTCACTTAGTAGTATTATGTGTTCATTATTTGATGAAGCCAGAGTCATCCCAGCAGCTATTTATTAAATTGGGCATGACTCATTGATCTGAGAGCATAGATTCCCAGAGCAATCAGTGGACTAAAGGAAATGCACCAAAACTTAAATCACTGTGACCATTCACAAATAAAAAAGGAAAGTTCTTATTTGTTTCACTTTTCATTCCCAAATATGATACACCAGGAGAGGCCACAGCTTAAAGTCATTCAGAAAAAGAAAAAAAAAAAACAAAACTACAATGAACTTGTAAAGCACCAAAGGACATTTTGAACTTCAGGGGAAGAATAGATTAGACTCTATTGATTACAATAGCTGTGCTCATTCAGGGCCTTTAAATTTGGAGCTGGCAGCAGTTGTCCCATGAATAGCTGTGCCTGGTGCAGCTTTAAGGTTCTAAAGCCCAGTCCTGGTGTTTCTGTCTACTCATAAGGTAAGTGGTAAATATGTGGACTCTTGATTATGAGAAATATGTAGAACATCCCTGTGGGGAGTAGAAATAAGATTCAGAAAAAGACCACCATAGAAGAATCTCTAAATTAGTATTGTGATAAAAGAAAATTTAAGAATACTTTTAGGACCTGCACTCAGGTCCTAAATGGAGAAAGTTGTTATTTTTAGGAAACACAGGCCTGCTTGACTAAAGGACCTTCTCTTGCCTTCCAGTATGTAAAACTGTATTTCAGTTTTTCGTATAGGCCCAGTTTCCTTTACTTTCTACTTAAAAATAATTGCTGTGTAAAAAACAAAACAAACAAAAAAAATAATAATTGCTGTGTTTTAAAGAGAGAGTGGCAAAAACAAGCATTATATGGTTTAGGATTGGCAAATAGAGAATAAATTAATTGAAATTAGTTAGCATTTTTATATAAAACAGAAGCTCTATATTCTTTTTTCAGTGTTAAAGGAATCCTTTTTGAAAAAGGAATAATGGCCAGAAATTTTTAAAGGAATAATTGTGGGAAAAGACCTAAATTCCTTATGGCAGGATAGAACTTAGTTAATTACTGCTTTGGTTGATAAGGTATAAGTTCAGAAATTTAAAATAGAATTTTTTTTTTTTTTGAGACAGAGTCTTACTATGTCACCCTCGGTAGAGTGGTAGAGTGCTGTGGCATCACAGCTCACAATAACCTCAACTCGTGGGCTTAAGCGATTCTCTTGCCTCGGCCTCCTAAGTAGCTGGGACTATAGGTGCCCCCAACAATGCCTGGCTATTTTTTTTTTTTTGTAGTTGTTATTGTTGTTTACCTGGTCTAGGCCAGGTTTGAACCTGTCAGCCTCGGTGTATGTGGCCGGTGCCCTAACCACTGAGCTAAGGTTGCCAAGCCTAAAATCTAATTTTTAATTTGCAAGTAATATGTATGACTGCATTCTTAGTTTTTGAATTTCAAACAATTCACAACTATATAGAGTAAAATATAAACATCTCATTAATACTTCCTCCAGATTCTGAAAGGTGTCTGTCACATTTTCAATTTTATTAAAAAATTCTTTATATGGGCGGCGCCTGTGGCTCAGTGAGTAGGGCACCAGTCCCATATGCCAGAGGTGGCAGGTTCAAACCCAGCCCCGGCAAAAAACCACAAAAAAAAAAAAAAAAAATTCTTTATACATATGTATACACATACTGAGAAGAAATTTACATAAATGTATACATTGGATAAAAATCAGTCATGCTTTCTTAGAAATCGTTTTTCCTTTATTTATGTGTGTATGTATGTATATATTTATTTATAGACAGTCTCATTCTCTTGCTTGGACTAGAGTGCCCTGGTGACAACCTAGCTCACAGCAACCTCACACTCTTGGGCTCAAGCGATCCTCCTGCCTCAGCCTCCTGAGTAGCTGGGACTACAGGCACCTGCCACAAATGTCCAGCTAATTTTCTTTTTTATAGCGGAGACAGGGTCTCACTCTTGCTCAGACTGGTCTTGAACTCCTGAGCTCAGGGGATCCTCCTGCCTTGGTCTCCCAGAGTGCTGGGATTACACCATGCCTCTTCCTTTTTATTTTTTGCCTCTCCTCCCTTCAAACTCTTCCACCAACATATTGCCCTTGACAGACATCAGGTAAGCTATATAAGCTTCTTGGAGTATATCTTGCTGCGTTTTCCCTCCATGCTCAATCCAGTAAAATGCACATGTATCTCATTTACCCACACAGACACACATGTCCATTTATAGGGTTGTATTTCACTCAATGATTTACAGTCTGACATTGAATCTATGAATTGATTAATTTAGGGAGAACTGACATCTTTACAATATTGACTTTGCAATCCCTGAACAGCATGTCACCATTAAATTTGAACAGTGATGTGTGGGTGTGGGTGTTTGGCATCGTCAGCTATCCTCCTCTTGAAACTGTCTGGCTTTGGTTTCAGTGACACCGCCTTTGTGATTTTCCTTCTCCCTCTATTTGGCCATTTCTCATTTTTATTTGTAGGCTTTTTTTAGGGTTTTGTCATAGCTTCACTTTTAATTTTTATTTTATTTTAATTGTTTTTTGTTTTTTTTTGAGATAGGGTCTCACTCTGTCACCCTCAGGAGAGTGCCATGGTGTCATAGCTCACAGCACCCTCAGTCTCTTGGGCTCAGGTGATCTTCCTTCCTCAGCCTTCCGAGTAGCTGGGACTACAGGCACCCAGTACAATGCCCAGCTATTTTTTCTATTTTTAGTAGAGATGGGGTCTTGCCCTTGCTCAGGCTGGTCTCGAACTCCCGAGCTCAGGCAATCCACACACCTTGGCCTCCCAGAGTGCTGGGATTACAGGTGTGAGCCGCCAAGCCTGGCCACTCAATTGTTGTTCTTGAGTGATTTCCTCTTCTTAATCAATTATTATTCACAAATGTTTATCTTCTATTTGTACCATTTTTTCATTTGTTTTGTTCTTTAGACCCAAATGCTTTCTGGACATCTCTACTTTTGCTGTTTAGTATTATAGGGTAAAATCTGATTTTTATTATAATTTCTGGCATTGATATACTTAAGGATTTGTCTACTTAGAGATTATAAAACATTCTTTTATATTTTATTTTGATACTTTTATGGATTACTTTTTTACATTTATACTTTATTTCTTGTGTTTGGAGATAAGTAGGAAAAAGTAAGGATTCCACATTTTTTCTTTTGTATTTTTGTTTGTTCAATACTTGTGTTTTCAGTTTGTTTTGTAGGTTATTTGGAGTCTTTAGTGATCAAATACTTTGGGGGCTGGTATAGATATGCCTTGTTTGCTGTTTAATTCCTGGCATCTAGCATAATACCTAGTAAGATTTTTTTTTTTTTTGTGGTTTTTGGCTGGAGCTGGGCTTGAACCTGCCACCTCCAGCATATGGGACCGGCGCCCTACTCCTTTGAGCCACAGGTGCCACCCCAACTAGTCAGATTTTAATAAATACAATTGAATGAATGAATTATGTAAGGGGAAAATGGTTCTATTATCTATTTTAACTTAATTATACTTTCCCGTTTTTCCTCTGTATCTTTCTTATCTGGAAGTCCTCCATAGTGCAGAAGGTTTTTGGTTTTTTTTTTTTTAAAGCTTATTAATTAGCTGTAGTATTTTTGCTTTTTTTTTTTTTTTTTTTAAGACAGAGCCTCAAGCTGTCACCCTGGGTAGAGTGCCATGACATCACAGCTCACAGCAACCTCCAACACCGGGTTCAAGCGATTCTCCTGCCTCTACCTCCCAAGTAGCTGGGACTATAGGCGCCCGCCACAATGCCCGGCTATTTTTTGGTTGCAGCCATCATGTTGTTTGGTGGGCCTGGGCTGGATTCGAACCCACCAGCTCAGATGTATGTGGCTGGCACCTTAGCCGCTTGAGCCACAGGCGCCGAGCCAGCGCAGAAGGTTTTAACCTACTAAATATTTCAATCTCATTGAACCTTGAAAAACATTATTTTTTTCAGGATAAATCACCTTTCATCTTTGTCTCTGTACACAGAAGCCATCAATATATAGAGTGACCACAAGGTCCACATGCAATTTAAAATAGTGTGCAATTTTAAACTGCATGTGAACTTCATGCTATCCTGTGTAGTGATAGATTGAATTGTCTTTTCATTTTAAAATTTGGTTGCAATTAACTAGTTTATGTCAGCTATGCCTTGATTCTTTCTCAGATCCCAGGCTTGCTAGAGAAATGATTTATATTCACTTTTCTTCTAAATTAGCAAAAATACCAAGGAAACACGATGCTCCTGATGTGGCTTAGCACATGGAGCCGTGTGCTGACACTGTTTCTGTGCCTGCCTAATTTTCACTGCTACCCTGATAGGAGCCCATTCCTGAAGGTTTACTTAGCTGATTTATGTTTTCTTTGTTTATACTTTGTCTTGTGGTGAAAGCTGTAGATAATATATGACAAGGATCTGTTTTGTTTTTCCTGTTGATGGTTATTTTAGTGATAGAGTTAAGAAATCAAATTTTAAATTGAAAAGACAATTCAATCCACCATTATATATTGATGACTTCTGTGTGCAGAGACCAAGATGATCTAGGAAGGGTCTCCATCTGCAAAGGATGCACCTTTTTACAAAGAAGGTCATAAGACAGATCCATCAAAAAACTCTTCTAGGCACGGTCCCAAAAGTGTGTCATTAACAATACTGTGAGAATTCAGGAAAGGGAGAAACTTCCTGAGAAGCTGAGACTTATTTCAGATTATGTCAAATGTATGGTAAATGGTGCCATACGTGGGTAGGAAAATCAATGAGCAGACGTGTGGAGTGGGAACGCCTTGTGTAAATGCGGAGTCCAACCACGATGCTGGAATGACAGGTGGATGTGTGGGGGAGAGTAGACAAGAATAGGAAGTAATTGGGTCATATTGCAGAAGGTCTTTGGTGTTTTTTCAAATACTAGTATCCTTGAAATTATCCTTTTTCGTCTGGGCATGGTGGCTCACATCTGTAATCTTAGCACTCTGGGAGGCCAAGGAGAGGGGATTGCCTGAGCTTGGGAGTTCAAGAGCAGCCTGAGCAAGAGCAAAACCCCATCTCTACTAAAAATTAAAGAAAACTAATCAGGCATTGTGGCAGGCACCTGTACTCCCAGCTACTCAGGAGGCTGAGGCAAGAGGATTGCTTGAGCCCAAGAGTTTGAGGCTGCCGTGAGCTATGATGCCATGGCACTCCATGGAGGGGAACGAAGTGAGACTGACTCAAAAGAAAAAAAAAAAAGAGAAAAAGGAAATTATCCTATTTCATCAAGTATGAACCATAAATATTAGGGCTGGAAAATCTTCATAGTTGCTGACATAAAAGTCACTTGTCTAGATGTGGTGGCTCATGGTTGTAATCCTAGCACTCTGGGAGGCCAAGGCAGTGGATTTCTTGAGCTTAGGGAGACCAGCCTGAGCAAGAAGGAGACTTCACTACAAAACATAGAACAACTAACCAGGCATGGAGTTGTGTGCTTATAGTCCCAGCTATTTGGGAGGCTGAGAGAGGAGGATTGCTTAAGCCTGGGAGTTTGCAATTGCTTTGAGCTGTGAAGACAATGCTGAGGTCTACCTAGGGTGACAGAGAGAGACACTGTTTCAGAAAAATACCTGTGTTTATGAGCCTGTGTCTTTATATATTACAGCCATGGGTACTATTAACCTCAGTGTTTTCTGTATGTTTCAGACACTAGTCTCTAAACCATGGGGGATTGGAACTTACTGGGTGGCATCCTAGAGGAAGTTCACTCCCACTCAACCATAGTGGGGAAAATCTGGCTGAGCATCCTCTTCATTTTCCGAATGCTGGTACTTGGTGTGGCTGCCGAGGGGGTCTGGGATGATGAACAGTCAGCATTTGCCTGCAACACTCAGCAGCCAGGTTGCAACACCATCTGTTATGATGATGCTTTTCCTATCTCTTTGATCAGATTCTGGGTTCTACAGATCATCTCTGTATCTTCTCCTTCTCTGGTTTATATGGGTCATGCACTTTATAGACTCAGGGCTTTTGAGAAACAGAGACAGAGGAGAAAGTCACACCTTAGAGCCCAAATGGAGAATCCAGAGCTTGACTCGGAGGAGCAACAAAGGATAGAAAGGGAGCTGAGGAGGCTGGAGGAGCAGAAGAGGGTCCACAAAGTCCCCCTGACAGGGTGTCTGCTGCGCACCTATGTCTTACACATTCTGACCAGATCGGTGCTGGAAGTGGGGTTCATGATAGGCCAGTATATCCTCTATGGGTTTCAAATGCGTCCCCTTTACAAATGCGCTCAATCTCCTTGCCCCAACACAGTGGACTGCTTTGTGTCCAGGCCCACAGAGAAGACCATTTTCATGCTGTTCATGCACAGCATTGCAGCCATCTCCCTATTACTAAATATACTGGAAATATTTCATCTGGGTATCAGAAAAATCATGAGGACGCTGTATGAAAAATCCAGCAATGAGGGCATTGGGAATGAAAGGGGCCCTCCATTCCATGTGCACAAACACCCAGTGGCGCCGCAGGGCGTGATGTGCTCCTCCTTGCCTGAAAGAACCTCTCTACTTCAAGCAAACAATCAACAGAAATTCATCCAAGTCAATGGCCCAAAGCTGAAAGCCATGTGGCAAATCCCACAGCCTAGACAACTTGAGGTAGACCCTTCCTGCAGTGTAAAAGACTGGGCTGAGAGGGATCAGCACAGTGGACAGCTCCACGTCCACAGCCGGTGTCCCTGGACTGGCTATTCTAGAGTTCAGCACCCAGGACAGCAGCCAGACCAGCATGCCTTTGGCCTACAGAATACAATGTTCCAGTCCTGGCTAGGTCCAGTGACAGCCCCTAAAAACTGTCCTTCCTATTCTGTAGGAACCTGGGAGCAGTCTGAGGCCCTGGAGCCCTCAGGCGAGCCTCCCACAGATCTGCACCATCACTGTAGAGAGAGACAGGGCAGCATGAGAGAGAGTGGGGTCTGGACAGACAGAGCTTACCCGGGCAGCCGCAAGGCCAGCTTTCTGTCCAGACTGCTGTCTGAAAAGGGACAGCTGCACAGTGACTCGAGAAGCTCCAGTTCCCCGAATAGCCCCTGCTCGGATCATCTACACGGGGAAAACAGCCTCTCGCCTCTGCCTTCAGCCACTGGGCACAGAGCATCCATGGTAAGATGACAGCTGCTAATCACTGAACAGTCCCGAGAGCTCCGGCCACCCCTTCCCTTTCCTCTGTCCTGGTGTATTGGTGTGTTTGTATTGAGAGAAGTGGATGGAGAGGAAGATTAACTTATTGAGAGATAAGTACATTCATTAAAACATTTAGTTAAATTCAGTTCATAAAATAAACATACAGAAAACTTACTTTATGCCAATCACTCTTATAAGTACTGAGCATATATATGGATAAAATACAATTTCTACCATCAAAGGGCTCAGAGTTTAGATGGAAAAGTTAGAAAAATAAACATGTAAACGTGACCTTGTAAGGTGCTACGTTAGTGGGAGTGAATGGGCGGAAGAGGGAGGGATGGGCTGCATGTGGATAGCTCAGGGAAGTCTTTAAAGTTTAAGTTATTTTCAATCAAATCTTAAAAGGCATGATGAACTTTTCCAAAACCGAGAGGACTGGGGTGCATGGGAGAAGGTCATCCTGTTAGAAGGAGAAGTGCCGACAAAGGCTGAGCTGTGACACAGCAGGGCCAGCTGAGGAGCTGTGTGCGGCTGGAGCACAGGGTGGTAGGAGGGGTGTGGAGGGAGGGATGCTTGAGAAGTGGGCATGGAGGCCTTTCAGGGAAGCAGAAAAAAAACGATCAGGGTATTGGGTCAAGTGGCATGTGCTTATAGTCCTGGCTACTTAAGAGGCTGAGGCAGGAGGATCGCTTGGGCCCAGGAGTTCAAATCCAGCCTGGGCAACATAGCAAAACCTTGTCTCTTTAAAAATAAAAAAAAAAAAAAGGAAGGATTCGATCAGAGTTGCAGTATAGACAGTACTTTCTGTCACAGTGTAGAACGTGGATGGGTATGGGGGGTGCAGGGGATGGGGAATCCTTTGTATCGTTAAGTCACCCTCATCTCACTGAGGAAGGAGGGTGCAGGCCATTGTTTTAATTCTTCTGGCATCTAAAATTCATATAATTGCTGGTCTCAGTAACTTACGCCTGCCATCCTAGCACTTTGGGAGGCCGAGGCAGGTTGATCGCCTGAACTCAGGAGTTTAAGACCAACCTGAGCAAGAATGAGAGAGCCTGTCTTTAAAAAATAGCTGGGCGTTATGGCGGGCACCTGTAGTCCCAGCTACTCGGGAGGCTGAGGCAAGAGAATCTCTTGAGCCCAAGAGTTTGAGGTTGCTGTGAGCTGTGGTGCCAAGGCACTCTACCAAAGATGACAAAGTGAGACTCTGTCTCAAAACAAAAAAAAAGGTAAAAATATAAAATTCGAGGGCAGTGCCTGTGGCTCAGTGAGTAGGGTGCCAGCACCATATACCCAGGGTGGCAGGTTCAAACTTGGCCCCAGCCAAATTGCAGCAACAACAACAAAAAAGATAAAATTCATATACAAATACTTGGTAATATATTTTACAAAGATAAAAATCAATATTGTATTGATTTTAATTTTTTTATCTGAAAGCCACAGGATAAACATTTTCCAGCCCTTGTAAAACATGATGGATATTTTACTGTGGATTCTTTTCAATTCTGGGAGAAAGGATGGCACTGTTTTACCTGCTACTCCCAATAGTCAGTTTTTTTACAGTAAAAAGAAAACTCCCTCGACGTTTGTGGAGGAGCTTCCCAGTGGTCTCTCTTAGTTGAGCTTACCTACTTGTTTCTTCCTTTGCTTAATTCTTTGTTTTTGTAACGACTGAATCCCTCTACCCCAGATTTCTATCTCTTCTGGGCTTAGAGATAAGCTAGTTACTGCACCAAAGCTGTAACTTGAATAGGAGTCAACCTATTTGGATTTTTACCAAAATGCTTCCCTCAAATGAATACTAGTTTCTTGTCAGTAACCAGCCATCTTTCCAGGAGACTATGTTTAGGATCAATGTGTGGGTGCTTAGAACCCTCTGCCAAACTACAGCAGTGTTCTCAACCCTTGGCCACAGATTAGAGTCATTTGGTAGAGTTAAAAAACCCTCACGCCTAGGACCCACCCACTTTCAGTTAAACCAGAATCTCTGTGGGTGAGATGCAGGCATCAGAATTTGCTAAGTTCCTATGGTTATTGCAATGTGCAGGCAGGGTTGAGAACCATTTTAGAATAACTTTGCCAATGGCTACTGCTTCTTAACTGCATTTGCAAGACACTTTTTACTATTTTCTTTTTTTTTTATTAAAAAAATTTTTTTAAAACTGGCTTGGCGCCCATAGCACAGTGGTTACAGCACCAGCCGCATGCACTGAGGCTGGCGGGTTCAAACCTGGCCTGGGCCAGCTGAACAATGACATCTGCAACCAAAAAATAACTGGGCATTGTGGCAGGTGCCTGTAGTCCCAGTTACTTAGGACGCTGAGGCAAGAGAATGGTGTAAGACTAAGAGTTGGAGATTGCTGTGAGCTGTGATGCCACGGCACACGACTGAGGGCAACATAGTCAGACTATGTCTCCAAAAAAAAAAAAATAATTTTTTAACATTATTCAAATTAATATGAGAGTATAATATTTAGGTTACATTGTTCTCACTTCCAGGGTAAAGTTCCATTAGTAGAAGAGCCCCCCCCCCAGGGGGCGTGTTATTCACCCTCACAATGTGCATGTTAGATGAAATCCCTCCTCCTGCCCTCCCTCCTTCTGCTTTACGTCCCGCCCTCCCACTTCTGTTTAACCCTGAGCTGGACTATAACAGTGTTCTATTGATCTTAGGAACATGTAATTTTTTTTTTTTTTTTGGCCGGGGCTGGGTTTGAACCCGCCACCTCCGGCATATGGGACCGGCGCCCTACCCGCTGAGCCACAGGCGCCGCCCAGGAACATGTAATTTTTAATGTATTGATTTCATATCAGTTTGGAGTACATTGGATATTTATTTTTCCATTCTTGTGATGCTTTACTAAGAAGAATGTATTTCAACTCCATCCACATAAATGTAAAACATGTAAAGTCTCCATCTTTTTAATGCCTGAATTATTCCATGGTATACAATATACCACAGTTTGTTGGTCCATTCATGTATCCTTAAGTCACCCTCATCTCACTGAGGAAGGAAGGTGCAGGCCATTGTTTTAATTCTTCTGGCATCTAAAATTTATATACATTGCTGGTCTCAGTAGCTTATGCCTGTCATCCTAGCACTTTGGGAGGCCGAGGCAGGTGGATTGGCACTTAGGTTGCTTTCATGACTTGGCAATTACGAATTGAGCTGCAATAAACATTCTAGTGCAAATTTCTTTGTGTTAAAATGATTTTGGTTCTTTTGGGTAGATACCTAGTAATGGGATTGCAGGGTCAAATGGAAGGTCTACATTTAGATATTTGAGGATTCTCCAAAAGGGTTGTTTTAGTTTGCAATTCCACCAGCAGTGTAGAAGTCTTCCCTTCTCTCCACAGCCACACCAGCATCTGGCGTTTTGTGACTTTGTGATAAGGGCTAATCTTGCTGGGTTAGGTGATATCTTAGAGTGGTTTTGATTTGCATTTCTCTGATGATTAAAGACTATGAGCATTTTTTCATATGTTTTTTGGCCATTTGTCTGTCATCCTCGGAGATGTTTCTGTTCAGATCTCTTGCCCACTTATAGAGAGGGTTGTTTGCACTTTTCTTACGCTTAATTTGAGTTCTCTGTAGATTCTAGTTATCTGGCCTTTGTCAGATTCATAACATGCAAAAATCTTCTCCCAGTTTTTACTATTTTCCTTTTCTTTTATGTTCTATGCAAGAGGAGCCTTTGTACTAGCAGAGATTTGAGGGAGAGACAGCAGTTTTTATGTGAGACAGACTTTCTTAATCTCTTGGTTCATCTATTCTGTGTTTCCCCTGTTAATTCCTCCCCTCCCCAAATCCTGGAAAGAGAAACCAAATTCAGAAGCCCAGAGAAAAGGTGACAAGGCCGATGTGTTCTTTTACTTTTTCCCCTCACATGGATGGTATTATATTCATAAATATAAATAAGAGCCAGAAACAGTTTGCTCTGAGGAAACATATTGCTAATCTTTTTATAAATATAGAACATGCAAGTTTAAAAAGCATGTTTCACTCTTTGAATGTCATAGTGCTTTTCAAAAAAAAATAGATAAACTTTTTTTTTTACAGCAGTTTTAGGTTCACAGCAAAACAGAAAATCCAGAGAGCTCCCATACACACCCTTTCCCACCTCCACACAAAGCTGTTGACATCCTGTGTCAGATGGTACATTTGTCACAACTGATGAACCACACTGACACATCACTGTTGCCCATGGTCCATGGTTTACATTATGGTTCACTCTGGTGCTATGAATTCTATGGGTTTGGACAAATGTATAATGCGATGTATCATCCAGAGCAGTTTCAATGTCCTAAAAGCCTTCTGTGCTTCCCCTGTTAACTGCTCCCCTCCCCAATCCTGGAAACTACTGATCTTTTACTGACTCCATAGTCTGGCCTTTTCTGGAATATCATATGGTTGAAATCAGTATGTAGTCTTTTCAGATTAGCTTCTTGTACTTAGTAATGTGCATTTAAGTATTCTCTCTCTCTCGGTCTTTTTTTTTTGAGACAGAGTCTCAAGCTGTCACCCTAGCATGCTGTGGTGTCATAGCTCACAACAACCTCCAACTCTTGGGCTCAAGTGAACTTCTTGCCTTAGTTTTTCTATTTTTAGTATAGACAGGGTCTCGATTTTTGCTCAGGCTGGTCTTGAACCTGTAAGCTCAAGCAATCCACCTTCCCTGGCCTCCCAGAGTACTAGGATGACAGCACCTGGCCTATTGAAATATTTTCTGTGTCTTTTCATGGCTTGATAGCCCATTTCTTTTTATCATTGAAAGAGTTCTAAAATTGCTTGGAAACATGGCATTGGTGCATAGCTTCCCAATGGGAGTTCTTTGAAGATGACCACGGTGACATTCCGGAAAGAGGTCACGTGTTATGCCCAGGAATTCCATAAAGACACACTGCCAAACAAGGTGCATTCACAGCAGAGTCCCTTTATTGAAGAGCTGGCTGGCAGCTGCCTCACAACCAACACAGGGGTTGTGAGGGAAGCCCCAAGTGGGTTGGTCTGCATCCTGGTTGGCACGCAGGCTGCCCCGGTGCATTCAGGTAGGTTAGCAAGCATTGAACAAAAGCAGAATTTTGCATTTAGTTACCCATATATCTTTGTTTCAGTCCTTTTCCCACCTGGTGCTTCTCAAAGGTCAGTCCCGGGGCAGTTGGTAATTCCTGGTCCATTTCTCAGGGAGTTAGTCAAGCAAGAAGGCAGTACTTTCCTGTCTTGGGAGTGAACCGGAGTTACTCCATTTTGCTGAGGGCTTGTGGCCCAGAAATTTGCTAGGAGTCAACTGTTATTTTTCCACCTTCGTCTAGGCCTAATATTCCTCACTGGTTTTAGGATTATAAATCAAATCACTGATTTTATTTTGAATGTGGGTTGCTTGTACTATATCTGATTATGAGCGCAAGCTCCCTGCTGGGTGTTTTTGTAATTTATAAAAGTTATAAAGGAGACACTCTTTGTTTTATTTCAGTGGTATGGGTACACAGATTACACCCCTTCTTCCTTTTTTCTAAAGTTCAAAGTTTAATTTAGACAAGTTCTGCGAGGAGTTTTCTCAGGCTTCAGCTGTGCGTTGACCAGCCAGCTTCCAGTATGTGGCTGGAGCAGGGCATGGTGACTGTTTTGAAAGTGACCTTTGCTTTTCACAGGGCAGTGAAGCTCTCTTTAGCCAGCTGAGAGGAATCCAGGTGAGGGTTCCTTCTACTTTCACTGCTATCGTGTGGTTAGGATGATGGTGCAAAGTTATTTCTACCTTGGTTTGAGGGCCAGGTTCTGATTCTTGATTTAGACTTGATTTTCTTGATCCTTCAGAGAGAAAAGATGTACAGATACAAAAGACTAAACAGAACATGGTTAATTATTCAAGTGGAGATCTTTAGCTTCTTGTAGGTATTTGGTTTGTTGGATTTAATTGTCTATTCTCTCTCCTCTTAGTAATTTTGCATAAAGGCCTGGTCAGTCTGTATGTTTCATATAGAAGTTCTTTTTCACAGAATTCTCAGGGCTTTCATCTGGCTTCTGCATGATCTCAGCCACCTTGCATATGTTTGTGGCTTTCTGTCTTCCTTATATCGACAGAGATGAAGTCAAGGCTGGGTTAGTGTAAGAGAATGAAATCATTTAGCAGTTATTTACAAACATTTACAAGTTCTGGATTTTGAAGCTAAGGTTTATACAATAAGAACATTAGTATTCTTATTTATAAACTTAGCACAGTTCTTAAGATAATACTTAGTTTTAAGAGTTTCTACAGAACTGATCTAAAGTTCTGGGCAACTTAAATGTTCAGATAATATTTCTGAACATCAGTTGGGTGTGGGGCTATTTATGAGGCCATGTAACAGTTACCCTATTTACTGGGAAATTCTTATTTAAGTTTTAATTTTTTCTGAGGTATGTATATAGATGCAGCAGATAACATTTAACATTGCGCAATTTTTTTTTTAGTGTAGTTAACAGGCACTAAGGCACCAAGTGCCTTTGCTCTTAGGGCTTCAGAGCAAATATAATTACTGTACATAATTCTATATTATTTGGCCAGTCTCTTAATCACACTTAACATACTAGTTTAGTAAAACAGTTATGTCTCATTTTATGATCTGAGATTGCAGACAAGGTTGGAATGTAATATAGGTGGGCCACCACCTCTTTTTTCCTTGAATTATTTTTCTAATTTCTCTCTTTACTAAAGACAAATTATAGCAGAACTAACTTAGTTGTTAAAATAAACTGTACCTTTAGTATTCTGGGTCTGATCATTTGCATAAAGTGTAGCAAGAATAATTATTAGTGGGTGGCACCTCTGGCTCAGTGGGTAGCATGCCAGATCCATATACTGAGGGTGGTGGGTTCAAACCCAGCCCTGGCCAAACTGCAACAAAAAATAGCCAGGCATTGTGGCAGGTGCCTGTAGTCCCAGCTACCCAGGAGGCTGAGGTAAGAGAATCTCCTAAGCCCAGGAGTTGGAGGTTGCTGTGAGCTGTGGTACCATGGCACTCTACTGAGGGCAATAAAGTGAGACTCTGTCTCTAAAATAAATAAATAAATAAATAATTAGTAGTCATCTAGGCTTTTCTTTTTTTTTTTTTTTTAAATTTGCTTTGCTGGAAGTTTTTATAAGGAATCTCAGGTTAGACTTAAAAGCCTTCTACGAGCTCAGGTTACATCTGTGTCATTCCATACCTATATATATTGGGTAAATTTCTCTTTTCTTGAGGTCCCCAAGCACATTTCAATTCTCACACCCATCAGAAAGTGAACTTTGTTACTTACCACAGATCAGGAAATGTTACTGATGGGTATCTGGCCAGTTTTTTCAAAGGGTTCTTTTATTGGCTTTATAAAGTCAATCTTCATTCCTTTATGCAGTCTGGACACCTCTGGAAATGCTATTTCAGTCAAAGCCTTGGTAAAATAACCAGTGTCTTTATCATGTTCTGTGGAACAAAACAGATTCTTATTGAACTTATGCAAATAACTGTATTGTCAGAAATTAAGAATACTTACAATGGGGCAGCACCTGTGGCTCAAAGAGTAGAGTGCTGGCCCCATATGCCGAGGGCGGTGGGTTCAAGCCCAGCCCTGACCAAAAACTGCAAAAAGAAAAATACTTACAATGGCTTTTTAATTCCAGAGAAATCAAGGAGGAGAGAGAAAAAATTAAATGTTTCAAATTCTGTCTATAACATACATTGCTGAAAGTTACAAATAGAGTAAGAGACAGAATATGGTGTTTTTTGACTTCTGGAAAACAGAACACAGAGGATCAGCAATGTTTCAAACAAAAAACAATAAAAAGTTAACCCAGTTTCACGTAACTGATTTCTGTTCTGTTTGAAGCTAGGTTAGCAATACTCATGGACATATTAACTTTTTAATTAAAGTTCTAGAAGTTTGCTTTTAGTTCAAAGGTATTTAATTTTCAAAGATGTCAGAAATTTGAATTCAAGAGAATTCATCAGTCTCTCTTAATATTTATTTGAAGGGGGGCGGCGCCTGTGGCTCAAGGAGTAAGACATTGGTCCCATATGCCGGAGGTGGCGGGTTCAAACCCAGCCCCGGCCAAAAAAACCCACAAAATATATATATATATATATATTTATTTGAAGGACAAATTTTGGATTCAGTTAGTTACAAAAAACACTTTTTGAGATTAGATAATATACATTAACACAGACTAATATTTTATAATATTGGAATATGCATATAAATGTAATTTATATAAAATTAATTACCATTTCATATTTGACAACATTTCCTATATATTTTTGATATGCCAAATAAATCTAATATGTCTTTTCAAAAATTTCAAATTTAGAGTTTTGATTTTGGAAGATTTGTTAAATATCAGAGGCTTAAAATACTTGTTTAAACAAGACTACAAGTTAAAAGATTTTGAAGGCAATACATAGTCAAGTGGATTACATGCAAATTCCTTCACAAATTTCCTTTTATGAGCTTCCATTTTTCTTTCTAATTTGTTTTACTCTCAAAACCCCATTTTTTACAAAACCTGATTGTAGTGTACTATGAAATTAATTATTCAGTTGGCTAGACTGATAACACAGGGGTTCAGAGAGCAGCCCTGAGTGCTTAAGGGGTCGGGTTTTTAAGGCTTGGTCTGCATCCTGGTTGGCACGCAGGCTGCCCGGGTGCATCCGGGTAGGTTAGCAAGCATTGTACAGAAGCAGAATTTTGTGTTTAGTTAGCCATATATTTTTGTTTCAGTCCTTTTCCCACCTGGCATTTCTCAAAGGTACAGGGGGCAGTTGGTACTTCCCAGTCCGTTTCTCAGGAAGTTAGTCAAGCAAGAAGTCAGTGAGTACTTTCCCATCTATCTTGGAAGTGAACCAGACTTACTCCATTTTGCTGAGGGCTTGCGGCCCAGAAACTTGCCAGGAGTCAACTGTTATTTTTCCACCTTAGTCTAGGCCGAGTAGTATGTAGCATGTTTTCTAGGATAAATTTGCAAACTTAATTGTCAGCCCTCATATATCTTCTTTGGTGATGCATCCTTTTAGGTCTTTTGCCCATTTTGAATTGGGTTGTTTGTTTTCCTATTGTTGAGTTTTAAAAGCTTTTTGTGTATTTTGCATAATAGTTCTTTATGAGATTTGTCTTTTGCAAATATTTTCTCCCAGTCTGTGGCTTCTCTTCTTATTTTCTTGGCATTGGTCAAGAGATATTTTAGTTTCAATAAATGTCAGTTTATCAATTATTTCTTTAATAAATCGTGCCTCTGGTGGTGTATCTTAGACAGTCATTGCTATACCCAATGTCATCTAAGTTTTCTTTTACGTTACCTTCTAAGAGTTTTATGGTTTTGCATTTTTACATTTAGGTTTCTGACTGTTCTGAGTTCACTTTTGTGTAGAGTGCAAGGTCTGTGTCCTGGTTCATTCCTTTTATTTGAATGTCCAGTTGTTTCAACACCATATGTATTGCCTTTGCTCCTTTGTAAAAGATCTGTTGACTATATATATGTAAATCTACGTGTTCTCTGTTCTGTCTATTGATTTGTCAATTTTCTTTCTTTTTTTTTTTTTAATAGAGAAGGGGTCTCCCTCTTGTTCAGGTTGGTCTCGAATTCCTGAGCTCAAGTGATCTGCCTGTCTTGGCAGAGTGCTGGGATTACAGGCAGGAGCCACCGTGTCTGGACTTTATTTTTGATTTGTCTGTTATTTCAATAATATATTACTGTCTTATTTCCTGTAGTGTCAGAGCAAGTCTAGAATTTAGACAGTGTTGATCCTCCAACTTCCTTCTATATTAAGTTATCTATTCTGGGTCTCTTGCCTCTCCATATAAAATTTTGAATCAGTTTGTTGATACCCACAAAATAACTTGCTATAATTTAACTGATATTGTGTTGAATCTATAGATCAAATTAGGAACAACTGACTTTTAAAATCTTTTTTCTTTTGAAGCACAGCAACAATACCTCAAGAACTGACATCTTGACAATACTGAGTCTTTCTGTCCATGAACATAGAACATTCTTCCATTTATTTAGTTCTTTGATATCTTTCATCAGAGTTTTATAGTTTTTCTCATGTAGGTTTTATACATATTTTGTTAGATTTACACGCAAGTATTTCATTGTGGTCACTGTTAATGTAATGTAAATGTTAATGTAAATGTAATGTAAATGTTAATAGAAATCGTAATATGTGTTTAATTTCGAATTTTACATGTTCATTACAGCCATACAGGAAAATGATTGATTTTTTTTGTACATTAACTTTGTATTCTGAAATCTTGCTATAACACTCTAGGAGTATTTTTTTGTCATTTTTTCTGATTTTTCTACATAAGCAACTATGCAAACAAACAGGTGTGAGCCACTGCACCTGGCTCCCTCTTTTATTTCTAATATTAGTAATTTGTTTTTTCTCTGTTTTTTTTTTCCTTAGTTAGAATTCATTTTTTTTTCTGAGACAGAGTCTCACTATGTTGCTCTCTGTAGAGTGCTATTGCCTCAAGAAGCTTTTGATTTATTTTATTTTATTTTTTGCCTCCTAATCCCATGACCCTTTAATACAGTTCCTCATGTTGTGGTGATCCCAAACTATAAAATTATTTTTGTTGCTACTTTATAAATGTAATTTTTCTACTGTTACAAATTGTAATGTAAATATTTGATATGCAAGATGTATTTTCATTGTTACAAAGGGATCACGACCCACAGGTTGAGAACCGCTGCTCTAGGCTGTCTATTCCTCTTAAATTATTTCTGCGTGGAAGCTTTTTAGTTCTTTTTAAAAGTCCCATTTGTATATGGCAGGCACCTATTGTCCCAGCTACTTGGAAGGCTACAGCAAGAGAATCACTTAAGCCCAAGAGTTTGAGTTTGCTGTGAGCTGTGACACCACAGCACTCTACTGAGGGTGACATAATGAGACTCTGTCTCAAAAAAAAAAAAATCCCATTTGTTTATTTTGCATTTGCTTTTATGGTTCTTTTTTTTTTTTTAATTTACTTTTATTGTTAAATCATAGCTGTGTACATTAGTGCAATCAAGGGGTACAATGTGTGGGTTTCATATACAATCTGAAATATATTCTCATCAAACTATTCAATGTAGCCTTCATGGCATGTTCTTAGTTACTGTATGTAGGCATTTGTATTCTGCATTTAGTAAGTTTTGCCTGTACCCATTCTAAGATGCACTGTAGATGTGGCACCATTCCATTACCCTCCCTCCACCAAAACCACCCCCCTCCAAGGAAGGGCCTTCCTTGGCCCTTTCCCCATAGTCTTGTGCTATAGTTGGGTTGTAGTCTTCATGTGAAAGCTATAATTTAGCTTCATAGTAGGGCTGAGTACATTGGATACTTTTTCTTCCATTCCTGAGATACTTTGCTAAGAAGAATATGTTCTAGCTCCATCCATGTAAACATGAAAGAGGTAAAGTCTCCATCTTTCTTTAAGGCTGCATAATATTCCATGGTATACATGTACCACAATTTGCTAGTCCATTCGTGGGTTGATGGGCACTTGGGCTTCTTCCATGACTTAGCAATTATGAATTGGGTTGCAATAAACATTCTGGTACAGATGTCTTTGTTATATTGTGATTTTTGGTCTTCTGGGTATAAACCTAGGAAGGGAATTATAGGACCGAATGGCAGGTCTATTTTTAGGTCTCTAAGTATTCTCCAAACATCCTTCCAGAAGGAATGAATTAGTGTGCATTCCCACCAGCAGTGTAGAAGTGTGCCCTTTTCTCCACATCCACGCCAACATCTCTGGTTTTGGGATTTTTTTTTGGGGGGGGGATAATGTATTTCTTTATATATATATATATATATATATATATATATATATATATATTTTTTTTTTTTTTTTTTTTTTTTTTTTAGGTGGCATGACCCAGATTATACTTTTTTTTTTTTTATTGTTGGGGATTCATTGAGGGTGCAATAAGCCAGGTTACACCGATTGCAATTGTTAGGTAAAGTTCCTCTTGCAATCATGTCTTGCCCCCATAAAGTGTGACACACACCAAGGCCCCACCCACCTCCCTCCTTCCCTCTGTTTCCCCCCCCATAACCATAATTCTCATTAATTGTCCTCATATCAAAATTGAGTACATAGGATTCATGCTTCTCCATTCTTGTGATGCTTTACTAAGAATAATGTCTTCCACGTCCATCCCGTTAATATGAAGGATGTAAAGTCTCCATTTCTTTTAATGGCTGAATAGTATTCCATGGTATACATATACCACAGCTTGTTAATCCATTCCTGGGTTGGTGGGCATTTAGGCTGTTTCCACATTTTGGCGATTGTAAATTGAGCTGCAAGAAACAGTCTAGTACAAGTGTCCTTATGATAAAAGGATTTCTTTCCTTCTGGGTAGATGCCCAGTAATGGGATTGCAGGATCAAATGGGAGGTCTAGCTTGAGTGCTTTGAGGTTTCTCCATACTTCCTTCCAGAAAGGTTGTACTAGTTTGCAGTCCCACCAGCAGTGTAAAAGTGTTCCCTTCTCTCCACATCCACGCCAGCATCTGCAGTTTTGAGATTTTGTGATGTGGGCCATTCTCACTGGGGTTAGATGATATCTCAGGGTTGTTTTGATTTTCATTTCTCTAGTAGATAGAGACGATGAACATTTTTTCATGTGTTAGCCATTCGTCTGTCGTCTTTAGAGAAAGTTCTATTCATGTCTCTTGCCCATTGATATAAGGGATTGTTGGCTTTTTTCATGTGGATTAATTTGAGTTCTCTATAGATCCTAGTTATCAAGCTTTTGTCTGATTGAAAATATGCAAATATCCTTTCCCATTGTGTAGGTTGTCTCTTTGCTTTGGTTATTGTCTCCTTAGCTGTACAGAAGCTTTTCAGTTTAATGAAGTCCCATTTGTTTATTTTTGCTGTTGTTGCAATTGCCATGGCAGTCTTCTTCATGAAGTCTTTTCCCAGGCCAAAATCTTATAGTGTTTTTCCTAGGCTTTCTTGGAGGATTTTTATTGTTTAATGCCTTAAGTTTAAGTCCTTTATCCATCTTGAATCAATTTTTGTGAGGGGGGAAAGGTGTGGGTCCAGTTTCAGTCTTTTACATGTAGACATCCAGTTCTCCCAACACCATTTATTGGATAGGGAGTCTTTCCCCCAAGGTATGTTCTTGTTTGGTTTATCAAAGATTAGGTGGTTGTAAAATGTTAGTTTCATTTCTTGGTTTTCAATTCGATTCCAAGTGTCTATGTCTCTGTTTTTGTGCCAGTACCATGCTGTCTTGAGCACTATGGCTTTGTAGTACAGACTAAAATCTGGTATGCTGATGCCCCCAGCTTTATTTTTGTTACAGAGAACTGCCTTAGCTATGCGGGGTTTTTTCTGGTTCCATACAAAACGCAGAATCATTTTTTCCAAATCTTGAAAGTACGATGTTGGTATTTTGATAGGAATGGCATTGAATAGGTAGATTGCTTTGGGAAGTATAGACATTTTAACAATGTTGATTCTTCCCATCCATGAGCATGGTATGTTCGTCCATTTGTTAATATCCTCTGCTATTTCCTTTCTGAGGATTTCATAGTTTTCTTTATAGAGGTCCTTCACCTCCTTCGTTAGGTATACTCCTAGGTATTTCATTTTCTTTGAAACTATGGTGAAGGGAGTTGTGTCCTTAATTAGCTTCTCATCTTCACTGTTATTGGTGTACACAAAGGCTACTGACTTGTGGACATTGATTTTATATCCTGAAACATTACTGTATTTTTTGATGACTTCTAGGAGTCTTGTGGTTGAGTCTTTGGGGTTCTCTAAGTATAAGATCATGTCGTCAGCAAAGAGGGAGAGTTTGACCGCCTCTGCTCCCATTTGGATTCCCTTTATTTCCTTGTCTTGCCTAATTGTATTAGCTAGAACTTCCAGCACTACGTTGAATAGTAAAGGTGACAGAGGACAACCTTGTCTGGTTCCGGTTCTAAGAGGAAAAGCTTTCAGTTTTACTCCATTCAGTAAAATATTGGCTGTGGGTTTGTTATAGATAGCTTGAATCAGTTTTAGAAATGTGCCACCTATGCCTATACTCTTCAGTGTTCTAATTAGAAAAGGATGCTGGATTTTATCAAACGCTTTTTCTGCATCTATTGAGAAGATCATGTGATCTTTATTTTTGCCTCTGTTAGTATGGTGGATAACGTTTATAGACTTGCGTATGTTAAACCAGCCTTGCATCCCTGGGATGAAGCCTACTTGATCATGATGAATGACTTTTTTGATGATAAGCTGTAATCTATTGGCTAGGATTTTGTTGAGAATTTTTGCGTCTATGTTCATGAGTGAGATTGGTCTGAAATTCTCCTTTTTGTTTGGGTCTTTTCCTGGTTTTGGTATCAGGGTGATGTTTGCTTCATAGAATGTGTTGGGGAAGATTCCTTCTTCCTCAATTTTTTGGAATAATTTCTGCAATATAGGAATAAGCTCTTCCTTGAAGGTTTGATAGAATTCTGGAGTGAAGCCATCTGGACCAGGGCATTTTTTGGTTGGAAGATTTTTTATTGTTTCTTTGATCTCAGTGCTTGAAATTGGTCTGTTCAGGAGCTCTATTTCTTCCTGGCTGAGTCTAAGGAGAGGGTGTGATTCCAAATATTGATCCATTTCTTTCACATTGTCAAATTTCTGGGCATAGAGTTTCTGGTAGTATTCAGAGATGATCTCTTGTATCTCCGTGGGATCAGTTGTTATTTCCCCTTTATCATTTCTGATTTAGGTTACTAGAGATTTTACTTTTCTATTCTTCGTTAGTCTGGCCAATGGTTTATCTATTTTATTTATTTTTTCAAAAAACCAACTCCTTGTTTCATTAATTTTCTGAATGATTCTTTTGTTTTCAATTTCATTGATCTCTGATTTGATTTTGAATATTTCTTTTCTTCTACTGAGTTTAGGCTTAGATTGTTCTTCTTTTTCCAATTCCATAAGATCTCTTGTGAGATTGTTGATGCGCTCTCTTTCTGTTTTTCGAATGTAGGCATCTAAAGCGATGAATTTTCCTCTCAAAACTGCTTTTGCAGTATCCCACAGGTTTTGGTAGCTTGTGTCTTCATTGTTGTTATGCTCAAGGAAGTTAATGATTTCCTGTTTTATTTCTTCCTGCACCCATCTGTCATTCAACAGAAGATTGTTTAGTTTCCATGCCTCTGGGTGGGGTCGAGCATTTTTGTTAGAGTTGAGTTCCACCTTTAGTGCTTTATGGTCTGAGAAGATACAAGGTAAAATTTCAATTCTTTTGATTCTGTTGATATTTGTTTTGTGTCCCAGGATATGATCAATTTTGGAGAATGTTCCATGGGGTGATGAGAAGAATGTATATTCTTTATCTTTGGGATGGAGTGTTCTATATGCGTCTATCAAGCACAGTTGTTCTAGGGTCTCATTTAAATCTCTTATATCTTTGCTTAAATTCTGTTTAGAGGATCTGTCCAGCTCTGTAAGAGGAGTGTTAAGGTCCTCTGTTATTATGGTATTGTCAGATATCATATTGCTCAGACTGAGTAAGGTCTGTTTTAAGACTCTGGGAGCATTTACATTGGGTGCATAGATATTTAGAATTGAAATGTCTTCTTGTTGTATTTTTCCCTTGACCAATATAAAGTGACCATCTTTGTCTTTTTTGACTTTAGTTGCTTTAAATCCACATGTATCTGAAAATAAGATTGCAACTCCTCTTTTCTTCTGAATTCCATTTGCCTGAAAAATTGTCTTCCAACCCTTGACTCGGAGCTTTAATTTGTCTTTTGAAGCCAGGTGTGTTTCTTGCAGACAGCAAATGGATGGCTTGTGTTTTTTAATCCAGTCAACCAATCTATGTCTCTTCAGTGGGGAATTCAAGCCATTAACATTTATTGAGAGAATTGATAAGTGTGGTAGTATTCTATTCGTCTTATTTGGTGAGAGTCCATTGCTTAGTTTTATCTTTTGCATCGGTGTGGAGGTTTGGTTCTGTCCTTTAATTTCTGAGTTCTTACTTTGCTGCTGATCCATTGTGGTGGTCAGTGTGCAGAATAGGTTGAAGTATTTCCTGTAGAGCTGGTCTTGTTGTGGCGAATTTCCTCAATGTTTGTATATCCGTAAATGATTTGATTTCTCCGTCAATTTTGAAGCTTAGCTTAGCAGGGTACAGAATTCTGGGCTGGAAATTGTTCTGTTTAAGTAGATTAAAGGTAGATGACCATTGTCTTCTTGCTTGGAAAGTCTCATTAGAGAAGTCTGTGGTCACTCTGATGGATTTGCCCCTGTAGGTCAACTGGCGCTTACTCCTGGCAGCTTGCAGAATCTTTTCTTTTGTCTTGACTTTGGACAGGTTCATCACAATGTGTCTTGGAGAAGCTCGGTTAGAGTTGAGGTGACCTGGGGTCCGATAGCCCTCTGAAAGCAGTGTGTCAGAATCTTTGGTGATATTTGGGAAATTTTCTTTTATAATATTCTCTAGTATGGCTTCCATTCCTCTGGGGCATTCTTCTTCCCCTTCTGGAATTCGTATAACTCGTATGTTGGAACACTTCATAAAGTCCCATAATTCTGACAGTGAACGTTCTGCTTTCTCTCTCTTCTTTTCTGCCTCTTTTACTATCTGAGTTATCTCAAAAACTTTGTCTTCTACCTCTGAAATACTTTCTTCTGCATGGTCTAACCTGTTGCTGATACTTTCCGTGCGTCTTTAAGTTCCCTGATTGACTGTTTCATTTCCTTCAGCTCTGCTATATCCTTTTTATATTCTTCATATCGTTCATCTCTGATTTGATTCTGTTTTTGGATTTCCTTTTAGTTATTTTCCACTTTATTAGCAGTTTCCTTCATTGTTTCCATCATTTCTTTCATTGTTTTCAACATGTGTATTCTAAATTCCCTTTCTGTCATTCCTAACATTTCTGTATAGGTGGAATCCTCTGCAGTAGCTACCTCATGGTCCCTTGGTGGGGTTGTTCTGGACTGGTTCTTCATGTTGCCTGGAGTTTTCTGCTGATTCTTCCTCATGGGTGATTTCTTTTATCTGTTTCCTTGCCCTAATTTTCCTTTCACTTCCTCTTGCTCTTTAAGTTCTCGTGCCTGTGGACTAAGGGTTACAGGACCAGAAGGGTGAGAAGGTTTAAGAGCAAAAAAGGGATGAAAGAAAGGAGGACTGAGTGATAAGAAAAAGAAAAAAAGAAAAATAGAGAAAGGAGAGGGGGTGGGTAAAAGGAATATTGATACAAAGAAGAGAGGCACAGAAAGAGGGAGACAGGAGCAACATAGGTGTATAGTCAGGTACTTTGAGCCAACCTCTGGAGGTGCCAAATTGAGTGGTTCCTTTGAGGTTAGCAGCTCTTTGCTAACCTGATCAGACACAGTACCCCACCTCCACCAAGTAGAGAGGAAAGACAAAAATGCTATAAATCGAACCAAAACAAGCAAACAGAAAACTTTACGGGATAAAATTGGCTGGAAAAACCAAATAATAGTGGTAGAAACACTGACAAAAATGACGTTCTAATTATTGAAATAGGCAGGAATGGGAAATTATAATTAAACTAGAAAAATTGAGAAAGAAAAAGGATCTGTATGGAAAAGGTTGAACTTAAAAAACAAAACAACAATCCACAACATCAAAATAAACAAAAAAAACAACCAAACCAAAAAAAAAACACAACCAAAAACAAAGCGGTATGTATATGTTATTGAATATTGTCTGGGCAACACGTGGTCTTCTGGGGTATGAGATGTTAATCACAGTTCTGATACGACTGGAGGCTGCTAGTTTCTCAAACCCCAGCAGGTAGACACCCTAAATCTCTCTTCAGCCCACTTAAAAGGCACTTTGAACTTGTTCAGTTACTGAGCAGAAGCTTTCTCAGGGAAGTGCTTATCGCTGGAATCACTGCTGAAGTGGCTATCCACTTACCCTGTGTGTCAAAACTGGTCTCCCTCTGCCCCCGAGGGTTAGGGCTGCAAGGTGCCTCAGACCCCGCCCTTAGGCTACTTGGTCACTGGATTACCAGCTCCCACCCAATTCCAGCTCTGCGACCCTGAGGGCGGAGCTTGCCGGGGCAGATCGCTCACAATGTCTGCCTGTGACCCAGAGCCAAACACTATTAGCTCCGTCTGGCTCAGCGGCTCAGACTGGGGCCCTAGACAAAGGCCAAAGTTCTCCGCACTCCCGCTCAGGCTCTCCCCAAGGCAGTTCAGCTGAGTGCCAAGTCCAAAGACACCAAAACAGTTCACAGGTAAGGCCTTTCTGGTTTGCAGTTTCGCTGCTACTGAACTTACAGTTTCGGGCGGGTTTAGAGGTGAACACATGCGACCACTTGCCGGTTTTCCACTGTTTTAGTCCTCCTCTTGGGGTCCAGAAGTCTCTCGCTGACTCCCTGTATCCTCTCAGGGGTGATGATAGGCAGATCCCACCAGCCAGAGATGCCTGGAGTCCTATATCCCCAGACTCAGGTGCCCAGATGCAAGGAAGCTGTTACTTGGCTGCCATCTTGCTCCGCCTCTTGGTTTTGGGATTTTGTTATGTGGGCTACTCTTCCTGGGGTTAGATGATGTCTCAAAGTAGCTTTGATTTGCATTTTTCTGATGATTAAGGATGATGAGCTATTTTTCATGTGTTTGTAGATTTTGCATCTGTCTTCTTTAGAGAAGTTTCTCTTCAAGTCTCTTGCACACCCTGAGATGGGGTCACGTGTTCTTTTCTTTCTTTTTTTTTTTTTTTTGTAGAGACAGAGTCTCACTGTACTGCCCTCTGGTAGAGTGCCATGGCATCACACGGCTCACAGCAACCTCTAACTCTTGGGCTTACGCGATTCTCTTGCCTCAGCCTCCCAAGCAGCTGGGACTACAGGCACCCGCCACAACGCCTGGCTATTATGTGTTCTTCTTTTTTTTTTTATTACATGTTATTTTCTTGCTAATACGTTTGAGTTCTCTGTGGATTCTGGTTATTAGACCTTTATCAGAGGTTTAACCTGCAAATATTTTCTCCCATTCTGAGGGCTGTCTGCTTGCTGTACTTACTATGTTTTTGGCTGTGCAGAAGATTTTTAGTTTGATCAGGTCCCAGTAGTGTATTTTTGATACTGCTTCAATTGCCTGGGGAGTCCTCCTCATAAAATATTCACCCAGGCCGATTCCTTCAAGAGTTTTCCCTGCACTTTCTTCAAGTATTTTTATAGTTTCATGTCTTAAGTTTAAATCTTTTACCTAGTGAGAGTCCATCTTAGTTAATGGTGAAAGGTGTGGGTCCAGTTTCAGTCTTCTACAGGTTGCCAGCCAGTTTACCCAGCACCATTTGTTAAATAGGGAATCTTTTCCCCACTGAATGTTTTTAATTGGCTTGTCAAAGATCAAATAACGGTAAGTAGCTGGATCCATCTCTTGGTTCTCTATTATGTTCCAGACATCTACTTCTCTGTTTTTGTGCCAGTACCATGCTGTTTTAATCACTATCGATTTATAGTATAGTCTCAGGTCTAGTAGTGTGATTCCTCCTGCTTTGTTTTTATTGCTGAGTAATGTTTTGGCTATTCGAGGTTTTTTCTGATTCCATATAAAATGAAGTATTATTTTTCCAAAATCTTTAAAATATGACAATGGAGCTTTAATAGGAATTGCTTTAAATTATATATTGCTTTGGGTAATTTGGACATTTTAACACTGTTGATTCTTTCCAGCCATGAGCATGTATGTTTTTCCATTTGTTAACATCTTCGGCTATTTCTTTTCTTAAAGTTTCATAGTTCTCTTTGTAGAGATCTTTCACATCCTTTGTTAGGTATACTCTCAAATATTTCATCTTCTTTGGCACTACTGTTAAAGGGATAGAGTCCTTGACTGTTTTTTCAGCTTGGTTATTGTTGGTATATATAAAGGCCACAGATTTATGGGTGTTGATTTTGCAGCCTGAGACATTTCTGTATTCCTTGATCACTTCTAAAAGTTTTGTAGTAGAATCCCTAGTGTTTTCCAGATATATGATCATATCATCTGCGAAGTGTGAAAGTTTGAACTCTTCTGACCCTATGTGGATACCCTTGATCGCCTTTTCTTCCCTAATTGCAATGGGTAAAACTTCCATGACAATGTTAAAGAGCAATGGAGACAATGGGCGACCTTGCCTGGTTCCTGATCTAAGTGGAAATGATTTCAATTTAACTCCATTCAGTATGATATTGGCTGTGGGTTTGCTGTAGATGGCCTCTATCAATTTAAGAAATGTCCCTTCTATACCCATTTTCTTAAGTGTTCTGATCATGAAGGGATGCTGGATATTATCAAAAGCTTTTTCTGCATCAATTGAGAGAATCATGTGGTCCTTATTTTTTAGTTTGTTTATGTGTTGAATTACATTTATAGATTTATGTATATTGAACCAGCCTTGAGACCCTGGGATAAATCCGACTTGGTCATGGTGTATAATTTTTTTGATGTGTTGTTGGATTCTGTTTGTTAGGATCTTATCGAGTATTTTAGCATCAATATTCATTAGTGATATTGGTCTATAATTTTCTTTTCTTGTTGGGTCTTTCCCTGGTTTGGGGATCAAGGTGATGTTTGCTTCGTAGAATGTGTTGGGTAATATTCCTTCTTTTTCTATATTTTGGAAGAGGTTTAGTAATATAGGTACTACCCTGTTTCCCTGAAAATAAGACATCCTCTGAAAATAAGACCTACTTACAGGAAAGATAAGACGTCCCCTGAAAATAAGACCTAGCGCATCTTTGGGAGCACACCTTAAAATAAGACACTGTCTTATTTTCGGGGAAACAGGGTAGTTCTTCTTTAAATGTTTGGTAGAATTTTGACGTAAAGCTATCTGGTCCTGGGCTGTTCTTTTTAGAGAGATTTTGTATAGTTGATGCTATTTCAGAACTTGATATAGGCCTGTTCAACATTTCCACTTTATTCTGGCTAAGTCTTGGTAGATGGCGTACTTCTAGGTATTGGTCAATTTCTTTCAGATTTTCATATTTCTGAGAGTAGAGTTTCTTGTAGTTAAGGATTTTTTTTGTAGTTAATCCTTTCGTTAAGGATTTTTTTAATTTCTGAGGGGTCTGTTATTTCATCATTACCATTACTTATTGATGAAATTGGAGATTTGACTCTTTTTTTCCTGGTTAGGTTGGCCAAAGGTTTATCTATTTTATTGATCTTTTCAAAAAACCAACTTTTCGATTTATTGATCTGTTGTATAATTCTTTTGTTTTCAATTTCATTTAATTCTGCTCTGATTTTGGTTATTTCTTTTCTTCTGCTGGGTTTGGGGTTGGAGTGTTCTTCCTTCTCCAGTTGCTTGAGATGTCCCATTAAGTTATTAACTGCCTCTCTTTCTGTTTTCTTGAGGAAGGCTTGCAGTACTATAAATTTCCCTCTGAGGACTGCCTTTGCAGTATCCCAGAGGTTCTGGTAATTCGTGTCTTGATTGTTGTTTTATTCCAAAAATTTGGTGATTTCCTTCTTAATCTCGTCTATGTCCCATCTATCCTTCGGCATAAGGTTGTTTAGCTTCCATGTTTTTGTATGGGTATGCAGGTTCCTGTTGTTATTGAGTTCAACTTTTATTCCATGATGGTCTGAGAAGATGCAAGGAATAATTTCTATTTTTTGTTAATTTGCTGAGGTTAGATTTGTGGCCTAGGATGTGGTCGATTTTGGAGTATGTTCCATGGGCTGATAAGAAGAACATGTATTTGGTTTTGTTGGGATGAAATGTTCTGTAGATGTCTGTTAAATTCAGATGTTGAATCGTTGAGTTTAAATCTAAGATTTCTTTGCTTAGCTTCTTTTTGGAGGATCTATCCAGCACTGCTAAAGGGGTGTTAAAATCTCCCACTACTATGGAACTGGAGTAAATCAAGTTGCTCACGTCTGTTAGAGTTTCTCTTATAAATTGAGGTGCGTTGTGGTTTGGTGCATAAATATTAATAATAGAGATCTTATCATATTGAGTATTACCTATAACAAATATGAAGTTTCCATCCTTATCCTTATTTATTTTGGTTGGTTTAAAGCCTATTGTGTCTGCGATCAGGATTGCAACGCCTGCTTTTTCCTGCTTTCCATTTGCCTGTAATATAGATGACCATCCCTTCACCTTGAGTCTATATTTGTCTTTTAGTGTAAGATGCGATTCTTGTATGCAGCAGATATCTGGCTTGAGTTTTTGTATCCAGTCAGCCAACCTGTGTCTCTTTGGAGGACAGTTTAAACCATTCACATTAATTGAGAATAGTGATAAGCCTTTCAAGAGTCCAGTGGACATTTTTAATCCTTTTGCAACTGTTGAAGTTGGAATTTGATCAAAATTTTCTGGGTGGGTTTACTTTTGTGGTGGAGGATTACACTGGTCTTTATGGAGGATAGGTCTGAGAATATCCTGGAGAGCTGGTTTAGTTATGGCAAATTTCTTCAACATGTGAATGTCATTGAAGTATTTAATTTTTCTGTCATAAATGAAACTCAGTTTAGCTGGGTTTAGGATCCTGGGTTGAAAGTTATTTTGTTTTAGGAGATTAAAAGTGGGTGACTATCCTCTTCTAGCTTGAAAGGTTTCAGCAGGGAGATCTGCAGTTATTCTAATATTCTTCCCTTTTTAGGTAATGGTTTTCTTTCGTCTGGCTGCTTTCAGAATTTTCTCCTTTATTTTAACTTTAGTGAAATTGATTATGATGTGTTTGGGTGATGTCTTATTCAGGTTGAGTCGTTCTGGAGTTCTGAAACTATCTGCTATCTGAATTTCAGAATCTCTTGGCATGTCTGGGAAGTTGTCCTTCATAATCTCACGGAGAAGAGACTCTGTGCCTTCTTAAGCCACTTGGTCACTTTCGGGGATCCCTATAAGACGAACATTGGTTTTCTTCGAATTATCCCAGAGCTCTCTGAGAGAGTGATGTGTTTTTGCCCTCCATTTCTCTTCCTCTTTGAGAGTTTGAGAGTGTTCGAAAGCTTTGTCTTCAATGTCAGAAATCCTTTCTTCTGCTTGCTCCATTCTGTTACTGAGGGATTCTACTGTGTTTCTCAGATCTTTGAGGGCTGCAACTTCTTGTCTCAATGTGTCAAAATCTTTGGTCATTTGGTCTTTGAATTTGTTGAATTCTTGAGATATCTTTTGGGTTACTGCTTGGAGTTCTAATTCAATCTTATTTGCTATCCAGATTCTGAATTTGATTTCTGACATCTCAACTATTTGTTTGTGCATGGGATGTTGTGGTGTGTCTGCCCCATTGATCCTTGGGGGAGTTGATCTACTCTGATTATTCATATTGCCAGAGTTTTTCTGTTGATTTTGCCTCATGATTGTTTTTCACCATTGCCTCTGGCCGTCCTCAGAGTTGGGGAGGTGTCTCTCCAAGATTAGACTCCAGCGGAATCACTCTATTGTTGCTTGATCTTTGTAGGTAGTGACCCTGTGTAGTTCCTCTTGGGCTGCTTCAGCTAGGGAGTTCTGGTTGTGGAAGCAATGCTGGCGTGTGACACACCCAGATCCAGCAACAGGGTGGGAGGTGGCGCACATGGTTCTGGGAGTGCCTGGCACCCAGTGACTTTGGCACAGAGAGCCCAAGGGTCTAGCAGTCTCTAGCCAGGAGAAGGGCTCTGCACAGAGGCAGGGAGGGCTCCAGAGGGCACGCAGCTACCAGAGTCCCTGGGCAGACAAGTGGGCAAGTTTGGAGGCTGGGAGGACACAAGAGGGAGGATGCAGGGTTGCATGGTTCCTGCAGTTCCTGGTCAGGGCATGGGGAGGCCCAGTTGGTGCGGGGTCGTGGCACAGATCTTATGGACGTCCAGGCATCACCAAGCCCAGGAGTTTGAGGTTGCTATGGGCTGTGACGTCACAGCACTCTACCCAGGGCAACAGCCCTAGCCTCCATTGTGCCAAAACCGTCTCACTCTGCCCCTAAGGCAGCTCTGTCCCACCTTTAGGCTGCTGAGTCACTAGGTTATTAGGTCCCACACAATCTTTGCTCTGGGACCCTAAGGGCGGACCTTGCCGGGGCAGTTCTCTCACACAATGGCTCCTTGCAGCCCAGCTCAGTGGCTCTGTCTGGGGCCCCAGACAATGCTCAAAGTTCTCTGCACTCCTGCTCAAGCTCTCCCCAAGGCAATTCAATTGAGTGCCAAGTCCAGAAACACTGAAAGAGTTCACAGGTAAGGCCTTTCCGGTTGCAGTCTCACTGCTGCTTGTACTTACGGTTGCCGGCATGATTAGGTCGATCGAACACATGCAACCACTTGCCAGTTTCCCACTGTTTTTGTCCTCCTCTTGGGGTCCAGAAGTCCCTTGCTGACTCCCTGTATCCTCAAAGGGATGATTATAGGCAGATCCCACCAGTCAGAGATGTCTGGAGTCTTATCTCCCCAGACTCACCGTGCCCAGTTGCAGGGAAGCTGTTACTCGGCCTGATTTTTTTGATATCCCCTACTAATTTCCTGTTTCAATTTCATTGATCTCTGCTATGCTTTTGTTGTTTTTTAGACCCAGTCTCACTATGTCACCCTCGATAGAGGGCCATGGCATCACAGCTCATAGAAACCTCAAACTCTTGGGCTTAAGTGATTCTCTTGCCTCAGCCTCCCAAGCAGCTGTGACTACAGGTGCCACCACAATGCCCAGGTATTTTTAGTGATGTAGTCTCACTCTGGCTCAGGCTGGCCTTGAACCTGTGAGCTCAGGCAATCCACCCATCTTGGCCTAATCACTGACTTCTTATGCTTTATTAGGTCCAAGATGACAGAATTTCTAGGACTCATGTAAAATCCAATTATGGCACTGGATATTTCTTTTGTTTTTTTTTTTTCGAGACTGAGCCTCAAGCTGTCGCCCTAAGCTGAGTGCTGTGGCATCACACCTCACAGCAACCACCAACTCCTGGGCTCAAGTGAGTCTCCTGCCTCCACCTCCCAAGTAGCTGTGACTACAGGCACCCACCACAGCGCCTGGCTATTTTTTGTTTGCAGCTGTCATTGTTGTTTGGTGGGCTCGGGCTGGATTCCAACCCACCAGCTCAGGTGTACGTGGCTGGCGCCACAGCCACTTGAGCCACAGGCGCCGAGCCGGCACTGGATATTTCTGAGTGAAATGACTCCTGGTAGGATCACAATTGCTTTGCCACTTATGATATGTCCTTGAAAGAAATCCATTGTGGTTTATAAGTTCAGAAAGCTCTGTGATAGAGCCACGATTTTATATTCCCGGACATTTTCCCTGATGTCACCCAAATACTACATTTTCTTCAAGTCCAAATTTTTTGACTACTGAATAAGTTTCTATTAAGGCTGGTTGTTGGAGGACAGACTTAACTGGGCATGGACAGTAGACTTTCATGACTGAGCACAGGGAGGAAGGCTGGTTGGGTGTTTGGAGCCCATGCTGCCCTTTGTGCTGAGAACTTCCACACCAGTGAGTGTCTTCACCTGTGAGGAATGTGGTGGGGTAGTAATTTTTCAAACTAAATTAATATGTGCTCTTTAAACAAATTTAAACAATATAAAAGAACACAGAGTAAAATGTGAACCTACCCATGGGAAAGTTCACACTCGATCTTTGAGGACAAATACAAGCCCACATATGTTATTTTTTAAAAAAATATTAATGTGATCACACTTCTAGAGATGTCTCTGCAGTTTGCTTTTGCTCACTTGATGTATCTCAAAGAGCCTCCTTTGTCAGCATCTGTAGAGTTGTCTCTGTCTTTACATCAGCTCATGCTTCTCCACAACATGGATGAACTGTAAGCTACCTGATGCCCACTTAGGCTGGTTCTAACTTTTTTCCTACTACAACAATGTTGTAGTGAGTGTCTCATGCATATATCTTTTTTTTTTTTTTTGAGACAGAGTGTCATGCTGTCACCTTGGGTAGGGTGTTGTGGCATCATAGCTCACCCAAACCTCAAACTCCTAGACTCCAGTGATCCTCCTGCCTCTGCCTCCTGAGTAGCTGCGACTACAAAAGCCCACCACACTGCTTGGCTAGTTTGCTCATCAAGTGAGCAAAAAATTTTTTTAATTTTGAGGAATATTCCTCTTTATTCTGACGTGTAGTACTCTTACATGGTACTATATTAATCCCTCATCTGTCTAGATAGTAAAAGGCTTTTATTCCTGTCTCCTTTTCTTTTATCCTTCTTTATAGCATCTAAAGATTTCTCTTTGAGTTGTAGGTTCTGTCTCATATCAAAAGGTATTTTTTTTTTTTTTGAGACAGAGTCTCACTATGTCACCCTCAGTAGAGTGCTATGGCATCACAGCTCACAGCAACCTCAAACTCTTGGGCTTAACTGATTCTCTTGCCTCAGCTGCCCAAGTAGCTGAGACTATAGGCGCCTGCCACAATGCTGGGCTGCAAAAGGTATTTTTTTGAGTCGACATTATTAACAAGGGTTATTAGGTGGACATTTGGAGAGTGGATTTTTATAGTTTATTGAACTTTTTGGCTGAGAAGTTTTACACACTTTATCAAATAACTAAGAATCTACAGAGGAGGAGGAAGGATGCCTTCTTTACCCAGGGCACGCTCACCGTCTGGTGCTGCAATGGACTTCCTCTGTGTGCCCTCCATTAGCCCCTGTTTTACAGAGGAGAAAGTGGGCAACTTGTCCAAAGTCTCACAACTGGGGTGTGGGAACCCTTGGGTGAGAAGACAGCTGGAATTTTGTCCTCAGCCTGCCTGACTCAACCCTGCTCCTTCCTGTGCCCCCTCACTGCTCCTGCTTCCCTGCATGGGCAGCCTGAGTTCAGTGTATTTTCAGTGTCAGAGACAGATTACTACAAAGTGGAACATTTTGTATTTGAATCAATTTTCTTCTTCCACATTATTCAAAGCCAAAAATATGAGTAATTATAGAGGACCTAATGCTTAGGATGAGGTGGATCTTTTATTTCTAGGCTTGGATTTGGAACACAGCCATGGGAGGAGGAGGACACAGCAGGCGGGGTTTAGATCTTTCACAGCAAACACTGTCAAGCAGCAGGACCTTATAAGGACACTCATCTTTGTGGAAACATGGGGAGGACTGGCCTCGGCCGCAGTTTTGTTTGCTTTCCTGATATTTGTGACCTACACATAGTCCCAGGTGGGGAGGGCAAGGCTGGCTTTTACAACCCCTCTGAGTCTGTTTTGTTTGTTTTTTGGTTTCCTATCTCTTTCAGAACATGCTTCTAGAACTTTCATCTATTATGAAAAAATAATGCACCAGGAGCATTGGGCATCTACAGGAGGAGCGTTCTATCTTTGTCAGCTCAAATAGCAAGAAGAACCTGGGGACCCGCAGTCTCTGCAGGAACACCTGCCAGGTTACGAGTCATGACGCTCCCAACCCCAGCTCACCACTGCAGGAGGCCCTTCCCTGTGGAGCTGGGGTCAGTCTTGACCGCACACCCCCCCACCCCCCAACACACTACCTGAGGCAGGTCTGATGCTCACACAGGGGGGACAGTGCGCCACCACAGACAATCCAGGGAAAGGGCTGGTGCCCCGAGGAGGCTGGGATATAGCTCCTCTTCCCCAGCCCTAGCAGCCTGGGGTGGCATTTTGCTGAGAGAGAGTGGCCCAGCTGGGCAGTGGTGGCAATAGCAGAAGTTGGCCCCTTGAATGTGGGGCTAGAGCCGGCTTGGAGCTTTGCACTCTGATTGGGCTCAAACCTGCTTCTTGTCTATAAAGAAATTATACGAGATACTTTTCCATTCTCTTCCTCTCATCAGTTCACTTCTTGGGGATGAACTCAGTTGGATTTTTAGTTGATAAACACCATGGAAACCAAATACTGATCATACACTGGCTGATATGCACATGGGGTGGTTCATCGGCAGCAGTGATCCTGTGATTGTGGCCTGACAGGTGATTCCTGAGGAGGAGCCAGCACCTCCTTCCCCTCCTGCCTCCCAGCATCCTGAGCCAAGCCAGAGAGGGACATCAGAAAGCCCACAGTGGCTGGGCGCAGTGGCTCACGTCTGTGATCCCAGCACTTGGGGAGGCTGAGGACTATCATTGCTGCCACAAAAGCAAATGTCGGGGTTGAAGGGGCAGGTTTTCCTACAGAAAATTTGGGGATTTTGACCCACCTGTTTCTTCCAGAATGGATTGAATAACTTCCTCAGGTGATCTGCCTCTTGCACCTAAAATGTGCTGACGGGGTTTCTTCATAACACACTGGCAGGCCTGTTCCAGGCTCTCTGGGAAGCTCTATGGGACTCAGGAGGTGCCTGTGGAGACCAGCCCTGAGGAGCAGGACTGGAGGAGGGCTGACGCCTCTTGCTCCATGCTCGGGCATTCCCTCCCCCAAGGAGGGAATGCCCAAGCCCCCATGAGGGCTCCAGTCTAGAGCTATTCATGGCCCCTGTGAGGATGGCCATTCAGTATCGCATTTCCCCTTTACATCAAACTCTGATAAAACCATCACATACACTTATCTGTGCAGTCATATGCCAAGAACCACATTTTGGTTGATGATGGACCGCATATATGACAGTGGTTCCATAAGAGTCTAACACCTGTTCTATCTTTAGATATGCTAATACTTGGCCAGGCACAGTGGCTCATACCTATGATCCCAGCACTCTGAGAGGCCAAGGAGGGTAGATTCCATGAGCTCAGGAGTTCGAGACCAGCCTGAGCCAGAGTGAGACCTTGTCTCTACTAAAAAACAGAAAAACTGCCCAGGCGTGGTGGGCACCTATAGTCCCAGTTACTTGGGAGGCTTAGGTGGGAGGATCACTTGAGCCCAGGAGTTTGAGGTTGCTGTGAGCTGAGACACTATGGCACTCTACCTGGGGTGACAGAGTGAGATTCTGTAAAAAAAAAAAAAAAAAATAGGTCCACTAATACTTACCACTGTGTTGCAATTTCTTCACAGCATTCAGTACAATAATGTGCTGTACAGGTTTGCAGCCCAGGAGAAATGGGCAACACCATGGAGCCCAGGGGTGCTGCAGTAACACCGTCTAGGTTTCACACCCTGTGATGTCTGCACGAGCACACAAGCGCCTCAGACACATTTCTCAGAGTGTGTCCTTGGCAGTAAGTGGGCACAGTCACAATTCCAAACGCCTTTCCCTGCATCTTGGTGTTGGTTTAATGCCTTTTTCTCCATTTGATTTCATTTAAGTTTAAAAAAAATCAAACCTTTTATTATATTTTGATATAATTGTGGATCACGGGTAGTTGCAAGAAATACGTCTCAGCCGTCACTTGTGGTGCTGTGCATAGCAAGGGCGTGTCGGCCAAACCAAGACACTGGGCTCAGTGCCCTTCCTCCACTCTCACAGCCCTACGGATGTTTTAAATTCAGAAGTTGGGAACCACATTAGCATCATCGAGTTTTTAAGATTTCTAACCAGGAGAATCAGGTAGTAGGCAAGGGTGCAAACTACAGGGAGAGAAACAGCCTGTGGGGTGAAAAGCTTTCCTGAGGCTTCCTGCTTTGTAATCTGGGGCACAGGGACGGGAGGCAGAGAAATCAGTTTACAATGCATATGATATGTCTTTATTTCATCAACAGAAATGGTGTCTAGACAAAATTCATTTAACACTAGCAATTCAATTGGGTGAAAATTTGTTTTTGCACAATAGTGTATTTACAGTAAGTGAAGTTTAAATTCATTAGTTCATAGCAATGCTTTTTTCCTCCCAAAGGTAAAAATTAGTTACAGAGAATAAGCATCAATAGCCTTTTATCTTTACAATAAAAACCACAAGAGAAATCACAATCACTTAGAAAAAAAATAAGGACAAGCCTAAGAACTAGTATAATAAAATGATGCATTGAGTTAAGTTATATTATTCGCATAGAATCTGTGTAAAAAGTATGTAGAAAAACACCTGATGTAACCTGTTACAGTCGTTGACCAGTTATGAGAGGTACAGAGGGTTATACAGGTAGATATGTGTGAAAACTGTCCGTATTGTTCGACCTGGGGAGGAAGAGAGGAGGGGCTGCAGCCCCTTGCATACACTGAGAAGACCCTGTTTTGAATATGGCCTCTGGAGTCCGTAAGGCAAATATTAGAGGTGCACTTGCATCAGACTGGTTCTGGAACAAATTGTCACAGGCCCTCTTGGCCTCACAAACAAAGGCGGTGCTTGCCTCCGTGGTCCCTGCATCTAACAAGCACTCAAAGCTCCTGAACGCACATGGAATCTTCCTGATTACTCATTAGAAAGTGCTGAGTCTTTGATGTCAGAGTGCAAATGGGCATCCCAGCACTCATGCGTGCAAAAAGCACTATTAGGACTCGAGCGCGGCGGAGGCCCCCTCTGCTTCCAGACATGTTTTGGTAGAAGATTTAGCATCTGTCTTTAGGCAAACCCCGCTCTGTTCAAGTCCCTTTGCTCTTTCCCAGGACATGTGTCTGACTATCCCCACAGGAGCACTCGGCACTGGACTCGAGTCTACCTGAAATTAATGGTCTCTGTGCACTTCTGTTTCCAAGAAGGGCCAGTGTTTTTATCTGAGGTCAATAAACTGGAATGAAAATGGAAGTCCGAACTGTTTATCCATTGCTTGACAGCAAAACGCAGACACTATGTCACAACATTAAATCAAAGCTACGAAAGGTGGCCTCTCCAGCCAAGTGGGAAACCGTCACGAAACGGCAGCATCATTTTCCTCTTTCAATTAAAATGCACTGACATTAATTTGATATAAATATTATCTCCCAGGATGGAGCATAGGAAAATATAAACTTACTTTTCTTTGCAAGTAATGTTTTTGCACCGTCTGTTGAATAACTTATCCTTAATCTGCCACAGTTAAGTCTTTGCTATGTACAAACACTATTTGTGTACAAATAAATTCTATTCTATAACATCAGTCTTTGATGCTTGGGTCATGGGACAGCTCGGGCAGTATTATCAACATACACTTTGAACACAGAATGCCTCCACGCACACACACTTCCCAACTCCAAACAGGGCATTGTTTTGTGGGCTGACTTGCCAGAAATTGAACTTACAACAAAATTCTCAATTTTAGGAAGAAATATGAACTCATGACAGAGTGAACAACTTTATTCTTAAAAAAAAAAATCTTATTCTTCAGTGATTTGAGGACCAAACCTGATTCTCGCTCTCTTCTAGATCTCAGACTCCTGAATTGTAAGCAACAGTGGAGCAATTTGACGTCACTTCCTACTGTAAATGGGGTACAGCATTTGAGAAACCTTGTGGGTGGCTTTTACTCATTTCTAGGACTGTGCTACTCGTAAGATCTAGAGTAGCTTCCTGGGGCAGGCTTTTTTAGTTTCTTAAAAGGCTCGTTGTATTCAAATGTTTATTTCTTTAATAGCAACCATAAAATATTAAAAGTCTGTGGGCTCAGGCCTCTTGACAACAGCCTGAAACTTCACGTGGTGTGTGCACCGGCCAGGCCTCTAACGCAGTCCTGTGGCTGGGCCCAGAAGCCTTTGGAAGGGGCAGTGGCAGGTGGCATACTGATCATTAGGCCTTTTTTTTTTTTAATTTCCATGGAAAAGCAAGGCAAGGATTACATCCAAAATTATAATGCATCTTAAAAGCAGGAAACTTTTAATAAAATTACTGGTACGACATACAAAATAAGGTTTCCTGCTGCACCACCTCTGATGCTCCAGTCATCGTCAGGGAACTCACAAGAGAAGCAGCAGGTGGCCTTGTAATTTTGCCAGGTCTTTTCGTTTTTTTCTTTAAAAAGTTTTTGTAACTGTTTTGTTCTAGAATCAGTATATGATGAAGTTCAATTTTATTCAAGGCAACCCCCAAATAACACAGAGAAACAAACACTTATAGCAAAGTACTCACCTGCCCGAAGTCTGACCAATTTGGACAAAGGGAGGTTGTCTGGAGACACAAGTGGGGCACTAGACTAGGGTGGGTGCTGATCAGCCTCAGGTTACCTGCAACCAGGGACCTCCTCAATAATCCATGGTTGCAGGGTCCTTTATTTTTGTAAGAACACAAACATCACCAAACCGGGCAAACATTATTCCTTGCTATTCACTTGCTTTTCATGTTTATGAAAGACATGGGGCTGACTGCAGGGTCTCAGGGCAGGGAGACAGGTTTCTAAATTCCACTTGAGGTGGTTTGGATTGCTGAGGTCCCCAGCAAGTCCTCCTTTTGAATCAACCCAGAAATAATTCTGACAAGCACATGCTCAGAACAGTAAGAGACACACACGTCCCATGAACAAAACTGCATACAGCTAGTCACTGTTCATGGTGGTTCATGAATGAAATAACATGTTAAAACCCCTAAGAAAGCGAAAGACAGTTTCTAGAGCAGCGTCTTTAACCAGTTCCTATGGCAGGGCTTGGTAGGACGAGGAGGGCCGAGTCAGGGGGGAATAAAGAGACCCCACCCCTCCTGGGTGCCTCAAAGGTGCAGGCTGTGGGACCACAGAAGCCTGGGGACAGGGATCAAATGTGGCCCGTGAGTTGTCACCAAGTAACTCACGCCTGGAAGCTGGCTTGGCCCTGGTTATGATGTGAGTGGAAATAATTTCTTTTTTTAAAAGGAGAGGTCACTTAAAGGCAACAAAGTTAAAAAACAAAATACTGTCCGTGGACGACTCCACCATAGCACACACCTGTGAAGTGTCCCGGGGTTCACACTGAGTTTGAATTCTAGCTGTCACCGTTTCCACAAAGGTAAATGTCATGGTGAAGCACAGAACTGTTCTACTAGGCCGAGAAATTCCAACAACTGTCTCTCACACATGTACACACACACACGGGAAAAAAACAAAAACCCAGAGGCAGGTTTTAAAAGTGGAACCAGTTTAAAAGAAAAGCCTTTTTTTTCATATCCTACTGCATGAACCAACAAATTTCTGGCATTCATACATATTTAAACATTTAGCGCTAATATTTGTACAGAAAAAAGTTAATAATACTAAAACATATGTTACTATGAGTTCACTTTTTGCCTACATCATATACTAATTTCCCCTTTTACATGCAGCTTTAATATTCTCTGAACAATGGCACAATAAAGAAACAAAGTTAACCACCTATTCCCCGCTGCCCACCACCCCATCCCCATATCAAACTGCTCAGGACTCTTCCCCAGCCAGGCTGCAGTGGCCTGTGGGCTGCTCAGGGCTGAGATGGAGGGAGGCCCGGGACCACGGGAGGGAGGGAGCTGATTCCTCCTCCTGGGGGCACACCTTCCTGTAAACGTGCCCAGGGGCCAACATGCCCCAGAGCCAAGGGACGCTGCTCTCTCTGGGTTGCCAGCCAACCAGTTTCGCAGCAAGAGAAGAAAATTATCATCAGGTGAGGGTGCGGTGGGTGTGTGCTTGGGGAAGGGTATAGGGAAGGCTCCTGCTGATGTCCAAAGCCTCAGAATGAAGTCTGACTTCAAACAGGAGAATGGCAGGAGAACCTCCGAATACAACTGAAAGCATTAGGAGAAGGAAGGGAGAAAGAAATGTGTCAGCTTGTGTGCGGGGTGGATCTCAGGCTTGAGTCTGCCTGGCTCTCTCCTCCCAGGGTGCGCTGCACTAACCAGGACATTGCCACCTAGAGGCAGGGCCCTCGGGGCTGCGATTCACATCCCCTTAGGCGACATGTCCTGGGAGGCTGACCCCGGGTAGGAGAGCAGGCCGGCGAGCCATGTCCTTCGGAGGTGAAGGTCCTGCTGTACGACACTTTTAAGAGCAGGCGGAGGCCTGATGAAGTGTCGAGGTGGATGGGACTTACTCCCTGGGTGAGAAAACAGTTCTATCTAGATTTCTAGGAGCATTGCCTGCTGAGTTCTGGTCTGAAAGCATGGATTCCTGCTGTTCTGATGTTCTTTTGAGCGACATGTCCAAACTCTCTCCCCACTTAGGAATCTTAACATCCAGCGTCAAGGCTGAACCCTATCTGCATTTAAAATCGGCTTAGGGAGAGGTGGGGAGGAGGTGAGATAGAAAAATATTCAAGCAGATTTTCTCCACACATCCTAGGATAAATTCATTATTTGGCAAGATTGTTTTTCCTACATAATTATCACCTGAGTGCTTTTTAATTAGCTAAAATGTTTTACTTTTTAACTAAAAGCAAAGAATATACAGTATACTTGAGTTATAGTGAAGTTACAACTTCATTTAGGAAAACAGGTTTGACCCCAACTCAGTGCAAGTGGCAAAGTTGACCATCACTGTACAGTATTTGCAAGGAAAAAAAAACAACCACCCAAACTGGAAAACAAATCCACAATGCTCAGATGACACCATTTGGCGGGGCCAAAACCAAACCAAACAAAAAAGGTCTGAAATAAAACCTTGAAAAAAAAGCTTCCAACGTTGAATTTTGTCCATAAATAAGAACAAGTGAATTGAACTCTGAAGCGAGAAAAATGACCATGTTAACAGTTACCAAACTAGTTCTAGCATCAGAGACAAAAGAGGAGGAATGTTGGAACTTGTTTATAAATGAAAAATGAAGTTTCCAGTTTTAGGATGAGAAAATCGAGGCATGCAGGACTTTTGCATATGGATATATATATATTTTTTATATATATTATATATACTATGTACAGTCTAGCTATAAAACTTTGATGTGTATAGAAGCTGTCTTCAATGAAAAAATTGAACATTCAGAAGAAATTCCTGAGATAGGGTTTGTGACATGGGCCACTGAGAAAAAAAATCCGTGGTTGGGTCCTAGAGGTGGTGTAGTCCATCCCTGTGAAGACTGAATTAAGCCACAGACAGACAGTGTCGTCACCGTCATCTTTCCCTGCCTGAGCAAGGGGTAGCACCATTGTGAAGGTAACTATCTACGACTCCTGCCTGAACAAGGAGGGAATACTCGGGAACAGTATTGCTGCTGAGACCACTGTAGTGTGCACCAAATTCTCTGTTGGTTCTTCAGGACAGCAGATGAGCAGTGCCACGGTCTGGCTGAAGAACGCCTACACAGGAGCGGTGTGAGGACGGGCAGGCAGACCCCCGTCACTAGGTGAAATCTTTCCTGGGCTGCTCGTCAGTTGTGCACTTATCAGTCATTTCCTGGCAGAAGTCCACGGTCACTGTTTGGCTCCTCGGTTCAAGAGGAGGTCCTCTCTCTGAGAAGGCTCCCGGGTCAGTGCCGTCTAGCCTCCTCCCAGAGGTACAATTCTCAGAGGCATTGCTGGGTGCCCAAGGGGGTCCGGGGGGAGCCGTGCCAGGCTCCAAGCAGCAGGGCACACTTTCCCCCACTGCACACTGGGAGGCTGCAAGGTTCTGCTCGACACCCAGGGGTGCAGGATTAATACTGGAGGCTGTGGGGAGGTCCATGGGTCTGAGGACCGGGCAGTACCGATGCAGGGCCTGGATCTGCTCGGGACTCTGGATGTCCCGGCAGACTTCCTGGGAGAGGCAGGAGAAGTTGTCCAGCAGTTCCCCCATGCATGCCTTCAGTTGGTTCCTCTCTGATAGCAGCTTCTCCTTCTCACACACCTGGACAACAGAGCAGAGAGAAGGTTCTGTCAAGCCTGCAGTGGAGGACGCAGGCCTCGCTTCTACCTTCTGCATTAAAATGTAACTCATGAATGACTAGGCCAGGATCTAGAAATGTGAAAGGCACCCGTCCACAGAACCTGGACACACGCTCCTCCCCACCTTCCACTGAGCTGCCCATTCAGATGAGCTGCCAATATCTCCTCCTCCCTCCGAGGCCCAGGCAAGTGACCAGCAAATCACCACCCACCAGAAAACCTCAGGGAGTTAATGTTTTGGTTTTCTAGAAATCCGAGTTTGTAGAGAATTAACCAGGACACTCCCAGTCCCAAATTTTGCGGTTGAAAATCTCCCCTGAATGTAGCAGGCTGCCATTTTTAAAAGGTAAGATGAAGCAATTCCAATGGTGCAACATTCTGAAAAGGCAAAACCATGGGACAATAGGAAGATGAGTGGCTGCCCGGTGCACAGGGTGGGAGGGGTGCTGAGGTTTGGGCAGTGACACTGCTCTATGTGACACCACGCTGGCAGGCCCATGTCATCACACATTTGTTCAAGCCCATAGCATGTCCGACACCAAGAGTGATCCCTGACTCTGGGCTCTGGGTGACAATGAGGCTCATCAATTTCAGCAAACGTGCCACTCAGGCAGGGTCTGACAGTAGGGGTGGCTGTGTGTGGGGTCCCCTGTTCAACTTGCTGTGAACCTAAAACTGCTCCTAAACAAGTGAATTTCTATTTAAAAAATTAAACAAAACATGCTGATCATCATCAATTTCACACGGTTCATCGTAGTAGCAGTAGGCCTGCTGGCAATGGGACTGAACATGAGGGATCTCCCTGGGACAGCTGGGGTGTGCGGTGACCTTGAGCAGTGACTCTCCTTGGATGGGCAAGAGGAGAAGGAAGCTGGAGTCTTAGCCTCTGTTCCCCCTTAAGGCAAATTCTACCTGTGCTCCGTGCCCCATTGGAGACGACTGACTAGGGCTCATCATCAGTATTTGTGTGAGAAGGGGAGAGGAAGGAGGGGAGGGAAGGGGAGGTGAGGGAGAGGAGAGTTGTTACCCCCCCAAGGTACTGGTGTCCTACATGAGAGTCACACTTGCCCATAAGGACGAAGACTGGCAGGCGGCGCGGCACGTCTGTTGGAGAGAACTGTACACAGGGAAAGGCACCTGCTAAAATACTTATAAATTTATCAAGAAAACATGTTTTAAAAAAGAAAAATAAACAGATGTACAAGTGCAGCTTGAGAGAAATACATTATGCAAGGCTGCAGCAGCTGACAGCGGGTGCGTGGGAGACAGAAGTGGGGAGTCTGGGCTGCCCCTGCCAGCACAGTCCCTGCCCCTCAGACCAGGCAAGTGGGCACAGCACCCCTGCTTCAGGGTGATGGGTAAGAAAAAAAAAACACATCTGGGAGGCCTGTGTGGGAAGAGAAATCTTGCCTACGTGGCTGTGTGACTCGGACTGGGACCCCAGGCTCAGCTCAGCCATATCCTCTTGGCCACGGTGCTGGCCTCCCCACCTGTGCATCAGCAGAATTCCCCAGGCCACTTTCTTGGGGGGAGGAAATGAGGTGCCCTGTGGGACATGTCTTGGCTCCCTGCAGGAAGGGCAGGAAGCTCTGAGCACACAGCATGCCATCTAGGGGGCTGGCCGGTGCCAAGGGCCTGTGCTCATCCGCAAGAAATGTCTTGTTTCCCTCTGTGGTTTAAGTTACATTTTCTTGTTCTTGAGACAACATTAAAGAAAAATTTTGAAGAAAGAAAAAATTCATAATACCCATATCTGAATAGCCACAATTCCCTGTAAGGTTCCGAGGCAATCAGCATTTCGCGAGAGCCAACAACGGGCCTGACACTGGGGATTCAGAGATGATTGGGACACTGTCCTCATCCCTGAGGAACCTGCAGTCCAGGCCCAGAGGGCAGGTTGGGCTTCCAAGGGCAGGTGCCCGCCTAACTGGGAACTTGGGAATGGCTTCCTGGAGACGTGATTCAGGATCTGACTCTTAGGGAGAGAGTCCAAGACAGCTGAGGACTGTCCCAGGGAGGTGCAGGCCAGCAGGAGAAGTGCAGGAACTGCGGGCAGCTGGGTGTTATCAGGGGGCGAGTCTTGGAAGGGATGGCGGAGACACTGGAAGAGCAGCTACAGACTGAGTTGTGGAGGCGCAATGTCTGGCCAAGGAGCTCAGGCTCCACGCTGCTGGGAGCCCTTACACAAAGGCAGATTTTCCAGGCTTGCTGGGTCTTAATTGGAAAGAAAAAAAAAGACCATGAAGTCCAAGGCTACCTGGATAACACACACCATTTCCTGTGCTTCTCACACATCTCATCTCTGCTCTTAGGTTCTCAGCAGGATGGTGGCTTTCCATGAAGCAAAGGATGGCTGCAAGTAGTCTGAGGACCCAGACATGGGTCAGGACCACATTACAGGCCTCCCTCACCTTTACCCTAGGACGCAGACATGGCACCTAGAGGTTTTACTGTATTTGGCCAACAGAAACAGTACCTAACTCAGGTAGGTGAGTCTACAAAAACAGTTCAGAAAACTACCGCCCCTGGATGCAGGAACGAAACATCAGCTCTTACTACAGGTGAAATGGAAAACAACTAAGAACTACTTTTATAGAATGTCTGAAGGCTATAAAACATTGTACACATTCACTGCAGATGTAAAGCTATTATTTCTGTCGAGAAAATTGTTTACAAATGAACCCAAACTTCCCTGAAGGGTGGCCCTTCCCTCCATTTCTCCAGCCCTCACGGCTGCAGCTTTTCATCATTCTGGTCACTCTGGGCTGCTGGGCCCCACTCACCAATTTGCGGATCTCACACTCCAGGTTCTGAATGCAGTCCAGCTTCCTCTTGCGGCAGCGCTGGGCCGCGATGCGGTTCTTGCTGCGCCGCCGGACGTCGTGGATGAACTCCAACTGCTCTGAGGTCAGCTTGTGCATTTTAATCATCATCTGAAAATCATTCCTCGGGAGATCTGTGATCTGATCTACAGGAAAAGGAAGTTTGACCTGAAACAAGAATTACAGGAGATGATTATGGCAACTGTATTTTAGTTTTAATTATGGCAGGTTAAACATCAAAAAATGGTTCAAAACCTCCTTTTTAAGATGACCAAGTAATAGGGAAACTACTGAAAAGCAAGGTAGTAACTAATTCTTTCCTGTTCAAGTACAAATAAGATATAATAGTTGGATAATCAAGCAGAATTAAGAACACACAAATGTTATGCTATCATTCCTGAAAAAAAAATTTTTTTTTTTTTTGTGGTTTTTGGCCGGGGCTGGGTTTGAACCCAACCGCCTCTGGCATATGGGACCGGCACCCTACTCCTTGAGCCACAGGCACCGCCCCATTCCTGAAATTTTTGAAGAAGTATAAGGCATGGAAAATATTGAAAAATGTGTCATCTTCCATTGCTATAGCACTTTTACAAGAACTCTATAGTTAGTTGCAAATTACTTTGGTTAGGCCTAGTGGGCGTAGGCTAAGGCAGAAAGGTGGCAGGCCTAGGCTCTGATGGAAAGAATACCAGCTAACTCCTGGCAAATTTCTGGACTGTAAGCTTGCAAAAAAAAAAAACAACAATTGAAATAAGTCTAGTTTCCAAGATAGATGGGAAAGTACTAATTAATTTCTTGCTTCTAGTTCACTCCAAATTTGTTTGGCTAACTCCCTGGGAAACAGACTGGGAGGTACCAACTGTTCCTGGACTGACTTTTAAACAATACCAGGTGGGGAAAGTACTAAAACTAAGATGTATGGAGGGAAAGTACTAAAACTAAGATGTATGGAAGGAAAGTACTAAAACTAAGATGTATGGAGGGAAAGTACTAAAACTAAGATGTATGGAAGGAAAGTACTAAAACTAAGATGTATGGGGAGAAAGTACTGAAACTAAGATGTATAGGGGGAAAATATTAAAACAAAGATGTATGACATATGACTACCTGCAAAATCTTGCTTCTGTACAATGTCTGCTATCCTACCCGGATGCACTGGACAGCCTGCGTGTCAACCAGGCCTTGAAAACCCAACCCCTTTAAGCTATCAGGGCCGCTCTCAGAAACCCCATGTTGAGACACTGAGGCAGTCGCTGGCTGGCTCTTCAATAAAGTGACTTTGCTGTGAATTCGGCTTGTGTGGCAGCGTGGTCTTTGTGGAACTCCTGCGCACAACACTTTGATAAGATTTGTAGCCTAACTCAATAAAATGACAAGTGATAGGGAGGAAATATCTAAGGACTTAATCTCAAGCACTTGAATAGAGAGAACCCCACATATCTTGAGGGTGCTGGAACAATGAAAACCTCAGGGGATTTTTGGTTACAATAGCAGAAGGGAGAAATAAGGAGATAGCTTGGCTAGGCTGTGCCAGCATGGACTAGGAGTCAGAGCTGGGCTTTCTTCCTTCTCACTAGAAATGAGACCCCAGGCAAGTTATTCTATCTTTCTGAGCCTTAATTTCCTCATCTGAGAAAATGGGGCGTTTTGTTATTGTTGTATAGTGCATGTGTTTGGCACTTCGGCTGATTGTGTTTTCCAGAACAGGTGGCCGTCCCACCTCATATTTCTTTTGCAGTGTAATGTTGACATTCCTTTACTGAGAGGTGCGATGCATTTTTCTGCCCTTTGACCAAAAGAATGGAGTGGAAGTAAGGGTTCAGTTTACAATTTCTGAGGCTAGGTCGTAAAAGGCACTGCAGCTTCCCCTGAGGCCTCTTAGACAGAAGGGAACCAGCTGCAGTGACTGGACCCTCAAACAGCTCTGTCTCCTGCGTGGAGAGAAGCTGGCGTCTGCAGCAGATGACCAGTTTCACCTTGCCAGTCGCATGAATGAGCATGTTGGAAAAGGATCCTCCAGCCTCAGTCAGACCTTTGGATGAGGCCAGGCCTGGGGGCTCACACCTGTAATCTTGGCACTCTGGGAGGCCAAGGCAGCTGGACTGCTTGAGGTCAGGAGTTCCAGACAAGCCTAAGAGATAGAGTGAGACTCTATCTCTACTAACCCCCCCCCCCCAAAACAAAAACTAGTTTGGCATTGTGGCAGGTGCCTATAGTCCCAGCTATTCAGGGGGCTGAGACGAGAGGATGGCTTGAACCCCAGAGTTTAAGGTTGCTGTGAGTATGATCCCATGGCACTCTACGCAGCGTGACAGAGTGAGACTCTGTCACAAAACAAAAAACAAAAAACCTTCAGACGAGGCAGCCATAGTCAACACCTGACTTCAACCTCACGAGAGATCTGAACAGAACTGCTCTGAGGAGCCCTCCTGATTTTCTGACTCACACATTTCTCACGGAAACTGTGAGAAACATTAAAGCATCCCTGTCTTAAGACATTAAATTATTTATTGTGCAATAATAGAGAACTGATGTAGGTAGCTCATGAACAAATTTTCTACTTTCAAAGTCATGACAAACCCAGGCAAATAAGCATTATCCAAAGAGAAGATGCCTGTCTCTTGAGGCTAGGTTTGTATCATCCCTGTATCATCAAATGCTTCTGATGATGGCTGTCTGAAATATTTCTTGAGAAAAGGATCACAACAGTGAAACAGAGTGCATGTAAAGGCTCCTAGGGCAACACGTGGGACCCAGGCTCTGTTATCCCTGGGGCCTCCTCAGCACTCAGGAGGTGAACACCAAGGCCTGCACCTTTGAACAGCTGGACACTTTCCTTACCAAGGCTTTGATGCTGCAGGGGCTTTTGGGTGCCCTTCTGCTCCTGCCTCTGAAGCCTTTGGAAAAAGGTGCATTGCCAGGCCAGAGATCAGAATGCCCAACCCTCATGTACACCCGTGTCTGTCCTTGACAGTCAGCAGGTGGCGCTGCAAGCTCAGACTTCGTCACAAAACACACTTACCACTGACCATGCACCATTTTAGACTTTCCAGTAGCCACATTAAAAGACATAAAAGGAAACAGGTGAATTAATTTTTTTTGAGACAGAGCCTCAGGCTGTTGCCCTGGATAGAGTGCTGTGGCATCACAGCTCACAGCAACCACCAACTCCTGGGCTCAAGTGATTCTCCTACCTCTGCCTTCCAAGTAGCTGGGACTACAAGCGCCCACCACAATGCTCGGCTATTTTTTGGTTGCAGCCATCATTGTGTTTGGTGGGTCCTGGGCTGAATTCGAACCCACCAGTGTATGTGGCTGGTGCCTTAGGCGCTTGAGCCACAGGCACCGAGCCAGGTGAATTAATTTTAATAACATATATTATTTAACCCAATAGATCAAAAACATTCCAACAATTGAGATAGTTCACATTTTCTTGTGCTAAATTTTCAAAATCTAAAGAACATTTTGCCCTGACAGCACATCACACACTGGGGGCTCAAAAGCCACCTGCAGAACCTGGCAGCCGCCTGTGTGACACGGTGGAGGACAGAAGAAATGGGCTCACGAACCTGAGGGACTCAAAAAACACACAGGACTGGGCTTCACTGATCAAAATATTTTTATGGAGAAACCGACCCCTTGATAATATTCAGATGTCTATGTTTCTTTTGGGGAGTGGGAACAAAGCTGTTTTGTCCCAAGCTCAGGTTGTTTCTGCAGACGTGCGTCCTGATCCTGGCCTGTGTGGCTAATCCTCACGCACAAAGGCAAACACACCCTACGGTCCCCTGGCTTTCCTGTGGCTGGTGCAGTTTCTCTATCAGGTTACTTCCTAGCTCTGAACTTGTTTGACGTGGCATTTGCTGAAGGTTCCCAATGGGTGTGTCACCTCCACATGGCGAACTCTTCCCTATGACACCTGTACAATCTGGTCTAAGACAGCAAAATCGCAGCAGGGCACAGGATGCCCCTCTCAGCTTGGCCCTGCTTCAGGACAAACAGCTCCTTGTTACAGCCTTAGGAAGGGCCTTTGTCCTTTGGGCTGTATTTGCACAGGGCTTATAATGATGTTTGATTTCCCTTTTATACCCTTGGGATAATAGACACTCAGATCCTGGATGGTGCCTCAATAACACAGAGGTCTGTGTGTCAGAGACGTGGAAGGTTCAACATGGCAGAGGCTGTGGCATTGGGCCTGGGCAGTCCCCCTCTGCTGACAACAAAGCCATTTCACTTCTACTCTACATGCATTTACTTATTTTCAGAAAGAAAATATACCTGTGGTTCAGGCTCTGAGTGAAGTCAAAGGGTTTCTACACCAAGAGCCACTGCACATAAAGTCATCTAGACAGTGAGTATAAAGCACCAGGGGAACGGCACAGAGGGCTGCCAGGAAAAAGGGAAAACCAACAATACTAGCTTCAAAGTCTTTGAAGCAAAAGGCCATATAAAATCTCAGCAGAGCTGTGGCAACTCAAGGTGCTTTGTAAAGAGGGTCAGAGGCCAAGAACACAGTCAGCTACAGACTTCCTTCCATGAGACCCCCCTCCCCCCCCCCCGTGTTTCCTAAAAGTCCGTTACCCCTCTAGCAAGTGGGGGACCACGGAAGTGTTCCTGGAAAAGCACAGTGGGGACTTTACCATATCTGTTTTTTTTTGTTTTCAGAGCAGTAAGTTCCAAACCAATGGGCATCTTCCCCAGAAATAAGGCGCAGCCACTGGCCCTTTGGTCCCCTAGAGAACGTTCTTCTTGTAGGCTCTCAAAACTTCTAAATGGGGCTGAGAAGTCAGATAATGCTTCTTGACCTTGGAAAGTTGATTGAGTTGGGTGTGGTGGCTCACACCTGTAATCCTAGCACTCTGGGAGGCCGAGGCAGATAAATCGCTTGAGCTCAGTAGTTCAGAGACCAGCCTGAGCAAGAGCAAGACTCTGTCAATAAGGACAGTCGGGTGTGGTGGTGGGCACATGTAGTTTCAGCTACTCAGGAGGCTGAGGCAAGAGAATCACTTAAGCCCAAGAGTTTGAGGTTGTTCTGAGCTGTGATGCCACAGAACTCTACTGAGGGTGACATAGTGAGACTTTATCTCACACACAAAGAAAAATAATAAAAGAAAGTTGATTGAGAAGGTTAAGGGTCTCCTCTCCTTCTTCCAGAGGATAACCACACACAGCAGACCTTTGGGGCTTACCATCTTACCTGCTGCCCTCCACAGGCTTCCAGGATTTCACTGCCTAGTGGCTGTCATTCATTGGACCCTCCATAGTAGTACACAAAGCCCGGCCTGCCAGGAAGGAAAGGTCCCGCCACCCACCTGTCCCCATGGCCTGCAGTTACACTGAAGGGGGTGGGGGGTGGGATCTGTGGGTGCTCATCTAGTTCTCAGAAGAGGCTCTGAGAGTCCTGGGCAGCAGAGTGCTGACTCATCTCCTTCCCCGACTCGCGACCTGTGCCCGCCTGGCCTCCGCATGCCCTGACCAGGAACTGCGGGAGTCGTGCAACCCCGTGTCCTCCCTCCTGTATCCTCCCTGCCTCCACACCAGCCCACTCGTCTGGCCAGGGACTCTGGTAGCTGCGTGCCCTCTGGAGCCCTCCCTGCCTCTGCACAGAGCCCTTCTCCTGGCCAGAGACTGCTGGAGCCTTGGGCTCTCTGTGCCAAAGTCACTGGGCGCCAGGCACTCCCAGAACCATGCGTACCACCTCCAGCCCTGTTGCTGGATCCAGGTGTGTCACACTCCGGAGCTGCTTCCACAACCAGAACTCCCTGGCTGGGGCAGACCCAGAGGAACTACACAGGGTCACTCCCAACAAAGATCCAGCAACAATAGAGTGATCCCCCTGGGGTCTAATCTTGGAGAGACACCTCCCCAACTCTGAGGACAGCCAGAGGCAACAGTGAAAAACAATCATGAGGCAAAATCAACAGAAAAACTCTGGCAATATGAATAATCAGAGTAGATCAACTCCCCCAAGGATCAATGGGGCAGACACAGCACAACATCCCATGCACAAAGAAATAGCTGAGATGTTAGAAATTGAATTCAGAATCTGGATAGCAGACAAGATCGAATTAGAATTCCAAGCAGTAACCCAAAAGATATCTCAAGAATTCAACAAATTCAAAGACCAAATGACCAAAGATTTTGACACATTGAGACAAGAAGTTGCAGCCCTCAAAGATCTGAGAAACACAGTAGAATCCCTCAGTAACAGAATGGAGCAAGCAGAAGAAAGGATTTCTGACATTGAAGACAAAGCTTTCGAACACTCTCAAACTCTCAAAGAGGAAGAGAAATGGAGGGCAAAAACACATCACTCTCTCAGAGAGCTCTGGGATAATTCGAAGAAAACCAATGTTCGTCTTATAGGGATCCCCGAAAGTGACCAAGTGGCTTAAGAAGGCACAGAGTCTCTTCTCCGTGAGATTATGAAGGACAACTTCCCAGACATGCCAAGAGATTCTGAAATTCAGATAGCTGACAGTTTCAGAACTCCAGCACGACTCAAACCAAATAAGACATCCCCCAGACACATCATAATCAATTTCACTAAAGTTAATATGAAGGAGAAAATTCTGAAAGCAGCCAGATGAAAGAAAACCATCACCTACAAGGGCAAGAATATTAGAATAACTGCAGATCTCTCTGCTGAAAACTTTAAAGCTAGAAGAGGATTGTCATTGACATTTAATCTCCTAAAACAAAATAACTTTCAACCCAGGATCCTGTATCCAGCTAAACTGAGTTTCATTTATGATGGAGAAATTAAATACTTCAATGACATTCATATGTTGAAGAAATTTGCCATAACTAAACCAGCTCTCGAGGATATTCTCAGACCTATCCTCCATAAAGACCAGTGTAATCCTCCACCACAAAAGTAAACCCACCCAGAAAATTTTGATCAAATTCCAACTTCCACAGCCGCAAAAGGATTAAAAATGTCCACCGGATTCTCGAAAGGCTTATCAATATTCTCAATTAATGTGAATGGTTTAAATTGTCCTCTAAAGAGGCACAGGTTGGCTGACTGGATACAAAAACTCAAGCCAGATATCTGCTGCATACAAGAATCGCATCTTACACTAAAAGACAAATATAGACTCAAGGTGAAGGGATGGTCATCTATACTCTAGGCAAATGGAAAGCAGAAAAAAGCAGGCGTTGCAATCCTATTCTCAGATGCAATGGGCTTTAAACCAACCGAAATAAGGAAGGATAAGGATGGACACTTCGTGTTTGTTATAGGTAATACTCAATATGAGATTTCAATTATTAATATTTATGCACCCAACCAGAATGCACCTAAATTTATAAGAGAAAATCTAACAGACATGAGCAACTTGATTTCCTCCAGTTCCACAGAAGTTGGAGATTTTAACACCCCTTTAGCAGTGCTGGATAGATCTTCCAAAAAGAAGCTAAGCAAAGAAATTTTAGATTTAAACTTAACCATTCAACATCTGGACTTAACAGACATCTACAGACCATTTCATCCCAACAAAACTGAATACACATTCTTCTCATCAGCCCACGGAACATACTCCAAAATCGACCACATCCTAGGCCACAAATCTAACCTCAGCAAATTAAAAAAAAATAGAAATTATTCTTTGCATCTTCTCAGACCATCATGGAATAAAAGTTGAACTCAATAACCACAGGAACCTGCATACCCATACAAAAACATGGAAGCTAAACAACCTTATGCTGAAGGATAGATGGGACATAGACGAGATTAAGAAGCGAATCACCAAATTTTTGGAATAAAACAACAATCAAGACACGAATTACCAGAACCTCTGGGATATTGCAAAGGCAGTCCTCAGAGGGACATTTATAGCACCGCAAGCCTTCCTCAAGAAAACGGAAAGAGAGGAAGTTAATAACTTAATGGGACATCTCAAGCAACTGGAGAAGGAAGAACACTCCAACCCCAAATCCAGCAGAAGGAAAGAAATAACCAAAATCAGAGCAGAATTAAATGAAATCGAAAACAAAAGAATTACACAACAGATCGGTAAATTCAAAAGTTGGTTTTTTGAAAAGATCAATAAAATAGATAAACCTTTGGCCAACCTAACCAGGAAAAAAAGAGTCAAATCCCTAATTTCATCAATCAGAAATGGTAACGATGAAATAACAACAGACCCCTCAGAAATTCAAAAAATCCTTAACGAATACTACAAGAAACTCTACTCTCACAAATACGAAAATCTGAAAGAAATCGACCAATACCTAGAAGTATGCCACCTACCAAGACTTAGCCAGAATGAAGTGGAAATGTTGAACAGGCCTATATCAAGTTCTGAAATAGCATCAACTATACAAAATCTCCCTAAAAAGAAAAGCCCAGGACCAGATGGTCAGAATTCTACCAAACCTTTAAAGAAGAACTAGTACCTATATCACTAAACCTCTTCCAAAATATAGAAAAAGAAGGAATATTACCCAACACATTCTATGAAGCAAACATCACCTTGATCCCCAAACCAGGGTAAGACCCAACAAGAAAAGAAAATTATAGACCAATATCACTAATGAATATTGATGCTAAAATACTCAATAAGCTCCTAACAAACAGAATCCAACAACATATCAAAAAAATATACACCACGACCAAGTGGGATTTATCCCAGGGTCTCAAGGCTGGTTCAATATATGTAAATCTATAAATGTAATTCAACACATAAACAAACTAAAAAATAAAGACCATATGATTCTTTCAATTGATGCAGAAAAAGCTTTTGATAATATCCAGCATCCCTTCATGATCAGAACACTTAAGAAAACTGGTATAGAAGGGACATTTCTTAAACTAATAGAGGCCATCTACAGCAAACCCATAGACAATATCGTATTGAATGGAGTTACATTGAAATCATTTCCACTTAGATCAGGAACCAGGCAAGGTTGCCCATTGTCTCCATTGCTCTTTAACATTGTAATGGAAGTTTTAGCCATTGCAATTAGGGAATAAAAGGCAATCAAGGGTATCCACATAGGGTCAGAAGAGTTCAAACTTTCACCCTTTGCAGATATATGTATGATCATATATCTGGAAAACACTAGGGATTCTACTACAAAACTTTTAGAAGTGATCAAGGAATATAGCAATGTCTCAGGCTACAAAATCAACACCCATAAATCTGTAGCCTTTATATATACCAACAATAACCAAGCCAAAGAAACAGTCAAGGACTCTATTCCTTTCACAGTAGTGCCAAAGAAGATGAAATATTTGGGAGTATACCTAACAAAGGATGTGAAAGATCTCTACAAAGAGAACTATGAAACTTTAAGAAAAGAAATAGCTGAAGATGTTAACACAGATGGAAAACATACAATGCTCATGGCTGGGAAGAATCAACGTTGTTAAAATGTCTATACTACCCATAGCAATATACAATTTTAATGCAATTCCTATTAAAGCTCCATTGTCATATTTCAAAGATTTTGAAAAAATAATACTTCCTTTCATACAGAAACAGAAAAAAACCTCAAATAGCCAAAACATTACTCAGCAATAAAAACATAGCAGGAGGAATCACGCTACCATACCTGAGACTGTACTATAAATCAATAGTGATCAAAACAGCATGGTACTGGCACAAAAGCAGAGAAGTAGATGTCTGGAACAGAAAAGAGAACCAAGAGATGAATCCAGCTACTTACCGTTATTTGATCTTTGACAAGCCAGTTAAAAACATTCAGTGGGGCAAAGATTCCCTATTTAACAAAAGGTGCTGGGTGAACTGGCTGGCAACTTGTAGAAGATTGAAACTGGACCCACACCTTTAACTGAGATAGACTGTCACTGGATAAAAGATTTAAACTTAAGACATGAAACTATAAAAATACTTGAAGAAAGTGCAGGGAAAACTCTTGAAGGAATTGGCCTGGGTGAATATTTTATGAAGAGGACTCCCCAGGCAATTGAAGCAGTATCAAAAATACACTACTGGGACCTGATCAAACTAAAAAGCTTCTGCACAGCCAAGAACATAGTGAGTAAAGCAAGCAGACAGCCCTCAGAATGGGATAAAATATTTGCAGGTTATACCTCCGATAAAGGTCTAATAACCAGAATCCACAGAGAACTCAAATGCATTAGCAAGAAAAGAACACGTGATCCCATCTCGGGGTGGGCAAGGACTTGAAGAGAAAGTTCTCTAAAGAAGACAAACGCACGATCTACAAACACATGAAAAAAAGCTCATCATCCTTAATCATCAGAGAAATGCAAATCAAACTACTTTGAGATATCACCTAACCCCAGTAAGAGTAGCCGTCATAACAAAATCTCAAAACCAGAGATGTTGGCATGGATGTGGAGGAAAGGGCACACTTCTACACTGCTGGTGGGAATGCACACTAATACATTCCTTTTGGAAGGATGTTTGGAGCATACTTAGAGACCTAAAAATAGACCTGCCATTCGATCCTATAATTCCTGTACTAGGTTTATACCCAGAAGACCAAAAGTCACAATATAACAAAGACATCTGTACCAGAATGTTTATTGCTGCCCAATTCATAATTGCTAACTCATGGAAGAAGCCCAAGTGCCCATCGACCCACGAATGGACTAGCCAATTGTGGTACATGTATACCATGGAATATTATGCAGTCTTAAAGAAAGATGGAGACTTTACCTCTTTCATGTTTACATGGATGGAGCTGGAACATATTCTTCTTAGCAAAGTATCTCAGGAATGGAAGAAAAAGTATTCAATGTACTCAGCCCTACTACGAAGCTAAATTATAGCTTTCACATGAAGGCTATAACCCAACTATAGCACAAGACTATGAGGAAAGGGCCAAGGAAGGGAAAGGGAGGGGGGAGTTAGGGTAGAGGGAGGGTAATGGATGGGGCCACACCTATGGTGCACCTTAGAATGGGTACAGGTGAAACTTACTAAAGGCAGAATACAAATGTCTACATACAATAACTAAGAAAATGCCATGAAGGCTACGTTGAACAGTTTGATGAGAATATTTCAGATTGTATATGAAACCAGCACATTGTACTCCTTGATTGCACTAATGTACACAGCTATGATTTAACAATAAAAAAAAAAGAAAAAAGAACTCACCCCCTTCTTCCTCTCCCCACTGCCAATTGTCCCTATTCTGTAGCCTAAATCATTAGCTCCTTCCTCCCTATTAAAAAAAATCATTAAAAAGTCATACAGTTAAGTATAGCTCCGTTCAGAAAATTCAAGTACATGTCTAAAAGGGGCAAAACAGTTTCCATGCCCCACCTGATGCCTCTCTTGCTCTGGCAAGTTTCCCTGTGACCTGTTTTCTCTGTGTAGTTTTTATGGAGCGGGGATTAGATGGCGCTGGGTCTGCCTCACTTGGTTGCACGTCCTCATGCCTGCTTCACTGGCTTGCTGGGGTGAAGGTTATTAGAGAAGCAGGATATAGGCTGCAGATTTTTCAGAAAAAGCCAGAAACCTCAGTGGAGGGCTGGCTTGTGAATACTTTCTCCTGCCTCATTTCTTGGTTTCCAGATGCTCCATGGAGCCCACAAGAGCAGGGTCGTATTAGCACAGTGCCGTGAGGTGATGGCAGGAGGCCAGCTCCTCAAAGCCTTTGACACCTGAGATCTTATAGGACCCTTAGATGCCTGTGAGTCGTCTGGCTGAGCAAGATGCCCACTGCATGGACAATTCCAGAGCTGTTGGAACCGGGACAGCCAGCTCAGTGCTAAGCAGAAGCCAATGACACCCTGCCCCACCCCAGATCAAGAATTGCACAATTATGTGTCTGCCTTCTGTTCTCATGGTCCAATGCAGGACACCTGGGATTTAGTCGTGATACTGCAGTTAATTAGCTGTGTGAGCATAGGCAAGTCTTTCTTCTCTCTGTCCTGAAATTCTTTGAGGATCTGTGAGTCAGAGGGAGATGATACCTGCCCTACGTAGTATATAGTGTTGTTCTGAAGACTAGAATTGGAGAAAGTGTTTTGAAACGTCCAAACCAACTTGTAAATATGAGGTATTATTATTTGTTAGCCTTGTGTTTCTTTGTCACATGGTTTCTTCTTCCAGACAACATGAGGACACTATTTTAATTAGAAACACAGCTGACTTGTACATCGCCCTGCAAGGCTTCTTTCTATTAAGCAGACCAATTGCAGACACATCTAAAAACATGGCTGCTGCACCAAACCACAAAAATGATTGTAAACATTTCATACAACATGTGTCTCCCAGCCAGCGTCTGGGTGGGAAGAGTCGGAGTCAGATGTGGCTCCTCCATTCTGAACCGTTTCAGGGTCTGCTCTGGACCTTACTTCTTTTTCTATCTCTCTCTCACACATACACACATTCACACTAATATACCTTTTCCCTCATGACATACTGTATATTTATGAAATAAACTAGGACCTTGTGCATACTGTTTTGTGACTTTTTCCACTTACTATGGCTTGTCCATTTTTTTTATCATTGGAAGAGAAAAATTCTCTTCCAATTTCTTAAGGAATATAGCAAACCTAAAAGTCACAAAGAAAAAGACTGATACTATGACTACATAAAAACTAAAATTTTCTATATGGAAAAAGATACTATAAATAATCAAACAGACCAGGAGAACATCTACATAACATTTATGAGAAAGGGCTAATATTCCTAATACAGTAGAACCTCTGTGGCTAACCACCTCTCTACACTGACCACCTCAAGTTGACCTGATTTTCACAGACTGAACGTGCCCTACATGTACATATGAGGACAGCAGGCCTGGTTCCTTATGGTGACCACCTCTGTATGTTGGCTAGTTTGTTACAGTTCCTTAGGTGGTCAACTTATAGAGGTTCTACTATATTACAAGTGAAAATTCCTACACACTGATTTAAAACTAAAACACAGGCCGGGCACGGTGGCTCACACCTACAATTCCAGCACTCTGGAAGGAAGATCCCTTGAGCTGAGGAGTTTGAGACCTGCCTGAGCATGAGCAACACCCCATCTCTACTAAAAATAGAAAAACTAGCTGGGTGTGGTGGAGGGCACCTTTAGTCCCAGCTACTGGGGAGGCTGAGGTAAGGGGATCACTTGAGCCCAAGAGGTTGAGGTTGTTGTGAGTGATGATGATGCCGTGGCACTCTGCCCAGGGTAACAGAGTAAGACTCTGCCTCAAAAAAAAAAAAAAAAAAAAAGTTAAACAGCACAAAAGAAAAGTGGGTCAAGTTGTAAACTGACAATTCATAAGAAGGGAAAAATAAATGCTGAATTTGCACAAAACAAGATGTCAACCTCTTTAGTAGTCATCATTTCCCCCCCCATTGAATTGGCAAAGGTTTCAAAGACTGGTGACACCTAATATTGGCAAGAATAGAGAAAATCGACACTCCTAAACTGTTGAAAGATATGTGAATTGCTATATCTTCTTGGGGAGGTAATTAGTAAATGAGCACGACTTTTAACCCACCTGTCAGACTTTAACCCACAAAAATAAAAGCACTACTACTAAAAATGTGTTTACAAAAAATGTTTATTGTAGTAATGTTTATAAGAGAGAAAAAACTGAAAATAACTAATGTCTGTCAGTAGGGGAGAGCTGAATGGATTATGATTTGTGAGAGCCTGGAGATTCAGAAAGCTTGAGTGGGCCCCAGGTGACCCACCCAGAGCCAGGCACACGGCAGGCAGCCATGTGGGCCCCAGGTGACCCACCCAGAGCCAGGCACACGGTGGGCAGCCATGTGGGCCCCAGGTGACCCACCCCGAGCCAGGCACATGGCAGGCAGCCATGTGGGCCCCAGGTGACCCACCCAGAGCCAGGCACATGGTGGGCAGCCACGTGGGCCCCAGGTGACCCACCCCGAGCCAGGCACACGGCGGGCAGCCATGTGGGAAAGGCAGCTGGTAATTACACAGCATAATGCCATTAAAATAAAACCCAAAGCCACTGAGATGTGAATACATATTTGTGTACTGCTGAAGGCACAGAGTGTTACGTTTGGGGCTAGGTATTCTTGGATCTACTATTTAAAAGAAAAGGAAGTAATTTTTAAAAGCTGAATACTGATTAAGGCCAACACTGTGTTAACTCAAGCTTTTTCCAAGCTAGGCAAAGTTAAAAAGAATGGAAGGGGAGAAGATGCTTATGGGATGGCAGAGTCATTTAACATGGTATGACAGTAATGTCTTACAGAAGGTAAGGTCTACTAACACTTTTCTTTTGATCTAACATTTTGGCTCCTTCTAGAGGTGAGAGAAGAGCGACTGGGAAGGCATATCTACAGCACCAGGCTGCGGCCGGGCTGGGGGCAGGAAGGCCTTTTTTTTTTTTTTTTTTGCTGTTTTTGGCCAGGGCTGGGTTAGAACCCGCCACTTCTGGTATATGGGGCCGACACCCTACTCCTTTGAGCCACAGGTGCTGCTTTGGTTTCTGACTCCAGTGTCTCGTTGGGATTCAGTTGGAAGAAAAGGGCCCTGCAGCTCGTCTGAGGGGAGATGGAGGCAGAATCAGTCCAGGGAAGATGGAGGCAGAATCAGCCCGCCAGATGCTGGCTTTTCCTGGATCGTTCAGGAAAACAGGTTATGACTCGTGGGAAAGGATTTGCCTTCAGTATTAATACTGGGGATGACACTTACAGCAGGGTCAAAGTAAATTCCATACAGCAGGGTCAAAGTAAATTCCAAAAGCTAGTTATTAACTTTAAAAGCAGCAGCTGTGCTTAATACCTGAGACAGCTCTTGGAGAATCTAACTTCCTCTATTCTAGGAAAACTGAACTGTCAAATTGGGAAAACTTCAGCTTTACTATAACTATCCTGTTCTAAATGTACTACCTACCAAGAGGGGCTATGATTCCCAAAATGGTATAACACTTTGGTAAATGTCTCTTCCACTGTTTAGGAATGCAAACAACAGATTTTATTTTGGTTAAAAAGTAAAAAAGAAAATCAAATTTAAATGATATTTCTTTTTATTTTTTGCTTTTGAGACAGAGTCTCACTCTGTAACCCTGGGCAGAGTGCTATGGCACCATCACAGCTCACAGAAACCTTAAACTGTTGGGCTTAAGATATTCTCCTGCCTCAGCCTCCCTAGTACCTGGGACTACAGGCTCTCACTATTACACTTGACTAGTTTTTCTGTTTTTAGTAGAGATGGAGTTTTGCTCTTGCTCAGGCTGGTCTTGAACTTCTGAGCTCAACGGATCCTCTAGCCTCAGCTTCCCAGAACGCTGGGATTACAGGCATGTACTCACACCTGGCCTTAAATGGGTATTTCTTGTGGGGGAGACTTGGCCTGGTCATGACTATTAAGACAAGTTAATTGAGTCACTTCTTTCAGTTCTAAGGTGGGTAACTGATATGGCCCCAACACAGAAAAACACATGTGTTCTTATGATGTTGAATTCCAAGAAGTGACTTTAAACTGTCTTTTGGGATATCAGATGGACAAAAGAAGATGTATCTGGAACTACAGTGCCTTGAACATATGCAAATAATCACAAAAACACAACCCGGCAAGATGAATGGGTGGATTCCTCTTAAAGGAGACACAAACAATTCCAGGCATCTGCCCTGTTCTCACCACGCTGGTCCTTGTTAACACAAGTCACCATGCCTTGGGAAGGCAGCCTTCTGGGCCCCGTGACCATCCTTCTGCACCAGGAACACTTATTAACAATTTTAGGGACAAAAAGCAAACCTCACAAAAGTTGTGGTCTTTTGTGGAGGAAAAGGGGTGAGTGAGGAGAGTGGGTGAGTGAGGAGAGTGGGTGGATAATCTTTCACTTCCGTTCTCTAAGGCCAGGGACACAGGTGGGAGTCTGGCTGGGGGACTGTGCACAACCTCTCATCCCAAACCTGAGGGATATGATGGACTCAAAGGGGAAGAGCTCCCATTCAAATGTCCTTTATGATTTCTTTTAGTCAGATTCTTTTCATGTTTTTCTGCCTTTCTCCATTTCTACAAGGCAGTTAACAGAACAGGGACCAGCTGGCTACCAGGGAAGGGACAGTGAGCACGGGGCATTTCTGCAGCTGGCATAGGGAACATGGGAATCTACTTTCAAAATGCGCCCCAACTAAAACCTACAGAGGCTGAATAAGCCGCACATGGCTCTGTGCACAGCCACCTCACCTCACGTAGCCTTTCAGCTGTCTGGTCAGGTTACTACTGTCTGCCTCACGGGGGCTGACATCTGGGAGCGCAGGCAGGCATGGGGGGTGCTGGGCTGGTGGGGACCACGCTGCATTTCTTCTTGCGCTCTGTGGCTACAGGGCTGAGGAGGGACTTGCCACTGGGCTCATGCTCTGCTCCTGAGGAGGTCTGAGACACAGGTGGCAATCTCAGGGCGGCTCCTCGTCAACTCGCAAGACAGCATAGGAAGTGCCAGGTCTCCACACAGCCTCCTTCAGGTCTCTCTAAGGAACACTCACAGTCCCGGGGACCTAGGGGTCTGGGGACCTGTGGGGGATCCCATTCTCCCCTTTCCTCAGTCACATGAGTTTTACTCCTTATGTGGCCGCTGCTGCCCCATCCCCTCACCCAGCATGGGTGAGGCACAGATAGAGCCTCTGAAAATTTCTTCTATAAAGCACTTTTTTCCAGGTGGACAAAACGGCTACTCCACTCAGTACTCCCCAGAGTGACTTCCTATCCTTTGGAAAACTGAGGAAATGATCTGTTATATGTTCTGTGTGGCCAGCTAGGGTCTTCTGCGATGACCCTGCGGCCAGGGTGATCAGCCAGCTTTCTATCATCTGCATGTGATGGGCCTGGGGTGGCCCTGGGTTTTCTATTGACAAGGAAAATTCAAAAGGTGCTGGGAAAGCACCTCTTTGTGTCCATCTATCTAGTTTCAATCAATCATCTTGGGAGAGAGTCACCATCTTCCTTCACACTAAAGGGGTGAAGGGCAAGGATGCAGGCAATGAACACAGCATCATTTCACACATGGATGGAGGACGGCAGGGTGGGCAGGACGGGGGCGACTAAAGGACCCAAGCCCACTCCATCATTAGATGCCTGTTTTTTCTCACTAAGCAGCTTGCCTCTGAAATCTGGATCACCCATCATGTGCCTTCTAGGATAAAAGTGGTTAACTTGGAATCCCTCTGCGGCATCCCCCTCCTTGATGGGGTAGGTGGTGGTCCCTTTGCTGTCACCCTTCATCTTGGCAAATAAGAACAAGCTGGGAGTGGTAGGGGAAGGGCAGAGCAAAGTCCAGATAAAGGACTGAGAGAGGGGTCACGTGCTTGGATTTATGTGGGTTCCCTACCTCCTGGCCCCTGTCCTGCACAGGACACGACTCACTATCTGCTTCCGAAAATGATCCCGACTCGTCGCTGGAGTTGGTTCCGTAAGACTGCTCACATTTAATTTGGGGTCGGACTGGGTTGTACATCCCGTCTCCCATCAGGCCTGGTTCCTGATGTTCGGTGGCAAGGAACTTGGCTCCCTGGGAACAGGGCGAGGAGGAGAACTCACAGAGAGGGAGGCTGCAGGGGGAGCCCCCGCTCCCATCCTCTGCATAGGAGTAGGAGGAACAGGAACTGGAGGTCCTGGTCCTGGTCTCCAAGGGGGGTGAGCGTGGGCAGACTTTGATTGGCACCGGGCAGCTGGTGTTGGGCCGCATCCTTCCTGGCAAGTGGTCAGCCATCAGCCCCCCATGGGAGTAGGCCTGTGAGGTAGGGAGAGACTGGCCAGCTCCCACCCACAGGCCCTTTGGCACCGGCTCGGAGAGGTCTTTGTCCAAACTGTTCACCCCCAAATATGAATGCACCGAGGTGCTCACTTGGTCACAAGTGCTGGAGGAGAAGATGACGCTCCTCCGGTCCAGCTCACCCTCCTGTTTACAGAGCGCCTCCAACCCGGGACCCCTCAGGGGGGACCCCATGGTGAAGCTGGACACGTCCTTCTGGCCCACATGGGGCTGTCCGTAATTCCCTGTGAAAGGGGTGCAGTCAGTTCTAAGGTCACCCTGAGTGATCCCCTTGTCAAAAGGGCACGCTGGACTCCTGGCAAAGTGTTGCTGGGATGTACCGGGCAGGCCAGACAGCTCCACGCCTTTTGTGATGCTGAACAGAGACCGCAAGCAGGAGGGCGAGGACAGGCTCCTGGCCCGCTCCAGGCAGGCGGCCCCGGCAGGGGCAGCAGGCCCCAGGTCGGGGCTGGGCTGCTTCCCGTCCATCTCCACGTCCCCAGCTCTGTCCTTGGCGTCGGGCTCATCTCCAGATAGGCAGAGGGTGACGCTGTCGTCCTCATTCTCTTCACTGGGAGGCTCTCTCTTAATTTGCCCCATGGCCAGCCCCGGCTTGAGGATGCTGCCGGAGCTCTCCTCACTGAACGCACCTGCGAACCCCGAGCCGCTGTGCGACGCCGCGCTGTAGACGTTCTTGGTGCACGCCAGCTGGTACTTCTTGTACCTGGGGTACTGTGTCAGCACGTCCTTTTCCGAGCTGTCCTTGGCGTCCGCGGGCACGTTGGTCTCGGGCAGCAAGGCCTCCCCCTTGTCCGCCACCGGGAGGGCGGCGGCATCAAAGCTCACGGGGTCTGGAAGCGTCGGGCCGGCGGGGCAGGCCGCCCTGGGCGCGTCGGCGGCGTCCATGGCCTCCTCGTCGTCCTCGTCCTCCCCCGCGGAGTCCTCGGCGCCGCGCGCGCGCTGGCCGCCATCCTTGCGGCACACGCACAGGCCATCCTCGCCGCTCAGCAGCTGCGTCTGCAGGAAGCGGAAGCAGGAGTCCTCCAGGTTGTGCATGCGCAGCAGCTCGGCGCAGCGGATCACCTCGCGGATGTTGTCCCTGCTGAGCAGTAGCTTGGCGGTGTAGGCGAACTGCAGCAGCGGCCCGAAGCCCCTGGCCGTGACCTGCAACACAGATGGGAAATCCCAACGTTACCATCAGCACAGCTATTGTCCCGAACCCCTCTACTGAAGCAAAATGACCAGACAGAGCTCCGTCCCAGGATAGAGGCCGCGGAGGGGCAGTTAACCTCGTACCGGCTCAGCAGTGACGCGCTTCCCTTAATGAGCGCCTGCCTGGTGCGCGCGGTGGCGCCTCAACACAGGCCCAGCGGATCCATAATCACCCAGGTCAAGTGGCTGCAGGGCACGACAACCGGTCCAGTGTTTACAAACGCAAGGTGACAATGGGAAGCCTGTTAATTTCCCTCCCAGTCAGTCCTGAATGGAGAGCCATTCCGCATAGGGGCTGCTCCAGCAGCTCACTTGAGCTAGAGGTGGGGTAATTGTTCTCTTTGTCACCCACGACAATGGCCGTAAGGCCCTGTTAGTTTTCCCTCGTTCATTTATAATGCGAAAAGAGCATTAGAAACAAGGGCTTTGCTCACCCACCCTGGTTGCTATTTGAGACGTGCAGGGGGCCCTGTCAGACCTGATCTTCCAGTGATACCTGCCAGAGCTGATCCAAGCAAAAGCAATGTTCTCAACAAGAAATTAGCCGCCAGTCCAGGGTGAAGGGGGGTGACAGAGCTCAACAATCTGGCCGTCATTTAAATGGCTGAAGCTGCTGAGAGGCACCACGCACTGTCTAGTTCTTCTCTAATTAACTGGCAGCAGCTTTGCCATGCGGCTGTCTTTTTCCTGGTAAATCTTCAGGGCCAATGTCATTTGCTGCTTTTCTATGGTATTTTAACACAGATTGAAAAACGTACTATTTACGCACAGAGCCCACACACATGTGAGCACACACAATGCCTTAACAATTAAGAACATGCTGCCTGAGGCCATTGGTTTTTCAGACGGAAATGGATTAAACAGTGGTGTTCTGGGTAGGCCTCCTTACCCTCTCAGAAAGCCATCCATCCTCTAGGCTCTGTCAAGCACTGCTGACCCAGGAGGAAGGGGAGGTGGATCTATGAATCACCATGCACAGATCAAATGAAAGCAGAGATCATGGGGCCCCTGCTGGAAGCCATGGTAACAATGATCAAAAATTTCAGCTGGGGGAATGAGCGCAGAGCCAGCTTGGTAGCTGACTGCTCTGGGCATTAAGTTCACTGTAGCACACAGAACCGCAGCTCTTGCAAGGACTCAAGTCTGTTGTTCAAGATTTAACTCGGACATAACTTCTTTGGGAACCCTCACCAATCTTTTTATTCTTATTTTGTAAAATATTTATTTTTTTGACACAGAGTCTCACTCTGTTGCCCTGGATAGAGTGCTGTGGGGTTGCCATAGCTCACAGCAATCTCGGGCTCTTGGGCTCAAGAGATCCTCTTGCCTGGGCCTTCGGAGTAGCTGGAACTACAGGTGTCCACCACCATGCACCTGGCTTGCTTGGGCTTGAACTCCTGAAATCCTTCTGCTGTGGTCTCTCAGAGTGCTAGGATTACAGCCCTGAGCCACTGTGCCCGGCCACAGTCCTTTTAGAGAAAACAAATGACACTGTGCTCTCAGCTCCCACAGCAAGATAATGAAACATCCTGGGCTCTCCAGGGCAGCACTGATTTTATATCACTGCATTTTTTTCCAGAAATTTCTTAAGACCTGTAACTGAATGGGATTTTCAAACTGATAATATTTTTGAAGTACTTAAATAAAAGTCAAAATTAAAAAATTCTGTCCAATATTTTAACCAAATATAACCAGGCACGGTGCCTGACCAGAGATATTGGTTAAAAAACAAAACAAACAGAATCCTGACCACTAGACCTACATTTAGTTCTACACAGGCAATCACTGCTGCTCCTTTTCATTACATAATACTTAATTGTGTTTATTTCTACTATAAGACAGGAAGCTTCTTCAGATCAGGGATGGTTTTTTTTTTTTCCTTTTTCTTTCTTTTTTTTTTTAGAGACAGAATCTTACTTTGGTAGAGTGCCGTGGCGTCATAGCTCACAGCAACCTTCAGTTCTTGGGCTTAGGCGATTCTCTTGCCTCCGCCTCCCAAGTAGCTGGGCCTACAGGCACCCGCCACAACACCCGGCTATTTTTTGTTGTTGCAGTTTGGCTGGGGCTGGGTTTGAACCCGCCACCCTCGGTATATGGGGCTGGCACCCTACTCACTGAGCCACAGGTGCCGTCCTCCTTTTTCTTTTTTTTTTGGAGACAGAGTCTCACTCTGTTGCCCCGACTACATCATCACATTGGCATCATCATGGCTCATTGCAACTTCAGGCTCCTGGGTTCAAGGGATCCTCTTGCCTCAGCTTCCCAGGACCACAGGCATATAGCACTGTGCCTGGGTAATTTTTCCACTTTTTGTAGAGATGGGGTGTTGCTTTTGCTCAGGCTGGTCTGGAACTCCCGAGCTCAAGTAATCCTCCTGCCTCAGCCTCACAGAGTGCTAGGACTACAGGTGTGAGCCACTGAGCCCGGCCCCGGAATGGTTTCTCTGCATCTACCTGTGATAGGGTAAATACGTGATAAAAACTTGTAATATTATGTAAGTTACTGAATACGTCGTAAGTCTAACTGCACCCCTAACACACTACTACCACGCGCACAAGGTGACCACACAGACTCTTTACAGGTGTCGTCTCAAGTGACCTTTGGAGCAAGGCATTGTATAAACCAGTCAACTAAACCCATCAACTGAGCACAGGCAGGCAAGAGAGAAACCTTTTCTGTTTTGTCCCTTAGGGTCAGGGAAAAGGAGCGCATCTAACCTATTCTGTGTTGTGCTGAGCTGACATGGTAACAGATTTAGCCAGTAGTACCGACTATATCTATTTTATGTATGTTCTCCTGGGAACATTTAAAAGAGAGTAAAGAACCAAGGAAATGCGTACTTACAGGTATAACTAAAGAAGGTGGTAAGAATGCCACATGACTTCCCCACAGAGAGGGAGATGGCCGCATCAAGGCAGGGTCCACCCCTCATAATGCCACTACGCTCCTGGGCTGTTGCCCTGGGTAGAGTGCCGTGGCATCACAGCTCACAGCAACCTCCAATTCCTGGGCTCAAGCAATTCTCCTGCCTCCGCCTCCCAAGTAGCCGGGACTATAGGCGCCCACCACAATGCCTGGCTATTTTTTGGTTGCAGCCGTCATTGTTCTTTGGCCTGGGCTGGATTCGAACCCACCAGCTCAGGTGTATGTGGCTGGCGCCTTAGCCACTTGAGCCACAGGCGCTGAGCCCTTATCATCTTTCCTTTTTCCTCCCTTCCCTTTCTTCTTGTCTTTTCTTTCTTTTTCTTGTTTTGAGCTAGCATCTTAGTCTGTCACCCAGGCTAGAGTGTGATGGCATCATAGCTCATAGCAACCTCAAATTCCTGGGCTTAAGTGATCCTTCTGCCTCAGCTTTCAGAGTAGTTGGGACTACAGGTGACCGCCATGACTCCCAGCTGATTTTTCTATTTTTAATAGAGACCAGGTCTTGCTCTTGCTCAGGCTGTTCCTGAACTCCTGAACTTGAGCAATTCATCTGCCTCAGCCTTCCAGAGTGCCAGGATTACAGGTGTGAGCTACTGAGGCTGGCCTATTTCTTCTTTTTTTGAAGGAGGGACTAGGGCTGGAGACAGGGGAGCGTTCATCACTCTGGACCTACTGCCCCCGGACAGGAGCTGCTGCCCATTATTTTTCTTTTATTTTTATGCTGCTGGTCTCAGTGAGCCTTGCTACTATCCCTCACTGTGGCCTCTTTTAAAGAAAACTTCTTTAAGCCAGGGACACCCATGGGATCTTTAGATCAGGGAGCAGTACTAGGAGTCACCGTGTACCACCTGGTCCAAGCAGCTGGAGAAGCATTGGCTCAGGAAGGGGCTGAGGCTTAGGTATGTGCGTTGGACCATGGATACCAGTGAGAAAATTCCATACATCACAAATCCATGACACTCCTCAGATCACCGACCCTTTGGGTTTATGAAACATGCTGATCTTCAAATGATTATCATATGTCATGACAGAATCATGAATAAGAATAACTGGTTTATAAACTGTCATTCAGGCAGAGGAGGTGGTGCCCTCACCACGAAAGTTCAAGGGCCCATTACTAGCTCTTCTCTCACGTTAATTTAAGTCCTGCTTTGTCATACTCATTCTGCAAAATTTTCCTCTGTTTCTGTGTGCAAAGCTTTGTCTAGTGAGTCCTAGTTACTATTTACCAAGCGTCTCCTAGCATCCAGCACGGTGCTAACTGGCTCTTGTAACACCCCAAAAGACAGGCACAATTGCCTCTATTTTGCAGACAAGTAAACCGGTGAAGGGATTTATCCAGGATCACAGAGCTGGTAAGTGAAGAGCTAGGATTGGACCTGAGCCCAGGCTGAGTCTTCCTCTTGTGCTAAGGTGCTGTGAGGGACACAGCTCTGTGCTCAGGAGATTTACGAGTTAGCTTCAAAGAAGAGGTACATGCATAATGGAAGCTATTGCTAGATTATATGATTAGCTATCAACTAAAAAATCAAGACAAGTTTAGGAGAGGAGGGGGTGCCATGGTTAGTGGAATGCCAAGGTGGGGGGGAGGGCTTGAAAACTCACGTCAGGACACTGGAGAGTCTGCACTAGGTTCAAGTTTGCGTTGAGTAAATACAGTGAGTACTTTTTGAACTGCCGCAAGGTCCTTCTCAGGAACCCATCTCTGGTGCCTTTCAGGCAGTGGTAACAGTTCCAAATAGACAACACGGAAAGCAGGTGCATATCACGCCTTCCAGTGTTAGAACAGGCAGTGGCTTCCTAAATACTGGTTTAGTCTCTGTCTTGAGAAGCTCGCACTGTTTGCCCATTTTCAGGAACCATTTAAGCTCAATAATTATACTCAGAAGGCAAATATCCAGGCAAATATTCATGAAACTGTGACCCAGTCTGCACTATTACTTACTTTTTGTTCTTAACAAATAAAGCTTTAATAATGGAAGAAAATAAGAGGGAGTGGGAGGTGGAGAATCACATACAAAACTTATGGTCCATGACAATGGTATTTAAAAAAGCAATGATCATAAAGTGGAATGAAGGGGCTAGAAGCAGTAGACCAGCTCTGTGCCCCTGATGTCAATGAGCTGCAGCCCACTGCACACGTGTCTAGGCCAGAACCCTCTGGTTAGGAGTAAAGGTGTCACAAACAAATGCAAAATACAGTCTTAGGGATAATCCAGGATAACAGTCTTGCATTTTGAATAAAAATATTTTGGATGGCTCATTCCAAAGTACTAGTTTTTTTCATCATGCTTGAGTATGAAACTATCTGGTCCCACAATGTGCAATACTCATTATGCTACAGATGAGGCTGGATCATATACGGGGCAGAATGGAGTGTGCCACGTGGGGCTGGGACCTGGCAGAGGGCAGGAAGTAATACCTCCCTTGCTTTGTGACTGCCCCCCAGGAGGCAATGACCTTAGTCAGTGGTCGGCACACATGAGTTAGTTTAGTCCTGAAAAGAAAAGGCCAGGCTACCAAACTTGTCTGAGTATGGTCTGAGTCAGCATATTGATAACGTGTGGAAAATCTGATCTTCTGAAACTAACCCTTAACCCTTTATTCCTTTAGTTCTGATGCATCATCTCCATGCTGCTCAAGAAAGGAAGATGGACTGCTGAACACTCAGCTGGTGAGAGGGTGGGGCTGGGTGCTGTTTGCAGAACTGGGGACTCACTTTCTCATGAGGCTTCCACTTTGCTGCTGGACAGAGCTTATGGTAGGAAACTTCTGAGAGTTCTGTCTCTGGACTGTGACAGGGATCAGGCAGTTGGCCTTCCGGCAAACATTAGAATAGGTTTGGGAATTTTTATGAGACTTGGAACATCATTCTCAACATGAGCCGAGCCATAGAATGAGGTCTCCATGTTGGTCTTGGAAGTATATATACGTGGCTATTGCACTGTATGCTTCTCAAAGTCCCTTAATTACAACCTTACAAAACAAGAAGACTTGCACACTCAAACCAGGTGTGCCTTCCCATTGAAGCTGAATCTCTTACACCCTGCCACAAAGAAGAAGGTGAAGGTAAGATACCCCCGCCCACAGGCTGGTTAAATTCCTGAGGCCACTGAACATCCCTCTGGTATGTATTTGCACAGCAGGGAGTCGTCAAATGAAGAAAACAACTCAGGTGACAACTGCGACAATCAACTCTTCCTTTCCCTTCCCACATGTTCTGCAGCTCAGTCTACGTGGTGAAGACAGATTCAGCGATGAGGCATCACTTCTAATCTTAATTTTCTATAATTAATACCTGTATTATCACATTCTTCTCCCTTAAACAGCATGCTGTACTATGTTTGTTAAATCAACTAACCTTACTATTTCATTTTATTTTCTAATTTGTTTTCAGAGACGTAGTCCTCCTTGGTCACCCAGGTTAGAATGCAGTGGCATGACTGTAGCTCACCATAACCTCCAATTTCAAGTGATCCTCCTGCTTCAGCCTTCTGAGTAGCTGGGAATACAGGTGCCCACTACCATGCGTGGCTAATATTTAAAAAAATGTTTTTTGTAAAGATGTGGTTTTGCCAAGTTGCTCAGGTTGGTCTTGAACTCCTAGCCTCAAACAAATCCACCTGCCTCAGACTCCCAGAGTGCTGGGATTATAGGAATGAGCCACCATGCCAGGTCTTATTTTAGTATTCATTTTATTATTTTATTATTATTATTCTTTTTTGAGACAGAGTCTTACTATTGTCCTCAGTAGAGTGCCATGGTGTCCAGCTCACAGCAACCTCAAACTCTTGGGCTTAAGCGATTCTCTTGCCTCAGCCTCCCAAGTAGCTGGGACTACAGGTGCCTGCCACAATGCCTGGCTATTTTCTTATTGCAGTTGTCATTGTTGTTTAGCTGGCCCAGGCTGGATTTGAACCTACCAGCCTTGGTGTATGTGGCTGGCACCATAACCACTGTGCTACAGGAGCTGAGCCCTGAAGAACAATTTCTTTTTTTTTTTTTTTTGAGACAGAGTCTCACTGTGTCACTCCTTGGTAGAGTGCCATGGCATCATAGCTCACAGCAACCTCAAACTCTTGGGCTTAAGCAATTCTTTTGCCTCAGGCTCCCAAGTAGCTGGAACTAAAGGCGTCCGCCACAACACCCGGCTATTTGTTGTTGTTGTTGATGTTCTAATTGTCATTGTTGTTTGGCAGGCCTGGCCTGCGTTTGAACCCACCAGCTCTGGTGTATGTGGCTGGTACCTTAACCACTGAGTATGGGCACTGAGCCTTAGTATTCTTTTTTTTTTTTCTTGAGATAGAGCCTCACTATGTTGCCCTCAGTAGAGTGCTGTGGTGTAACAGCTCACAGCAACCTCAAACTCTTGGGCTTAAGTGATTCTCTTGCCTCAAGCCTCTTGAGTAGCGGCGATTAGAGGCGCCCACCACAATGCCTGGCAAGTTTTTGGTTGTAGTTGTCATTGTTGTTTGGCAGGCCCGGGCTGGGTTCGAACCCACCGGCTCTGGTATATGTGGTTGGTGCCTAGTTGCTGAGCTACAGGTGCTGAGCCCCTTAGTGTTCATTTTACAGAAAGATAGAACAAATCTTATTTTGCATACCTAAGGTAATAATATAAAAACTAAATCAACACAGAATCTGATTTATATATGAACATATAATTTCTTTCTTTCTTTCGAGACAGAGTCTTACTCTGTTGTCCTCGGTAGAGTGCTGTGGTGTCATGGCTCACAGCAACCTCAAACTCTTGGGCCCAAGCAATTAATTCTCTTGCCTCAGCCTCCCTAGTAGCTGGGACTACAGGGACCAGCCACAGTGCCTGGCTATTTCATTTTTTTCTTTTTAGCAGGCCCTGGGTGGGGTTTGAACCTACCAGCCTTGGTACATGTGGCCAGCCCTAACCACTAAGCTACAGGTTCCAAGCCAATGAACATATAATTTCATACAGTCTTTCCTTCTTTCTTTCTTTTCTATCTTCTAAAGAAAATCACTACCTGTGCTAGTGAATATGGGTCAAAACATAAATTGTCTTTTCTCTCTGTATTTGAATTTGAATCTATAGCCACAATGTAAAAGTCCTTCTGCTAATGTAAGTCTGCCCTGAGATTGATCATTTAGTCACTTACTATTTTTTATTTTTTTTGAGACAGTCTCACTATGTCACCCTTGGTAGAGTGCCATGGCGTCACAGCTCACAGCAACCTCCAACCCTTGGGCTTAAGAGATTCTCTTGCCTCAGCCTCCCAAGTAGCTGGGACTATAGGCGCCTGCCACAACGCCCAGCTATTTTTTTGCTGCAATTGTCATTGTTGTTTTAGTTGCCCCAGCCCAGGTTTGAACCCCCTAGTGTTCGTGTATGTGACTGGGATCACACCCATTGAGCTATGGGCGCCACCCACTTACTATTTTTTGACCCATTTTTTTCAGTTTCCAACCAAGTACTTAGTACTTACTGTGTCTGTGCAAGGCCTGGGGAATCAGGCCTTGGATTCAAGTCCCAGCTCTATTATTTACCAGCTGTGTAGTTTGGGCTGGTTACTTAACCTTTCTGTGCTTTGGTCTCTCTAATTCTACCATTGCCCCCGGTAGAGTGCTGTGGTGTAACAGGTCACAGCAACTTCAAACTCTTGGGCTTAAGTGATTCTCTTGCCTCAGCTTCCTGAGTAGCTGGGACTTGAATCCAAGGCCTGATTCCCCAGACCTTGCCTAAGACAGCGATATTGGCAGTAACTTTGGAATGGGACCTGGCATTGAATAACAACTCTTATCCTTGCTGTTATTACAAATATGAATTAAATACCATCTTTTCCTCCAAGGAGCAAACAGGGTGACTGAGGACAAAGATGTTCAATATAAATATCTACAGTGTCATCTAAATATGTAACTGAGGTATCCTCAGGGTGCTGGGGGCAGGGAACTCCTAAGGATGTCAATATAAGGCTGCCTAGAGATGGTGGTGACTTTTCCCTGAGTATTGAGGGCTGGGTTGAAGTTCAGCAGAGTAAGTAAAGGAAAGGCTTGGCTCACTCTCTTGTCTCCTTCAGGCTTTTCCTCAAATGCTGTTTTCTCAGTGAGGCCTTTTCTGGCCCTCTAATTATAGTTGTTCTCCCCGGCTTCTAACTATAGAACCAGCAACAGGATTTGCAGGGGTCAGTGTGAAATGACAATGTGGACCTTTTGTTCAGAGAATATTAAGAATTTTAGGATGGTGACAGCAGAACATTAAACCAAGTGCAGAGCCCTTCTAAGCCCAGGACCTTGTGCAATTAATTGTGCACGTTGTATAGCAGGAAGCCAGCCCTGTCACCAGACACACTACCTGCCCCTACAGCTGAAATGCACGACTTAGTTTTGGGGGTGGTGGTGATGGCACCTCAGGGTAAGAGGTCAAATGGGGAAACTAGCTGAGTTAAACTCCAAAGGCCCCTTGGGTCAGTGGTGTAGGTCAGGGGTAGGATCATGAATATCTTTGGGTAGAAAAAGTACATGAGGTACTTTTGACTGGTTAAAACAAACAAACAAACAAATGAAAATCACGTAGGTTCAGTGAACAAAGACCTGACTTAAGTTATGATTGCAGACCTTAGTCCCTGTGATTAATTCCTGGGCATTCTTGAGGAGGGAATAACTACAAGGTAACTATTACAGTAATTCACAATTTTGCTATTAATTTCTCCTGTCACAGGGTTTGGAGAAACATACATGTAGTTTTTCCTAAATTATGACTTAGTACAAACTTTTTAAAAACTAAAAACAACTCTTTTTTTTTGAGACAGAGCCTCAAGCTGTCATTCTGGGTAGAGTGCTGTGGCATCACAGCTCACAGCAACCTCCAACTCCAGGGCTCAAGCAATTCTCCTGCCTCCGCCTCCCAAGTAGCTGGGATTACAGGCACCTGCCACAAGGCCTGGATATTTTTTGGTTGCAGCCGTCATTGTTGTTTGGCAGGCCTGGGCTGAGTTCAAAACTGCCAGCTCAGGTGTATGTGGCTGGCGCCTTAGCCGCTTCAGCTACAGGCACCGAGGCAAAAACAACTCTTAACAAAAAATTAATCAGAACCTGTTCAAGCCAGAGCCACATCTATTACATATCTCTCTATGTGTGTGTATTTCTGTAACACTACTAAATACACATGTTAACAGGAAAATCTAAATAGTTGTGAGCAGCTATTATCTTTGACTTGTAATGTCCAACTAAAATTAAAATATTTATTTATTTAATTTAATAACTCACGTGCTGGTTATTTGGTATTGTATTTCAGTCTGACACCCACTCTTCTTTTTTATTGTTGTTGCAGTGTTTGGCCGTGGCCAGGCTTGAACCCGCCAACTCCAGTATATGGTGCCAGTGCCCTACTCCTTGAGCTACAGGCATCATTCCAGCACATCCACTCTTCTTTCATCCCCTCTGCAAAGCTGAGGCTGGGAGTTTATCAGCACCACTTCCAGGCCCTTCTGCTGGTGGCCTTGTTACTGGATTCTGCCAATGGGGTACTATGGGAGCTGGGAGGGTGGCGGAGCAAAGCAGCTGTGGCTCCTTCTGCTTCCTGTTCTCCTTTCTTTCCTTTCCTGGTGTGTTCTGGAAGTAGCTGCATCCCTGACTCCCTGGAGGAGGCTCTGGAAGGGGCTGTTTTCTCCACAGCTGTGACTGCTGAGGCTTTAGCTGACAGGTCCCTTTAATCCCCTCTAGCCCTAGGTGAGGAAGACACGCCCCGGTGTCATTAATCATCGTGTTAACTCTTTCCCTTTTCTATTCTTCAGTTTTCCAACACCGGTATACCATTTCCTGTTTTATATCCCCTTTATTTGAAACATCTGGTGTGGTTTTCATTTCCCTGACTTAACCATCCATTTTATGGACAAGGAGGCCAAAGCCCAGAAAGGCAAAGAGATTTCCCTGAAGTTACAGTGCTGGCCAGCCACAGCTAACTCACATCTTCCAACCTCAGAGTTAACTCTCACACTCTTTCCTATCTGTAGCTGTTTCACTGAAGTGACCCACAAAATAAACACTCTTTCATATGGAAACACATTGTAAGTTATTATTATTTTTTTGCAGTTTTTGGCCAGGGCTGGGTTTGAACCCGCCACCACCTCCGGCATATGGGGCCGGTGCCCTACTCCTTTGAGCCACAGGCGCTGCCCCACATTGTAAGTTTTATGACACTCCCTGAAGTTTTCTGTTTTATACAGCTCTATCTGGAGGGGCCTGGTCAGCTGGATGTGGTCCGTCCCTCGGTGTAAAGGAAGGAGGATCTCATGCTTGGTTCTATGGTGACTGGCACTGTTTGGATTCCAGTGCCTAGGTTTCTTCTAAGAATGAAGATAACCAGTATGTCCCTCTGCTGACCAGCAAAGCTCTGTAAACCCTAGGAAGCCCTTTTATCACATGGAAATTTGATAAATTAGCAGGTTCAGCTAAATCAGTCCTTAGAATCTATAAGACAAAGGAGAAATGTCTTTCTGGTGGGGAGCCACATGGCACCCAAGCTTAGTTCCAGAATAGAAAGGCAGATACTGCCGATGTCTACAGGGAATATCAGGTGTCACCTACCTAGGCTGGTTGGTTCAGAATTATCATGGGGCTATCTAATAGCTGTAACGGCCCTTTAGGTATTTACACTTCTTTTAAACTATTATAATTGTTATTTTTAAGGCAGAGTCTGGCTCTTGCTTAGGTTGGTCTTGAACTCCTGAGCTCAAGCAATCCCCCTGGGAGCCTCGGCCTCCCAGAGTGCTAGTATTACAGGTATGAGCTAGTGTGCCTGGCCTAAAATTATTTTTTATAATTTTTCTTTTTAATTTCCCTTAGGTATTTATCTGTTTGGTGATAAGAAATGGAGAAGAGGCAGCTGACATTCCTACTGTCTTTTGAGGACTGGCAACACCTTACGCTGTGGAAGCTCCATTTCACCTGGGTGGTTTTACCCCGGCCTTCATTTTTTTCTCTTTAAGATAGAGACGATTATGTTTCCCAAGTAAGTGACAGGCAAAAGTCATATATAATTTAAATACAAGGAACTATATTCATATTTACTTGAAAAGCATACTGAAAACAGAAAAATCTCCCTTCTAAGAGTTTATATAATGAAGTTCACAGAATTTTTAAAGATCCAATTTCAGTATAAGTATAGATAGTAAAATACATATAAAGTAGTAGTAATTTTTATGCTTTTCAGTGTAAAATGAAAGAGAAAAGAATCCCACTCACTGGTGATAAAGTAGTAAAACCTGCATAAAGGTTTACAGTTTCATTTGGAAAACCACCTCCAAAAGAACATTATTTTTAAAAAGACGATTTAGAAAAAAAAAAATCACCTAATTTTCATCTTAAATGATGCTCTCTTTATTCAGGGAACCAGTGATCTTCCTACACCAGAAATTTCTTGAGTCAAGGCTTGATTTCACCCCCTGGGACCTGTTTAGTCATTTCAAACCAGCCATCAACCTCTTGATCTTCAACTAGAAAATACCAAACACTTTTGAAGGCTAGTGATGAGAAGTTCAGTCCCTTGTGACAGCCTTGTCATGGTTCTTCATATCAAGCCAAAATTCCCATCCCTGAAGCTTAATAAGTTAGGAGTTTCTAACGACCTCCTGTTGCTCTCCTTTGGATCATCTTAAGTGTGACTAAAACCCCTAGGATGCCCAGGCTGGGTTAATGCTGCAGGAATCAGTATAGAGGACAGATTACCACCTCTCTCAGTCGGATCCATTTTTCTAGAAGTGTTAAGATTTATTTCACTGTCACTTATTTACTAGGAATTAATATCCCTGAGCTCTTTCTACCCAGTATGTGCTATTGATAAGCCACATGTCCATCTTAACTCTGCAAATCAAAACTTTGACCCAAGAATGTATACTTGTCTAGATATTTAGAAACTGTTCCTATTATAGAAATTGTTGGCTTGGCACCTATAGCTCATCTGCTAGGGTGCCAGCCACATACACCAGAGCTGGTGGGTTCGAACCCGGGCCAGGCCTGCCAAACAACAATGACAACTAGAACAACAATAACAAAAAATAGCCGGGTGTTGTGAGCACCTTTAGTGCTAGCTACTTGGGAGGCTGAGGCAAGAGAATTGCTTAAGCCCAAGAGTTTGAGGTTGCTGTGAGCTGTGACGCCATAGCATTCTATGGAGGGCAGCATAATGAGACTCTGTCTGAAAAAAAAAAAAAAAAAGAAATTGTTCTTCAGTCAAAGTTTTTAAGATCCACCTTCTTCCTTTAAACAAACAATGATGCCATTTCTGATGTCAGTCTTCTGAAGCTTTCCTGGGCTCCACAATTTCTCAAAGATTTTGACCATAGCAAGTTGTACCATAAGTATCTTAATTTTTTATTTTTTACAGTAAAAAGTTTGGGGGCTCTACTTTACCCAGCGTAGAAGGTTAGGTGTTTTCTTTTTGTTCATTTACCTAGGATTTCCATTCCCCTTTCCAAGTTTTTATTACTTTTCAGTCTAATGGTCATTTTCCTTAACACACAATGTAAATGCAATTTTGGGTTCTCTGCTATTCTCAACATTATACATGGTCAGTTGTTGGTTTCATCTTCTTGGAAAGAATGTCCCAAACGGACATTTCTCAAAAGAGGACATACAAATAGCCAATGGGTATATGAGCAAATGCTCAACATCACTAATCATCAGGGAAATGCAAATGAAAATCTCAAGATTTCAGGGAAAATCATAAATTCATTTTCCTTTTTGTAATCCTCTTTGAAAGGTCTCCCACTCATGTTAGGTTGAGTTTTCTTTCTTTGTTTCTTTCTTTTTTTTTGAGACAGAGTCTCACTTAGTCACCCTGGGTAGAGTGCTGTGGCATCATAGCTCATAACAACCTCAAACTCCTGGGCTCAAGCAATTCTCTTGCCTCAGGCTCCTGAATAGCTGGGACTATAGGCGTCTGCCACAATGCCTGGTTATTTTTTCTATTTTTAGTGTATGTGGGTTCTTGCTCTTGCTCAGGCTGGTCTGGAACTCCTGAGCTCAAAGAGATCCTCCTGCTTTGGCTCCCAGAGTGTTAGGATTACAGGTGTGAGCCACTGCACCTGTCCCCTTGAATGTTCTTGAACCTGTTTTTGTGGTTCCACACATCTTCCACAGTTGTTCATGTTTTTTGACTGCTCAAAACAATACTCTGAATGAAACACAGAACTGTTGGCACAATTACCCCACTTTGTTGAAAAAAGGATCCTCATCTGAACTTTGTTTAGGGTGTTTCTAGCTCTCTGGGTCATCTTCCCCCACGTTTGATAATTTCTACCTTTCTCTTATTTAAATAGAACACATTTTCAAATGTCTTGAGCCCAAAGCTAGAAAACTCCTTGAATAAAACATAGGGGAAAAGCTCATGGTAATAATTTCTTGGATTGCCAAAAGGCAAGGGAAACAAAAGCAAAAATGGACACATGAAACTGTACAAAATGTAAACACTTTTGGGTATCCCAGCAAAACAATCAACAAACGGAAAACATCAAAAGAATGGGAGAAAATATTTGCAAACTATCCATTTAAAAAGGTAATAATAACAGGAATATATAAGAAACTCAAACAATGGCAAAAGACCCAAATGATCTGATTAAAAAATGGACCGAAGACCCAAACGGACATTTCTCAAAAGAGGACATACAAATAGCCAATGGGTATATGAGCAAATGCTCAACATCACTAATCATCAGGGAAATGCAAATGAAAATCTCAAGGAGATATCATCTCACCCTAGTTAGAATGGCTTTTATCAAAAAGACAAAAAATAGGACGGTGCCCGTAGTTCAGTGGGTAGGGCACTGACCGCATACAATGAGGCTGGTGGGTCCGAACCCGGCCCAGCTAAAACTACAATCACAACTGCAACAACAAAAACAACAACATAGCCAGGTGTTGTGGTGGGCGCCTGTACTCCCAGCTACTTGGGAGGCTGAGGCAAGAAAATTGCTTAAGCCCAGGAGTTAGAGGTTGCTGTGAGCTGTGATGCTACAGCACTCTACTGAGGGCGATTTAGTGAGACTTTGTCTCAAAAAAAAAGGACAAAAAATAACAAATGCTAAAAAAAAAAAAATAATAACAAATGCTGGTGAGAATGCAAGTTAGTACAGCCATTAAAGGCAACAGTATAGAGGTTTCTCAAAATACTAAAAATAGAACTATCGTATGATTTAGCAATCCCACTTCTGGGTAAATATCTAAAAGGAAGGAAATCAGTACATCAAAGAGATATCTGTATTCCCATGTTTACTGCAGCACTATTCACCACAGCCAAGAAACGGAATCAATGTAAGTACTCATTTATCAGTGGATAAATGGATAAAGAGAATGAGGTATATATAATGGAGTATTATTCATCTGTAAAAAAGAATAAAATCCTGTTTACATCGACTTGGGTAGAACTGGAAGTCATTATATTTAAAGTGAAATAAGCCAGGCACAGACAGACAAATAATCACACGTTCTCTCTCATGTGTGGGAGCTAAAGAAGGGATCTTGTGAAAGTGGACAGTAGAATGGGGGTCACCAGAGGATGGGAGGGGAAGAGGAAGGTAAGAGAAGTTGGTTTAATAAAAATACAGTCAATAGAAGGAATCAGTTCTTGTATTCAACAGCACAGTAGAGAAAGTATAGTTAGCAATTTATTGTATGTTTCAAAATAGCTGGAAGAACTGTAATATTCCCAACACAAAGAAAAGATAAATGTTTGAGGTGATGGATGTCACAATTACCCAGTTTGATCATTACACATTATATATAGATATCAAAATACCATGTGGCCTACAAAACATCTATAACTATTATACACATGTATCAATAAAGAAAGAAGAAAACCTTTTGTGCATCAAAGGACACAGTTAACAGAGTGAAAAGTCAAGTTATGGAATGAGAGAAAATATGTGCAAATCATATATTTGATAAGGGACTAATATTAGACTATATTAGAAACTAAAAATCAACAACAAAATTAAAATAAACTGATTTAAAAATGGGCAAAGGACTTGAATAGACATTCTCCAAAGACATACAAACAGCCAAAATGCATATAAAAAGATGCCCAACATTATTATTTATCAGAGTAATGCAAATTAAAACCATAATGGGATTTTACCTTGCACACATTACGATGGATATATGAAAAAAAAAACAAACACAAAAAAACAAAATAAGAAGTGTTATTGAGAATGTGAAGAAATTGGAACCCTTATATACTGTTGATGGGATTGTAAAATGGTGTGACTGCAAAGGAAAACAGAATGAAGGGTTCCTCAAAAAATTAAAAATTAAATAGAACTACCACATGACCCAGAAATATCACTTCTGGGTATATATTCAAAAGAATCCAAAGCAAGATTTTTTTTTTTTTATTGTTGGGGATTCATTGAGGGTACAATAAGCCAGGTTACACTGATTGCATTTGTTAGGTAAAGTCCCTCCTGCAATCATGTCTTGCCCCCCGAAGGTGTGGCACACACCAAGGCCTCACCCCCTCCCTCATTCCCTCTCTCTGCTTTTCCTCCCCCCCAATGACCTTAATTGTCATTAATTGTCCTCATATCAAAATTGAGTACATAGGATTCATGCTTCTCCATTCTTATGATGCTTTACTAAGAATAATGTCTTCCACTTCCATCCAGGTTAATACGTAGGATGTAAAGTCTCCATTTTTTTAAATAGCTGAATAGTATTCCATGGTATACATATACCACAGCTTGTTAATCCATTCCTGGGTTGGTGGGCATTTAGGCTGTTTCCACATTTTGGCAATTGTAAATTGAGCTGCAATAAACAGTCTAGTACAAGTGTCCTTATGATAAAAGGATTTTTTTCCTTCTGGGTAGATGCCCAGTAATGGGATTGCAGGATCAAATGGGAGGTCTAGCTTGAGTGCTTTGAGGTTTCTCCATACTGCCTTCCAGAAAGGTTGTACTAGTTTGCAGTCCCACCAGCAGTGTAAAAGTGTTCCCTTCTCTCCACATCCACGCCAACATCTGCAGTTTTGAGATTTTGTGATGTGGGCCATTCTCACTGGGGTTAGATGGTATCTCAGAGTGGTTTTGATTTTCATTTCTCTAATAGATAGGGATGATGAGCATTTTTTCATATGTTTGTTAGCCATTCGTCTGTCATCTTTAGAGAAAGTTCTATTCATGTCTCTTGCCCGTTGATATATGGAGTGTTGGCTTTTTTCAGGTGGATTAATTGAGTTCTCTATAGATGCTAGTTATCAAGCTTTTGTCTGATTCAAAATATGCAAATATCCTTTCCCATTGTGTAGGTTGTCTCTTTGCTTTGGTTGTTGTCTCCTTAGCTGTACAGAAGCTTTTCAGTTTAATGAAGTCCCATTTGTTTATTTTTGTTGTTGTTGCAATTGCCATGGCAGTCTTCTTCATGAAGTCTTTCCCCAAGCCAATATATTCCAGTGTGTAGAACAGGTTGAAGTATTTCCCGTAGAGCTGGTCTTGTTGTGGCGAATTTCCTCAATGTTTGTATGTCCTAAATGATTTGATTTGATTTCTCTGTCAATTTTAAAGCTTAGCTTAGCAGGGTACAAAATTCTGGGCTGGATATTGTTCTGTTTAAGTAGATTAAAGGTAGATGACCATTGTCTTCTTGCTTGGAAAGTTTCATTAGAGAAGTCTGCAGTCACTCTGATGGATTTGCCCCTGTAGGTCAACTGGAGCTTGCTTCTGGAAGCTTGCAGAATCTTTTCTTTCGTCTTGACTTTGGACAGGTTCATCACAATGTGTCTTGGAGAAGCTCGGTTAGAGTTGAGGAGACCTGGGGTCCGATATCCTTCTATAAGCAGTGTGTTAGAATCTTTGGTGATATTTGGGAAATATTCTTTTATAATATTCTCTAGCATGGCTTCCATTCCTCGGGGGCATTCTTCTTCCCCTTCTGGGATTCCTATAACTCGTATGTTGGAATGCTTCATAAGGTCCCATAATTCTGACAGTGAACGTTCTGCTTTCTCTCTCTTCTTTTCTGCCTCTTTTACTATCTGAGTTATCTCAAGAAATTTGTCTTCTACCTCTGAAATTCTTTCTTCTGCATAGTCTAACCTGTTGCTGATACTTTCCATTGCATCTTTAAGTTCCCTAATTGACTGCTTCAGTTCCTTCAGGTCTGCTATATCCTTTCTATATTCTTCATATCGTTCATCTTTTATTTGATTTTGTTTTTGGATTTCCTTTTGGTTATTTTCCACTTTATTAGCAGTTTCCTTCATTGTTTCCATCATTTCCTTAATTGTTTTCATCATGTGTATTCTAAATTCCCTTTCTGTCATTCCTAACATTTCTTTACTGGTGGAATCCTCTGCAGTAGCTACCTCATGGTCCCTTGGAGGGGTTGTTCTGGACTGGTTCTTCATGTTGCCTGGAGTTTTCTGCTGATTCTTCCTCATGAGTGATTTCTTTTATCTGTTTCCTTGCCCTACTTTTCCTTTCACTTCCTCTTGCTCTTTAAGTTCTCGTGCCTGTGGACAGATTTCCACTGTTTTTGTCCTCCTCTTGGGGTCCAGAAGTCTCTCGCTGACTCCCTGTATACTCAAAGGGATGATTATAGGCAGATCCCACCAGCCAGAGATGCCTGGAGTCTTATCTCCCCAGACTCACGGTACCCAGATTTAAGGAAGCTGTTACTCAGCTGCCATCTTGCTCTCCACCCCCAAAGCAAGATTTTGAAGAGATATTTGCACACCCATGTTCATAGCAGAACTATTCACAATAGCCAAGAGGAAGAAGCAGCCCAAATCACCACTGACGGCTGAATGAATAAAACCAAATGTCGACACTGAGACACCACCTAACCCCAGGGAGAATGGCCCACATCACAAAATCTCAACACTGCAAATGCTGGTACAGATGTGGAGAGAAGGGAACACTTTTACACTGTTTGTGGGAATGCAAACTAACACAGCCTCTATGGAAAGAAGTATGGACAATTCTCAAAGAGCTAAAAGTAGACCTTCCATTTGATCCTGTAAGCCCATTACTAGGTATCTACCCAGAATAAAAAAATCATTTTATCACAAAGACATTTGCACTGGATATTTACCGCAGCTCAATTCACAATCACCAAGACATGGAAGCAACCCAAGTGCCCATCAACCCATGAATGGATTAATAAACTGTGGTATACATATACCATGGAATACTATTCAGCCATAAAAAGATGGAGACTCCACATCTTTTGTATTTACCTAGATGGAGTTGAAAAATATTCTCCTTAGTAAAGTATCACAAGAATGGAAAAGCAAGTATCCAATGTATTCGATACTAATATGAAACTAATAGGAAAACAATTACACACCCACAGGACAGGAAAACACAAATACAGGGTGGGCATAAAGTTCCTGTGCAATTTAAAAGAGAGGTGGTGGCTCATGCCTATAATCCCAGCATCCTGGCAGGCCAAGATGGGTAGATTGCCTGAGCTCACGAGTTCGAGACCAGCCTGAGCCAGAGCAAGACCCCATCTCTAAAAATAGCCAGGTGTTGTGCCTATAGTCCCAGCTACTCTGGAGGCTGAGGGCTGAGGCAAGATAATCGCTTGAGCCCAAGAGTTGGAGGTTGCTGTGAGCTGTGGCACTCTATTGAAGGTGATAAAGTGAGACTCTGTCTGAAAAAAAAAAAAAAAAGAAAAAAAGAGTTGTAACTTTAAATTGCACATGAACTTTCATCCACTCTGTATATTCAGGTGGGGGCTGGGGGGAGAGGAGGAGGGAGGGAGATTGGTAAGGTCTCACCTAAAGTGCACAATGTAAGGGTGTACAGTACACCTTCCAGGTGAAAGGCTCAATTACAACTTGAACTTTACCTTAGAAATGTAAACAATGTAACCTAATCATTCATATCCTCATATTAATCTGAAACTAAAAAAAAACCTAGAAAAAAATAAATGTGGTAGAAACATACAATGAAATATTATTCAGCCTTAAAAAGGAAAAAAGTCCTGTCACAGGCTGCAACACAGATGAATCTTGAGGACATTATGCTAAGTGACGTAAATACTGAGACAAACACTGTGTGTTTCCACCTGTATGAAAGTTGAATGGTATTTCTCAGGAGCGGAGGGGAAAGGGAAAAGAGGAGTTGTCTGATAAATTCAGAGTTTTAGCTTTCCAAGATGAAAAGTTCTGGAGATGTGTTTCACAATGATGTGGATATACTTAATACTACTGAACTGTGCACATAAATGTGGTAAAGCTGGTAAACTTTATGAAATGTGTTTTTTAAATCATAATAAAAAGGTCTTTTAATATTTTAGACTGTGGATATTTAATTATCTTCTCTTTCTCACATTCTTTAAGATGATACTATCTCCTCTTCCAAAGGATCCTTGGAAGATTCTCTCAAGGACCTTCCTGGGTGTGCTCTTGTCCCTCCCTTTTAGGTAGTCAAATTAGGACCCAAAGAGCAATTCTCCCCTTGCACTCTCTACCCCCTGAGAGGTGAATCTGTCAGTGGGACAAATCATTGTCCACTTGGGAATTCATTTATCAGTTGGACAGAATTCACACAGTCTGAGTTCCACACCTGGCCTTTCCTTTGGCCTAATTTTCTAAGTGGCAATAGAAACATGAACCTGTGGTTGTGTTGACTTGGTGACCCGTACTGGGCTCTGTTGCTGACAATATCAATTTTGCTCTTTTATCTTCTAAGCCTCCTCCTTGTGCTCTTTGAGAGCCCCTGCCCTGTGTTTCTGGACTTGCTTACAGAGCTTCTGGATAGAATTTTTGCTCTATTTTTCTTTCTAGTGGTTCCATTTTTTTATTTGAATATGTAATTCCTTCCCATAGCCATATTTCAGTGGGAAGTTCTTTTGCTCACAAGGTTATTTGGGTGCCCAAAGAATCCTATTTATCACTCTCTCCAATTCAGTTTTTTAAATTAATCCTGCTTCAACAATGGATTGACACTGGAGACTAACGGCATTGCTGCTGTCTTTCCCTTCTCCTTGATTCATCCCATGAGTCACCAAACATTTCACTTTCCTATCAGTGTTGAACTTGTTAGCTTCTGCCATAAATGGTGTCAAGTTTAGCAAGACAGTCATTTCCATCCCACCTGGCTCTGCCTGTGCATGAGAGGCTCCCGTAACCATTAGCTGAACAGAACCAAGCTAGCCCTTGTAGTGCCCGCTGGGGTGAGTGGACAATTTGAGTCCCTCTTCCACATGACAATCCATCACATATTTGAAGACATTTGTCATGCCTAGTTAGAGATTTTTTCCCTTCAAAAACAGAAGTCATATTTTCCATCTAAAATCAAAACTGAGGAACTGACAGATCACATATCTCTTACAGAAAATGTTATTTTCTCCTCATCCTTTGGAAGCAAGTGGGTTAACACTTTGCTCATGCTCTGATGGTCCAGAGAGGACTCCTGGTTTTAAGCAGGGAAGGCAATCCAACCTTGACAACTGCTGCCATTTGTCCTTTCCATTTGCAAAATAGGAATAAATGGGGACATGCTATAGATTATATACTTAAAAACCTTTAGAGCAAAAAACACTACAAATTCTGAAAATACATGTATTAGCTCCTCAAGCAGAGCCCCTCTCCTTTGCAATAGAAGTGGGTGTAGTGTGGCTTCCATATGGAGCAGAACTGGAGTTAGCCTCATCAGCGTGGTTTACACAACAGCAGTGATAGTATTTCGACAGTCTCGAGGTTCTTTCCTCTAAGTTGCTAACCACCACCTAACAGAAGCTGAGAGGAGCTGACAGGGACACTTGAGGCTGTCAGTAACACAGGAAGTCAGGGTAAAATCCTACTTGGCAACCAGACTTTTTGCCAAAGGGATGGAATACTTCTGATTTCTCCTCCCGTCTCATGTTTCCACAGTGGGCTCTGCCAATGAAGAGCCATTCACACTGATGCGACACAGGCCCCATCTGTGCTTGGTGAAGATTTCAAGAGTGGCCATCAACACAAAACCCCGTATGTGAACCAGACCATGGCTGCCCTGCTGCTACCGGGCTCCCAGACAGAAGGGACACCTCTGCAGCTCTCAGGGCTGCAGAAATCCTTTTGATGCAGCAGCCACAGCCCTGGAGGGGAGCATAAAAAGTCAGGCTTGTCACTCGGCCACTCCCTTCCCCCCGCACTGAGTTCAAATCTCTTTCTATACGTGATTCTTGTCTTCTAAGGGAGAGCATGAAGAGGGAGCTGATGCCACCGCCTCAGCAGAGTTTTGGCTGGATCTGTTGGCCTCATGTCCTGCAGCCTCCCCAGGGACACCTGAGCTCCAGGCTTACAGGTGACATCTCCTGTGAGCAAGCTTCTTGGGGAAGAGCAGTGTGTCCAGGACTGCAGGCTGCTGGGGCACAAAGGCAGGGCCCTATTTGTGGCAACAGTGTCATCTCTGGCAGCGGCAGAGTGACCCAGGCAGGGGAAGAACACATTTCTACCAATGACTGGCTGGTTGTGTCCAGTTTCTGTGGGGCTGAAACACACTTTTCATGCTGACTCAGGATGGTGAGGAAAGAAAACAGTCCCAGGTGCATTCAGAGCGCACCTGGGAGGGGCTGGCCAGCTACTCTGAACATGGCCTGGAACTGCTATGGAAAATCTCTGTTCTTATATCTCCTAATTGGGAAAACACCTTTTCTACTATAAATAAAGATATCTAAACATCTTGAAAATGAACTTTTGGTTTTTGACAAATACCAAATCTCAAGAACACCAGATGTTCTTGTTTTGGGTGAATCAAACTATTTTTGAGCATACCTTTAAGGAAGTGAGGGAAGGCACCTGCGGTACCTGGGGGTGCTCCAGTATTTTGGTGGAATTTTAGTTACTGAAGTTGAAAATCAGAAACCTAAGAAGCCTTAATGAAAAACAAGCCCTCCAGCTTCCTCCCAGTGCTATGCCAGGAAGTATCTGGTTCCTGGGAGGGAGGATTCAGAGGGCTCATCCACAGTAGTTTAACAGCACCTTTCCAGAGTGGTAGAGCTTTGACAACCTTAACCAAGCTAGCAGGTGTCTGGATAGCGTCGTCATTTCTTTCTTTAACAAGCGTGGGAGGCTTAAGAACATCTAGGTAGAGTCACCATTGTGGTAAAATAGACAGACTCAAAGCAAAAGGGAAACTGACACTGCTTCTCTAGCCACCTCTCTGGATACCATCGCTCCTCTCTCCTGCACCTCCAGGACCTCTCTGGATAGTTAATCAAAGCGGGCTAGAGAGTTTCTGAGTTAATGTTCCTGACACAGACCATGTTTCAAGCAGCAACTCCCTGCTTTAGAGAGCAAACCTCATTCTCTTCTGTTCGGCCTTCAAATCCCCGCCCCCCCAATCTACTCTCTCTTCAGTCTCATCGCCAGTGATCCACTTGATCCAAATTCCCAGCCTTTCCTCTGACTTCCAGCATTTGCTCCAGCTGTGCCCACTGCCTGCAGCCATTCCTGACTCTGCTTCAGCTACACCTATAAAAGCTGTGGGGGAGAGGGAAGGTGGTGTCCATCAATCTACAAGGAAACCCTTTGCAAAGCACATGGCAAGTAATTTGGACCCTCTCTTCTCTAACCTGAACAACAGGCATTACTTACAGACCACCAGTCCTGGCACTTAATCACACGAATGAATGCTGTCGAACATTTGTTACCTGAATATTCAATTGTGCCTGTCTTGATTAGAAATTCCTCAAAGTCGGAGGCGGAGCAAGATGGCAGCCGAGTAACAGCTTCCTTGCATCTGGGCACCGTGAGTCGGGGGAGATAGGACTCCAGGCATCTCTGGCTGGTGGGAACTGCCTATCATCACTCCTATGAGGCTACAGGGAGTCAGCGAGAGACTTCTGGACCCCAAGAGGAGGACTAAAACAGTGGAAAACCGGCAAGTGGTCGCGTGTGTTCAATCCGTCTAAACCCGCCCACAACTGTAAGTTCAGTAGCAGCGAGACTGCAAACCAGAAAGGCCTTACCTGTGAACTGTTTTGATGTCCTTGGACTTGGCACTGAGTTGAACTGCCTTGGGGAAGGCCTGAGCGGGAGTGCGGAGAACTTTGGCCGTTGTCTAGGGCCCCAGTCTGAGCCGCTGAGCCAGACGGAGCTAATAGTGTTTGGTGGTGGGTCACACGGATCCATTGTCAGTGATCTGCCCCGGCAAGCTCTGCCCTCAGGGTCGCAGAGCTAGAAACGGGTGGGAGCTGGTAACCCAGCAACCAAGTAGCCTAAGGGTGGGGTCTGAGCCGCCTTGCAGCCCTAACCCTCAGGGGCAGAGTGAGACCGGTTTTGGCACCCTGGGTAAGTGGATAGCCACTTCAGCAGTGATTCCAGCAAGAAAGCTGGGAAAGCTTCTGCTCAGCAAGTTTACAAGTTCAAAGTGCCTTTTAAGTGGGCTGAAGAGAGATTTAGGGTGTCTACCTGCTGGGGTTTGAGAAATCAGCTGCCTCCAGTCGTATCAGAACTGTGACTAACATCTCATACCCCATAAGACCACGTGTTGCCCAGACAATATTCAATAACATATACAAACTGCTTTGTTTTTGGTTGTGTATTTTTTTCTTTTTTTTTTTTTTTTTGTTTGTTTATTTTGACGTTGTTGATGTTCTTTTGTTTTTTAATTTCAATCTTTTCCATACAGATCCCTTTTTCTTTCTCAATTTTTCTAGTTTAATTATAATTTCCCATTGCTGCCTTTTTTAATAACTACAACTTCATTTTTGCTAGTGTTTCTACCGCTATCATTTGGTTTTTCACCCCATTGTATCCCCGTAAAGTTTTCTGTTTGCTTGTTTTGGTTTGATTTATAGCATTTTTGTCTTTCCTCTCTACTTGGTGGAGGTGGGGTACTGTATCTGATCAGGTTAGCAAAGAGCTGCTGACCTCAAGGGAACCACCCAACTGGGGCACCCCCAGAAGGTGGGGTTTTTTAAGGTTGTGTCAAAGTACCCTACTGTACACCTATATTGCCCTGTCTCCCTCTTTCTGTGCCTCTCTTCTTTTTGTCAATATTCCTTATCCCCACCCCCTCGCCTTTCTCTATCTTTCTTTTTTTTTTCTTATCACTCGGTCCTCTTTCTTTCATCCCTTTTTCGCTCTTCAATCTTCTCACCCTTCTGGTCCTGTAACCCTTAGTCCACAGGCACAAGATCTTAAAGAGCAAGAGGAAGTGAAAGGAAAATTAGGGCAAGGAAACAGATAAAAGAAATCACTCATGAGGAAGAATCAGCAGAAAACTCCAGGCAACATGAAGAACCAGTCCAGAACAACCCCGCCAAGGGACCATGAGGTAGCTACTGCAGAGGATTCCACCTATACAGAAATGTTAGGAATGACAGAAAGGGAATTTAGAATACACATGTTGAAAACAATGAAAGAAATGATGGAAACAATGAAGGAAACTGCTAATAAAGTGGAAAATAACCAAAAGGAAATCCAAAAACAGAATCAAATCAGAGATGAACGATATGAAGAATATAAAAAGGATATAGCAGAGCTGAAGGAAATGAAACAGTCAATCAGGGAACTTAAAGATGCAATGGAAAGTATCAGCAACAGGTTAGACCATGCAGAAGAAAGAATTTCAGAGGTAGAAGACAAAGTTCTTGAGATAACTCAGATAGTAAAAGAGGCAGAAAAGAAGAGAGAGAAAGCAGAACGTTCACTGTCAGAATTATGGGACTTTATGAAGCGTTCCAACATACGAGTTATAGGAATTCCAGAAGGGGAAGAAGAATGCCCCAGAGGAATGGAAGCCATACTAGAGAATATTATAAAAGAAAATTTCCCAAACATCACCAAAGATTCTGACACACTGCTTTCAGAGGGATATCGGACCCCAGGTCGCCTCAACTCTAACCGAGCTTCTCCAAGACACATTGTGATGAACCTGTCCAAAGTCAAGACAAAAGAAAAGATTCTGCAAGCTGCCAGGAGTAAGCGCCAGTTGACCTACAGGGGCAAATCCATCAGAGTGACCGCAGACTTCTCTAATGAAACTTTCCAAGCAAGAAGACAATGGTCATCTACCTTTAATCTACTTAAACAGAACAATTTTCAGCCTAGAATTCTGTACCCTGCTAAGCTAAGCTTCAAAATTGATGGAGAAATCAAATCATTTATGGATATACAAACATTGAGGAAATTCGCCACAACAAGACCAGCTCTACGGGAAATACTTCAACCTGTTCTGCACACTGACCACCACAATGGATCAGCAGCAAAGTAAGAACTCAGAAATCAAAGGACAGAGCCTAACCTCCACACTGATGCAAAAGATAAAACTAAGCAATGGACTCTCACCAAATAAGACGAATAGAATACTACCACACTTATCAATTATCTCCATAAATGTTAATGGCTTGAATTCCCCACTGAAGAGACATAGATTGGCTGACTGGATTAAAAAACACAAGCCATCCATTTGCTGTCTGCAAGAAACACACCTGGCTTCAAAAGACAAATTAAAGCTCCGAGTCAAGGGATGGAAGACAATTTTTCAGGCAAATGGAATTCAGAAGAAAAGAGGAGTTGCAATCTTATTTTCAGATACATGTGGATTTAAAGCAACTAAAGTCAAAAAAGACAAAGATGGTCACTTTATATTGGTCAAGGGAAAACTACAACAAGAAGACATTTCAATTCTAAATATTTATGCACCCAATTTAAATGCTCCCAGATTCTTGAAGCAGACCTTACTCAGTCTGAGCAATATGATATCTGATAATACCATCATAACAGGGGACTTTAACACACCTCTTACAGAGTTGGACAGATCCTCTAAACAGAAATTAAACAAAGATATAAGAGATTTAAATGAGACCCTAGAACAACTATGCTTGATAGACGCATATAGAACACTCCATCCCAAAGATAAAGAATATACATTCTTCTCATCACCCCATGGAACATTCTCCAAAATTGATCATATCCTGGGACACAAAACAAATATCAACAGAATCAAAAGAATCGAAATTTTACCTTGTATCTTTTCAGACCATAAGGCACTAAAGGTGGAACTCAACTCTAACAAAAATGCTCGACCCCACCCAAAGGCATGGAAATTAAACAATCTTCTGTTGAATAACAGATGGGTGCAGGAAGAAATAAAACAGGAAATCATTAACTTCCTTGAGCATAACAACAATGAAGACACAAGCTACCAAAACCTGTGGGATACTGCAAAAGCAGTTTTGAGAGGAAAATTCATCGCTTTAGATGCCTACATTCGAAAAACAGAAAGAGAGCACATCAACAGTCTCACAAGAGATCTTATGAAATTGGAAAAAGAAGAACAATCTAAGCCTAAACTCAGTAGAAGAAAAGAAATATCCAAAATCAAATCAGAGATCAATGAAATTGAAAACAAAAGAATCATTCAGAAAATTAATGAAACAAGGAGTTGGTTTTTTGAAAAAATAAATAAAATAGATAAACCATTGGCCAGACTTACTAGAAATAGAAAAGTAAAATCTCTAGTAACCTCAATCAGAAACGATAAAGGGGAAATAACAACTGATCCCACAGAGATACAAGAGATCATCTCTGAATACTACCAGAAACTCTATGCCCAGAAATTTGACAATGTGAAGGAAATGGATCAATATTTGGAATCACACCCTCTCCCTAGACTTAGCCAGGAAGAAATAGACCTCCTGAACAGACCAATTTCAAGCACTGAGATCAAAGAAACAATAAAAAAGCTTCCAACTAAAAAATGCCCTGGTCCAGATGGCTTCACTGCAGAATTCTATCAAACCTTCAAGGAAGAGCTTATTCCTGTACTGCAGAAATTATTCCAAAAAATTGAGGAAGAAGGAATCTTCCCCAACACATTCTATGAAGCAAACATCACCCTGATACCAAAACCAGGAAAAGACCCGAACAAAAAGGAGAATTTCAGACCAATCTCACTCATGAATATAGATGGAAAAATTCTCAACAAAATCCTAGCCAATAGATTACAGCTTATCATCAAAAAAGTCATTCATCATGATCAAGTAGGCTTCATCCCAGGGATGCAAGGCTGGTTTAACATACGCAAGTCCATAAACGTTATCCACCATATCAACAGAGGCAAAAATAAAGATCACATGATCCTCTCAATAGATGCAGAAAAAGCATTTGATAAAATCCAGCATCCTTTTCTAATTAGAACACTGAAGAGTATAGGCATAGGTGGCACATTTCTAAAACTGATTGAAGCTATCTATGACAAACCCACAGCCAATATTTTACTGAATGGAGTTAAACTGAAAGCTTTTCCTCTTAGAACTGGAACCAGACAAGGTTGTCCTCTGTCACCTTTACTATTCAACATAGTGCTGGAAGTTCTAGCCAATACAATTAGGCAAGACAAGGAAATCAAGGGAATCCAAATGGGAGCAGAGGAGGTCAAACTCTCCCTCTTTGCTGACGACATGATCTTATACTTAGAGAACCCCAAAGACTCAACCACAAGACTCCTAGAAGTCATCAAAAAATACAGTAATGTTTCAGGATATAAAATCAATGTCCACAAGTCAGTAGCCTTTTTATACACCAATAACAGTCAAGATGAGAAGCTAATTAAGGACACAACTCCCTTCACCATAGTTTCAAAGAAAATGAAATACCTAGGAATATACCTAACGAAGGAGGTGAAGGACCTCTATAAAGAAAACTATGAACTCCTCAGAAAGGAAATAGCAGAGGATATTAACAAATGGAAGAACATACCATGCTCATGGATGGGAAGAATCAACATTGTTAAAATGTCTATACTTCCCAAAGCAATCTACCTATGCAATGCCATTCCTATCAAAGTACCTACATCGTACTTTCAAGATTTGGAAAAAATGATTCTGCGTTTTGTATGGGACCAGAAAAAACCCCGTATAGCTAAGGCAGTTCTTAGTAACAAAAATAAAGCTGGGGGCATCAGCATACCAGATTTTAGTCTGTACTACAAAGCCATAGTGCTCAAGACAGCATGGTACTGGCACAAAAACAGAGACATAGACACTTGGAATCGAATTGAACACCAAGAAATGAAACTAACATCTTACAACCACCTAATCTTCGATAAACCAAACAAGAACTTACCTTGGGGGAAAAACTCCCTATTCAATAAATGGTGTTGGGAGAACTGGATGTCTACATGTAAAAGACTGAAACTGGACCCACACCTTTCCCCACTCACAAAAATTGATTCAAGATGGATAAAGGACTTAAATTTAAGGCACGAAACAATAAAAATCCTCCAAGAAAGCATAGGCAAAACACTGGAAGATATTGGCCTGGGGGAAGACTTCATGAAGAGGACTGCCATGGCAATTGCAACAACAACAAAAATAAACAAATGGGACTTCATTAAACTGAAAAGCTTCTGTACAGCTAAGGAGACAATAACCAAAGCAAAGAGACAACCCACACAATGGGAAAGGATATTTGCATATTTTCAATCAGACAAAAGCTTGATAACCAGGATCTATAGAGAACTCAAATTAATCCACATGAAAAAAGCCAACAATCCCTTATATCAATGGGCAAGAGACATGAATAGAACTTTCTCTAAAGACGACAGACGAATGGCTAACAAACACATGAAAAAATGTTCATCATCTCTGTATATTAGAGAAATGCAAATCAAAACATCCCTGAGATATCATCTAACCCCAGTGAGAATGGCCCATATCACAAAATCTCAAAACTGCAGATGCTGGCGTGGATGTGGAGAGAAGGGAACACTTTTACATTGCTGGTGGGACTGCAAACTAGTACAACCTTTCTGGAAGGAAGTATGGAGAAACCTCAAAGCACTCAACCTAGACCTCCCATTCGATCCTGCAATCCCATTACTGGGCATCTACCCAGAAGGAAAGAAATCCTTTTATCATAAGGACACTTGTACTAGACTGTTTATTGCAGCTCAATTTACAATCGCCAAAATGTGGAAACAGCCTAAATGCCCACCAACCCAGGAATGGATTAACAAGCTGTGGTATATGTATACCATGGAATACTATTCAGCCATTAAAAAAAATGGAGACTTTACATCCTTCGTATTAACCTGGATGGAAGTGGAAGACATTATTCTTAGTAAAGCATCACAAGAATGGAGAAGCATGAATCCTATGTACTCAATCTTGATATGAGGACAATTAATGACAATTAAGGTCATGGGGGGGAAGCAGAAAGAGGGATGGAGGGAGGGGGGTGGGGCATTAGTGTGTGTCACACTTTATGGGGGCAAGACATGATTGCAAGAGGGACTTTACCTAACAATTGTAATCAGTGTAACTGGCTTATTGTACCCTCAATGAATCCCCAACAATAAAAAAAAAAAAAAAATGGGAAAAAAAAAAAAAAAAAAAAAAAAAGAAATTCCTCAAAGTCAAGGACCAAGTCTTATACTTTTCATGTGCCTTTTGCACAAATTCTAATAAAATCTGTTAAATACCTGCATTATGATTAAGAGTTTGTTTTTTTAAGAAGGCGAGAACATTACACATTTACAAAGAATTAGCAAAAAGTTACATTTTCATGTCAATTGGATTGCATAGTATTCAAGAAAGGCTAAACAACAGGACATCACAGAGAAGTGCTAAAGCCATGAGTATTTTTGTGTACATACGAGGTATCAAGGGTAAATGAGATGTTACTCAATAATCAATGCAAAAAATTTGCTTGAGCATTTCCTGTGTTGGGTGTTAAGGTAAACTTGGAAGAGGCAAAAAATATAATTTTACCCTGGAGTACCTCACAAGGCATGAGTGGCACCCATACATAAAACAGGCAGAGGTAATCAGATGCCAACCCATCTGCCATTGAGACGCTTGGTGCAACAGAGATGAGATGTGAGGGATGAATGTGGGCTGACAGCACCAGGCTGGATGGGGCAGCTGAGAGACAGGGCCACAACCAACACAAGTTTGCCTTTGCCACCCAAATATCATGACCCTGATCTTGCAAAGTCACACCTCGGATAACAGCCTTCTCTACCTGAGAGAAACCAATGCCCTCCAGCCCCCAGTGAAACTTCAAATGGGCCTCGTGAAAGGGATGCTGTGTAGACAGACTGTCGGGAAGAGGCCGGCAGGGCCCAGGAAGCCATGGAGCAAAGCAGATGGGATGGGACACACACAGCAGCCCTGCTGGAGCTGTAGGAACGCAGAAAGCTCATGTGAACGTGAAGGCGGGAGGGTTAAGTGGGTGAACAAAGCTGGTTCTTTCTTAACCTGCTAATTTAGAATAAGAGAATTTTAGATTAGTGGTGGTGAAAGAACCAGATCAGTGCCATCTTAGGAGTTAAGTTTCGCTTTCCCTGCCATTTCACTCAGTAAGTTCCACTTTCCAGACAAGCCCAGGCAATTCCCCGAAATCATGAGACAACCGCCCACCAATCAGGGACCTCCCACCTACAATCCAGAAGCGCCCCCTTTGTTTCAAGCTGTGCATGCCCACCTGCTGCGCGGGACCATAAGAACCCCCTGCTCCAGAGCTCGGGGCTCCTGGCTTGGATCTGTTCCAATGGAGTCCCTGGGAGCCCAAGTTCGAACTTGAAATAAAAGGGCTTTTGCTTTTTCATCGGACTTGGCTCCCTGGTGGTCTTTGTGGGGGATTTCGAGATCTGGGCACAACAGTGGTAGTGGGGGAATTCTCTTCTAGATCAGCTTGGAAAAATAAAAACTCTCTTTTACACGAAAGCAGGAAAAACACCATATTTAGCATATGTAGTAAAACCTTCATAAGCTGACCACCTAAGGGACCGTAACAAACTAGTTAGTGTACACAGGTGGTTGACATAAAGATCTAGGCCTGCTGCATGGATATGTTCATGTGCACGTTGTATCTGTGAAAATTAGGTCAGCTTAAGGAGGTGGTCAGTTGTGGAGGTTCTACTGTATTTCAGAAACTCCAATGGGGGGAAAAATAAGGGTACACAGGTAAAGTTATTAAATGTCTGAGAAGTGACTGCAACAGGAGAAAGAGGCTAGGCGGGGTCAGACTTCAGAGGATGTGGAGGGACACGGAGGCCCTGTGAGGAGTGAGGACGGCATCATTCTGCCACCTGAGGGAGCCCTACACTGCCCATGGCCCAGTCTGTGTCCCTGAGGTGGAGCATTGTGAAGACCATTCCACATCCTGACTGTTGGCAGGAAAAGATCCAGTTTGCGCTTCACCAGGGTCACCGACCAGACCTTAGAACACTTTATCTGGCATATGGAAGGAACAGAGAGTCAAAGGGGTTTATTATTGCATCTGCCCAGATAATTAGGCAATTAGCACTATTAACAGACTGAGTGCATTCTACATGCATTTGTCTATCTCCAGGGAGGCATATTTAAAAAAATTTAGTATCAAGTGCTTTTTATTATAATGGTTTGTTTTTCCAGAGAGTATTTCATTTCTTAAAAATGACATCAGGCACGTTTCTCTGCTCTGCTGGTATGGCCCTTTTACACTTAGCCAAGCTGGGCTGCAAAAAACCAAGAAGGGAATTTGTTTCTGGTCCCCACTGGTCTTACAACAGGTACCGCTGTGCTGGCTCTTTGTTCACACGCTGGGCCCCCACCTGGGTGGTATGATGCTTTAGGAATATGATCTGGCTGAGAGGCAGAGAGACCAGGAGAGGGAGCACAAGAACAGGTTTATACATCTGCAGTGCAGGGAGAGGCAGAGAAACAAATGGCCTCAAAAAATATATGTGGGTTAAGCAGATCCAATGGTGATTAGATTAAAAGAATAAAAGAGAAAAAGATATATGTGAGCTCTGAATGGTGTATAGGAATTAAAAACCTTATAAATTTTTACCTTATTATAATGAACGCAGACCTTAAAGGCCATTTTATTTGTTATTAGCTTGTCCTAAATAATAATATTGCTTATGAACTGCCAAGTCTGCCAGCAATTTTAATAATACTAAAGCTGTAAATAGCTAGCTCCCTTTCCCTAAGCATGGAGAAGTGTGCAGCCCTGCACAGAGACTGGCGGGTCTCAGGTACACTCCAGCATCAAGCTGATTAGGTTTATAGCTGAGGACCCTGTCACCCAGGACAGGCAATGAGATGAGACATTTTCTCCCAAAGGGAATTCACAGCATGGGATGTCACTGGTGGCCATCCTGCAATGTAGGGTGCATATCATTTTATTCTTTTAACAAATGCATATTGGCCACCTTCCCTGGTCCCATAGTCTTGAGTGCTGCAGGGATAAACAAAGAATACGCAGGAAAGGGTGCATGGTCTGAGAAGTTCTAGGCTAATCGGACAGAGACTAGTCAGCACAGACTGACATGAGCTGCTGGCAGGAGGTTACCTAACTCTGAGCAACTGACACACAGGCTGGCTGTGAGGCAGATCAGCTGGGTTTGGGTGGGAACTGACTTATATTCCAAGAAGGAAGAAATGAACTGTGCAGAAACATACAAGAGGACCCAGCACACAGCAGGTGTGATGAGAGCAGGGCGTCGGAGTGGGGCACAAACGGCACAGAGGTGGAAGGGGCCAGGCCAAGAAGGCCCTGGCACGTCACACAGAGGAGGCTGGCTGGTCACAGGGGGTCACTGGAGACTGTCAAGTGGTACCAGGAGATAACTCTGCCTGCACTTGGGACTCAGCCAGGTTAGGTGACAAGCCAGTCACAGAAGTCCAGGCAAGCACCACCCACAGCAGGAACACAGGCTGTGACGGTGGGAAGGGCAGTGTGGGAAGATGAGAGCAGACTTTTGGGGAAGAGTTGGCCATGCACAAGAGCACAGGCCAATTTGAGACTGGAACGCAAAAAGTATCACACTGCTGCTCACAAGTGACCAGAGCCACATCCCGGATCCCCAGTGCCAAAGGAGGGTTCCAATGGGGAGCCATCTAGGGTACAAAGCCACAGCCCGGATCCCCAGTGCCAAAGGGAGGTTCCAGTGGGGAGCCATCTAGGGTACAAAGCCACAGCCCGGATCCCCAGTGCCAAAGGGAGGTTCCAGTGGGGAGCCATCTGGGGTACAAAGCCACAGCCCGGATCCCCACTGCCAAAGGGAGGTTCCAGTGGGGAGCCATCTGGGGTACAAAGCCACAGCCCGGATCCCCAGTGCCAAAGGGAGGTTCCAGTGGGGAGCCATCTGGGGTACAAAGCCACAGCCCGGATCCTCACTGCCAAAGGGAGGTTCCAGTGGGGAGCCATCTAGGGTACAAAGCCACAGCCTGGATCCCCACTGCCAAAGGGAGGTTCCAGTGGGGAGCCATCTGGGGTACAAAGCCACAGCCTGGATCCCCAGTGCCAAAGGGAGGTTCCAGTGGGGAGCCATCTGGGGTACAAAGCCACAGCCCGGATCCTCACTGCCAAAGGGAGGTTCCAGTGGGGAGCCATCTAGGGTACAAAGCCACAGCCTGGATCCCCACTGCCAAAGGGAGGTTCCAGTGGGGAGCCATCTGGGGTACAAAGCCACAGCCCGGATCCCCAGTGCCAAAGGGAGGCTCCAGTGGGAAGCCATCTGGGGTACAAAGCCACAGCCCGGATCCCCAGTGCCAAAGGGAGGTTCCATGGGAAGCCATCTGGGGTACTCTGACGTGGTTTGTTACGACAGGAATCATGTGCAGGCTCACAGGTGTACCAACGCAGTTTGCATTTCAGAGTCATAAATACTGAGGAGGGCTCAGGCTTCCAAAGCCTAGAGCTTTCTGTAGGGGCACCACTGATGTCAGCAGGCTTTAAGCTACTGCCTGGTAGGACTTTTACAAATTGCCCAACCGGTCATTCTGGTCTGGCAATGAGAAAGAGGTGAAAGCACTTATAGGATGTGAGGGTTTTCTGCTTTTTTATTTTTAAATTTTTACTTATTTATTTATTTATTTTTGTTGAGACAGAGTCCCACCCTATGCCCTGAGCAGAATGCAATGGCGTCATAGCTCACTGCAACCTCAGACTTGGGCTGTTGGCATCCCCCTGCCGCACTCTCTGGAAGTCGCTGGGATTACAGGCTCTCGCTGAGGTGTCCAGCTAGGTTTTTCATTTTTTTTAGGAGTCGGGGTCTCACTCTCATTCAAACAATTCTCCCTCCTCAGCCTCCCACAGTGCTGGGATTATAGGCGTGAGCCACCGTGCCTGGCTTACTTTTTGTTTTTTTAAAATAAAGACGAATGGAAGCTAGATGAGTAAACAAATATGACATGATGTTGAATACAGCCACCGTCAGAGATGAGACAAGGCAGGCCCCCTTTGTTGATTTCCATGATAATCATGGAGGAACTGGCCAGCTATGTAGCCAGGGTTTCCACCTGGGCCTCTGGAAGCTTCTTCCATCATCCTTAAGTGGCCTTCAAAGTGGACTTCCTAACAGACTCTCCTGCCTCCCTCTTCTTCTTCTTTTTTTTTTTTTGTGAGACAGAGTCTCAAGCTGTCACCTTGGGTAGAGTGCTGTGGCATCACAGCTCACAGCAACCTTAAACTCTTGGGCTTAAGCGATTCTTTTGCCTCAGCCTCCCAGGTAGTTGGGACTACAGGCACCTGCCATAATGCCCGGCTATTTTTTGGTTGTAGTTGTCATTGTTGTTTGGAGGGCCCAGGCTGGATTTGAACCTGCCAGCTCCAGTGTATGTGGCTGGCGCCCTACCACTTGAGCTACATGCGTTGAGCCCTGCCTCCCTCTTCTAAGGACCCTTGTGATTCCACTGAAGACAACTGGATAATTCAGGACATTCTGCGCCCTTTGTATCCTTCACATAATCTCACCTGCACAGACCCTTTCGAATGTAAGGTAACACATTCACAGGTTTCGTGGATTAGGATGGGGACATGTTTGGGGGCCAGAATTCCGCCTACCACGCTGGGTTATAAAATCTATATAGCTCTTTTTCTAGAGGGTCTTACGTCCTTGCTGCCTCCAATTTGAGGCCCCCAGATGAAGGCAGGTTTTTACATAAGTTAAAGTGGCCTAGTATTAAGGCATAAATTGAGTAAAGAAAAGAGTGAAAAAGTGAAAGAAAAATGATGGAAACTGGTTTCAAATTTCAGATATTTTCTCTCTGTGATCACTTTACATTTCAATATTTTCAGTATCTTTTCCTTTACAGGTGTCCCAAAAGTTGCACCTAAAGTTACCATATATGGGGAAAATGGGAAATCGTAGCTAAATGAACTTTTATTTACAAAATATTCATCATTAAATTTTACAAAGAGGGGGCCAATATATACAGAATATTTTGTAAATATTTTGTAAAATTTTGTAATATTCTCTACATGTTGTTCATTCTTTGTACAATTTTGTAATGAATATTTTGTAAATAAAGGTCCATTTAGCTATGATTTCCCATTTTGCTCCTCCCTACAGTGATTTTAGGGGTGACTGTTGGAACACCCCGTATTTCTTGCATCAAGGCAAATCTTGGTGCTGGGTTCATGGTGACTCCAGTGTGGCACAGGGAAATCTTGAACTAGATCTACAGAAACTCACTGAGTCCTCAAACCGACAGCTGCCTCGGTTTGTGACCACGGACCTCATTTTCTCACCTGATAAAAATGTCTAATGTCTTTAATGAGTGTTACTGTTGTCATTTAAGCAAGGGGTTAAAAACACGGGCTGTGGAGTCAGCTTCCCAGCCATAAATCTAGGCTTCTTTGCTTAAGAGCTGACCTTTTTCGCAAGCGAATTAACCTCTCCTGCCTTGGTTTCTTCATTTTGGATATGGAGATAGTAACAGTAGCAATCCCATAGTGTCAATGAGTTAAACATGTGAGGTACACAGGGCTTTGCCTGCACATAGTGAATGGTCAATAAAGTTATTATTATTATTGTTATTATTTTAAGACAGAGTCTTACTTTGTTGCCCAGGCTAGAGTATTGTGGGATAAGGGTAGTTCACAGCAACCTCAAACTTCTGAGTTTAAGTGATCGTCCTGCCTTAGCCTCCCAAGTAGCTGGGACTACAGGCTCTCACCACTACACTTGGCTAGTTTTTCTGTTTTTAGCAGAGACAGGGTCTTACTGTTGCTCAGTCTGGTTCAAAATCCTGAGCTCAAGGGATCCTCCTGCCTCAGCCTCTCAGAGTGCTGGGATTACAGGTGTGCACCACTGCACTGAGCCAAAAGTTATTTTTTAATCATCATCATCACTATACTAGACACAAGGGACACACAAAAGATAAAAAAAATAGCTCTTTTTCTTAGTGCTGGGTCAGATGATTTTGAAGACTAAGGTTTTATGATTCTCAGTATATCAAAGGAAAAAAAACTCCTTGACGTCCTCACTTCCCAAGAAAGATGCTGCGTTAGCAAGAACTTTTAACATTATTCCTTGCTGCCAATTAAAGGGCACAAAGTCAAAGTTGATATGTAAAAATTACTGTCCCATGATGGCCTGCTGGCCTCGCCAGTAAATCTGAACCTAATCGAGTGCATGTATTTCTTCAGTGGAGCAGACGACCAACACTGGGGGTACAGAGGTTTCTGCGGGCTTACAGCAGTCCCTCAGGAAAGCTCAGTGCATACTCACATGCTCATAAATACAAATGCTATAATTTTCTTGGATCAAAGGTCATTTTCAAAAACCTGAGACATACATATCTATACCCGTGGTAGCTTTTAAGACAAGTTCTACAAGGTCCAACAGGGCAGTTTTGACAGCAGGCTTTCCAATAGCTCTCGTCCACTTGAAATCTGGAGTGTGGAAGGTAGAGTGGATGTGGGTTTTGCTGGAAGAGTCATCAATAGAAAAATAGAGTACACTCACAGCTGTAGCAAGCCAAGAGGAATCCATATAGTGAATTATAAATCAGACTCAAAATTGACTTGTAGCATCCATTGAAAAAAAATCCCATTGATTTTGGGCTTCAATGTTTCTTGGGAGAGGCAGACCTGAGAGCCAAGCAGGGCTTCAGATAAGATTTCTTCTTTCATTTTCAAAAGAATTTGAAGAGGCAGAAATTGCTAATAGAGTAAAGGAATAAAAAGGAATATTATATTTCTACTTGCTAGCACCTATCTTGGTATTGAACAAAACTGATTTTGTTCCGTTTTCATGGCTGAAAGCTTTTCACCTTATTATTACTCTTTTCTTTCCCCCCTCTTTTTTTTTTTGACACCCAGGCTAGAGTACCCTGGCATCATGGTCCACAGCAACCTCAAACTCCTGAGTTCAAGCGATCCTTCTGCCTCAGCCTCCTGAATAGCTGGGACCACAGGTGCCTGTCACAAGGCCTGACTAGTTTTTCTATTTTTAGTAGAGACAGGGTCTTGCTCTTGCTCAGGCTGGTTTTGAACTCCTAAACTCAAACAATCCCCCCACCTTGGCCTCCCAGAATGTGAGGACTACAGGCATGAGCCACTGCGCTTGGTCTGCTACCTTTTTAGATAGACTTTAAAAACTTCATTTATTCTTTTGTCTTGTTCTCTTTCTTCTATTCAAATATTTTGGCAAAACACAGTGTTTCCATTAAAAAAGAAAACAACTCTGTAAGTCCCTCAGCCATCTTTTATTTCTCTGATATTAAAATCTTTGTGATTTTGCTTCAATTACTTTCATATTTGCTTGGCTCACAGAAGGACTCAATAAAGGTGGTTTCTGCCTCCTCCTTCTCTGCTTGGACAATCTGGCAATGGACTCTTCCTTCAGTTTTTGGTTCACAAACCATTCCCCAAACAAATAACTCTAAGAGCCTCCTTTGGAATCTACATCATTTATTGGGAAGCTTGGTTCAAATAAAGATAAGTCTCCTTAGAAATCTGGGAAATGAAAAGGTTGCAGCGAAAAAAAAGTCCTGCTTATCAAAAACAAAGTGCTTTTGTTCTCATTTCTGATCTGATGGCAGGAAGGGGAAAATCAGCTTTCAGAGGTCTCAGTGAAATACTTGACAAGATAGGTGAAATATTTTTCTTCACTTGGGCTGCTTTTTTCATAATACAGTCCATGTGTTTTAGGAAAAAAACAAGTTCAGTTCAATTGATCAAACACTGTTTCAGCGACAGACACACATACATATAAATGTTCACACTCTCCCAGTTATACAAACACCGAATAGAATTTAGAACCGTAAGAGCTAGGAAATTAAGAGTTAATACTTAAATTCCATCCTTAATCCATCTTGTCACGTCTGAGTATCACTTCTCCTATAGCAAGCAAGATCACCCACCGTTCTGAGGCCGCTAGACAGAGAATGAAATCAGCTAGAACATTACCATGTCACAAAGAGGGAATTAGGAATGAGCTTGGAGAACCAGCTTGGGTGCTCTTTGTATGCAAGAGCAGGACGGAAGAGAAAGAAAGGAAGCAAGAATAAGAAGAGTGAGGCTCAGGCACTTGAGCTGTAGGACCGGCTGCAGGCCTTCCATCCTATCACTCCCACCTCACTATGGCCTTAGGGTACAGCTTCCCGGCAGGCTGGCTGCTACCAATTACAGCAACCTGGGCACTAGCAGTCTAAACTCCCAAACAAACTTGAGAGAATATATGAACCACAATGAACACAGTTGATAAAATGCTACAGTCACTTTGTCCTGCAATAGCATGTGTGGAAGAAGGAGGGCTTCTTTTCCACTTACATGCCCCGTGGTTCATGCATTTTAGGAACGGCTTGAATGACCCCTCTTTCAATAACATTCTGGACCACACACCGCTAAAATGAAACAATCACACTTCATGCCTTTATCCTGAATCACTGGTTTAATTTTTAGCCTAATAATGCAGCAGAAAATCATGTGTTTAGCCCTATTTGATAATGAAATTAATGAAATCTCTGTTACCCCAAACTCATGGCACTATCTCAGGGCAACAGCAAATTTCAGGAGAAAAGTATCCTGCTTTCCACTGATGGCTTGTTGGCTCTGGAGCAGGGAAAAATGACACATCAAATACCAAAAAGCAAATTTATTAATTCACTGGGCTTCTTGCCTTCTATTTCTGCTACTTCACCAGAAAGAGGTCTACTTCCTATTCATAAATTCTTTTTTCTTCAGAGCTTCCTCATCAGATTACAAGGTCTTGCCAATATGTAATGCTCTCAATTTGTCATCTGTCTGTAAACTTTTAATGTTATTATTTTTTTCATTTCTGCAACCTGGAAAATTTTGTCATGCAGTGAGGAATTAGTGTCTAGATGCTATCTGCTATGATGTACAATGAATTTCCTCCTTATCCTCTCAAAGAACACCTCTCAAAAAGAATGATACTACAAAATAAGAATAGAATCCTACTTGTATTTATTCATAAAATGAATACATATATTCACTATTGGGACTTTTCAAATTTATGAAAAAATACCTGTTTGAACCCCAAAACCTGTGCAGAAGGTTAGCTATTATCTTAATCCTAAATTCCACTACTACATTTGCATCACAGATGTACTACCCTGATAGAAAAGTCTGAGCTGTTTGGATTTGCCAGCTTGGATTATTAACTACCCATCTCAAGTCATTAATGATGCTGGTTCCAGCTCAATGATTGAACTGGGTAAAAAAACATTTCATCTTATTCTCTCCTTATGAAAGAGCCGCTGGCTTTGCAATGCATTTCTTTCTGGGGAAAAGTCATTTTGAAAAGGAGAATACTAAAAATGGCGTAAGAATCACTGGAGAAGAATAGAAATTCATTTTAAAGCAGTGTACCATGTACAAATGCTGTCTTACAAATAGGATTATTTAATTTAAACCTTAGATCTGTCAAGCTTTAATACTTCAGACAGAGCCTGTCCCTTCTTGAGTTCATTATATATCGAAATTATATTACAATTTATGTTAGGTTAAGTCATTGCTGAGATACAAGGCTGTTAAGAAAAAAATTACACAGCAGTGTCAGTAAATAGAGCAAAGTCACTGCAGTGCTTGGAAAGGCAAAAAGTCATCTTGCTAAATGAGGATCCAAGCTGTCCTGTACTAAGACTGCTACTAATAAATAAAAGGCCTCTGGGAAAAGTGCTGAGCGCACACCGGATCTATTTTCAGCTGGCATCAGCAGCTGCTGCCCCTGGGATCACATCTTTACACACACTCTACACCATATGTAATCACTCCAGCACTGCAACCAGTAAGATAATGAAGGAGCATGGCATAAATCTATACTTGAGTGGAATGCTAAATGAGAAAAATAATACAAAAAGGGGGGAAATAAACCGCATTTTCAAGTCATTAGGAAGAAAGACTTTGACATATGAAGTGCTGCAACCATTAATAGCACTTATCATATAGAGTGGAGACAAAGAGACAAATTAATCAAACTGACAGAACTGGGACATTTTATGCTAATGCAGGCTCCTGGGTTTTAGTCTGTATTCCTCTGCGTCTGGAAAACTGATACCATTACAGGGCAGGAAATTGCATGAATAACATGCAACAGATCATAAAAATTCACACACCAACTGCAGAAACACTGCCAAAAGCTCTGTAAAAACAAGGATGGAGACCTCAACAGAGAAACTACCAGCAAGTAATGAATGCAAATAAGTCTAAGAATATCTCTCATTCATGCATTGTAATTAACCATAGGCTTTTCGCTCATAATTACAGTGGCGAAACCCAAGCTTGGAGAATGAAGCCTGCGCTAGCCAGGGAAGGCTGCTCACGCTCTGATCAAGGCTGCTTGCCATCGGCTGGGGCCAGTGGCCCTCTGACCGAAATTTAATGACTAGGTTATGTTTGGCTCTAAAAAAAGTAGCAAAATACACATAAAAAAATTAGCTTAAGACTTCAAAGGGGAGGGGGGAGAGAAATACATTGATAATGGAAAGGAAAGATGAGCACAATTTTCTCTGTACATTTGTGTGGGTGGTACAAATAAAAAGTATCTGAAACTGAAAGCATTCTTATAAAATGCATGCTGTCTCCACCAAGAAACATTCCCCCACTTCCCCACTTAATGAATAAGCTATGTGTACTTAAATGCGAATGTGTTCTTAGAAAAATGTGTACTTAAAGGCGAGTCCTTGGGAAAGCTTGCGGGAGTAACTCTCTTTCGTTTTCCAGTGTGAACTCTGAGGGGGTTGGTGTAGGGAAAGCCAATAGCTCATTTAAACCAACCTATAAACTACTACTTTCTTGAGATCTTTGTCTGTCCTTCTTGGAGGAAGCCAGTGCTTCCCTGATGCTAGGATAAGATGGGGTCCTTAGCTGGGACACCAATGGTAGGTATCTCGCCCCCCCACCAAATAACCATATGAATAGAAGTTACTGACTGTAAAAACTGCATCAGAATTTCTTTTTCCAATGATATCATGTTTAGTGGCATCAAAGCCTCTTGCTTTTGGTGATTTGATTCCACTTCTTCCTCCCATTCCCCTCTAATATAAATGACACATTTACCTTCACAGTGGTTCTCAACCTTCCTAATGCCACGACCCTTTAATACAGTTCCTCATGTTGTGCTGACCCCCGACCGTAAAATTATTTTTGTTGCTACTTCATAACTATAATTTTGCTACTGTTATGAATTGTAATGTAAATATCTGACATGCAGGATGTATTTTCATTGGTCACGACCCACAGGTTGAGAACCGCTGCTCTAGAACTTTGCTAAAGGAAGCCCTTCATTATTTGGGAAACATTAACCAGATGATTAATATGCTGCCTTTGTTTTAAGTGGTAGATTAATAGATTGAAACCCACCCCCCGAAATCTTGCACGAGGATATAATCGTCCACATAAAGATATGGCAAGCAATAGTTCAATGACAATACATGTAATAAATGACATGACAGAAATACAGAGAAATGCTACAGACTTCTACTGAAGGGACATGAAACCCAGGATGGCCTTTCCCTACCTACTGAAATCCTACCAGAACTCCCTCTTCTCCACGAGGTCTTCCCTTTTCTCTCACTGGAATGATCTGCTCCTCCTCTGTACTTTCATAGCCCTTTACTCTACCTACACTACAGAATTAATTTTCTTCTCTTTGTGTGATGATAAACATCTGTTCACTGAATCAACAAAAAAGAGAGGCTATATAGATACAGATGTGAGATTTGGGAGCTGATTTAGGAAAACCATTAGTCATAACCTGTTTCTAGGAAAAAATACATGATGGGTTCAAATTAATTTAACTTTTGGAATATAATTTGTCCAAACCACTTAACCTACTCTTCATTCCTTAGTCACTGGGTAACCAAAAATATAACCTGCATTTGCATGAACCAAATGTCTGAGCTAATGGAAATGTCTCCAGTAGTGCAAATATGACCTGAAGATTCTTTTTACAGTCCTATAACTTGCATATTAAAGTCTGTTCAGGGAAGGGTCTCCAACTCACCCCAACTTGGGTAAAATGAAAAGTGAAAAGCACACTTGGATGTACACATGAACGTGGGGCTGTGTCTGGCCATGTGCAGTGTTCTGCAGAGAAGAGCCCTGTGAGAAGGTGCCCCAGCTGGGTCTGCCCTGATTACTGTCACTGTGATTACACTGTGCTCAGCAGGCGAGGCTACCCACAGGGGCGTGGGTAGTCCACAGGGGCTAACCCTTGCTACCTGGTAGGAAACTGGGGTGGCCACCCAGAGGGAGAAGGGCCAGGTGTGGTTTTTCTTTACTGCTTTTCAAGCCCTGAGTACACGTGCCTGAGGAGACCTTGCTTTGTCCCTAATCTAACAGCACATCTACAGAGCCTCGCTGCCCCTGTCAGAAGGTGTTGAGTCTTTTTCTTTAAAGCGCATATAATTTTCATATCTTAATATCATAGGGTTTTACAATATATTCACTGTTGTGTATAGTTGGAGGTTACTTACCATTTTATTCTTTTGCTCAATTTTCAGTATTTTTGCCAATGAGTGGGGTTAAAGTAGCCTCATTCTTTATGTACTAATCACAAAAATATGTTTAAAGTTTAAAGATGACAATGGTCTAAATTCTGATTAGGCTTAATTAGATGATAATAATTTAGGAAAAAAAAAAGACACAACCCAAATGCACGATAGAGAATACAAATTTAAACTTAAATTCGATAAAACCCAACAGGATTAATAGCGATTCTGATGTTAAATATGGTTAAAAAGAGAACATGTTTTCAGGGAGAGCGAATATTAGGGAATATGATGCTGAAAACCGCAAAGTGATATTCAGGTTCCCTGAATTGACAAGCATCTATCTGCATTGTTCACAGTTTATGGCTCCTTATTTAAATAATTGTATTAAACTCTGAGAAATAAAATGATGGAAAGATCAGGAAAGAGGCCACATTTGAGGAAGCCCTGAAGAAATGGAAGTATTCATGAGAAAACAATTCTAGTGGCTCCTGACTCCTTTCCAGTGGACTCACTTTGAAAGTCCTGGGTGTGAGCAGCAGTGTGAGAAGGTGGCACACAGGCTGTTTCGAGCCTTTCCTGTAGGAGCCTTTACTCAGAGGAGGTGCCTAATCAATGTGATGGAGTCTGGGATGGGTTATAGGGAGCTCTGTCTGAGGATGGTCAGCGCCACGGAGCTGCGTATATCAAAGACAACTCTTTGATATACGCAGAGACAATGAAGAAAAGTATATGGGCACCGGGCAGGAGAGGGATTGATGGGTATGGGGGACGCAGGTTGCTGGAGGAGATGTTTTCTATTTATTTATTTATTTATTGCTGGGGATTCTTCGAGGGTATGAATAACCAGGTTACACCGCTTGCATTTGTTAATTGTGTCCCACACCGAAGAGGTGTGTTACACACTGTGACCCCCCACCAGCTCCCCTCTCTCTGCTTCCCCATTCCCCCACCCCCACCATGCACTAGCATCAATTATCCTCATATCAGAATTGAGTACATTGGATTCTTGCTTCTCCATTCTTGTGATGCTTTAAGAAAAATGTGTTCCACCTCCATCCAGGTTAATACAAAAGATGTAAAGTCACCATCTTTTTTAATGGCTGAATAGTATTCCATGGTATACATATACCACAGCTTCTTAACCCATTCCTAGATTGGTGGGCATTTAGGCTGTTTCCATAATTTGGCAATTGTAAATTGAGTGGCAATAAACAGTCTAGTGCAAATGTCCTCATGATAAAATGACTTTTTTTCCTTCTGGGTAGATGCCCAGTACTGGGATTGCAGGATGAAATGGGAGGTCTAGTTTGAGTTCTTCGAGAATTTAAAGGAGATGTTTTCTAAAGAAAGGCAACAGGTTCAGGAGAAGCTGTGAGTTCAGGGAGATTAGTTCATAGAGAAGTCTTTCTTTTTTAAAAAAGAATTTATTGGTATACAAAACTCCATTTCATAGATAAAGTGGCACATCTTTGCAGCTTCTATTGCACCAATATTGAAGATTAAAAACACACAAAAAAGAAACATTTGGTTTTGGAAACACTGAAAATAACCAAGTACAGTACTTCGGTAATTAAAAAATAAAATGGTTCAGATGAACACGATCTGTGGAAAGATACAACGTGGGGGAAAGGAACCATGGGCATCAGTTAATGGTCACACTTCTCAGTAAGGCAAAACTTGCTAAGTTTCTGCTTCGTGACCCATGGAGGTCTTAAATATCCAGACTGAAGCCAGAACAAGTATAGTGCAAATAGAAAAAAGAGAAGGCACAGACACATCCTCCTTCTAAAGGGGATGATGCTCGTGAACACTTGCACATCAGCAGGGGAGCATTCAGGGGTGAAGTCTGACTCCTGGCTCTTTTCTTCTTTCCTCCAAGCTTAATGCTGGTGAAGGATGTTGGAAGGGTAGGTAGGGGGGCCATGGGCTCTTCCTGCCATGAAAAATGAACCACAGGAATGGGAAAATGTGAGGAGCCTCTCACCAGCCTTGCTCAAGGGACCTGACAAGGGATGAAACCCCCAGCTGGGGTATGTGACTGAGCTCAAATGCTTATCATGGACAGCTGGGAAGACAGCCCTGCGGGATGCTGATGTGCAGATTAGCACCAGACCGTGGGTTAGTCCAGTGATCACTACGGGCCACAGGGACGCCCTGCTGAAAATAAATTCACTATGCCAAAATTCACACTTTAAGATTCTTACACTGGTTCCAGCCCCTTCTCAAGTAAATTCTGCAAAGATATTAAACATTGGCATCACGCTACAAAGTAGTCCTAATGAGGGCTGTTAGAGAGAGACTACAGAGATCTAACTGCTTAGAAGAACCAGTTAAGGGCTTGAGGTTGAAGGGGAATTTTACCGTGGGACAGAAGAGGGCTGGGCCACCCTCAACGCACAGCTCTTTCTTTTCTTTATTTTTTTGAGGCAGTAGCATTTTATTTTATTTTATTTTTATTTATTTATTTATTTTTATTTATTTGATCTTTTCTTTTTTTTTTAGACAGAGCCTCAAGCTGTTGCCCTGGGTAGAGTGCTGTGGCATCACAGCTCACAGCAACCTGCAACACCCGGGCTCAAGCAGTTCTGCATCTGCCTCCCAAGTAGCTGGGACTACAGGCGCCCCCCACAACACCTGACTATTTTTTGGTTGCAGCCGTCATTGTTGTTTGGTGGCCTGGGCTGAGTTTGAACCTGCCAGTGCAGGTGTAAGCCACAGGCACCGAGCTGCACAGCTCTTTCTAGTGGCCCAGCTCAGTAGCACACAGTGACTCACACACTGACATGGGCTTGGTGATTGGTACTCCCTAATACCTCCACTTCCCTAAAATTATTGATTTTCCCCTTTCTAATATGCAATGGCAGATTTCATAGATAAGTCTTAATGTCTTCGTTAGACAGTGGGCCAGAGGCAGGAAGTGGAATATGGAGCAGGGCAAATGAGAGAAGGGGGTGAAGGGCTGCCACGGCGGTGGGGTAGTAGCCACAGCATCTGGGAGGGTAGAGGTGGGTGGAGGCGAAGAACGCCCTGTAGCAGCAAGTACATGGATCATGACAAGCTACTAGAAAGAGGCTGAGGCATCAGTTTCCCTAGGGGTCACTTTTTTTTTTTTTAATATTAGGAAAGATAAAAGACTATTTTGCAGTGTTTAGATTGTTCTGTTATGGATGCACATAGAATTTGGTAACTTACTGTTTCCACATCCCTGAGAGGCACATGTTAGAATTTCATTTTAATACAGCTGCTTCTTTTAGGCATAGCTTTAGAATATGACTCCAGCATTTGTGAATTATAGTAAGTATTACTATGGTGCTTCATACATTGTAAAACACGATTTTCCTATTATATTATTCACCCCCCTAACTTGGTAAGTGATGTGTTATGATTCTTATTCTCATTTTCCAGTCAGCTGTTGTGTGGAGAGTGTAAGCCACTGATCTTAGGTCACAGAGCTGTGGCGAGCAGGGTGGGGGGCTGAGTCAAGTCACGTGCCATTCCCTGTGTCTCTACAGCCGTTCTCACTAAGGGCTCTCACAGTTTTTCTTTTCTTTATTTTTCCTAAAGTATTTTTTATTTTGATTATTATTCTTACATGTTTCAACAAAACAACCAACCAATCAACCAAAGCATGGGCATTGTAAGAGCCAGAAATGAAGACCCAAAAGACAGACCGCAGAACGCGCCCTGGTCCTTGCCCCAAATGGCCAGCTCTCACCCACCCCTCTGGCTAGAGCGCGTCCCGGTCCTTGCCCCACACAGCCAGCTCTCACCCCCGCCCCCTCTGGTTTGATTCCGCTCCACTGCAGGTGCTGAGCACTTCAGTTTAAACATCTGGAAACTTTCCTAAATGTGTATGGGAGATCTCCAACTTCCCCCTGTCCTTACGTGGGGCCCACAGTTCTCCCTAAAGTAGTGTATGGATTTGAATAGGACATAATCCTTGTCCCTATTTTATGATATTTCTTTTTATTTAGTCATTCTGCAAATATTTATTGCGTACCTTCTATGCTCTAGGCTCTGTGCGGGGCTCAGTGAGAGAATGGGGAAAGAGGTGGGCACGATGCTGGGATCTGCACTCACACAGCCCTTCACTGTCCAGTACAGTGGTTGCTATTCACATGTGGCCCTTTAATAAAAATTAAAATTAAGTAAAATGGAAAATTTGGTTCCTCAGTCTCAGATTTCCAGTGCCCAGTGGCCACATGTGGCTGGGCAGACGAGCAGCCCATCCTCATAGGCAAGGCTACTACAGAGAACTGAAGTGGGGAAGAGTAAGATCCACACAGAAAACGTATTTCAGGGGGAGTTGGGAGGTGTGTCACAGCCACCTTGTCTGAGTGGCTGGAGGGACAGGGGATCTGACAGATGCCCTATTGCTTGGCCTTACTACTTCATGCTTCGTCCACTGTGATACCCTGGTCATTACTCCTTTTCCTGCAGTCCTTCCTCTGCATTGCTGCCTGACTAATCTTCCCAAAAACAATCATTTGATCTCTGCCTCCAGCAGAGTGAAACCCAGGCCCCTCAGGGCTCACTATAATCAGGCTCAGTGGACTCATCCTCTCTCTTGCCACTTCCTCTCTCTAAACTACCCCTTAACAACAGAAAATGGGGTTATGAATATCAGACCTGCTGCCCCCCACATCCGTTCTGTGGAATAACACCTAAATTATAAGGATGTCCACAGGATCAAATAAATAGATGTTTTTTAGAATGTTATTGAGTTAAAACAGGAGAAGACAGAGTGTGATTATAGGGAGCTGAGATAGGGTCACAGTAGATGATCTAAGCCAAAATGAAGAACTTAGGACACACGAAGCCGAGTCACGCAGAGGAGCCATGTGAGGTGTCATCTCCACCCTCCCCAGAGAGAAGGCTGCGGACCTAGGGCAGGAGGCTGAAGAGAAGCTTAGGGACCCAAGCAGGAAAGTGAAGATATTTTGGAAGAAATACATAAATTTGGAAACAAAGAATGGTTGATTGAAAGAAGCACATATAAGAAGTATTTTCATCTAAATTAGTGATTTTTCAACTGACGTGTGGTGAGAGGATCTTAGGTGTGCTGAGAAAAATTTTAAAGATTAAGTTATTTTAGAAAGAAGTTCAAAGCACAGTAAGTATATTCACTTTTTTACTCTGTTTTTTGATCAACATAATTTAAGTGTACCACGAAGCTATAAGTTTAAGTGCACCGTGAGATAAGAAAGGATGAACCACTGCTCTAAATGAACTTAAACTAAGAGGCCTACATTTTACACACATACAAAACTTAGGAACATAGGCATTCTCAATAAGATGTCATTGTAGTTTTCTTTCAGACTATATGAGACAGACAAAACTAGTGTACCGAATTATGGAGTGTCCTCCATTTGTGACTCACTGCCACGATTTTTAATATTTTCTTGATGCCAAGTGTGGTGGCTAATCCCAGCACTCTGGGAGGCTGAGGCAGGAGGATCCCTTGAGCTCAAGTGTTCAAGGCCAGCTTGGGCAGGAGCGGGTGCCTGTAGACCCAGGTACTTGGGAGGCTGAGGCAAGAGGATCACTTGAGCCCAAGAGTTTGAGGTTACTGTGAGCTAGGCTGATACCATAATACTCTATCTAGGGTGACAGAGTGAGACTCTGTCTCAAAAACAAAAAAAACCAAATTCTTTTTTTTTTTGAGAGAGAGTTTCACTTTGTCACCCTCGGTAGAATGGGGTGGCATCACAGCTCACAGCAACCTCAAACTCTTGGGCTTAAGCAATTCTCTTGCCTCAGCTTCCTAAGTAGCTGGGACTATAGGCACCCACCACAACACCCAGCTATTTTTGTTGTTGTTGTAGTTATTGTTGTCTGGCAGGCCTGGGCTGGATTCGAACCTGCCAGCTCCAGTGTATGTGGCTGGCATCCTAGTTGCTGAGCTGCAGGCGCCAAGCTCTAAATACTTTCTTGAATGCAACTCACTCTCTTCTTTAAATATAGTTTAAGAAGAAATTTGTCCTAAGCAATAATATTTGTGAGATCTCAGGTTTAACACAGGAATTTTACTTTTTCTAATACTTATTAAGATAAACATGATTTTGAAAAGAGTTCTTCAAATACCCCTGGAAATCATTCCATTTCTGAGTTGGGCTGTATATATTTATATTGTGGGAAATACTTGGGTTAAGTATTTGATCAATTATTCTAGGCTTTAAACCCTGAGGTAGAAGACATTTGACACGGCCTTTCCTATTTCCAGTTTGGAACATGAGGACTGGGCTGTGTGCCACTCCCCCTGCCTGTGGTGGGCTGGGTGCTCTGAACAGTGGAGTGGGGACAGACAGGAGGCCACAGGCGCTGGGCGCAAGCCAGCAGCCAACAGCAGCAGTGGCGCTGTCCTTCCCATGGCCAGTGAGGTAAGGGACTAACGTTACAAGGAACATGGGACTTCGCACCTGCCTGCTGTGGTTCTCAGTCCTTTTCTAGGGAATAAACAACTGTGAAGGCTTGCGGGGAGCCTCCCTCGTCTGCTGGATGGGCTGGTCAGAGTCTGGGTTTTTAGGGGGTTGCGGGGGGGCTGCAGGGGCATCCAGTCTCATTGGTGACAGGCCATCTTCTTTGTCTAGTCCACAACTCCAGATGCTCTGGGGAGGTGGCAGAAGGCCAGTGGGGGTGGGACGCTGAGAATCTCCTGTTAGCAATGCATAGAAACCAGCATGCCCTGACCGTGTCCCTGGGAATGACACAGGAGATCGTTGGAGCTGGACAGTGTTTGCCTGCACAAAGGGGAGAAGGCTCCGGCTCCCCAAACCACGGGTTTCCTTTAAGTCTTCTGCCACCTCCCTCCCCTTTACTGCGCCTGAGTGCTTGGAAAGCCCGCATCAAAGCACTTTGCTGGTGAAAGCCCCTTCCAGATACTGTTAAGGCGTCAATGAGCAAGCAGACACCAGGGCTAGAAGGAAGGGAGTCAAAGACAACCCCACAGTGGCATTTTCCAGGATTCAATCAGTTCTGATGCTGGAAAGGAGGACCTTGAGGAAGCAAAGTATAGCTGTGTGGGAACGGGGAGGGGTGGCTGCCCTCTGCTTGCTGTCTGGACTCCATGGCAGGACTGCAAGGCCTTTCTCTGAATCCTTGTGTCCGAGAACAGTGGAGAGAGGAAAATAGAAAGACGGAGTTGGGGAGGTGGCAGTGGAGGTGAACCTCCTGTAGGGGATAGGTGCCTGGGCCACGTGTGGGTGGCTTCATGAGGACGGCTCTTCATGGTGCATTTCTGGTCTGCGTGTCCTCCTGTGGGGGTGCAAGCCCACCCAGTGGTGAAGGAGCCTCTGTAGGCATGTTTTTCTAAGGAGGGCAGCCCCAGACCCCTAGCTGTGTCTGAAAGGGGCTGCCTTCTCCTGGGATTTGCCCAACTTGCTTTCTCTCTAGGAGACATTTGTTTTGTTTGTTTCCTAACATCCAGCTTCCACTTCTGGTTTTTAATTATATCCGAATCTCTCTTTTTTATTAAATCATAGCTGTGTACATTAATTGTATCCAAATCTTATTAGCCATTTTCCCCAGAACTATAATGAATGATTTTGTTCTTTGTTGATTTTGAGTTTTATTATGAATACACGTCATGGAGGATTCCTTGGTCTGACAATGGCCTTGTCACTCAACTTGGATGTTTATGTGGCACATTTAAAACCTTGCCACCACTCTCTGAGTGCTATGATGCTGGCTGTTTGTAAAATGAAGCACCTCCATCTGAATCAAACACTTGATCTTCCTGGGCTTGGCAAACAAACCATCAGCCACTCAGAACCCAGACAGGAAAGTGGCAGATGATTCAAGCTTCATCAAGAACAAGTCATGCCAAAGTAACTTCATTTCTGGTCTTGATGGGATTACAATACAGAGGATGCAGTGGAAATAGCCTCTCAGGATTTCACTGAGGCAGCTGACATCGCTTCGGTCACTCTTTGATAATATGAAACAACGAGGTCTGAGTGACAGTAAAATTAAGCTACGAGTAGCTGGTGGACAGATCTTTTTTTTTTTTTAATTTAATTTTTTTTTATTAAATCATAGCTGTGTACATTGATATGATCATGGGGCATCATTCACTAGCTTCACAGACCGTTTACCAAATTTCACATATACCCTTGTAAGATGCACCGCTGGTATAATACCCACCTCCCCCCTCCCTCCCCTCCCTTTCCCCTATTCTTAGGTTGTAACTGGCTTATAGCTTTCATGTGAAAACCCTAAATTAGTCTCATAGTAGGGCTGAGTACATTGGGTACTTTCTCTTCCATTCTTGAGATACTTTACTAAGAAGAATATGTTCCAGCTCCATCCATGTAAACATGAAAGAGGTAAAGTCTCCATCTTTCTTTAAGGCTGCATAATATTCCATGGTGTACATGTACCACAATTTATTAATCCATTCGTGGATCGATGGGCAATTGGGCTTCTTCCATGACTTAGCAATTATGAATTGAGCTGCAATAAACATTCTGGTACAAATATCTTTGTTATGATGTGCTTTTTGGTCTTCTTGGTATATGCCCAGTAGAGGGATTACAGGATTGAATGGCAGATCTATTTTTAAATCTCTAAGTGTTCTCCATATCTCTTTCCAAAAGGAATGTATTAATTTGCATTCCCACCAGCAGCGCAAAAGTGTTCCCTTTTCTCCACATCCGCGCCAACATCTCTGGTCTTGGGATTTTGTGATATAGGCTAGTCTCACTGGAGTTAGATGGTATCGCAAAGTAGTTTTGATTTGCATTTCCCTGATGATTAAAGATGATGAGCATTTTTTCTTTTTTTTGTAGAGAATGAGTCTCACTTTATTGCCCTTGGTAGAGTGCCATGGCATCACACAGCGATGAGCATTTTTTCATATGTTTGAAGGCCGCGCGCCTGTCTTCTTCAGAGAAGTTTCTCTTCAAATCCCTTGCCCAGCCTGCGATGGGATCCCTTGTTCTATTTATGCTAATGCGTTTGAGTTCTCTGTGGATTCTGGTTATTAAACCTTTGTCGGAAACATAACCTGCAAATATCTTCTCCCATTCTGAGGGCTGTTTGCTTGCTTTACTTACTGTGTTCTTTGCTGTGCAAAAGCTTTTTAGTTTGATCAAGTCCCAGTAGTGTATTTTTGAAGCTGCTTCAATTGCCTGGGGGGTCCTCCTCATAAAATACTCACCCAGCCCGATTTCTTCAAGGGTTTTCCCTGCACTCTCCTCTAGTATTTTTATAGTTTCACATCTTAAGTTTAAATCTTTGATCCAGTGAGAGTCTATCTTAGTTAATGGTGAAAGGTGTGGGTCCACTTTCAGTCTTCTACAGGTTGCCAGCCAGTTCACCCAGCACCATTTGTTAAATAGGGAATCTTTTCCCCACTGAATGTTTTTAATTGGCTTGTCAAAGATTAAATAACGGTAAGTAGCTGGATTCATCTCTTGGTTCTCTATTCTGTTCCAGACATCTACTTCTCTGTTTTTGTGCCAATACCATGCTGTTTTGATCACTACCGATTTGTAGTATAGTCTGAGGTCTGGTAGCATAATTCCTCCTGCTTTGTTTTTATTTCTGAGTAATGTCTTGGCTATTCGAGGTTTTTTTCTGATTCCATATAAAATGAAGTATTGTTTTTTTCAAGATCTTTAAAGTATGACAGTGGAGCTTTAATAGGGATTGCATTGAAATTATATATTGCTTTGGGTAGTATAGACATTTTAACAATGTTGATTCTTCCCAGCCATGAGCATGGTATGTTTTTCCATTTGTTAATATTTTCAGCTATTTCTTTTCTTAGAGTTTCATAGTTCTCTTTATAGAGATCTTTCATGTCCTTTGTTAGATAAATTCCCAAATATTTCATCTTCTTTGGCACTACTGTGAATGGGATAGAGTCTTTAACTGTTTTTTCAACTTGACTGTTGTTGGTATATATAAAGGCTACCGATTTATGAATGTTGATTTTGTAACCTGAGACGCTGCTGTATTCCTTGATCACTTCTAAGAGTTTTGTAGTAGAGTCCCTAGTGTTTTCCAGATACACTATCATATCATCCGCAAAGAACGAAAGTTTGATCTCTTCTGACCCTATATGGATACCCTTGATCGTCTTTTCTTCCCTAATTGCAGTGGCTAAAACTTCCATTACAATGTTAAAAAGCAATGGAGACAATGGGCAGCCTTGTCTGGTTCCTGATCTGAGTGGAAATGATTCCAATTTCACTCCATTCAATATGATATTGGCTGTGGTTTTGCTGTAGATGGTCTCTATCAGTTTAAGAAATGTCCCTTCTATACCAATTTTCTTAAGTGTTCTGATCATGAAGGGATGCTGGATATTATCAAAAGCTTCTTCTGCATCAATTGAGGGAATCATATGGTCTTTGTTTTTTAATTTGTTTATGTGCTGGATTACATTTATAGATTTACGTATATTGAACCAGCCTTGAGACCCTGGGATAAAACCGACTTGGTCATGATGTATAATTTGTTTGATGTGTTGCTGGATTCTGTTTGTTAGGATCTTGTTGAATATTTTTGCATCTATATTCATTAGTGATATCGGTCTATAATTTTCTTTTCTTGTTGGGTCTTTTCCTGGTTTGGGGATCAGGGTGATGTTTGCTTCATAGAATGTGTTAGGTAGTCTTCCTTCTTTTTCTACCTTTTGGAACAGGTTGAGTAATATAGGTACTAATTCCTCTTTAAAGGTTTGGTAGAATTCTGATGTGAAACCATCTGGTCCTGGGCTTTTCCTTTTAGGGAGGTTTTGTATGGTTGATGCTATTTCTGAACTTGATATGGGCCTGTTCAACATTTCCACTTGATTCTGGCTAAGTCTTGGAAGGTGACATGCTTCCAAGTATTGGTCAATTTCCTTCAGATTTTCATATTTCTGAGAATAAAGTTTCTTGTAATATTCATTAAGGATTTTTTTGATTTCTGAGGAGTCTGTTGTTATTTCGTCTTTGTTGTTTCTGATTGATGAGATTAGAGATTTTATTCTTTTTTTCCTGATTAGGTTGGCCAAAGGTTTATCTATTTTATTGACCTTTTCGAAAAACCAGCTTTTTGATTTATCTGTTGTATTATTCTTTTGTTTTCAATTTCATTTAATTCTGGTCCAATTTTGGTTATTTCTTTTCTTCTACTGGGTTTGGGGTTGGAATGTTCTTCCTTTTCCAGTTGCTTGAGTTTCCCATTAAGTTGTTAACTTCCTCTCTTTCCGTTCTCTTGAGGAAGGCTTGCAGTGCTATAAATTTCCCTCTTAGAACTGCCTTTGCAGTGTCCCAGAGGTTCTGATAGTTCGTGTCTTCATTGTTGTTTTGTTCCAAAAAATTGGCGATTTCTTTCTTAATCTCATCTCTGACCCAGCTATCATTCAGCAAAAGGTTATTTAACTTCCATGTTTTTGTATGAGTATGCAGATTCCTGTTGTTACTCAGCACAAGTTTTATTCCGTGGTGGTCCGAGAAGATGCATGGAATAATTTCTATTCCTTTAAATTTACTGAGGTTAGACTTGTGACCTAAGATGTGATCGATTTTGGAGTAAGTTCCATGGGCTGATGAGAAGTATGTGTATTCAGTTTCGTTGGGATGAAATGTTCTGTAGATGTCTGCTAAATCCAAATGTTGGATGGTTAGGTTTAAATCTAAGATTTCTTTGCTTAGCTTCTTGTTGGAGGATCAATCCAACACTGCCAAAGGAGTGTTGAAATCTCCGACGATTATGGAGCTGGAGGAAATCAAATTGCTCATGTCTGTTAGAATTTCTCTTATAAATTGAAGTGCATTCTGGTTGGGTGCATAGATATTAATAATTGAGATCTCATCATATTGAGTATTATCCTTAACAAATATGAAGTGACCATTGTTGTCCTTCCTTACTTTTGTTGGTTTAAAGCCTATTGTATCTGCAAATAAAATTGCAAAACCTGCTTTTTTCTGATTACCATTTGCCTGAAATATGGACGACCATCCTTTCACTCTGAGTCTGTATTTGTCTTTTAAGTTAAGATGTGACTCTTGTATGCAACAAATATCTGGCCTGAGTTTTTGTATCCAATCAGCTAACCTATGCCTCTTTAGAGGACAGTTTAAGCCGTTCACATTAATGGAGAATATTGATAAGTCTGGTGAAGTTTGGGTATCGAGGTTTTCAAAAGTCCAGGGGGCATTTGAAATCCTTTTGCCAGTGTGGAAATTGGAGTTTGATCCAAAGTTTCTGAGTGAGTTTACTTTTGTGATATAGGATTGGTTTGGTCATTATGGAGGATAGGTCTGAGAATATCCTGAAGAGCTGGTTTGGTTATGGCGAATTTCTTCAACATATGAATGTCATTAAAGTATTTAATTTCTCCATCATAAATGAAACTCAGTTTAGCTGGATACAAGATCCGGGGTTGATAGTTATTTTGCTTTAGGAGATTAAAAGTCGGTGACTACCCTCTTCTGGCTTGAAAAGTTTCAGCAGAGTGATCTGCAGTCATTCTAATATTCTTCCCTTTGAAGGTAATGGTTTTCTTTCTCCTGGCAGCTTTGAGGATTTTCTCCTTCATATTAACTTTAGTGAAGTTAATTATGATATGTCTGGGGGATGTCTTATTGGGGTTGAGTCGTGCTGGGGTTCTGAAGCTGTCCGCTATCTGAATTTCAGAATCTCTAGGCATGTCTGGAAAATTCTCTTTCATAATTTCATGCAGAAGGGCCTCTGTGCCCAGAGAGGCCACTTCATCTGTTTCTGGAACTCCTATGATTCGGACATTCGCCTTCTTCGAATTATCCCATAGCTCTCTGAGAGAATGATCCATTTTTGCTCTCCATTTCTCTTCCTCTTTGAGAGTTTGGGAGCGTTCAAAGGCTTTATCTTCGATGTCAGAAATCCTTTCTTCTGCTTGCTCCATTCTGTTGCTGAGGGATTCTACTGTATTTTTCATATCTTTGAGGGCTGCAAATTCTTGCTTCAGTGTGTCTAAGTCTTTGGTGGTTTTGTCTTTAAATTCGTTAAATTCTTGAGACAACTTTTGAATTTCTCCTTGAATTCCTAATTCCACTTTGTTAATCTTGTCTGCAATCCAAATTCTGAATTCGATTTCTGACATCTCAGCCAGTTGTTTATGAATGGGATCTTCAATTGCATCTGCCATATCTTTCCTTGGGGGAGTTGATCTATTCTGGTTATTCATGTTACCAGAGTTTTTCCGCTGATTCCGTCCCATGGTTGTTTTACTCCCTCTGATTTTTTCCCCTGGAGCTTTGTTGAGGGCCTGTACAGTGTTGTGGCCTGAGAAACTGGGGCCCTGTCTGGTGTGGTGGGGCTAAGTGGTTCTGTCTTGTTTTCAGCTGGTTTCTGTTCCACCCTAGTGAAACAGATACTTTGGATTGAAGTCTCAGCTGTGGAGAAATATCAGCAATTAAGTCACCCCGCCCCCCACTGGCAAAGAATTGGAAATGAAAAACCAAACCTTCCTACCACCGTGCACGCAGGGCACCACCTGATTTGTCATGAGGCTATTGGTTCAGTTTAAAAAGGTTCAAATCAATTGTCTCAGTCTGCACCTGTCTTGTGTGAGAGAGTTTAAGAGGTCTCTGGGAACTGGATCACAGGGGTCTGGTGACTACTCTGGTGTGGCTTACTCCAGTGCTGCATGGAGTCAGGAGAAGCCACCCAGCCTATAAATCAGTCTGGGAAGGTTGCTGCCTCCTTCCCCACCTTGCACCACTTCACACCCGGTCACTGATAGCCCTGCAGTTGGCTGACCCAGTTGCCTGTAGTGAATCGGTACTCCAGGAGTTTGCACCTGCCTGAATCACAAGGAAGTCTGCCAGGCCGCTGCACTCTGCCTCTCTCCAGCAGGAGGAGGTGAGGCCTGACAACCTCGGGCACTTGATGAGGTTGAGGGGTTTTCACTCAGGTCCAGTCTCGCCCTTGATTAATGTTACTGACAGAACAGAACAGAACAACTCTGCGGTTCCCCTGCAGGAGAGAAGCTGAATTGAGTTCCAAATCAGCTTGTCTTTGCTCTTGTATTGTCTATAGGCTAACGATCCCCTGAGGGCCAGGTGCGTCTTAGGTTTAGTAAAGCGGACCTGTGGGTCAGCCCCGCCCTGGGAGTTTCCCTGGTTTGCAAATTGGAGTTGCCTCAGGCAAACTCAGAGTCTCTGGTTGCCCAGGGAGACAGGGGCTGTGGCTTCAGAATATTCGGTAGTGAGCTGTATTGCTAGCAAAAGAGGGCTGCTGCTCCATGGCTCAGGCAACTGCTGCTCCAGTGCAGCTCCCCTCTGGACAACCGTCCTCTCTCCACTCCCGTACCCCAGAGTCTGCACCGACCGGCTGCAGCCTAGCACTGTCCACACCCCTTGAGCAATCGCCCAAGAGTCTGGACCCCTGGGGGACAGGCCTCCAGACCTTGGAGCGAGAGCAGAGGGGAGCGTGGGGAGCGCTGGGAGCCTGGGGTTGTGGGCAGAGAACACACACAGCTTTACACAGTTTTATGCCTGGCCGTATTGTCACCAAAAGATCGCTGTCGCACTGTGCCTCAGGGAACTGCCACTCTGGTGCAGTCCCCTCTCCGCCGACCGACCGGGACTGGCCTCCAGACCCCAGTGTGAGCGAAGGGGAGTGCTAGGAGCTCAGAATTCCAGGTAGAGACTATATACAGTTTATACAGTTTTATGCCTGGGAGGACGCCGTGGCACCCTAGTAGGGGAGGTAGGTCCAGTTTTTAGAGGGTGTCTCCCGTGGAGTGTAGTGGGAGGATCTTTGAATTCTGCCCGGTTGATTGTGGGGCACTCTGAGCCGTTCTCATGGGGGAGGGGACTCCCATCTGCTTGGTGATGGATTTTGTACCTTTTGTTTGTATCCTTGTGGTCGCAGCTCGCCTCAGTGGGGTTGATGTGCGTTCTACAACCTTCTCTCTTAGTGCAGCTCAAATCCACCAGGTTACTTGCTGAATTTTTGTCCTTTACCTCTCCTTCTGGACGGGAGCCTCTGTGGAAAGCTGGCTTCAGTCAGCCATCTTGTCTCCTCCCCGACGCCAGACTTTTCAACTGAAACCGTGCAGGCAGACAGCGGCCTGCGTGCGGCGGAGGCAGGCCGGTACCACCGGCAAGGCGGTGGCCACCGCAGCTGAGGCTGCTGAGGGGGCAGTTGTGGCTGTCGGCACGGCAGCCCAAGTCTGGTTGACAGATCAATGTCAACTTGAACTCAAGGAGAAGCGTGTGGTCTGTGACGCAGCCTTCTGTCTCTTACTGTCATGCTTAACTTCTATCTCTGACTTAGTAAAGACATGAACGGCCACTGCTCCAGGAGACAGAAACAAGATCCCACGTGATGACCTCAGGCTGTATAATATGGCAAACCCATAAAGATTCAATTCAACAAAAATAGATGTCAGATCCTGTACTGGGGTTCAAAAATTCAACTTCTAAAGGACAGGATGGGAGAGTCCCGGCTTCAGGAGGTGGGCCAGCACAGTGACAGGGCTGCCAGGACACTGCACTGGAAATGCAGGCCACAGATGATGCTCTTCACCATCCAGGTCACTCGGAGACCCTTATGTGTAATCCAAGGGTGGGTACCCATGACAAAGTTCATGGTGATCACTGAGTCACATCCCAGGTGACATGTGAAATGGGGGACACTAAACCCCACAAAAGGGAAGCTTATGGAGACCCACATAAGAGTTGCTCTCAGAGAGCTAACAAGCCATTATGAAAAGATGAATTAGCTTTGTTCTAATAGGACAGCAAATGTAAATTTAAGGGGGGTAGATTTCTGCTACAAATAAGAAAGACCTTTCTAGTAGTTATGGCTGTACAAGACAGAAGGTGCTCTCTTGAGTGGTGATGGGCTCCCCATTACTGGAAGTGCTCACGAAGAGCCTGGAGAGCTCTCTATGCTGCTGTTACAAAAGGATTCCAAGTCAGAAGGGAGCTTGGATTCTCACATGCCTTAATTTTTATTTATTTATTTATTTTTATTAAATCATAGCTGTGTACATTAATGCAATTATGGGGTACAATGTGCTAGTTTTATGAACAATTTGAAATACTTTCATCAGACTTGTTAACATGGCCTTCACCACATTTTCTTAGTTATTGTGTTAAGATATTTATATTCTACCCTTAGTAGATTTAACATGTACCCTTGTAAAATGCACCGTAGGTGTGGTCCCACCAATTACCCTCCCTCTACCCATCCTTTCCCCTTCCCTCCCCTCCCTCTCCTCTTTCCCCTTCATCTTGGGCTAAAAATATGGAATGCTTCATGAATTTGCATGTCATCCTTGTGCAGGGGCCATGCCAATCTTCTCTGTATCATTCTAGTTTTAGTATATGTGCTGCCAAAGTGAGCACCCTTAATTTTTAACAGTCCAAGAGGTGTTATGGCTCGTAATAGTCCTTAAGCACTTTAGACAAAAGGTGACAAGGAAGAAAAACAAGGTTCACAGTATTTCGGTTTACTCTGGATAGCACCAGTGATACACAGGGGCTTCTGAGTTGGCAAAATAAACAGTGCTCTCTTGAACGTCCCCAAGGTTTTTTTTTGTCTCTGAATGACCCCTACTTCAAGCTGCTTTAGTTTGAAATGCTGGCAGTCAGCTGAGATCATGAACAATCTGCATAGAACACAAGAAATCTTCATTCTTCCACTGACAGTGAAATGGAAGGAAGTCAATGAATTTCTAAGTACATATGTTTCCAAAGGCCATCATTCCTAGTCAACAAAAATTCAACTGTATAATTGCAGAAGCAATTACATAAATAAATGTACACTGCTGTGGTATGAGTTTCGAGACAGTTATACAGACATTTTTTCCCCAGGCATTAGTTTCCCTTGCTGAGCAACTAGGCCCTCTCTAGTTGAGTAAGGGTGATTGGTTGTACAGACCACAGGCCAGTCTAAATGGATAGCAGCATGCCCCGTCTTGTATATTCCTGGGCTGGACATAATTACTGAGTCGCTTAAAAAATATCCTAAGTATTCCACCTCGGCAGCCATTAGAGTTTCCAGTGGCTGTCAGCAGCCATGGCTCTGTGCTACTGCACAGCCATGGGTCTCAAAAAGAGCCACAAGGTGACCAAGAATGTGAGCAAACTGAGGCATAGCCACCACCGTGGGTGCCTCATCAAACACACCAAGTTCATGCGGGACATGATCCAAGAAGTGTGTGGCTTTGCCCCATATGAGCAGCGTGCCATGGAGTTGCTCAAGGTCTCCAAGGACAAACGGGCCATCAAATTCATCAAGAGAAGAGTGGGGACACACATCGTGCTAACAGGATGCAGCAGGAGCTGAGCAATGTCCTGGGTGGCATGAGGAGAGCAGCTGCCAAGAAGGACTGAATGCCCCTCCCCTCTGTGTACAATAAAACCCTTATAGATAAAAAAAAAAATGTCCTAAGTATTATACAAACCCTGCAATTTTCTACCCACTGAAGTGCCAGGACAGAATAGCCCAAAGCTATTTCTTCCTTACTGACCCCTGGATAGGGTATAGAACACAACAGGGAATCTCCAAATCTTTGCCTAAGAGTGGAAAAGCAGCCAGAAATCTGGGTCCAAGTAGAAGATGTGAGGTGAGGGCAAAGGGCATGTTATAAAACATGGCGGCAACTTCTGTGATTTACGCATGGTTGATATTCAATAAATATCAAAAATTTACCAAGAATGGGCAGAAATCAGGAGAGAATACAGTTCTTTATGAGCAAATTGAGGTGAAGGCAAAAGAGATGCTTATGCACGGATGGGACCTCTTGGCTCCTAGAGGTCGCCTATTCTAGCTCTGGTCAGCCATCTGCTTTCTATGCCTATGATCAGCACCTGACTCTGGGTTGAATTTTTTTGGAAATTCTCCCAGGTCTGTGACCTTGATATCCAGTTACTGATTCTAAGTGCAACTCTGGACACAAATTTGAGGTTAATAATCGAATCAAGGCTTCCTGTTGTTCAGCTAGCAGGGGAAGGACCTTCTCCTAAAACTGGCTCTGGCCACAGTTGGCCACACTGGTGCAGAAGGTGCCCCTCCAGGTCCACAGGATGGCACAGGAAAGAAAACCTTGGCTGGTAAGACAATCACACTCTTGTCAGAAATTAATTTTACCTAAACATGTATATAGTTTGGTAATGTAAACTACATTCAAACTACTTTAAAGCAGATCTTCAGAGCTTTTTTGTCTTAGAAATCTGCAGTTTTACAATCCTCAAACAACTACTTTTTTTCTCCTTTTCCCTTTCTAGCCCCTGGTAACCACCATCCTACTTTCTGTTTTTATGAATTTGACAACTTTAGATATCTCATACAAATGGGATAGTATAGTATTTGTGTATGTGTGTGTGTGTGTGTGTATGACTGGCTTATTTCAATAACAATAGCTTTGAAAATAAACCCAGGAAGGTGGTTAGAGAGGGTATAAAGAGTGAGAGGGAGGCAGGGTATGGTGGCTCTCAACTAGTATTTTGTGAGGCCAAGGTGGGAGGACTGCTTGAGATCAGGAGTTTGAGACCAGCCTGAGTAAGAATGAGACCCCATCTCTACTAAAAATAGAAAAATTAGCCAGGCGTGGTGGTGCACACCTGGAGTTCCAGCTACTCAGGTTGAGGCAGGAGAATCACTTGACAGAGCAAGACTCGGCCTCAAAAAAAAAGTGAGAGACATGTGGGCCAGAAGTGGAAGGTCCCTGGGATGTTCTTTTGGGCTGGGCCATGGTTGGCAAGACATGTTACAGCTGTAGAAGGTCCTGTAGAATGGGTCAGGCCCATCACCTCTGTCAGTAGCATCTACTGAGCATGTAAGTGGTTGGAGTTTCCATTCCCAGTACACTCTGAAGTACACAGAACCTCAGCAATTCTTGAGGAATTCTCATGTAAAGCTCTTTCTGGGGGAGGAAGAAGCTGGATAAATAAAGCTGCATTATTTCAAAGCCATCTCTGTAGGAATTTTGGGGCGAGTGCAGAAGAGGCAATGGAATGCGAGTGAACAGTCTCAGAGCTGCCCGCACCCCTCTGGAGGAGCGAAGTATGTGTAGAATGCGTGTCCCTCACGGGCTCCTGCGTGGGGCAGAGAAAGAAGGGAAATTTGGCTTCAAATCTGAAAGACAGTCTGTGAAATTGAGTCACATGTCAAAGGGGTCATTGGCAAAAAATGTCTGGGAACCACTATTACCCTCCAGCTGACCCTTGCAAGGCCACTCCCACCAATGCCACCTCTCATGTCACTGTGAACAGGGCTACATCTTCAGCATAATGGCTGTTTCTCACTGGAACTTCTATCCAGCCCTAAGAACAAGGGGGGCTCCTAGGCAGTTCCCAGCGGGGAGGTAGACGTCAGTGCAAAGTGGAGGTAACCTTTTCATCTGAGCTGACAGCTCGACCTGCTGATAGGTTGATTTGTAAATGAAAAGAAATTCTAATTAAAAGATTTTTAACAAGGCACTTGTAATTATCCTTGCTTCAGTCTGCTGTGAAGTTCTCCACAGAACTTGCAGCTTTTGCCTTTTTTGTCTATTGGACGGCTTTCCTCAGGGCTGCAGGGCACCCACTCATCTTGCCGCCCCTGCCTGCCCTGTCTCCCCTCCTGAACCTGCTCCCAGGCAGTTTTTCTCACCTCAGTTAATGGCCTCTTCCACTTTTCTGGTTTTTTAGGCCCCAAACCACAGTCACCCCAGTCAAACCCACAGGTTGCACACACACAGTCACAGCTCTTTCCCTTCTCTCACATCCCACGTCCAATCAGTTAGCAGGAAAAGACAAAGGCATGGAAATGGCGCCTCAGGCCTCAGATGACCTGTCTCCTCCCAATGTGCCTACTCTGACCCCTCTGATCCTGGTCTCTGTTCCTATGTCACCTGGTCAGTGAGCCCTTTCCTAACGACTATGTGTGAGATGTCAACTCCTGTCCTCACCAGCCATGCCCTTCCCCACTGTGTTTTCTCCTGTGACACTGATCGCCGACTTGGGTGTTTCCTGCCTACTGTCTGTCTTCTGCACCTGGGACATAAGCTTTGGGAAGGCAGAGATTCTGTCTGTCTGTTTGATGCTATGTCCCTAGCACCTAGAACTGTGCACACAGCAGGTGCTCAGTGCAAATCTGTTGAATGAATGGGGCAGCTCAAAGTCCTCCTTCAGGACACCACCCCGGCCACCCCATCTAAAGTCATGCTGGTCACTCTCTATCGTATCAGTGTGCTCTGTTTTACTTCCAGTACTGATAATGACATAAATCATCTTGTTTTCTTTGTCTTCCACATGAAATACAGGCCCATGAGAACTCCAGGTTACTCTGACTTATCCATCGCCACATTCCCAGCACTTAAAACGTGGCCTGGCACAGAGCAGGTGCTTAGTAAATACTTCAGTGAGGGAGGACCTTTGTGATAAAATATGTCCAAATCCATTATCTATTTGACTTAACATTTTTATCTTGAAAATGTCAATCCACAACAAAGATTAAAGGTATGTTTATTCACCTAGAGTGAATCAGGGATGTTGGGAAGAGTTAGATTGTGTTAAGTCACTGAATTTGCTAACTTCGTATGCTCTCCTCTCTCCATCTACAGCCATCTATACATGTGCACACACGCAACACACTCATACAATTTTCTAGAACCTTCTGGAGGTAAACTGCAGACATCGTGACGTTTCACCACTAAATATTTCTACATAACCAAAATACCATTTTCCCATCCCAGAAAAGTGATGCTGATATATCTCTGTAAGCTAGGATGACGCACAGTCTCCACTCAGACCTCCAGACTGCCCTGGGACGTCCTTTACACAGGCGTCCTTCAGTGTGGCATCCAGACAAGGATCACTCACTGCATTTGGTCCCATCAGCCTCCTTTCATCTAGCACAGTCCCCCCATCATTTCGTCTTTCAAGGTGTTTTTGAAAGATGAAATTTTTGAAAAGTTCAGATAAGTTGTCTTACAGAATGTTCTGCAGAGACTGTCTAGTCACAGTACTGTGCTCAAAAGTAAATCTAATTTACGCCCCCATTTTTTCCAGTTCAATATATAGTGAGTCATTTTTCTGTTTAAAATATTCAGATTTGCTGATTATCATCTTTTTGATTATATTTTAATTTCTTAACTATATAAAACATTCAAATGGTTCAAAAGCCAATACCAAACTAAAACACAGAGTCTCACTCCTATCTCTGCTCTTTCACTCCATTTCTATACACATTCTGTAGGGAACCATTTTTTTTAACTAATTTTTTGTTTAACTTTTGTTTCTTTTTACAAAGTATGCAATGTATACATATGTGTACATAATCACATGTTTTATATAAATACATTTCATTTCCCTTCTTTGGACAGAAGGGCATATACCACATATAGGGCAAATATATTTCTGCATCATGTTTTTGCCTTTTAAAGTATATCTTGGCTCTGCTCCATATTAGCTCACAGAGATCTTTTTCTTTCGTATGGCTCCATAGTTCATGGTGTGTGGTTGTACAAATTTAGATAACTTGTGCATATGTATTTGTACAAATCCATTATATTTTAGATTGAATCATGTTCCCACGAAATTCACATATTGAAGCCCTAACTCCGGTGTGACTGTATTTGGAGACAGGGGCCTTTAAAAGGTAATTATGGTAAAAGGAGGTCACAAGGGTATGTAGAAGTCATGTCCTAACAAGAAGAGGAAGACACAGCAGAGCAATCTCTTTCCATGTGGGCACCGAGGACAGGCCATGTGGGGACACTGTGGGAAGGCAGCTGTCTGCCGGCCAGGAAGATAGGCCTCTCCAGAATCCAGCCCTGCTGGCACTCTGACCTTGGACTTCTGGCCTGCAGAACTGTGAGAAAACGAATTTCTGCTGTTTTATCCAGGAACTGTGGTGTTTTGCTAATGGATATTAGTCCCAGCTGCTTGGGAGGCTGAGGCAAGAGAATCGCTTAAGCCCAAGAGTTAGAGGTTGCTGTGAGCCGTGTGACGTTACGGCACTCTAACCGGGGGTGGTACAGTGAGACTCTGTCTCTACAAAAAAAAAAAAAAAAAAAAAAATGCAAAAAAAGGAAGAGTTAAGTGCTAAAGAACTCCCACGAAAACAAGCTAAAGATTGATGAACAAATGTAAACATTGTAACCTGTTTGTACCCTCATATTAATCTGAAATTAAAAATAACTTAAAAAAGATAAAAGGTATTTCTGGAGAATCCTGAGGAGGAAATAAGGAAAACCAGCAGCATTCTATTGAACACAGAGGAGGTGACAGTTTGTATTAAGTCCTTTTAAAAATCAGCGTGGGCCGTATAGGCCCAGCTCCGTTAAAGTGTCACCTTCTATTCTGACTCAGTCTTCTGAAATCTCAGTCACACACTGTTAGTTGTCTTCTTCTACACCTTGGGCAGGACACAGGGAAGCCACCTCATCACTGCAGGGCTCAGGGAAGGTTGATTTGAGGCAGCTTCTCCTGTTCTCCTGACAAGATGTCTGTTGTATTAAAAATTCCTTTCTTACCTGGCAACCGCATTGTCTTAACAACCAGATCTCTGCATGATGAGTAACTAGACCTAGATTGAAACCCCTGTGGTCTTGACAACAAGTGCACATAAAGCACTGTGGATACACACCAAGGCTTGACGGCCTCTTTCCCTGCTTGTGTGCAGCCACACCGGATTTCCTGTGTCTCTGAAAGGCACGTCCTTATCCCAAATCTTCACGTAGGTACAGACCTCCCTCAGCTCATGTGAGGGAACAAGCCCTGACTATGCTCTCTGTCCATCATGCACTCCACTGCTAGACATATTCCTTAATTTGTTTTTCATTATTTTATTTATTGCCTTAAAATGTTCTAGTGAATGCCTATTGCTTATCTGATTAGGTCTAAATCCTTTTGTCTAAATTTCATTCTTTAATAGTGGGACCCCATGTAATTTAGGTGTATTTTGAATTATTTCCCCCATATTATAAGAATATTAGACAAGTCACAAGGCATCACTTGTACTCATTAAAGCTGGCTCCTAGATGCCCCAGGAGGGCCTCTTTCTGGGCCTTTGGCACACCAGTGTCCACTCCTGGAGAGTCTCTCTCCACTGTAATGAAGTCCTATCAGTCCTGTGAGTATTGATTTTAGGTGGTATAAGCTTCATGGAAGAGACGGAAGAAAAATCCGGTCCTTCCTTTCATGTGAAACGCTGCAGCACAAACAACTGTCAACATAACTTGGCACCTACAACTAATGCTCTCAAATCATTTGCCTTTGATTTCTACGGTTTTTCCTTTAGATTATTCAACTATATTGTTAGTTCTTTGAAAAAGATGTTCTTGCTTTTACATTTATAAGTTAACCCCTGAAAGAACTGACCTTTATGGATGGGGTCATGTGATCCACTCCTCTGGTTCTATGAAGTATTATACTTAAGCCGTCTGGTCCTGATAAGTTTCTGCTTTACACACACACACTCTCTCTCTCCTCTGAGGGTAATTCTCTATTTTTTTTTAACTTACTCCAGGGTCTAGCATCTTGTACTGTTATAAAATTCTCTTTTAACATAGCTGAAATCACCCACTTGTAGCTGGGATGTTGTTCCTTCTTATTGCCAGTGACTGAGAACATCTGGCCAACAAATGGGAGGCCTGGAGATACTTTGCTAAACAGAACTTAAAAGGCTGTTGCATTTCTTTACATGAATATCTTATAAATCTGATGGATTTAAGTCATCCAAAAAATCCTTGGAGTTACAAAAAGTGTGCCTCAATTATCTTACCTTAGTATCCTGCTGGTTTTTGAAAACTACAAAGTTCTAACACTGAATCTTGGTGTTCTGTGTTTTTTTTTTTTTGCAGTTTTTGGCCGGGGCCAGGCCTGAACCCACCACCTCTGGCATATGGGGCCGGCGCCCTACTCCTTGAGCCACAGGCACCGCCCCGTGTTCTGTGTTTTTAATCTTCCTATTTATAGGGTACTATCCAATTCCTGGACTAGTACAGAGCCACTACAGATATAAGCAGCACAAAGAACAGTCCCACAAGGTCTAAGGTGTTCGGTGTAGCACCGTTACTCACCAGGAGATGCCTTTCCTGGTGGTGGGCAGCTTTTCCACACAGCAAGACCCTTGACGGTTTATCCGTGAGTAGCCATTTTCCCGGCAGTTTAGTAACTTCCTGTTTTCCCTACCATTCTCTCTTAGTCACTAATAAAGAATAATAGTTTAAGTCCCTAGGTGTCAAAGGATCTCTCTGGACAGATCGTTGCAGTGGCCTGTGTGTGCCCTCCCAGCTGACCTGTGCCCCTCAACATGGCCTGACAGGCACAGTGTGGCCAGTCTCCACTGTGTTCTGCTCTGGGTAGTTGTAGCTGCTGATGCTGCCTCTGTGGATGATGTCATGTATACACCACCTTTAGGAAGAATAATCTACCATTTGGTTTTGCCTATGAGGAATGAAAAAGATAACGAAATCACTAGGACAAAAGTTATGGCTGAAAAATAAAGAATCAAAAAAAAAATTGAGTAGCAATGACATTTAATATTGTCCCTTATAAAACAGAAGATAAAATGAAACAGTTGTTACTTCAACAAGCTGGAGGCCTATAATTGTGACTGTCTGTATCCTTCCTTTGATTTTCTTCTAAATCTAGAAATTTTTCATTGGCTAAATCCTAGCATTTTTTTTCACCCCTGAGCCAGCTCTTTGGCTTACTTGGGAACAGCTGCTAATCAAAAAATGTACTCACAGGGCTGCATGTGGTGGCTCACGCCTGTAATCCCAGCACTCTGGGAGGCCAAGGCGGGTGGATGGCTTGAGCTGAGGAGTTCAAGACCATCCTGAGCAAGAGCGAGTCCCTGTCTCTAAAAATAGCTGGGCATTGTGGCAGGCACCAGTAGTCTCAGCTCCTCAGGAGGCTGAGGCAAAAGGATCGCTTGAGCCCAAAAGTTTGAGGTTGCTGTGAGCTGTGATGCCATAGCACTCAACCCCAAGGTGACTAGGACTCTGTCTCAAAAAAAAAAAAAAAAAGTGCTCCAGGGAGGCCTGGCTCCCTCCCACCTAGGGTGTTGATGCAGCCACGTTTTTACAGATAGTCTGCCAGGCTGCATGAGAAAGTCCATCTCAAAGAACAGAGCTCCCCGCATCACTAGCAAGCTTGTAGGTGGTGCCAATGTTAGTTAGAGAAACTGTCAACAGATTTTAGGAATATGGCAAAGTGATGAATTTTACTATGTGCACGAAGTTAATGGGAAAAAAAGAATGCTTCTAAAATATTAGGAGACAGGAGGTGCTACTATTTAGTTGCTCTACTCCTAAAAGCAAAAACAAGCCAGCCCTTTATCTAGCCTACAATTTGGTTAAGAAAACAAGAATGTAAATATAAAGGCATTAACTGATTAGTGCCCACAATTTTATTCTACTTTCTTTGTGCTTTTAAGAACAACTTTGATTTACTTCTTTAAAGTTACTTCTTAAACTGGCAATCATGCATCAACTCCAATGCCCGGGTATGGCCCATTTTATTAAAAAATTCCTGAATCAATTTCCTGGCTTATAAGGTATCCAACCAAGATTCCTGGTGTTCTCACCATAAAAAGGGCCTCTTTCAAAAGCTGCCTGCTTCTACGACCGCACACCCACAAGAAGTGCTGTGAGCACCTTGACAACAAAGCTGAAACCTGAGGAAGTCTGGTGGCACTCCAAGTTTCCGAATGGAATGCAATCCCATTAAGATTATTAGGTGACTTTATTGATATCCTCAAATTTGTGCCAAATGGTAAAGCTGCCAAAGAAAAGACAGAACAGAAATTGACTCTTGGATTCTAACTCTTGAGTTTTTTGGTGTGGGAACTGTGTTTTCTTGTAACTTGCTTAGAAATAGCAGTTTCAGTTTTTAGGAAGCAAAAGGAAATGAGATACATCATCAATGTTACTCTTCCGTTCAGCTTTCAGCCTAAATGGTCCTGCACATTTATTGGCAAAGTAGGACAGGTAATAACAACGAACAAGAAACCTATTCTAAGAAGTACTGGCTCTAGCGAAGCACCACCACGTCACGAGTGACTCAGTCATCTACCCAGGAGCAATTACTCTGCAAGGCTGAAGCTGTGCTAATTGGACTAACGGCCTGCTGCCAGCTCATGTTGGCATGACCTACAGTAGTCCTGGCCGACGGCCACTATGTCTTTTTAGCATAACTTTTTTTTTTGGGGGGGAGGAGTGTAATTTAGATGGGAAGTGGAAATAAATTTTTAAATTTCTCCCAAGTGTTATTTAACTTCTTATCATGAATTAAAAGTTTAATTAAGTGGCCTGTTAAAGGCCCAGGATCTATGATTAACTATGACAAAATAATAGTTATGAGTATTGCTTGAGTGAGGAACTTTATAGCTTTGAATTCTGTCTCTAAATTTATTATTACTTTTAATTGAAATAGGTAAGAGGCGCCACAATAGGAGAAAGAAAGAAGTGCAAGGGACATTTTGTTCATATACAGAGAAGTTTTAAAATGAATAAATACACTGGCAACTAATATTATAAAATTTAATGCAAATGACATTACTATCAAAGGCCTTGTTATAAATACATTTTAAAATGTTGATTATTGTTCAGCTAGGGATAAATAAATATAGTGAAAAGAAACCTCAAAACTGGCTTTGAAATCAGGTCACTTAAAAATAATTTTTAGATATGTCTTAGGTTTTTGTCTACTCAACTCCTACTACCATGCCAAAAGAGGAATGCATTTCTGCATAAGTTCTTTAAATAGGACTAACTGGCCTCAGGATTTAACAAAATTTAAGAGGCTTGGAAATAGCTTATGTGTCTCAGTTTTAAAATTAGCTATTGCTGTGGCTATTTTTACATTAGATTTTCCTCCCTCTGCATCAGCATCATCCCGAAGCCTGTGGAGATGGAACTGCAATAGTATCAGCTCCCTTCTCAGGGCTGTGACTTACTGCACACCCCATCTGAGACGGAGGCCCAGACTTCAGGGCTGGAAGTCGCCTTTGAGCTACTATAAATAAGCTCTGCTTTTAGGCATTTCAAAATTATCAGCATGGTTCTAGGACCAGCAAGCAGTTACCTGGAATATCTTGACTTCTTTTAATTTATTTGCTTCTTTTCTGGTCTGCTGCCAAATCTCACTAGTGCAACTTGGAAAACTGCACCACAGCTTTTAATGAGGATTCTGAGGTAACAGCCATTTCATCAGAGAAGACTGTTCTTTCCTTTTATGGGAGTAAAAACACCTACTGTTCCTATAGCACCAACCTTCCAAGAAGTTTAACATATCACATTTCATTAAGCTGAACAGCAGGCCTGCAAGTCAGCTAGCAACCAGCGTTGTTACTCCCTGCACACTCATACTGAAATTGAGGTCACTAATGTGAAGATTTCCTCAAAATCCTAACCCCTTCTGAAATGGTTATAGAGATAGGTGCTGTGCCTTCTACAGTCTGCCTGTGCTGGAGGTTACTGTCCTCACCCAGGAAAGTGGGGAAACTCCTGCTGCAGAGTCGGGGTGAGAGAACTGAGCTCGCTCCTGTGGAGTCCTATGTTCTCCTTTCCTGACCCTTTTGTCTCCCATCCTCATGGCCTTTCCCTACCTCTTAATCTGAATCTCTTCTCGCTTCCTGCTAGCGGGAGCTCTTCTCTCTCTTCCCCAGTAGGAACCTAGCAAAGTTCATGGACAAAACCTTCTAACCTCTAAGGTGCTCAGAAAGCCACCCAACTGCATCACTTCCAGAGAAGGACGCCACTTGCTGAGTCAAGTCTGTGCACTTGGTTGGTAGACAGCAACCTTTCTTGTGTACTCAAGGACTTGGGTCCAGCAGCTGGACTTGTGTCTCCTATGTCAAGTTTCCCCTCTCTTTTGGAACTTTCCCATCAGCCAGCTATCAGTCAGGATCTGTGGGGGTCACAGATAAAAACACTGAATTTTTTTTTTTTTTTTTTTTTTTGAGACAGAGTGCTGTGGAGTCATAGCTCACAGCAACCTCAAACTCCTGGGCTCAAGCAATCCTCCTGCCTCAGCCTCCCAAGTAGCCAGGAGGTGCCTGCCAGTATAGCTGGCTAGGTGTTCTATTTTTAGTAGAGATAGAGTCTCGCTCTTCCTCAGGCTATCTCAAACTCCTGAACTCAAGCAATCCACCCACCTCGGCCTCCCAAGGCGGGATTACAGGTGTGAGCCACTGTGCCCGGCCTCTAAAACATCAAATCTTAATGGCTTAACAGAAGTTTATTTTTCATTCACATCAGAGCCTAGTGTGAGTCAGATGGCCTTCCTGAGTGGCTCTCCTCCAGCGGGGCTGTCTACATCATCTTAGAGTTCTTTGACACCAAAATGTGTCTAAATGGATGGGAACTTCTACTGGTTTCAGACCAGAAGTGACGCATTACTTCACCTCCCATTTCTTTGGCTAGATCTACCCACATGCCTTTCCAAGTGTAAATTCAGTCTCCCTAAGAGAGGAAAACTGGGTGTGGCTGAGCACTGGGAATCTTCACTATAGTGTACAAACATGCTGGAAACCTCCCCACTTAAAAGAACACAGGAAAACTCTCTGACATTTCCCTCCAGCTACTTACCTACTTCTCTGATTCCTTTAATACGAAAGGCCTCAAAAGCAGCTTACATTATCTTTCTCTAGTTCTTTCTAATCAAATTGGGTTTTGAGCCTACTGCTCCCCCAAAAGTGCTCAATTAAATCACAAATGGCCTCCAAATTCTGGATGGTCAATTTTCAGCCTTAATCTTGGTTGACTGCTGGCATCAACTGATTGCTCTTTTCTCTGCCTTGCTTCTAGCACTCTCCACATTCCGCGTCTCCTCCTGACTCAGTGGATACTCCTCCTAGCACTCTGCACGTTCCGTGTCTCCTCCTGCCTTAGTGGATACTCCTCCTAGCACTCTGCACGTTTCACGTCTCCTCCCTCTCAGTGGCTACTCCTCCTAGCACTCTGCACGTTCCGCATCTCCTCCCGACTCAGTGGATACTCCTCTTAGCACTCTGCACGTTCCACCGTCTCCTCCCCGCTCAGTGGATACTCCTCCTAGCTCACTGCAGCTTCTGCATGTCCTCCCTGCTCAGTGGATACTCCTCCTAGCTCGCTGCAGCTTCTGCGTGTCCTCCCTGCTCAGTGGATACACCTTCTTGGTATACCCCGATGGCTCCTCTTCATCTCCCCGACCTCTTAGTTCTGGAAAGCCTGAGGCTCAATCCCATGACCCTTTTCAGTCTGCACTCACTCCCCTGGTAATCATACCCAGGGGATTTCAGTATTCTGATATTAAAACTTCTATCTCCAGGCTAGACGCTTCCATGAAATCTGGCCATGTCTATTCCAGCTGTGTACTAGGCAGCTCTACTTAGATGTGAGTACCCACTTTAGACTTAACATATACAAAAAAGAACTCCCAGTCCTGCCCCACTCTCAAACCTACTTCTCAGTCTTCCCAATCTCAATCAATCACAAATCCATTCTACCAGCAGCTCAGCCCCAGTCCTTGGTGTTACATATAACTCCTCTTTCCAATCTGTAAGAAACCCCCCTAAGTTCTGCCTTCCACATAATACCTGAAGCTGACACTGGCCACTGCTTCACTGCTATCACCCTGGTCGAGGCTGTCATGCTTGACCTGGGTTACTGTCTCTAACGTATTCCCCCTGGCCTGGCCCTGGCCCTCTTTCAATTGTTTTTCATCTTCTGGAAAGCTTCCAGTGGCCTCCCAGGTCATTCTGAGTAAAAGCTGAGAGTGTCCACTGAGGCCATAGTCCAGCCCCACCACCTGTCTAACTTGGGTCCTCCCACTCTGCCCTTGCTCACCCTGGTCCTGTGTGTCAAATGTGCCATGACTGTCTGCAGCCTCCAGGCCTCTTTCTTGCTTTTCTCTGCTGGCTCACACTCACCCTAGCAGTCAGCATGGCCAGCTCCCTCACCACATTCAGCCTCTCCTCAAAAGTCACTCCCTTAAACAGGCTTCTCTCAACCACCTACTTACAGTTGCAATACTGTACCCTGACAGTCCCCAACTCCTTCCCTGTTTTATTTCCCTAATAGACACTTCCCTAAAGAAGTGTCTCTGATGTTTGCTAATTTACTCTCTTTCCTCCCTGTCCTCACCAGAATGTGAGCCAGGTTCACCCAGCACCTAGAATAGTCCTTTTGGTACACAGCACAGGTCCTTGATAAATATTTGTTGAATAAATGAATAAGAAAAGTGAAGCCCAAAGGGGCTGACTGCTTTGCTCCAAAGCCCACAGTGTGGCTCCCAGTGCCTCAGGCAGCTGCATCTCAGCTTTTAAGATCTGCATATTAATCTTTCTCAGAGGGAGAGTCTCTTTCTCAGCCAGGTGTCTCCTTCAGAGTGTTTGTTCAGGTGGATGGGGGAGGTCAAAGGGTAGGCTCTGTGCTCCAGCAAAGTGACTGCTTTGCCTGTCTCATCCTGGGCAGGCCACTTCTCAGCCTATTTCCTACCAGAACTGTGCTCCCCTCCCCTGCAGTCATGCTTGAGGACAGAGTGCCACTGGCATCTTGTGCTGCCCACTCTGTGCTTGATGTGGGATGACATACAAGGACTGTCCAAAGGTAGTCATGACTGTCTTATTGCTTCCTTAAAAGACTGAGCCTAAACCATCCCAGAAACATTAACAGTTTTCATATCCTTTAAAAACTTCCAGACAAGAAAATTCCATGATTTCCTTGTTGGCATCTGTGTTTGTCAGAACTTTATTGCACCCTGTGGTTAAGACTTAACAACAAATGCCTTTTCTTTTCTGATCCTTCTGGGTCAGCTTTGCTTCTTGTTTAGCACTGAAAAGTGAGATTTTCCCCCAAAATGTTGAGAGGGAGAGAATGCAAGAGATAGGGAGTACAAAGCAGCAGAGGTCTGTAATATTTCTACCTAAAAAAATATAAGGTCCACCCACAAGGGTCACCTTTACTCCCATCCTATAGCCATTTTCCCCAGGAGCCCTTCTTCTCTAGAGGGCAAAAGGACATAGGAAACAGGCCACAGAAAGGTGACAGGGCTTTGACAGCAGCCTCCTGGCAGGTGCTCTTCCCTGGCATTCTGAGAGGGGCCAAGCAGCCCCTCCGAGAATAGGGCTCATGTGCAAATCACCATGGGTGGCATGTCTTCGAAGGAAGCACATCCCTTCCTGCCCTCTGTCCTCCACACACAGTAAAACTGAACTTCACAATCATGATGTCACTTCCAGCAGGCTGGCATCCTGCTCAAAATGGTCTCCATGGCTACAGCAAGGACGAGTCTGCTGAGCCATCTTTATCCTGAACAGCAGCGGAAGAGTGGCCCTGCAGCGCTTGGTGCCTCAGCCACTGTCTCTTCATCTCTTAGCATAAAACATATTACTAATTATCAATCAAATGGTCTGTTTTACTATGTAATGGAAGTACTAAGTACAATGGCTCATCTCCTACTATTTGCTGACATTCTTATCTAGGTGTGTTTTTTATAATTTTTATTTCACAATATGAAGGGGCACAAGTGTTCTTGTTACCGAGATGAACTGTATAATGCTGAAGTCAGGGCTTTTAACATGCCTGTCACCAGAATTCAAATCAACTTTTGATTTGATTCAGAAGTGAATGATTCCATTCCATCCCAGAGTGCTCGGATAATGGTCTTCAGTTCCATCTAACTTGCTGCAAATGACATTATTTCATCCTTGTTACTGCTGAGTAGTACTCTACTATATATATATATATATATATATACACACACTATATATAATATATAGAGTACTACTATAGTATATAGTGTGTGTATATATATATGTATATATATACTGCTATACGGCATGCATTTTTATTTATTTATTTTTGAGACAGAGTCTCATTATGTTGCCCTCGGTAGAGTACTGTGGCGTCATAGTTCACAGCAACCTCAAACTCTTGGGCTTAAGCAATTCTCTTGCCTCAGCCTACCAAGTAGCTGGGACTACAAGTACCTGCCACAACTCCCGGCTATTGTTTAGCAAGCCTGGGCTGGGTTCAAACCTGCCAGCCTTGGGTATATGTGGCTGGCGCCCTAACCACTGAGCTAGGGGCACTGAGCCTGCATGCATTTTTATATGAGGAGCTGACACTCAAGCCCTAGAAATTCTAGGGACCATCATTCCATTTTAGAAGAGAAAAAGAAAGACAATTCAGGTATTCCCTGATGTCTAGAAGGAGGCCTCTGTTTTTGCTTCTTCTTTCAGTTTAGAGGCTGTGCTGGCTCCAGGGGTGGCTCTCATCTGCTACTACTGGCATTGCCCATCAAGACTCAGGGTTCTGGAGTAGCTGCATGACTGGACAGTAGCTGAATTTGACCTCTAGTGACCAAGGAGGTGGAGTGGGGGCAGCAGTTTCATTTGGAAGTGTTGTGGGCCAAGGAGGAGTCTTACACTTGACCATGGTGGCCCCTGAGAAGAGCAGTGGTTGACCACAGCTGCCAGGAGAGTACAGAAGGGTCAAATATGAGAAAGGGAGCTGGGACTACAGGCAATCGCCACTATATCTGGCTAGCTTTTTCTATTTTTAGTAGAGACGAAGGTCTTGCTGTTGCTCAGGCTGGTCTCTAACTCCTAAGCTCAAGCAATCCACCTGCCTCGGCCTCCCAGAGTGCTGGGATTATAGGCGTTGATTGCCCAGGTAGGTTTAAAGATTTCTAAGAAGTTAATCTTTCTTACATTCTATGAACCACATGTCAGTAATTCCAGGCAGCTACTGATGAAGGCAGTGTTTGGAATGTTTGCTTATTTATCACTTTAAAAAAAAAAAACCTTCTTTATTTAAGAAGAAAAGGTATAGAAAAAAAATCACGCTTGTTTATCACTTAATTCAAATTCTACGAAACCATTCCTGAGCTCAGTGACCACTCAGCCTGGAGGGACTTTTCAGAGCAGCACATAGCACACTGTGGAAGACGATGCCCTGCATGCGGGGCCACGGGCAGGTGCAGAGGGGGGCTCCTCACAGGAAGCCTCAGCAATAAGACAGCTTCCCAACGAGAGCTCCACCGAGGGTTGGCTCGCATGAGGAGTGCCACTGGGGGTGCCTTGCACGCCCCACCAAGATACGTGGAGCTGGATTATTGGCAACATGAATTCACGTTTCATAGGGAACAGAAAGTGTCTATTCTATCTGAAGATTTCAGGAACATGACATGCAACCAGAATGTTGTAATGGCTGGGAGATGTAGATGAGGTAGGGACAACAATCGCCTTACAAGGTTAGGAAGAAAGAAATTCAGCGCGCAGCAAAGTCTCACTCAACTGGAATACAGTCAAAAAGGTCAAACAGATTTTGTGTGATGCCTCTTACTTTTAAAAAGCACTCACTGGTACAGAAATAAGTAATTATCAGGGATTTGGTCTAAAAAGACACTTAAGGCTATGTCATACACACGTGTAGCCTGTCTCCTTTTAAATCACTCAAAGACTTCAGAATTTTAGGGTTTTTATGGGTAAGAACTGGGGCTCAGAGAACTTCAGTGACTAGACCAGGACTTAAGTGCTAAAGTGGGGCTGACTGGGGCTTAGGGCACCTGGTCCAGGGAGTCTCAGGAAGGGCCAACAGTCACTGAAGAGAGATGACATTATAGGAAGTAGAATTTTCACTTGCATCTACATTTTAGTATAACTTAATTTTTTAAAAACCAGTAAAAATATATATATGAGATGAAATGGTTCTCAAATGCAGAACAAATTGACCATAAGGCCCACCCTCTTCTCCAAGACCACTCTGGATAACTGAACTCTTCAAATATTTCCAGAGAATTCTAGAGTTGCAGTAAATAAGGGGCATTCTTGCAGCCATCTAGAGAAGTAAGGGCTTTCCTTAGATTTGGCAAATGTGTCCCAGGGCGTAGGCACGGTGGTGAGAACTTTTGTATTTAGTATCCTCTCACGTACTGGTCACAGCCCCCTGACTGGTCGAGCCACCATCAGTGCAGATGAGGAAAATGAAGCTCAGGGTCCCTGGCCAGATTCCAGCTGCCACACCCTGGCATCCACACATGACTTGGTAATGATGCGCCACCCCCATCACAGCCCCAGTCGTGCCACCTGCAAGTGGTTTGTCCTTCTGTTTCTAGTGCTGGGATCTCTCTAGCTGTCCACTTAACAGTGGTACAGGGAGGGAATGAAGCATCCCTGATGAGGATGCAAGGGCCCTGATGTGAAATGCTGAGTCCTCTTTTATGTCAGCTGGCTGCCCTCCTGCTCAGCAAGGTGACAGCAGGTGCTGCCCAACAAGGGACGGGAGTCCCACGACCCCTCACTCCCCAGGCCTGTGTGACCATTTGTTTTCTATGCTGACTCTGGTGCCCTTCTGTGGAGCAGGTGCTGCCCCATCACTGTCACATTACAACCTGTTCCACTCTCTATTTGCCAGGCCTCTGAAGGCATCTGCGTTGGTGACCTCTGGGGTTTCATGCTAGTTGTGCTTATTAGCACCTAACATCTGGACACAAGGTCTGCAGCTTCTCCCAAGACTGCTGTGAAGAGCTGCTCAGTGGAAAGCCGCAGCACTGCACAACTTGGCCCTATCTTTAAAACCCCTGATGTGAGCTGCACTCCTGGAAGCTTCCCAGTGGGGATGTGGTACACAATATCCCTTCCAGCTCCTGCTCAGCCAGTTTTCTATAAGTTGATAAACATCCATTAATGACCACACAAACAAACTAAATTACAGTACCTCCTCAGGCAAGCTGACCACCAAGTCATTTTTTGTCTGTCCGACCAGCGCCTGCCAGAAGTATTCACTGCATGCAGCCAGTACAGCCCGGTGGGCCCGGAACTCCTTCCTCTCCACGATCAAAGTCACATCACAGAGAATGTCCTTTTTCCGCTGGTCATTGAGGCCCAGGAGGATGTTGGCACAGTGGACTGTGGACTCATATACGTACATGGGGGAGTCAGGCTTCTCATCCACAGACATGCCGTTCACACCCTGAAAGAAAGGAAGCCGAGTCACTGGGGCTGTAGAGTCAGAGAGAGAAGGTGAGGAAGGTCACCATGGTCCCTGGGTCCCCCTGCCCGGGGTAGGGGGCACAGAAAAGAGCAGTGCTGGCACTCGGCACACTCATGCTTGGCTAGCACATGAGCTCAGAAAACACATCTGGAGAGTCAAGTTCTGTGTCTGACCTTTATCCTTTCTACTCACTGATTGCTTTTACCCCATAGTAACAGAGTCAGCTCTTTTAGGGGAACACTTAAATTTTGAGTCTTAAAACATTTAAAACACATTCGTACTTTAAAACTTGTTAGTTTTGATCTTGCTAGGTTGAAAAGGAACTTTCACATATAAATAGTCTCAATGCAAGTACTAATTGAGATTTGTGTTAAGAGGAAATGTGTAGTATTTGTAAAGCTGTCTTAATGAAGTACATGTTAAGTTCCTAAGTCAAAATTTGGCTAAGATGCCAGGTAGAGCACATATCTAATCACAACGTGAGTCAGATTGCACACACACTGACGAGGAGATGCAGTCAGCGGCCTCATCAGCCCTCTGCCACTTGAAGACAAAGCACAACTAGCACAATGCTGTTGTCACCCGGCTCTTAGGGAGACGTGGGACCAAGCAGCCATTGTCCCAGCTGACCTGATGTACCTGTTTTCTGTAAGAAAACACAATCTACCATAATAGGAGCATGAAAACAGTTTTTTCTGTACTGTTTACTGCTAGTATGAACTTCAGTAGTGAGTCTTTCTTTTTGGCTTTATTCTTATTTTTAAAAACAGTTTTTACATACAATAAGCCACACATATTGATAGTTTGCAATTTGATGTTTTGACGTATGCACTCATCACAAGCAGTGAACATCACCACTAAAAGTCTCCTTAAACCCCTGAACAGTTCCTCCCTTGTGACTCTCTGTGACTCCTCCCACCCCCTGGGACCACTGATCAGCTTTCTGACGCTGTATCTTAGCTTGCATTTCCTGGGGTTTTATACAAACGAGATTATACAATATTATACATATCTTTTCTTGTCTGGCTTCTTTTATTCAGTATAATTATTTTGCCACTTGTCCATGTTGCTGTGTGTATCAAAAAGAACTTTTGTTCTTTGTTCTTTGTCCATGTTGCTGTGTGTTTCAAAAGCTTGTTCCTTTACTGCTGAGTAGTGTTCTATTGTATAAATATAGCACACTTTCTTACTGATTAATGTCTTGGTGAATATTTGGGTTGTTTCCAGTTTGGGGCTAGTACAATAAAGCTATGAACTTTTGGGGCTAGTACAATAAAGCTATGAACTTTTGGGGCTAGTACAATAAAGCTATGAACATTAGTGTATAAGACTCTGCATGTATGCTTTCATTTCTCTTGGCTAAATACCTATGAATAGAATAAATCAGTCACATGGTATGTTTAACTTTTTAAGAAGCTGCCATTGTTTTCTAAAGTGGTTGCACCATTTTGCATTTCTACCAGGAGTAAAGGAGAGTTCCAGTTCTTTTACATCTGTGCCAATATTTAATATGGTCAGTCTAACTTTGGACATTCTAATAAGTATAACAGAATATCTTGTTGTGGTTCTAAATTTGCTTTTTCTTTTTTTTTCACTTTTTTTATTGTTAAATCATAGCTGTGTACATTAGTGCAATCAAGGGGTACAATGTGCTAGGTTCATATACAATCTGAAATATTCTCATCAAACTGTTCGACGTCGCCTTCATGGCATTTTCTTAGTTATTGTATGTAGGCATTTGTATTCTATATTTAGTAAGTTTTGCCTGTACCCATTCTAAGATGCACCGTAGGTGTGGCCCCACCCATTCCCTACTCTCCACCCTAACCTCCCCCCTCCCTTCGCCTTCCTTGGCCCTTTCCTCATAGTCTTGTGCTATAGCTGGGTTATAGCATTCATGTGAAAGCTATAATTTAGCTTCATAGTAGGGCTGAGTACATTGGATACTTTTTCTTCCATTCCTGAGATACTTTGCTAAGAAGAATATGTTCCAGCTCCATCCATGTTAACATGAAAGAGGTAAAATCTCCATCTTTCTTTAAGGCTGCATAATATTCCATAGTATACCTGTACCACAATTCGCTAGTCCATTCATGGGTCGATGGGCACTTGGGCTTCTTCCATGACTTAGCAATTGTGAATTGGGTTGCAATAAACATTCTGGAACAGATGTCTTTGTTATATTGTGATTTTTGGTTTTCTGGGTATAAACCTAGTAAAGGAATTATAGTATCGAATGGCAGGTCTATTTTTAGGTCCCTAAGTATTCTCCAAACATCCTTCCAGAAGAATGTATTAGTGTGCATTCCCAACAGCAGTGTAGAAGTGTGTGCCCTTTCCTCCACATCCATGCCAACATGTCTGGTTTCGGGATTTTGTTATGTGGGCTACTCTTACTGGGGTCAGGTGATACTTCAAAGTAGTTATGACTTACATTTCTCTGATGATTAAGGATGATGAGCTTTTTTTCATGTGTTTGTAGACTGTGCATCTGTCTTCTTTAGAGAAGTTTCTCTTCAAGTCCCTTGCCCACCCTAAGATGGGATCATGTGTTCTTTTCTTGCTAATATGTTTGAGTTCTCTGTGGATTCTGGTTATTAGACCTTTATTGGAGGTATAACCTGCAAATATTTTCTCCCATTCTGAGGGCTGTCTGCTTGCTTTACTCACTATGTTCTTGGCTGTGCAGAAGCTTTTTAGTTTGATCAGGTCCCAGTAGTGTATTTTTGATACTGCTTCAATTGCCTGGGGAGTCCTTCTCATAAAATATTCACCCAGGCCGATTCCTTCAAGAGTTTTCCCTGCACTTTCTTCAAGTATTTTTATAGTTTCATGTCTTAAGTTTAAATCTTTTATCCAGTGAGAGTCTATCTTAGTTAATGGTGAAAGGTGTGGGTCTAGTTTCAGTCTTTTACAGATCAACAGCCAGTTCCAGCACCATTTGTTAAATAGGGAATCTTTTCCCCACTGAATGTTTTTAATTGGCTTGTCAAAGATCAAATAACGGTAAGTAGCTGGATTCATCTCTTGGTTCTCTATTCTGTTTCAGACATCTAATTCTCTGTTTTTGTGCCAGTACCATGCTGTTTTGATCACTACTGATTTATAGTACAGTCTCAGGTCTAGTAGTGTGATTTCTCCTGCTGTGTTTTTATTGCAGAGTAATGTTTTGGCTATTCGAGGTTTTTTCTGATTCCATATAAAACGAAGTATTATTTTTTAAAGATCTTTAAAACATAACAATGGAGCTTTAATAGGAATTGCATTAAAATTATATATTGTTTTGGGTGGTGTAGACATTTTAACAATGTTGATTCTTTCCAGCCATGAGCATGGTATGTTTTTCCATTTGTTAACATCTTCGGCTATTTCTTTTCTTAAAAGTTTCATAGTTCTCTTTGTAGAGATCTTTCACATTCTTTGTTAGGTATACTCCCAAATATTTCATCTTCTTTGGCACTACTGTGAAAGGAATAGAGTCCTTGACTGTTTCTTCCGGCTTGGTTATTGTTGGGATATATAAAGGCTAAAGATTTATGGGTGTTGATTTTGTAGCCTGAGACACTGCTGTATTCCTTGATCACTTCTAAAAGTTTTGTAGTAGAATCCCTAGTGTTTTCCAGATATACAGTCATATCATCTGCGAAGAGTGAAAGTTTGATCTCTTCTGACCCTATGTGGATACCCTTGATCGCCTTTTCTTCCCTAATTGCAATGGCTAAAGCTTCCATTATAATGTTAAAGAGCAATGGAGACAATAGGCAACTTTGCCTGGTTCCTAATCTAAGTGGAAATGATTTCAATTTAACTCCATTCAACAGGATATTGGCTGTGGGTCTGCTGTAGATGGCCTCTATTAGTTTAAGAAATGTCCCTTCTATACCAATTTTCTTAAGTGTTCGGATCATGAAGGGATGCTGGATATTATCTAAAGCTTTTTCTGCATCAATTGAGAGAATCATATGGTCCTTATTTTTTAGTTTGTTTCTGTGCTGAATTACATTTATAGATTTATATATATTGAACCAGCCTTGAGATCCTGGGATAAATTCCACTTGGTTGTGGTGTATAATTTTTTTGATGTGTTGTTGGATTCTGTTTGTTAGGATCTTATTGAGTATTTTAGCATCAATATTCATTAGTGATATTGGTCTATAATTTTCTTTTCTTGTTGGGTCTTTCCCTGGTTTGGGGATCAAGGTGATGTTTGCTTCGTAGAATGTGTTGGGTAATATTCCTTCTTTTTCTATATTTTTGAAGAGGTTTAGTAATATAGGTACTACCCTGTTTCCCCGAAAATAAGACATCCTCCGAAAATAAGACCTACTTATAGGAAAGATAAGATGTCCCCCGAAAATAAGACCTAGTGCATGTTTGGGATCACAACATAAAATAAGACACTGTCTTATTTTTGGGGAAACAGGGTAGTTCTTCTTTAAAGGTTTGGTAGAATTCTGACGTAAAGCCATCTGGTCCTGAGCTTTTCTTTTTAGGGAGAGTTTGTATAGTTGATTCTATTTCAGAATTGATATAGGCCTGTTCAACACTTTTACTTCGTTCTGGCTAAGTCTTGGTAGGTGGCATACTTCCACGTATTGGTCGATTTCTTTCAGATTTTCATATTTCTGAGAGTAGAGTTTCTTGTAGTATTCGTTAAGGATTTTTTGAATTTCTGAGGGGTCTGTTACATCAAAGTTACCATTTCTGATTGATGAAATTAGAGATTTTACTTTTTTTCCTGGTTAGGTTGGCCAAAGGTTTATCTATTTTATTGATCTTTTCGAAAAACCAACTTTTGGATTTATTGATCTGTTGTATAATTCTTTTGTTTTCAATTTCGTTTCGTTCTGCTCTGATTTTGGTTATTTCTTTTCTTCTGCTGGGTTTGGGGTTGGAGTGCTCTTCCTTCTCCAGTTGCTTGAGATGTTCCATCAAGTTATTAACTTCCTCTCTTTCTGTTTTCTTGAAGAAGGCTTGCAGTGCTATAAATTTCCCTCTGAGGACTGCCTTTTCAGTATCCCAGAGATTCTGATAATTCGTGTCTTCATTGTTGTTTTGTTCCAAAAATTTGGTGATTTGCTTCTTAATCTCGTCTATAACCCATGTATCCTTCAGCATAAGGTTGTTTAGCTTCCATGTTTTTGTATGAGTATGCAGATTCCTGTTGTTATTGAGTTCAACTTTTATTGCATGATGGTCTGAGAAGATGCAAGGAATAATTTCTATTTTTAAAAATTTGCCGAGTTTAGATTTGTGTCCTAGGATGTGGTTGAGTATCAAGTTTGGAGTATGTTCCATCGGCTCATGAGAAGAATGTGTATTCAGTTTTGTTGGGATGAAATGTTCTGTAGATGTGTGTTAAGTCCAGATGTTGAATGGTTAAGTTTAAATCTAAAATTTCTTTGCTTAGCTTCCTTTTGGAAGATCTATCCAGCACTGCTAAAGGGGTGTTAAAATCTCCAACTTCTATGAAACTGGAGGAAATCACGTTGCTCATGTCTGTTAGAGTTTCTCTTATAAATTGAGGTGCATTCTGGTTGGGTGCATAAATATTAATAATTGAAATCTCATCATATTGAGTATTACCTTTAACAAATATGAAGTGTCCATCCTTATCCTTCCTTATTTTGGTTGGTTTAAAGCCTGTTGTGTCTGCGATTAGGATTGCAACGCCTGCTTTTTTCTGCTTTCCATTTGCCTGGAGTATAGATGACCATTCCTTCACCTTGAGTCTATATTTGTCTTTTAATGTAAGATGCGATTCTTGTATGCAGCAGGTATCTGGCTTGAGTTTTTGTATCCAGTAGGCCAACCTGTGCCTCTTTAGAGGACAATTTAAACCATTCACATTAATTGAGAATATTGATAAGCCTTTCGAGAGTCCGGTGGACATTTTTAATCCTTTTGCGACTGTGGAAGTTGGAATTTGATCAAAATTTTCTTGGTGGGTTTACTTTTGTGGTGGAGGATTACACTGGTCTTTATGGAGGATAGGTCTGAGAATATCCTGGAGAGCTGGTTTAGTTATGGCAAATTTCTTCAACATGTGAATGTCGTTAAAGTATTTAATTTCTCCGTCATAAATGAAACTCAGTTTAGCTGGGTACAGGATCCTGGGTTGAAAGTTATTTTGTTTTGGGAGATTAAAAGTCAATGACCATCCTGTTCTAGCTTGAAGGGTTTCAGCAGAGAGATCTGCAGTTATTCTAATATTCTTCCCCTTGTAGGTGATGATTTTCTTTCATCTGGCTGCTTTCAGAATTTTCTCCTTCATATTAACTTTAGTGAAATTGATTATGATGTGTCTGGGGGATGTCTTATTTGGTTGAGTTGTGCTGGAGTTCTGAAATTGTCTGCTGTCTGGATTTCAGAATCTCTTGGCATGTCTGGAAAGTTCTCCTTCATAATCTCATGGAGAAGAGACTCTGTGTCTTGTGTAGCCACTTTGTCGCTTTCAGGGATACGTATAAGATGAATATTGGTTTTCTTCAGATTATCCCAGAGCTCTCTCAGAGAGTCATCTGTTTTTGCCCTCTATTTCTCTTCCTCTTTGAGAATTTGGGAGTGTTGGAAAGCTTTGTGTTGAATGTCGGAAGTCCTTTCTTCTGCTTGCTCCATTCAGTTACTGAGGGATTCTATTGTGTTTCTCAGGTCTTTGAGGGCTGCAACTTCCTGTCTCAATGTGTCAAAATCTTTGGTCATTTGGTCTTTGAATTCGTTGAATTCTTGAGATATCTTTTGGGTTACTGCTTGGGATTCTAATTCGATCTTGTTTGCTATCCAGATTCTGAATTCGATTTCTAACATCTCAGCTATTTGTTTGTGCGTGGGATCTTGTGCTGTGTCTGCCCCATTGATCCTTGAGGGAGTTGATCTACTCTGATTATTCATGTTGCCAGAGTTTTTCTGTTCATTTTGCCTCATGATTGTTTTTCACCGTTGCCTCTGGCCGTCGTCAGAGTTGTTGAGGTGTCTCTCCAAGATTAGACCCCAGCGGGATCAGTGTATTGTTGCTGGATATTTGTAGGGTGTGATCCTGTGTAGTTCCCCTGAAGTTGCCCTAGCCAGGGTGTTCTGATTGTAGAAGCAGCTCCGGAGTGTGACATACCCAGATCTAGCAACAGGGTGGGGGTTGGTGCACATGATTCTGGGAGTGCCTGGTGCCCAGTGACTTTGGCATAGAGAGCCCAAGGCTCTAGCAGTCTCTGGCCAGGAGAAGGGCTCCGCGCAGAAGCAGGAAGGGCTCTGGAGGGCACCCAGCTAACAGAGTCCCTGGCCAGTTGAGAGGGCTGGTGTGGAGGCAGGGAGGCTACAGGAGGGAGGATGCGGGGTTGCACGGCTCCTGCAGTTCCTGGTCAGGGCGTGCAGAGGTCCGGTGTCACGGGGTGTGGGTTGGGGGTCATGGTGTAGCTCTTACCAAGCTCCGGACGGGTGCCGATCGCAGTCGTGGCGCAGTTCTTACGGAGGTCTGGGTCGGCGCTGGTCGTGGTCATGGTGCAGCTGTTATGGAGTTCCGGGCGGAAGCTGATCTAAATTTGCTTTTTCTAATGACTAAAGCTGTTGAGACTCTCTCATGTGTTTATTTGCCACCTTTACACCTTTTTTGGAGAAATGTCTATTTAGAGTCTTTGCCCATTTTTAATTTGGTTTTTTGTTTCCTTATTGTTGAGTTTTGAAAGTTTTTTTGTGTATTATGAATAAGTCTTATATCAGATGTCTGTGATTGTCTTTTTATTCTCTCAATAGTATCTTCTAAAGAGCAGAGAGTCTTCATTTGATGAAGTCCAATTTATAGTTTTTGTTATTTTATAATGTTTTTGGTGCCATATTTAAAAAAGTCTTTGTTTTAAACCAAAGTCACAAAGATTTTCTCCATATATCTTGCTTCTTAGAAGTTTTATTTAATTTTTTTTTGTTCTTGCATTTAGGTCTATAACCCATTTTAAGTTAATTTTATCTATGTTACAAGATAAGGATTGTGGTTATTTTTTGTCTTTTGCATATGAATATCCAATTTTTCCAGCACTGCCTTTGCACTTTTATTGAAAATCAATTGTTTACATATGTGTAGATCTACTTATAGACTCTGTCTTTTTCCATTTTTTTCTATTTGCCAATCTGTATGCCATATTCACTTTTTTTTTTTTTTTTTGAGACAGAGTCTCACTATGTCACCCTCGGTAGAGTGCCATGGTGTCACAGCTCACAGCAACCTCAAACTCTTGGGCTTAAGTGATTCTCTTGCGTCAGCCTCCCAAGTAGTTGGGACTACAGGTGCCCACCACAACGTTCAGCTATTATTTTTGCTGCAGTTGTCATTGTTGTTTAGCTGGCTCAGGTCGGATTTGAACCTGCCAGCCTTGGTGTATGTGGCTGGCGCCCTACTCATTGAGCTATGGGCACCGAGCTCATATTCACAATGTTTTGATTTGCTCTTTTCCAGAGCTATTTTGATCTTTTGCATTTCTGTATATATTTAAAAATTAGTTTGCCAATTTCTATAAGATGGAGTGCTGTGATTGTACTAAATCTATTGATCAATTTAAGAAGAAGTATCATCTTAATAATAATGAAACTTTTGACTCATGAACACAGTACCTTTATTAATTTGGGTCATCATTAATTTTTCCCAGCAATATTTTATTGTAGTGTATCAGTCTTCCACATCGTTTTGCAAAATTATGCCTAAGTATTGATATTTTTGATGCCACTGTAAATGGTATTTGTTTTTAAGGACTCTGTACAGTGGGAGATTTATAAGATTTTTGGTGCAAACTGTGTTGGAGCTGAGGACTGTTGGCACCTGAACCTCAAATTCCTCACTGGTTATGACGACCACATTGAGCTTGAGAGAAGTGGAGCTCTGCCAGTCAGGGAGGGAGCCCCAACCTCAAATGCAAGATGCAGCCTCCATCAAGTCCTGCATTAAAAAATACATAATGTTTCATACATTTTTGTGTTATCCTTGCACAAGGCCATACTAATCTTCTCTGTATCATTCCCATTTTAGTATGTGTGCTGCCAAAGTGAGGACGGTATTGTTTTTTAGTTTGAATTTATGATTTCTCATAGCTAGTATATAAATATAAATGATTTTTGTGTATTGATCTTTTATCTGAAAACCTTGATCATTTATCATAGCCTTTTTTTGTTGTTTTTGGGTAGATTCCAGGGAATTTTCTACATATAAGATTATGTTATCTGTGAATAAAGATATTTTGTTGCCATCAAACAAGGATGGTGTTTATGTCTTCTTCTGCCTTACTGCATTGAATAGAACCTCTAGTACGATGTTTGAATAAAGGTGGTGAGAACAAATATCCTTGCCCTTCTGATGTGGGAAGAAAGCATTCAGCTTTTTACCATTACGTATGATGTTAGTTAGAGGTATTTCATAGATGCTCTTATTGGGGGGTTGAGGAAATTTCTTTCTGAAAGAAAATTACTGGAAGTTATTTCTAGTTTTTTTTTTTTTTTTTTTTTAATTTGAAGGGAGTGGGGAGTACCAAGGAGGCAAGGATGGAGGAAGGAGGGAGATTGCTGAGCACTCACCTAACAGGCACAATGTAAGGGTATATGGCACACCTCCTGGGTGAGGGGCACGACTTCAACAGGGACTTTACCTAACAAACACAAACGTCGTAACCTAATCGTTTGTACCCTCATGTTAGTTGACATTAATTTTTTATTTTTTAAAATCTGGAATGGATGTTTTCAAATGATTTTTTCCATCTATTGAAATAATCATTCAGTTTTTCGATAGTTTGTTACTGTGATAAATAATATTCATTGATTTTAGAATGTTGACCTGACCTTCCATTTCTAGAATATTCTCAGTTCAGTCATTATGTATTTGCTTTGTTATACATTGCTGGATTCAATTTGCTAACATTTTAAAGAAATTTTATCTCTATGTCCATAAGAAGTATCTGTCTGGCTTTCTTATAATTTTACTGTGGTGTTGTTTTAGAATCAGGGTAATGATGGTCTCACAAAATGACTTGGAAAGTATGTATTTCTTGGTAGAGGGAAGCAGGAGGGGGGAAAGGGAGGACATATAGCAGCAGGACGGAGGGCATGAGGCAGGATCTCACCTAATGTGCACATTGTGAGGGTGTATAACACCTCCCCCTGGGTAAGAGGCTCTTCTACAAATGGAACTTTACCCTGGAAGTGACAGTAATATAACCTAAAAATTGTACCCTCATATTAATTTGAATAAAAACAAAAATTTAGAGAAAGAATTTATTTCTTCCTCTTTAATTTCTTACAAGAGTTTTTTGTAGAATTATATTTTCTTTATGTATTGGTATAGTTTACCTGTGAAACCTTCTGAGCTTGGGATTTTCTTTAACTATAAAGTCAATTAAGAATTGTCAAATTTATTGGCCTAAGATTATACAATTAAAAATGTATATAATTAAAACATTTCCTTCTAATATCAGTAGAATCTGTACTGGTGTCACTGCTTACATTTCTTTCTTTTTTTTTTTTTTTTGTAGAGACAGAGTCTCACTTTATGGCCCTCAGTAGAGTGTCATGGCATCACACAGCTCACAGCAACCTCCAACTCCTGGGCTTAAGCGATTCTCTTGCCTCAGCCTCCCAAGTAGCTGGGACTACAGGCGCCTGCCACAACGCCCAGCTATTTTTTGGTTGCAGTTCATCTGGGGCCGGGTTTGAACCTGCCACCCTCGGTATATGGGGCCGGCGCCTTACCGACTGAGCCACAGGTGCCGCCCTTCATACAGCCTTTATTCTGCTTACTACAGGTTTAATTTTTGCCCCCTCCACCCCAGTTTCCTAAAGCAAAAGTTAGCTCATTGATCTAAGATCTTTTACCTTTTCTAATATAGGCTTTAATGCTATAAACTTTATGTTCAGTACTGATATAACAGTATCTCACAATGTTTGAATTTTAATTTTTACTCAATTCTTTGGAGCTCTTCTTGGATGCATAAGTTATTTTTAAATATGTTATTTAGTTTCCAAGTATTTGGAGGAGTTTCCAGCTATCTTTTTGTTATCATTCTCTGACTGAATCTCATTGTAGTCAGGGAATAAACTTCATAAGACTTTAATCCTTTTAAGCTCATGGAGAATTATTTTATGTTCCAGAAAATGATCTGTCCTGATAAATACTCTATATGCACTTTAAAAGAATATATTATTGTTGGCTGAAGTATTCTGTAAATATTAGTAGGTTTAAGAAGTATGATGACTATTGTTCAAGTCTTCTATAACTTTTCTAATTTTTTGTCTATGGGTTCTGACATGTATTGAGAAGAATGCTAAAATCTTTTAATATAATTGTAGATTTGCCTGTCAGTTATTGTATTCTATCCATTTTTGCTTCATGCAGTTTGAAAACCTATTATTAGATCCATACATATTTATTTTCTCTTAAAATATTCACTTCTTTATAACTATGAAATGACCTTTTAATTCCTGGATATACTCTTGGATTCTGAAATCTACTTCTTCTGATATTAATATATTAGCCACTCCATCTTTTTTTGAGTAGTATTAGCATAGCAAATCTTTTTCTATTCTTTTCCTTTAACTCATTTGTATCTTTAAAATAGGTTTCTTGTAGGCAGCATATAACTGGATCTCCCTTTTTAAAAAACTGTCAATCTCTGATATGTAATTCTAGTGGTTAAACCATTCACATTTAATGTGATTACTGATCTGGATTTAAATCTGCCATTTTGCTCCTTTTTTTATTTGCTCCATCTATTCTTTATTTCCTTTCCCCTCATTCTTTGACTCCTTTTATATTAACTAAGTATATTTTGTGGTTCAATTTCATCTCCTTTATTTATTTATTTTTTTTGTAGAGACAGAGTCTCACTTTATGGCCCTCGGTAGAGTGCCATGGCATCACACAGCTCACAGCAACCTCCACCTCCTGGGCTTAAGTGATTCTCTTGCCTCAGCTTCCCGAGTAGCTGGGACTACAGGCGCCTGCCACAACGCCCAGCTATTTTTTGGTTGCAGTTCAGCCGGGGCCGGGTTTGAACCCGCCACCCTTGGTATATGGAGCCGGCGCCTTACCCACTGAGCCACAGGTGCCGCCCTCCTTTATTGTTTTCTATTGGCTGCTTTAGGATTTATAATATGCTTCTTTAAGTCATCACAATCTATCTTCAAGTGATATCATGTTACCTCATGTAGGGTATAAGATCCTTATAATAATATGTTTCCATTTCTTCTTTCCTGACCTTTGTACTATTGTTGTCATATGATCTGTCCTGATAAATACTCTATATGCACTATATGTCATATATTTTACTTGCACAAATGTCAAAAACATACTATATTGTTACTATTTTTGTTTAAATGGTCAACTGTCTTTTAAAGAGATTTAACTAATAAGAGAAAAAGTTAAATATATATTTTCCATCTGCCCGAAGTATTTTTTATTTTTTTGAGACACAGTCTCACTATGTTGTCCTCAGTAGAGTGCTGTGGTGTCACAGTTCACAGCAATCTCTAACTCTTGGGCATAAGTGATTCTCTTGCCTCCCAAGGACTACAGGCATCTGCCACGATGCCCAGTTATTTTTTTCTTGTAGGTGTCGTTGTTTAGCAGGCATGGGCTGGGTTCGAACCCACCAGTCTTGGTACATGTGGCCAGTGCCATAGCCACTGAGCTATGGGTGCTGAGCCTGAAGTATTTTTTTAAACATTACTTGGAGTACAGGTATGCTAGTGATAAATTCTTTCAACATTTCTCTGAAATACCACCTGAAGTATTTTTTTTTTTTTTTTGCATTACTTGGAGTACAGGTATGCTAGTGATAAATTCTTTCAACATTTCTCTGAACAAGCCTGTTGCTTTCATTTTTGAAAGTTATCTTTGCAGGGTATAGATTTTAAATCGATAGTTTTTTTCTTTTATATTCAGTAGTTTGAAAGATATCATTTTCATTTGCATTGATTTCAGTGAAAAATCTGTCATCATTACCTTTGTGTTTCTGTATATCATATTTTTTTTTTCCTCTCTGGTACCTTTAAGATTTTCCTCTTTATCACAAGTTTTGAGCAATTTGATTATGATGTGCCCTGGTATAATTTTCTTCATGTTTCTTAAATTCCTCAGATATGGAGGTTTATGGTTTTCATCAAATTTATAAAAATTTCAGCCACTGTTGCTTCAAATATTACTGCCAAATATTTTTTCTGTCTTCTCCCCTTTTCTCCATTGGGAGTTCAGTTTATACGCATACTAGAAGCTGTCCCATAGTCACAATGTTCCCTCCCTCCCTACTTCCTTCCTTCCCTACTTCCTTCCTTCCTTCTCTCCCTCCCTCCCTCCCTTCCTTCCTTCCTTCATCTCTTATGGTTTACTCTGGATAGGTTCTATTGCCAGGCCTTCAAGTTCATTAATCTTTTCTTCTGCCATTGATGTTTTCCAGTGTAATTTTCATCTCAGATACTGTGGTCCTCATCTCTAAAAGTTCAATTTGGGTCTCTTTTTGTGTCTTCTATAGCTCCACTTAAGATATTAAACCTTGCTTTTAACTTCTTGAACATATGGAATACCGTTATATTAACTATGACAATGTCCTTGCCTATTAATTCTAACATTTATGTTAGTTCTGGTTTCAGTTTTGAGGTTGCTATTTCTGTTCATTTGGGGTTATATTTTATTGCTTCTTTGCATGACTGGACACTTTTGATTGGATGCTAAACATTGTAAATTTTACCTTGTTGGATGTTGGATATTTCTGTGTTCCTATAAATAAACCTCTGCTTTTTTCTCAGACATGCTTGAGTTACTTGTAAGCTTGAGATCTGTTAGATAAGAAAAGCAGTGCTTAGTCCAGGGCTTATTACTTCCCCTACTGAGTTAAGACACTTCTAAGTACTCTACCCAATGACCTGTGTTACATGGTTTTTTTAGTCTGGCTGGTAAGAAATGATGTTATTCCCAGTCCTCTGTAGCTGTGTTCCCTTTAATTGTTTTGAGTGGCTCTTTCCTCATCTTTGGGTTGTTTCTTCAAATGCATCTTCTAATCAGTACTCTGAAGAATATTGAAGGAAAACTCTCTGCAGATCTCTGCAATTCCTTCCCTGTACAGCTCTCTCTTCTCTGCTACCCTGCTTTCTGAACTATAGCCACTGTCATCTTTCTAGACTCTTCGCTTTGTTTCTTCAATTTAGGAGTCGGCCAGCTTTTCCTTGGTTCCTCCTTCCTATGCTAGGGCCTACACACGCTCTCAAAGCAGTATGCCCAGCTTGTTTTCCTTCTCCTGGAGATTACTATCTTTTGTTGCCTGGTGTCCAATGTCTTAAAAGCCATTGCTTCATATGTTTTATCTGTTTCTATAGTAGTTTCTGGTGAGAGGGTAGATTTTGTACCTGTTAGTCCATCTTGGCTGGAAGTAAAAGTCCTGGGCTTATTCTTTATACTATAACTACTGTAAACATTTTACAAATAATAATTTATCACATTGCCAATCACACATTGTAAACTTTACTCTGCTATAAATGTTTTATAATACGTAATTATAACAATATTTCTGCAAATAATTATTTGTGAGGTTTGTTATCTGGAATCATTTTTAAGCACAACCACAGTGGGGCTTGGTGGTTCATACCTGTAATCCTAGCACTCTGGGAGGCTGAGGTGTGTGGATCACTTGAGCTCAGGAGTTCAAGACCAGCCTGAGCAAGAGCAAGACCCAATCTCTAAAAATAGCTGGGCATTGTGGCAGGCACCTGTAGGCCCAGCTACTTGGGATGCTAAGACAAGAGAATCAATTAAGCCCAAGAATTTGAAGTTGCTGTAAGCTATGACGCCACAGCACTCTACCAGGGGTGACAAATTGAGACTCTGTCTCAAAAGAAAAAAAGCACAACCACAATAGCATTTTAAATGACACAATTTAATTATAATTACCCTACCAAGGGTCCTCAAACTGCGGCCCGCGGGCCACATGAGGTGGCATGATTGTATTTGTTTCCGTTTTGTTTTTTTACTTCAAAATAAGATATGTGCAGTGTGCAAAGGAATTTGTTCATAGTTTTTTTTTTTTTTTTAAACTATAGTCTGGCCCTCTAATGGTCTGAGGGACAGTGAACTGGTCCCCTGTTTAAAAAGTTTGAGGACCCCTGCATGGGATAAGTAAGATTGATTTCACCTGGCTTCTGTCTACGACTAAGAAACTGCTGCTAAATTTGTTACTCTCTAGTAAGAAAAATATATTCTATTTTGGTTTCTTATTAGTTCTTCATTGCCTTCAAATGCTTTCAGGATTTTCTTTTCTTTCTTTCTTTTTTTTTTCTTTTTTTGGTTGTAGTTTGGCCGGGCCAGGTTCAAACCTGCCATCCTTGGTATATGGGACCGGTGCCCTACTTACTGAGCCACAGGCGCCGCCCTGTTTTCAGGATTTTCTTATCCCCCACATAGGATCTCAATTCTGATTTATGTTCTCTATACTTGGTTCTTAAATTATTACTCTTTCTCTTATCACATCCAATTTTCTCAATTAGCCTACAGAAATTTATTGAGTTAAAAAATCATAATAGCTCGCATGTATCATGAAACATTCAAAAATTGGGTAGAATATTTGATGTTCTAGGACATGGACAGTGTGCTCTTTTCTTAAGGAAATTTATAAGGACCATCTCAGCTTTCCAATTCATTTAAGGGTAAAATATATTAATGTGCCTACACTAAGACAGAAGCTTGTAATGAAGGGTACAAAGCCACAAATTCTTTAGTGAAACATGAAATGAAAGAAAAAAGAGAAATTAAAGTGAGGTGCAGCAGAAAGAGGTGTGAACTAGGGGCTGGGGCTTTTGGTTCTGCTCCGGCACTGACCAACTTCGTGGATTTGGACAAATTGCTTACCTTTCTCTGGATCCATGCCCATATTTGTAAAATGAAAAGCATGGACTAGTAGAACAGCAGTGTTCTTAAAGATCTATAATTCTATGAATCTAAGAGCCTATAAAAGAAATATACCTAATTGATCACAGGGAGTGAGATACTGTTATTTTAATTGAGAGAAACAAGCTTTCTTTAACCTTCTAATGCCCATTTATGGGGCCTGTTTTATTGTTAAGTGTTACATGGCTTAACAAAACTGTCCCTGCAGAGTTGGTTAAAGGGAATGGGTTGGGCAATATACAAGGAAACCAAAGCCTTCTAGGGGAGAAGAAACTAGGATCCCAGGCCCCTCCTCTTTCTGGGCTCTAAGTTAGGGATCTCAAGGAAAGACACCAAATTCTACTAATAGGGCAGATTTGGGAAAATAAATGCACCCCAAGTTAATGAAATAGGCTGTAATAGTCACATACTCACGGACAGCTGCCTTTGGGATAAGTATCCAAAGAGTTTTAGCAGAAATTAAAAAAGTATACTTTTTTTCCTTGAATGGCATCATCTGAAATCCATCCTTTTCAGGAAGCTCCTGATAGGCTTTAACCTGTCCAAGGATCTTCTTGATTGTGTTACATTACTCCTGGATGGTTTGCCTTCACGCCATGCCAGGACCAATCTCTTCTTCTTGACCTTCACCCACCCCTCCTTGTTGGCTCTTCCTTAAGCACATGTTTCTTTTTCCTCTAAAAGTGAGTCAACCCTTCCCATCCTCCAATTATCCCTGGTGCTGCTTTGGTGTGAATGTTTGTCCCTCCAAGATTTATGCTGAAACTCAATCTCCAAGGTAACAACATCAAGAGGTAAGCCCTTTACAAGGTGATTAGATTCATGATTTAATGGATTCTGGTTATGGAAGGAGTAGGTTGGTTATCAAGAGAGTTATATTAAAAGAAGCCAGTCTGGCTGTTTCTCCTGAGCCTCCTTGCCATGGGACGCCCCACACCACCTCAGGACTCTACTGAGTCCCCTCCAGCATGTAGGCCCTCACCAGATGCGGCCCCTGGATCTTGAACTTTCTAGCCTCCAGTACTGTAAGAAAAAAATTTCTTTATAAATTATCAAATCTCAGGTATTCAGTTTTAGTAAAAGAAATGGAAATAAGACAGCTACTCTTCTATGAATGTCTTCCAATTTGTCTGTTTTGCACTTTCGAATGCTAAACTGAGCTGAGGTTCTACTATGTCCCATTAAATGTTCTTTTTCTCACTTGCTAATACTAATGAAACAACTTTTTTTTTTTTGCAGTTTTTGGCTGGGTCTGGGTTTGAACTTGCCATCTCCAGCATATGGGGCCGGTGCCTACTCCTTTGAGGTGCCACCCTGAAACAACATTTTCTCCCCTCTTAATGAAGCAAATCCTGAAGTCTACAGCAGGACCCACGGGATCTAAGAAGGAAATAGTTTATAGTAACAGAGCCCAGAATAGTATGTAGGAGTCTGACAGCCAGTCTTTATTCTAAGCATTAGACAGTGTGTTAAAGTATGTAGACATTAGCTGAAATCGGATTGTGAGGAAGCTTTCCAAAGGTTCCGATTTGGGTTTTGGCTGGATCTCATTCTTTTCATAGGCCAAAACCCCCAGCTGCACATGTACACACACATATACTCCAATCATCTCATCATATGGTTCAGCAGTAAAAGTTAATTACTATTATTTTTTTTTTTTTTTTTTTTTTATTGTTGGGGATTCATTGAGGGTACAATAAGTCAGTTACACTGATTGCAATTGTTAGGTAAAGTCCCTCTTGCAATCATGTCTTGCCCCCATAAAGTGTGACACACACTAAGGCCCCACCCTCCTCCCTCCATCCCTCTTTCTGCTCCCCCCCCCATAAACTTAATTGTCATTAATTGTCCTCATATCAAGATTGAGTACATATTTTATCATAGTCTGTTCATCCCCCTCAAAAAGCTACATAGATCCTAACTCTTCTTACTCGAAGGCACAGTATTAATGAATGCAGACTCACTCATTCACTCTTCATTCATTATTAGTTCATATTCAGAAAATGTCTAACAGTTTGGTAGGTAAAAGTATAAATCAAAAAAGTAAAAAAAAAAAAAATCCACAGTGGGAAATCTCAAAAGCTGTAATTCACAAAAAAGTTAAGTTTTTCAGACAACCTGTCATACCTAGAGTGCTTCAGATGAAAAGAAATGAATACGCCTTGCGGGTAACGGAAAAAAAGCCAAATTATAAACCATTTCATTTGAAATTTCAACTACATGTCTCCCAAGAAACAGTGCATTAAGTAAATACTTCTGTGAATCAAACACTAAATTATTTAGTAATTGCTGAGTAAATTTCTGCTGCCATCAAACATGCTTTTTTTAAAAAAAAAAGTTATTTCCCATAGAACTATTAGTTTTTATTAAAAGAAGCTATCAAGTCCATAGACATTTTAGAGTGCAAAGTGCTATTAAAATTACTTAGTTATTACTTTTGGATTGGAAACAATTTCTAACCACATCAGGACTCAAACTTCTTAAAGTGGAAAGCAATCCAATTTCAGTGTTTTCTAATGGAAATTGCAGTGCTTGCCACTTAATGTCGCTAATGCCGTAGATAGCTGAAGTGAGGGCCTGCCCCACAGCAGCTCCAGCGTTCCATGTTCCTTATTTACTCTAGCACTCCATCTGTGTGAGTACCAGTTAGTGCCAAGGGAACTGGAATTTAAGACAGTCATTAGGAGGAAGCTCTTGCAATTGTGTCGTCAAATCCTTAATAGCTCTGACTGGCTCTTGTACTTGGGTATAAACTTCCATTTTCCTTGACCTTTCAAGGGAGGAAGTTCAATTACTGACAGTTTGTGAAAATTGTTTCTCTTGCACAGCTGAAAAGTATACCAGAAAATAAAAAAAGAAGGGGGCAGTTGTAACAAGCTCCATTTAAACAATAATTTGTTGTTGTAGTTGAGTCACTTATTCTTTTAAATAGACCCAAATAGAAAATGACCCAAATTTCCAAAATACATGGTGATAAAGTAGCAACAACGACTACATTTTCCCTGTGTTTGGATGTGAGCTGCATGGAGCGCAGGTCTGCCAGAGAAGCTGAGCTGGAAGAATATTGGCATGCTGGTGGTAGACTCTATGCGTCCATGATGAGAAATACATTACACAGCCACCTGCCTGAAAGAATGAGAAAGTCTGACAGTGTCAAGTATTTGTGAACATGGAAAGCAACAGGAATCCCATCTTCTGAGAGTTGGCTTAGCCTCTTTTGCATCATCTAGGAAAGCTGAGGCTGTGCAAAGACTCTTCCTTTCCTAGGTCACACCCTAGGGAGACTCCACATATCTGTAGCAGAAACTCTGTATGAGTGCTCATAGAGGCACAGCTCAGAATAGCTCCCAGATGGAAACAATACTGTCTGTCCATCAGTAGCACAATGCAAAAACACAGTGAGATACACTCAGATATTCATATAAGGGAATAATACAACAAAGCAAATAATACAACAAAGCACATGTAGCAGGATGGATCTCACAAACCTAATGCTAAATACTGAGCTATAGAAGTAAGACAAAAAATAGTAATGTACAATCTGATTCCATTTACGTCAAGTTCAAAAATAGCAAAACTTAAGACATCTGGGATACATGCTATTATGAACTAAATGTGTCCCCTCAAAATTCTATGTTGAAACCCTAACCTCCACAATGGCATATGGAGGTGGGGCCTTTGGGAGGTGATCAAGTCATTAGGTTGGAGACCCCCTCTCCGCTCCTCGCACCCTGTGAGGACACAGTAAGAAGATGGCATCTGTAAACTGGGAGGAGCATCTTTACCAAGAACTTAATCCTGCTGACAACCTGGATTCCCACCTTTACAAGTGTGAGAAGTAAATGTTTGCTGCTTGAGCTGCCCACTGGTGGCCCTTTGTCATGGCAGCCTGAATTGACTAAAACACACACACAGGTGGCAAAGCTATAAAGACTCAGAAGGAAAGTTCTATATAGGGAAGGAACCACCATTGGAAGGGGCACTGAGGCTCTCAGGGATGTTGACACTAGTTCTCTTTCTTGACATGGGTGACAGGTGCATGTGTGCTCACTTTATGTTAAGTTATACATTTGTTTCATGTACTTCTCTATATCTATGTGCACACACACACACACATTCACAAGGTATGACAATTAAGTTCACAAACTGATATATCTCACATATACGAGAGAGATCTCATTGCTGGATGTCACTATAGTCACTTTCAAGGTACTCCCTTTGGCCATCTGGTGACCAATCTGATATTCAGCAATTTGGCCAGTATCACTTTTTCTAGGATGAGTTTGTAAACTTAATTGTCTGACCTTGTGTATGTGTGTGTGTTTGTATGTTTATCTAGCTCCCCTGAAATTAGAGGTTGCAGGAAAGTATTAACAACTCAAACACTTACTGAGAGTCTGCCTCAGGTTCTGTGACTTAATCCCAAAGGCATTAAGGAGGACTCTGGGTTGCCAATGAAAATAAAGACCCGCACCTCAAAGTCGACAATTTATGGTCAGAAGTGTCCTTAAAGTTAATCAGATCTAACCAATTCCAAGTTCTAAGTTTTCATTGAGAGCCTTCTGGGAGATGCTGAGGAATCTGAGTCCAGGTTTCTTCTGCTCTGGACAAAGTCTTTTCAAAGATCTCATGTTTCATCTTCTCTCTTGTTAAAACCAAATCATTTCGTGCATCTCTATTTCCTTAACTATAAAATACGGAAATAACTGGGTGACCTCCAACATAGTTCTAGTTTTAGTTTATATGGTTCTAGAAAAGCCCAGGAACTTTAGGAAAATCTTGAAACATGGGCTTGTCTGAGGTTACTGAGAAGACCAGGAAATTAGAGATGCTCAAAAGAACACAACTGGTAGAAAGGAAAGATGCCACGGGATAACTTCTGAGAGAGATGGGGAGAGAAAGACCTGCCTAGTAGGGAAAGATGCCACGGGGTAACTTCTGAGATAGACAGGGAGAGAAAGACCTGCCCGGTAGGGAAAGATGCTACCGGGTAACTTCTGAGACAGGGAGAGAAAGACCCGCCCGGTAGCAGTGTGGGCTTTCCCCTTACATGGAGCCAACCCGAAGGAAGGATGAATCAAAGGCCAGTTTCACATCATGACAGAACAAAGTGCCTGTCAGTGCTGAGCAGCAGCAGTTGAGCACCTTGCTCTTTTCCTGCTGCTTAAAATACAACTTTATTGATGAAACACAGTCTTAAGAGTAACAAAAGTAAACCAATACAAAAGTATAGCTTGCGATGTATAATTAGTTCGCGGTCAGTTTAGGTAGAAGAAAAGAGTAAAGATGCTCTTTTCCCATCCCCAGCACAGTGCTCTGTGGGCAGGACTGGGGCTCTGTCAGACACGTGGCTGTGGAACTGAGGGGGCTATCCATCCTCTTTTCCTGAGTCTCCACCCAGTGATGTTGGGTGAGATAACACAGTTTGGGGAGGGAGAAGGTCGCAGGTTGGATTTAACAATTACATGGCACATGAACTGTCATCTCAGAAAGGACATGAAAGAATCCAATACCTTGAAATCAGTGGTGAAAGGGACCCCATGCCAGGCCATCCAAGATGCAGAATTCCTGTTAGCAGAGCCAGGATGGAGCGGTGGTTGGTGGGGCTGGGCAGGCACTGAAGCAGGGAGGAGCAGCTGGGAAAGGGCAGGTTTGGACACACACCTCTGTAATCGCCTCCTCTGTTGTCTGTTTTGATGCTTGCTTTTGGTTCTTTTTGTGGTAACCAACCAAGAGTACAGACAAAGCCCCTGCCTGTTCTTCTGGGCCAGGTCATTTTCTACCCTTGGCAAATTTTCTCAGTATTGTCCCTGGCATCGCGTCTTTGTGTCTGCGCTCCCCACAGACGTTCATTCCTCACATATCAGTCTTGCATCCTATTAGCATGTGCTTCCTGCCTATTAGGAGCTAGAGGACAGAGAAAAGTCATTTCTTTTCTGCATTTTTCTTTACCAGGGCGTCTGTGTGAAACATTCTCTCCCAGTGTCCCCTTCTCTCCTCCTCTAGCCAGAGAAATGTTACCTTAGAGGAGCAGTTCTCAACCTGTGGGTCCCGACCCACAGGAACTGTGTTAAAGGGCCGCAGCATTAGGAAGGCTGAGAACCACTGCCCTAGAGCTAATGTGAGAAGAAATTAGGAAGCTAAATGAGGGTGATGGAGCCTATTTACTCCATTAAGGTTCCTTCAGGGCAAAAGGCCAGGATGAGAAACAGGTAGGTAAGGGTTAATACCCGATCCATTTGACTCAGAGCAATCTTCAGTCTGCCTGTATTCTATCAGACGCCCTTCTCCATGGGGAAATCATTACAGAGAAATGACACAGAGAGTGCGCCATAAAGCATCTGAGTCAAACCAGAGGGAGGATGACTCAACGGATCGTTTTACATTTTAATAGAAGGCGCTGTAGATCTGTACGCAGTGCAGGGCTCACAATTCCTCCCCAAAACCTCTTCAGTGGGTGGGAGGGGAGTTCCCAGAACCTGACAAATTGTTCTATCTTAGAAAAGAACCAAGTCAAAACTCACAACAGAGAATGAAAGACTAAGAAAAGACAACAGATAGTCAAATGCAGAAGAGAGGGGAGACTGTAAGTCTGTCTCATTCCAACTTCAGTCACTGCCAAGCCTAAGATGCAGCTTGCAAACTGAGCTAGGTTTAATTAGCAGACTTCAAATCTGATAAAGGCAGGGAGGGAGGAATAAGAGAGGGAATTGGGAGAGAGGAAGGCGAGAACACCTACGTGCTTTAATTAAATAATTACATTCTTTAAATTAGTTTCAAAAGATTTTACCATGAAGTTACTATCAGAAGTTTACCCACTAGGTTGGTGGTGATGCTGGGGTGAGTCTCCCTGTGGACTCAGGAAACAGCATTAGCAAGGCCATTGTTCCTAACATATTTCCTGGGCTCGTTATTACTTACAGGTACCCCTACTATGTATGTGTGATCCGCCAAAGTTAGATTCATCAGACCAGGAATTATAATTTCAGAGACTGGATTATCAAACTTAACTCCTCTTTGGGGTGCAGATGGGGTCACTTTCAGACACACTTTGATGGAGAGTATCTATAATTTCAAGGCTGTTCATCTCCTGATCTCTACCGACACCTGCCCTAGTTCTTGAGAGGACATGCTGCTAATAGGTGGGAGAGGAAATAGAATAGAGTTGCTGAGGCTTGGCAGAAATGCAGCTTTTCACAGAAAAGATTCTTAATAAAAGGAAACTTGCTTCTTTCACGAATTGAGGTCTTTTGAGCAATTTTGGTTCTGTTCTAAAATATCATCTTCTCTGCAGGGATGCAAGCTGGAATGAACATAGCTGAGATTGCAAGATGGTTCACCTGGTAAGCAAGAAAATCATAACTCAACCCCAAATGTAGGCAGAGAAGCTCTCATTCAGCTCAAGGGTCAGTGTTTTGCGAAAGGTTTATAAATTTCCACAGCAGCCTGGGCACTCACGAAACCCACTCTTGTTTTTCCATTTAAAAGTGATTAAAACCATGAGACTAAGACCATGGGTCAGCAGTTTGTTAAAAATCCCATATCAGTAATAAAAGCACCCGGACCATCTGTCACCACACAGGAGGTCGAAGGAAGCTGGAATGTTAACACACAGGTGAAATGCTCTCCTGAGAGTCTGGGGAGAAGGCAGGAGGATGGCTAAGAGGTGTGGGGGGAGAAAGAATGTCCTTGGCAGCTTCTCAGACTGGTGATTCTTATCACCAAAAGGTAGTGACAGAAATGCATCACAACACTGAGCATGCTTTTTAAAGTGCATTGTCTTATTTGCCCACACACACCATTGCACCACACAGAACAGGCTTCAGATGAATCAAAGTATGTTAAAGAATAAAGACGGGATTATCTTCTAATTCACTCATTATAAAATGCCACAATTGTACTACGACGTGGGCAGAAAATACCCCCTCTTCAAATAGTCAAGAGTGGGTGTGGCAAAGAGGAGCCTTTGGCCAGGTAATGCCAGAGAAACACAGAGCAGTGGCTGGCGGGAGGCTGCTTGGCACTGTCCTGGCTTCACACTTCGGCCACGTTCTGTTTCTACTTCCACTTCCAGGCAGAGGCCACCACTCGAATCCCACTCACTTCCTAGCTGCAGGGAGCAGGGCACATGTAGGAGACTTCATAACCCTTGGATTTTTCCACTGACAAAATGGTTCTGTGATGTTTGAATGAGATGAAGCAATAAAGCATTTCAGACTGTCCTTGTTTTATAATCAACATTTCACAAATAAAACCTATTAAAACGAAAAGAAAATTAACTTCTGGGCACATTGTATAAATTTATAATGCTGCACATATTGCGAATTTCTTATATTGAGGCAAATCTGGACTGCATGAAGAATGATAGATGTTTTGTTAGCCAGATTCTCCTGCTGAAACTTGGGGAAAGGCCAATTTGTTTAATTTCCATTCAATGCCCTCTAGTGTTTTCTGGCAAATTTGGCCAGGACACCACTGCACATTTCTGTCTGCAACATTCTACAATGACTGTGAAGGTCAAATGAGGCAACAGATCTGAGAATGCTCTGAGAAGTATGTACTGTGCTTGCATCAGGAATTATCTGCACTACTATTCTACCCATCATTACATAAGCACGTGTGCTCTTATGGGCTCTTAACCCTGACGTGTTTCAGTCTCATGCCAAAGAAGGCGTGTGGCAGATGGAGGACTTGTGCTGATTCTCATTTGATAACATCTCCAAAAGATCCATCTTTTCAAATTTATTGAAAGTGTGTGTTTTGAATATTCCACCTTCCTGTTCTAGGATTTTCCTGTTTTCTCCCTCTGCTACCTTTGCATGTAGGTTTGGCATAAATCAGAATCCTCTGTCATCAGAGGCAGCGCGCACAGTGCAGTGGTGGTGAGCCAGGCTCTGAGGTCAGCTGGCTGCGTCTGAATGATGAGCACTGTGCCATCATTCCATAGTGGACCCCTCATCTGTGATCCAGTTGTCATGAGGAATGAGCAAATTAACACACAAACATGTGAAGTACTTAGAATATTTCTGGGTGTGTAGTAAATGCTTACTGAACACTGCACACATGCGTGATTTATCAAGGCAGGGCAGTGTAATGGTGTGTGAGCAGAGGCGCTGCAGCCGGACTTTGAATCCTGACTCTGCTGTTCATTAGCTGCAAAATCTCAGGCAAGATGCTTAACTTCTGTGAGGCACAGAAGAATTTACTATCACGGCTATGACAAAGAGGATCTATCTCACAGGGTTGTGAGGAAAAAATTCACCTGTTTATTTGTTCATTAATCCATTAATTCACTAATTCAACATATAGTAATTGGGACAAATTGTTTTGCAATGGTGCTAACTTTTCGCATTTGCTTTTCATTCCCAAATTGACAACAGCTTGTCTTTCTTTCACATCAGTATTTCCCACTTTTAGCCCTGCCTACCTAACACTCACACTCCCCCAAGCCAACTTCCAATCTCTAGGAATTACAATTGTCCTCAAATTGTATGTTCAGGGTAACTGGAGTAAGGCCATACATCTTCATTTTAACCCCCTCTGACAGCTGCCCCAAAGCAGATCTACAAACCAGGAATCCTTCCCTGCCAGGCCCCAGATGACTGAGCAGCATTTCTAAATTATCTGAGACTCCTTGAGTTGGAAATGAAGACACAACCTGCCTCCTCCTGAGTTCAGATGTGGCAGCATGACCCCCGACCTCCTTCCTTCAGGCCTTTACTTAGACAGCCCTTCCTCATGAGGTGTCCCAGACCACTCTACTGAAACCATGACCCTGGCTTTCCACCTGTACTTCTGATCCTCCTTCTTCATGTATACTTCTTCATAATGTAAGAAAATGAATGAAAAAGACCTTTCATCGGTCCTAACACGTCCCTATGTCACTTCTGTTTCTGTTGCGGTCTCCTTGCAGTCTGCTTTTTTACACATCTTCCTGCACTCTCCAGAACTGCCTGCCTTTTCTGGGCCTCATGGTCACTCTGCCTACCCATTTATCCACAGCAAACTCAGCCCATTCTGAGCAGTGTGAATGTAGAGGAAACCAGTGACGTAACCTCCACAACACTCAACCACTCCAGTGTGACCATACGAATGGTGCGAGGAAGGCTTAGAGTGACACAGTGAAGGAAAAGCCAACATCTGCGGAGGTTCTGAGTTGAAAGGTCTTTAGTATGCTTTATTTCCAAAGCTTCCTGGGCTCAAATATTCACGGACCCTGAAACATACACAGACTGACAATTATGATAGTGAACTTGCCACCTGTGCGCTTATGTTGACAGCACTGTACAAGCAGCTGGGTGAGGTTTTATAACCTTGGTATGTCAGTGTCTCACAGCTGTGTCTGAGTGTGTGCCACCTGAATGTGTGGCAGTGTCTTGCTGAGTGGCGTTCATTATTGTTGTTGCACATCTTTGCATGCCATGATGAGAATGTTGGAGCTTGAATTAGAGCAAAGAAAAAACATCAAATTTCTTGGTTCAACTTAGCAAGAGTAGAAGTGAAATCAGAGACAAGTTTGTGGGGATAATGCCATGAAGAAAATGCAGTGTACAAACGACTTAAACATTTTTCTGAGGAGAGAGAAAGCATTACTGATGGAGAGAGTTCAGGGCAGCCAGTAATGAGCAGAACTGATGAAAACATTGCAAAAATTCACTGAATTATGTGTCAAAATTGTTGACTTACTGTAAGAAGCAAAGCACACCAAGTAACTAAGGATAAAGAAACAGTTATGAAAATCTTAACTGAAAAATTTGGCATGAGAAAGGTGTGGCTCTTGCATCACGACAATGCACCAAGTCACACAGCACTGTCTGTGAGGGATTTTTCAGCCAGTAAACAAATAACTATATGGGACACCCTCCCTACTCACCTGATCTGGCCCCTACTGACTTTTTTCTTTACTCAAAGATTAAGGAAATATTGAAAAGAAGTCATTTTGAAGATATTCAGGACCTAATATCAGGGTAGTAATAATGGCCATTCCAGAAAAAGAATTCAAAGATTGCTTTGAAGAGTGGACTGCGCACTGGTGTCAGTGCGTAGCTTCCCAAGGGGAGCACTTCAAAGGTGACCATGGTGATTGTTCAGCAATGAGGCGTGTAGCACTTTTTCTAGGAGAAGTTCATGAACTTAATTGTCACACCTTGTATTCTTTATCCATTAGCTGTGTACAGTGTAAGTTCCTGCAGAGTATAATTTAGCTATTCTCTCCTGGTAAGAGCCTCCTCATACCTATTTCTAAATGATGGCTCTGAGTCCTGTCTCCTTGTGACCATGGCTGCCCATCTCAAACCACCAAACAGAGGGCCAGTGATGCTTTTCCTGCCTAACGCGTCTAGTCCGCAGGAGATGGCCCGCACACAGGACCTTCCACAGCATCTTCAGACCTATGGTTTCAGACTGTGATGAGCTTGATGAGACTTCTTCCCAGGCTGCTCTGGGACCATAACATAACTAGTCCATGGGTACCATGGATTTGAGAGATGATGTTAAGAGGAAGGTTTCTGATCTTCATTCAAATATTATTACACTAGCATGAAGGCCATTGAGCAATTCCTCCTCACAGGCTACAGAAATATGCTTTAGTTCTACTCATTTGATGACTTACTCATTGTCATTTGATGCCAAACTCCTCTTTAAAGTACATAATTGGGAACTGTAAGACATTGGAGCCAATGCAACCATGTAAAAATGAACCATTCATGATCTTCCTGGGAACGTGAAGATGTGTTTTTACAGCAATCCCTAGGAACAGTCCCCTGTGGATGGGTTTTCTGATCAGCTTAGCAGAGGACTGATCACAAAACAGCATATGCATTGTAAAATTCCCTATTACAGCACTTTCAAAATGCTTCAGAAACAAAAAAGATGATCACCCGTTTGAGAAACCAGAAAGAAGCATTACCGTCTTAAAAAAAATCAAAATGGCACAGCAGAAGTTCACATGAAACGACTAACAATGTTTCTTTTCAACAGAACTGGGACTGAGTGAGAGACATTCCTGGATTCTGAGATTTTACTGGTTACCTAGGTTGCAAAGGATACAGAGTCTCACACCAGGAATTCTTAGTTAGAATACCAGTCAAGGAAAAGTTCATAATCCTTTCAGATTTTAAATCCTATGTGTCTGTGACAAGGAAAACCATTTACTATTTTAGACAATTGGAAAAGATTAGACCAGACTTTGTCTATCAAGTTGTGTTACCCTGGGTAACACTTGTCAAAGGCAGAAGGAAATGGTTTTTAAGGCTATAGTACTATTTTCTTTTTGAAACTGTGGTTATATGGAGATTTTGGCTGTTTAATTAGAATGGAAACTGATGTGCAGAGAGGTTCCGGTGTATTAGTCTCAGGTTAATAACCAACATATGATTACTCACAACTGACTGGGTTTGAAATCTACTAAAATCTCTTAATTATTCTTATGTGCTCATTTTGCTTTCTTTAAGGAAACACGAAAAGTTAATGATTAACATATCAATTTCAAAAGCTTTTCTTGCACAGATTGGACTAGACTCCTTGGTCTTTACACAATGATCATTACTTAGCTAATGAACTCAGTACACTGTACGTTTTCCAGGCACCTGAAACTCTCAAGTATTGTGTGAGTTTTTTGTCCAATTAATTATCAATTACGACATCATAAAACATTAGCACAAAAAGAGGAATAATGAAATTTAATTATACATTATTCTTCTGAGTTGCCACAAATACTATACAAGACTGATTCTGATTAATAATTCATTCAGCAATAAAGTATCAGGAAAGATAATTATGCAGTGCCACAATTCTCACACTGATTTCTATAATTACAGATTACAACAGTGTTAGCAATTTAAAAGGTTAGAGAGCGGTGGTAATTTGCTCTGTCATCCTCAGCTACATTAATGTCTCTCTTTGAGCACCAACGATAATTGAAAATATAATAATGGACCAAATCAGATGGCTTGCCCATGCCCTCTTCATCTAAAACTTCTCCAGTCTGAGTACATTAGTAAAGTCCTTGATAATTAGCCTCTTACATTATTTAAGTAGCCTCACTACTCACGTTTGGTTTACAGTTAATCAAAGGGAGGCAATACGTAGGTATTGGTGCCAAAATGTGTAACTAGAGAAAAGAAACATGGATACAACCTCATTTGTAATGTAGCCGGTGTAACTATGAATATACAATATATGTATACTTGTATAATTACTCCTCAGGTAATCAAACACCAAACCAAGAGGCACACACAGTGGAAGTCGAGTCTATGTCTGTGGCAGTACAGTTGAGTAAACCACACATGGAGAAGTAGAAAGTTTACCCAACATCCAGCTACCGTCTCTAGGTTTCTACGTTGTGACACTCCCAACTCCTCTGGCTTTTGCATTCTATCCCCCCCTGACAATGAACGCGCACCATCCACTATGAACACACAACACACTTTGCTTTCATTCCTTAGGGGAAAAACCTGGCTGGAAATTGATGGTCTTGTCCCATAACTAGTATTTAAATGAGAATTTTCACCTGGGGATGAACCCAAGAGAAGGAAACGCAGTTTCACAAATATGAAAATCACTTTGTTCTTTGCTCTTTCTTCTTGATATTTATAGAAGGAATTTGTAAGACATCTTGGCTTTACTCTCTAGAATGCTTTTAAGTATCTGACTAACTCCATGTTCAACTAATATGGAGAAACAGATGGAAAATTCAGTGCAACTAAAATCTTGGGCATTATTTAAATGAGTTCCTTGCAGACTCATTTGTGTGTCTTGTTGGGACCGGGGATTCCTCCTCCTGAAGTCTGCCTGGATCTGGATTCAAGATTTCAGTGCAGCTGCCCCTCACCAAGATGACAGAGGAGACAGGGTGAAAAAGCAGTGTCATTCCAGGGGTAGAAGGGACTTGTACATCATCTTATTGAATCTGCTCCTTTTAAAATTGTGGAAATTTAGCCTCAAAGATATTAAACAATTTACTTAAGATCACAGAACCATTTAGTAACATAAACAGTTCTCCTGGAGAACTCAGTGTGTCTCAGGCTTTCACTACATTGTATTAGAGAAAATACAGGAGGTGGAAGGGCATGTGAGCATATGGAGACAATTTTTGTTCCAAAATTGAGCCCATTTATTCCTATTTAATTTCTGCAGGGGGGTTATGTGTAACATTGGGGGTGGGTAGAGGAGAGTCATTCTTCAGAACACTACAGAACTGTAGCTCTTCATATCTTTGTTCAAGTAAAAACGGTTTCCTCTGAGTCATGAACACAGTTATGAAACAAGGCACTGGTTTTAATGGCGCCTCAGCGGCTTTCTCCCTGGGCTCCCCTTAGGGACCATACTGTAGAAGGCCACACCAAATACAAATTTCCTTTACCCTTTTTCTTTTCTTTTTTTGGCCGGGGTTGGGTTTGAACCCACCACCTCCCGTATATGGAGCCGGTGCCCTACTCCTTTGAGCCACAGGCACCGCCCCCTTCACCCCTTTTCAACTACTTTTTACTCCCAGGAGGTCAGTAGAACAGGTTCCCTATATATTTCTGAAAATTTCTTGTTGGATTAAGAGATCCCTAGCAAGTGACCTTGTTTCCCGTTTTAATTAGTGGACAGGGATAAAGATGGCAAGTGGACTTTGGTCCCACATTTGCTAGGTCCCACATGGTTCTGTGCCTTGCACTTGAACTTTTTCTAACATTATGGAAAATTTAAAACTTTTCTGTAAAGTTTAAAGAATTTTACAGTAAACACCTATCTTACCCACCATTTAGATTTTATAATGAACATTTTATTAACCATCTATCTATATCCATTGCTCTTATCAACCCACAAATCCATCTTATTTTTTCTTCCTTTTTTTTTTTTTGTTCTTGTTAATCAGGCCTAGGTGAGGTTTCAACTTGTCATCCCTGGTGTACAGGGCTGGTGTGCTAACCAGTGAGTATGGCACCCAGCTAAAGCATCTTATTTATTTATTTATTTTGAGGCAGAATCTCACTTTGTCATCCTTGGTAGAGTGCCGTGGCATTATAGCTCACAGCAACTTCAAACTCTTAGACTTAAGTGATTCTCTTGCCTCAGCATCCCAAGTAGCCGGGACTACAGGCACCTGCCACAGTGCCCGGCTGTTTTTAGAGACAGGGTCTCGCTCTGGCTCAGGCTGATCTGGAACTTCTGAGCTCAAGAGATCCACCTACCTTGGCTTCCCAGAGTGCTGGAATTAGCATAAGCCACCAGGCCTGGCCTCCAGCTAAAGCATCTGATCTTTTCAATGCATGTCAAAATAAATTATGGAAATCAGCACACTTTCCCTTTAGGGTGCTTATTATTTACTACAGCTCAAGATTTATTTGTAGTTTTCTCATTTAGGTGAAATGTACAAACAATGAAATGTACAAATCTTAAGTATATATTAAGTATATGAGTTTTGACACATACATACCTGTGTGATTAAAATCTTATCAAGATATAGGATACAATCATTGCCTCAGAAATACGCCCTGTGTCCTGTCTCCATCAGTTCCCTTTGCCAAAGGCAACTGTGCTCTAATGTTTGTCTAACAGAGATTAATTCTGTCTGCTACAAGCTGGCTGAATTCCAAAACTGCTAAAGTGGCTAAGTGTTGTTCTGTTTTTCTTCTTTCAGTCAACACACATTCATGGAGCACCTACAGTGAGCCTACACATAGGAAACCAGCGACAACAAAGTAATTACTTCATTATATTAGAAAAATGACTTCAGTGGTGGTGAGAACCATGGGATTAATTATACCTAAAGGGCAATTTGGATGCATGACCAAAAAGGAAGCCACATCCCATACCCTGTGCCTGTTACTCATTTGGAAACCTGCTGACTCTTCGATAGAAAAATAAATCCCATACCCATACCCAGTGAAAAACAGGGTTCTGCAGGATCCTTGGAGTAAATGAAAAATGAGGAGACTTTTAAAAAAGCTCATCCTCAGACCAACATTATTGCTTTATGATGAAGATGAACTGTTGTAGTGTGCCAAGCCCGTAACTTTTATAGGTTTATAAAGAAACAGCCCCTAGTTTTACAGAATTACCAAATCATGAAAGAGGCTCCCAGAGCAGGTGAAAAACTCCTCATTTTCTTTTTAACTACAGAAGTCAGTGGATTAGGCCCTCATTTTCCAGCAGCTGAATTATTGCCAAGAAGATGACACCGTTGGTGGAAACAGCAGTGGGTTACCTCTCTCTTCAAGAGCTCAGCAGTGCCACACTTCACTCATCAGTCCCTCAAACTGATGAAAACACTCTTCTACCGCAACTTCAATACTCTTTTAAAAGAGCTTCCTTAACCCTTGCTATGAATTGAATTGTATCCTCCCCTTCTTCCAGAAGAAATGTTGAAGCCCTAATCTCTAGTGTACCAGAACGGGACTTTGTTTGCAAATAGGACTGGGGCAGATGTGGGCCCCTTATCCAGTAGGGCCTTGTGAAATGAACTCCAAATGCAGACAGAGACAAGGGGGAGAAGGATGTGAGGACAGAGGCCAGGATACAGTGATGCACCTGCAAAACCATGCCAAGAACCAATGACCATTACCAGAAGCCGAGAAGAGGCAAGGAGAGATTCTTCCCTACTGGTGTCGGGGGGGCGGGGAGTGGCCTTGCTGACATCCTGATTCTGGGCTTCCAGCTCTAGAACAGTGAGACAGCAAGTTTCTGTGAGCCATCCAGCATACGGAATTTTGTTACAGCAGCCCTAGGAAATTAATACAAACCTAAAGAAGATTTTTTTTCCTTATTGATAGTTTTTTGAAATTGAAGTATAATTTCATGCAGAAAAGTATGCCAATGATAAGGGTACAGGATTGACAAGTTTTTTTTTTTTTTTGAAGTAAATACACTTAAGTAACAACCTCTCAGAACAAGAATTTTATCAACACCCCAGAATTCTCCTTCAGGCCCTGTCCCAGTCCTCACCTCCACCAATATAACTGCTATTCTAACTTCTTCCACATAGATTAGTTTCGCCTGCTTTTGAACTTTAAATAAATGAGATAATGAAATACTTCATTATATACACATGCTTCTTTGCATGTCTGCCTCCTTTTGTGCTACATTACACTTGTAACATTCATTCATATTGTTGGGTATAACAGTGGTTTATTCTAAAGAGGACTCAAAAATATAATTATTTCTTTTTGGTTTGCTTCAAATTTCAAAAGGGATAAAATAGAACACAGTCAGTGTCCAAAAATGTCCCAGCCCCAGCTTCCCAGCCACCCAGCTCCACTTCCTAGGGGCCACATGTGTTGCTTGTGCTTCCTTCTAGAAGGATTTTGATGCCTATTTGAGCAAAGACCTATACCTCTATAGATAAATCTTTCACCCTTTTTATACAAAAGTTTACATATTACAGCACTATTATGTGCCTTGTTTTTTCATTTAAAAATATATCTTAGATATCATTTCATACATATACAAAATCTTCCTCATTCTTGTTTTATGATTTCATAGTATTCAACTATGAGGTCACACCATAATTTATCTAACCAATTCTCTATTGACAGCTATTTGGATTGTCGTCAATCTTGTGTTATTATAAACAAGGCTATGGTGTTCAACCATGAAACTCTGTTCATATGAAGTGCATCTGTCTATCTTCCCCAAAGTGGGATTTTTGGATCATAGGATATAAGCTTTTCCATTTTGGTACTGCCAAATTGTCCTCCCTTGAGACTGTACCCATTTATCCTCCTGGCAATGGTGTATCAGAGTACTTCTTTATCTGTAGTCTTGCTAGTAGACTGTTTTAATGAAGCTGGATATACCTCAAATGTTTATGAGTAGCAATTTATATTTCCTTTCCTGTAAATTGTGATGATAACCTTACTTTTTTATTACATTGTTGGTCCCAGTCCTATTGTCGGTCTTTCTCTTAGTGCCTTGTAGAAGACCTTTACATAGTAGGGAAATCGGGTTTTTCTCTAGATGAACTGCAAAACAGTTTTTCCTATTTTGTCACTCGTTTTTTGCCTTTGTTTAATGGCAGTATTTCCTCCTCGAAGCTTTTGATTTTCATGTGACTGAATTTATTTTATGGCTGTCTCTTTAACAGTTTCTGGATTTTGTGCCATACTTTGAAAGGCCTTCCCCACTTGTAGATATAAAAAAATTTTCCCTGAATTCTTTTAGAACTTCTAAGGTTATTTTTCTTTTCAAGTAAGTTTTTGAACCATTTAGAATTCATCTTCGTGTTAATATAAACTTCAAAATTTATCTTGTCATAAATATGAATTATCAAGTTTTACTTTTCCTAGACAGCTACCTAGTTGTCCCAGCATCATTTATTGAACCATCCACTTTTATCTCACTGATCAGAGATGGCTTCTTAAAGTAAACTTTCAAATGTATATGAGATTATTTCTGAACTCTATGCTATGCCATCGACTTGTCTTTCAATATATATATATATTTGTTTTTTATTTTTGCAATTTTGGCTGGGGCTGCCACCCCCAGTTTATGGGTCTGGTGCCCTACTCCTTGAGCCACAGGCGCTGCCCAATATATTTTAATACCTAAAAAAGCAACTTTCTCTCATTGTTTTCTTTTTTTTTAATTCTTGATTAAATTTTTTTCACATGAACTTCAGCATCAGGTTGTTTGGTCACAAAATATTCTGTTGGAGACAATACAAGATGGTGGCTGAGTAACAGCTTCCCTGCAACAGGGCATGGTCAGTCTGGGGAGATAAGACTCCAGGCATCTCTGGCTGGTGGGATCTGCCTATAATCATCCCTTTGAGGATACAGGGAGTCAGCAAGGGACTTCTGGACCCCAAGAGGAGGACAAAAACAGTGGAAAACTGGCAAGTGGTTGCGTGTGTTTGATGGAACTAACCCCGCTGGCAGCCGTAAGTACAAGCAGCAGTGAGACTGCAAACTGGAAAGGTCTTACCTGTGAATTGTTTCGGTGTTTTTGGACTTGGCACACAGTTGAACTGCCTTGGGGAGAGCTTGAGCAGGAGTGCGGAGAACTGTGGGCATTGCCTAGGGTCCCAGACTGAGCCGCTGAGCCGGACAGAGCTAATAGTGTTTGGCTATGGCCCACAGGGAGCCACTGTGAGGGAACTGCCCCTGCAAGCTCCACCCTCAGGGTCTCAGAGCAAGGATTGGGCAGGAGCTAGTAACCTAGTGACTGAGCAGTGTAAAGGCGGGGACTGAGCTGCCTTACAGCCTTAACCCTCAGGGGAAGAGTGAGACCAGTTTTGGCACACTGGAGCCTCAGGCTGTTGCCCTGGGTAGAGAGCTCTGGCATCACAGCTCATAGGCAACCTCAAACTCCTGGGCTTGGCGCCACACAGACCTTGATAAGAGCTGCTTGCAACTCCCGACCTGCAACTCCTGTCTGCTGGGCCTCCGCATGCCCTGAACAGGAACTGCGTGAGTGGCACAACCCTGCAACCTCCCTCCTGTTCCCTCCCTGCCTCCACACCGGCCCACACATTTGGCCAGGGACTCTGGTAGCCACGTGCCCTCCTGAGCGCTCCCTGCCTCTGCGCGGAGCCCTTCTCCTGGCCAGAGACTGCTGGAGCCTTGGGCTCTCTGTGCCAAAGTCACTGGGTGCCAGGCACTCCCAGTACCGTGCGCACCACCTCCTGCCCTGTTGCTTGATCCGGTATGTCACACTCCAAAGCTGCTTCCACAACCAGAACTCCCTGGCTGGGGCAGCCCCAGAGGAACCACACAGGGTCACTCCCTACAAAGATCCAGCAACAACAGAGTGATCCCACTGGGGTATAATCTTGGAGAGACACCTCTCCAACTCTGAGGATGGCCAGAGGCAATGGTGAAAAAAAATCATGAGGCAAAATCAACAGAAAAACTCTGGCAATAGGAATAATCAGAGTAGATCAACTCTGCCAAGGATCAATGGGGCAGACACAGCACAACATCCCATGCACAAATAGCTGAGATATCAGAAATCGAATCCAGAATCTGGATAGCAAATAAGATTGAATTAGAATTCCAAGGAGTAACTCAAAAGATACCTCAAGAATTCAAGGAATTCAAAGACCAAATGACCAAAGATTTTGACACATTGAGACAAGAAGTTCCAGCCCTCAAAGACCTGAGAAACACAGCAGAATCCCTCAGTAACAGAATGGAGCAAACAGAAGAAAGGATTTCTGACTTTGAAGACAAAGCTTTCGAATGCTCCCAAACTCTCAAAGAGGAAGAGAAATGGAGGGCAAAAACACATCACTCTCTCAGAAAGCTCTGGGATAATTCGAAGAAAACCAATATTTGTCTTATAGGGATCTCAGAAAGCGACAAAGTGGCTTCACAAGGCACAGAGTCTCTTCTCCATGAGATTATGAAGGACAACTTTCCAGACACGCCAAGAGATTCTGAAATTCAGATAGCAGACAGTTTCAGAACTCCAACAAAACTCAATCCAAATAAGACATCCCCCAGACACATCATAATCAATTTCACTAAAGTTAATATGAAGGAGAAAATTCTGAAAGCTGCCAGATGAAAGAAAACCATTACCTACAAGGGGAAGAATATCAGAATAACTGCAGATCTCTCTGCTGAAACCTTTCAAGCTAGAAGAGGATGGTCATCAACTTTTAATCTCCTAAAACAAAATAACTTTCAACTCAGGATCCTGTACCCAGCTAAACTGAGCTACACTTATGACGGAGAAATTAAATACTTCAATGACATACACATGTTGAAAAAATTTGCCACAACTAAACCAGCTCTCCAGGATATTCTTAGACCTATCCTCCATAAAGACCAGCGTAATTCTCCACCATAAAAGTAAACCCACCCAAAAAATTTTTGATCAAATTCCAACTTCCACAGTCGCAAAAGGATTAAAAATGTCCACTGGTCTCTCAAAAGGCTTATCAATATTCTCAATTAATGTGAATGGTTTAAATTGTCCTCTAAAGAGGCACAGGTTGGCTGACTGGATACAAAAACTCAAGCCAGATATCTGCTGCATCCAAGAATTGCATCTTACATTAAAAGACAGATATAGACTCAAGGTGAAGGGATGGTCATCTATATTCCAGGCAAATGGAAAGCAGAAAAAAGCAGGCGTGGCAATCCTGTTAGCAGACGCAATAGGCTTTAAACCAACCAAAATAATTAAGGATAAGGATGGACACTTCATATTTGTTAAAGGTAATACTCAATATGATGAGATCTCCATTATTAATATTTATGCACCCAACCACAATACACCTCAATTTATAAGAGAAACTCTAACAGACATGAGCAACTCGATTTCATCCACTTCCATAGTAGTTGCAGATTTTAACACCCCTTTAGCAGTGCTGGATAGATCCTCCAAAAAGAAGCTAAGCAAAGAAATTTTAGATTTAAACTCAACCATTCAACATCTGGACTTAACAGACATCTACAGAACATTCATCCCAAAAAATCTGAATACAGATTCTTCTCATCAGCCCATGGAACATACTCCAAAATCGACCACATCCTAGGCCACAAATCTAACCTCAGCAAATTTAAAAGAATAGAAATTATTCCTTGCATCTTCTCAGACCATCATGGAATAAAAATTGAACTTAATAACAACAGGAACCTGCATACCCATACAAAAACATGGAAGCTAAACAACCTTATGCTGAAGGATACATGGGTTATAGATGAGATTAAGAAGCAAATCACCAAATTTTTGGAACAAAACAACAATCAAGACACGAATTACCAGAACTTCTGGGATACTGCAAAGGCAGTGCTAAGAGGGAAATTTATAGCACTGCAAGCCTTCCTCAAGAAAACGGAAACAGAAGAAGTCAATAACTTAATGGAACATCTCAAGCAACTGGAGAAAGAAGAACACTTCAACCCCAAACGCAGCAGAAGAAAGGAAATAACCAAAATCAGAGCAGAATTAAATGAAATTGAAAACAAAAGAATTATACAACAGATCAATAAATCCAAAAGCTGTTTTTTTGAAAAGATCAATAAAATAGATTTTAACCTTTAGCCAACCTAACCAGGAAAAAAAAGAGTAAAATCTCTAATTTCATCAATCAGAAATGGTAATGATGAAATAACAACAGACCCCACAGAAATTCAAAAAATCCTTAACGAATACTACAAGAAACTCTACTCTGACAAATATGAAAATCTGAAAGAAATCGACTAATATCTGGAAGCATGCCACCTACCAAGACTTAGCCAGAATGAAGTGGAAATGTTGAACAAGCCTATATCAAGTTCTGAAATAGCATCCACTATACAAAATCTCCCTAAAAAGAAAAGCCCAGGACCAGATGGCTTTACGTCAGAATTCTACCAAACATTTAAACAAGAACTAGTACCTATACTACTAAACCTCTTCCAAAATATAGAAAAAGAAGGAATATTACCCAGCACATTCTACGAAGCAAACATCACCATGATCCCCAAACCAGGGAAAGACCCAACAAGAAAAGAAAATTATAGACCAATATCACTAATGAATATTGATGCTAAAATACTCCATAAGATCCTAACAAACAGAATCCAACAACACATCAAAAAAATTATACACCATGACCAAGTCAGATTTATCTCAGGGTCTCAAGGCTGGTTCAATATACCTAAATCTATAAATGTAATTCAACACATAAACAAACTTAAAAATAAAGACCATATGATTCTTTCAATTGATGCAGAAAAAGCTTTTGATAATATCCAGCATTCCTTCATGATCAGAGCACTTAAGAAAATTGGTATAGAAGGGACATTTCTTAAACTAATAGAGGCCATCGACAGCAAACCCACAGCCAATATTGTATTGAATAGAGTTAAATTGAAATCATTTCCACTAGATCAGGAACCAGGCAAGGTTGCCCATTGTCTCCATTGCTCTTTAACATTGTCATGGAAATTTTAGCCATTGCAATTAGGGAAGAAAAGGCAATCAAGGGTATCCACATAGGGTCAGAAGAGATCAAGCTTTCACTCTTCGCAGATGATATGATCGTATATCTGGAAAACACTAGGGATTCTACTACAAAACTTTTAGAAGTGATCAAGGAATATAGCAATGTCTCAGGCTACAAAATCAACACCCATAAATCTGTAGCCTTTATATATACCAACAATAACCAAGCCGAACAAACAGTCAAGGACTCTATTCCTTTCACAGTAGTGCCAAGGAAGATGAAATATTTGGGAGTATACCTAACAAAGGACGTGAAAGATCTCTACAAAGAGAACTATGAAACTCTAAGAAAAGAAATAGCCGAAGATGTTAACAGATGGAAAAATATACCATGCTCATGGCTGGGAAGAATCAACATTGTTAAAATGTCCATACTGCCCAAAGCAATATATAATTTTAATGCAATTACTATTAAAGCTCCATTGTCATACTTTAAAGATCTTGAAAAAATAATACTTCATTTTGTATGGAATCAGAAAAAACCTCAAATAGCTAAAACATTACTGAGCAATAAAAACAAAGCAGGAGGAATCACGCTACCAGACCTGAGACTGTACTATAAATCCATAGTGATCAAAACAGCATGGTACTGGCACAAAAGCAGAGAAGTAGATGTCTGGAACAGAATAGAGAACCAAGAGATGGATCCAGCTACTTACCATTATTTGATCTTTGACAAACCAATTAAAAACATTCAGTGGGGAAAAGATTCCCTACTTAACAAATGGTGCTGGGTAAACTGGCTGGCAACCTGTAGAAGATTGAAACTGGACCCACACCTTTCACCATTAACTAAGATAGACTCTCACTGGATAAAAGATTTAAACTTAAGACATGAAACTATAAAAATACTTGAAGAAAGTGCAGGGAAAACTCTTGAAGGAATCGGCCTGGGTGAATATTTTATGAGGAGGACTCCCCAGGCAATTGAAGCAGTATCAAAAATACGCTACTGGGACCTGATCAAACTAAAAAGCTTCTGCACAGCCAAGAACATAGTGAGTAAAGCAAGCAGACGGCCCTCAGAATGGGAGAAAATATTTGCAGGTTATACCTCTGATAAAGGTCTAATAACCAGAATCCACAGAGAACTCAAACGTATTAACAAGAAAAGAACACGTGACCCCATCTCAGAGTGGGCAAGGGACTTGAAGAGAAACTTCTCTAAAGAAGACCAATGCAAAATCTACAAACACATGATAAAAAGCTCATCATCCTTAATCATCAGAGAAGTGCAAATCAAAACTACTCTGAGATATCACCTAACCCCAGTAAGAGTAGCCCACATAACAAAATCCCCAAACCAGAAATGTTGGCGTGAATGTGGAGGAAAGGGCACACTTCTACACTGCTGGTGGGAATGCCCACTAATACGTTCCTTCTGGAAGGATGTTTGGAGAATACTTAGAGACCTAAAAATAGACCTGCCATTCGATCCTATAATTCCTTTACTAGGTTTATACCCAGAAGACCAAAAGTCACAATATAACAAAGACATCTGTACCAGAATGTTTATTGCAGCCCAATTCATAATTGCTAAGTCATGGAAGAAGCCCAAGTGCCCATCGATCCACGAATGGACTAGCAAATTCTGGTACATGTATACTATGGAATACTATGCAGCCTTAAAGAAAGATGGAGACTTTACCTCTTTCATTTTAACATGGATGGAGCTGGAACATATTCTTCTTAGCAAAGTATCTCAGGAATGAAAGAAAAAGTATCCAATGTACTCAGCTCTACTATGAAGCTAAATTATAGCTTTCACATGAAGGCTATAACCCAACTATAGCACAAGACTATGGGGAAAGGGCCAAGGAAGGGGAAGGGAGGGGGGAGGTCAGGGTGGAGGGAAGGTAATGGATAGAGCCATACCTACGGTGCATCTTATAATGGGTACAGGCGAAACTTACTAAATGCAGAATACAAATCCCTACATCGCAGCTATGATTTAACAATAAAAAAAAATTCTGTTGGTATTTTTACTAGAATCATGTTAAATTTGCAATGTTGACATTTTCAATGCAAGAACATGGCTTGCTTTTCCATTCATTTACATCTTTGTTTTTGCCTGTATTTCATGAAAATTCAAACATATTTTGTTGATTTGTAGGAATTAAGACTTGTAATCTTACAGATTTCTTGTTAAGTTTAATTCCTATATTTATGTGTGTATTTATGTATAAATGTGTATATATTTAGATTTTTCTTTTTGCTATTGTAAACAGGATCTTTTCTTCCATTATGTCTTTTAACCAGCTGTTGATCACATATATGAAATTATTTTACATAATCAATTGGTACTTAACACGTTCTGTTATTGTTTTTAACTATTTTCCAGTTGATTCATAGAAAGAAACATATAATCTGAGTATACAATTATACCACTATGAATAACAAACATTAGTTTAACCTCTTCCTTTTGATTTTATGCTTCCAATTTCTTTCTCGTATATGTCACTGGCTAATACATTCAGAGCAATTTTTAATGAGTTATAACAATGGACACCCTTGTAGTAATTGTTTCTGATATAACACGGCCTCCAGTGTTTCCCTGTCAAGCATAACCCTCAATTTTGGGTGAGATATATATATTTCATCATGTTAAGGTGGTATTTATCACTTCTGCTTTTATCAAGTGTTTTTTAATGAAAAATGGATGTTGGATTACATTAACACTCTGCAGCACCTATGAAGATGATCAAATGGATTTTTTATACAGATTTATTAAAATGGCGAATTCCTATACAGACTTATTAATATGGCGAATTATATCAATAGAGTTCCCAATTTTGTATCATCCTTGCATGCCTGGAATAAACCTCATTTGGTTATGGTACACTGTTCTTTCAAAACGCTGCTAGACTCTGCTAACATTTTATTTAGACATTTACATTGGCATTCTTCTAGGGTGGTCAGTCTGATAGATTTTCCTTCTTTTTAGAAGTCAGAGTGGCTAAATTACATTTTATTAGATAACTGTGAGCTTTCAATTTGTTAAAAGTTAAATAAAATATTTTATGATTCCTTTATGATATGTCTTATTTTAATATTTCCTGTTTTTGTTAATTGAGCCATCTAAAAATTCCTTTTATTTAAACTGATGTTTCCAAGTAACATGTTTTTATATTTATTAATTCTTTAATTTTTTGGTTTTTGAATTCATAGCTTTTTGCTTTGCCTTTACTATTTCCTTCTTGCTCTTGTTTTAGGTTTGCTTTATTGTTCTTTTTCTAACTTTCTGAGACGCTTAACTTTTTTATTTCTATTTTTCTTATTTGCCAAAGTATTTTAGGGCGTGACTTCTCTTCTCACCACTGTTTTAGCTGCATCTCTTAGATTCTGATAAAAAGCCACTTACGTGGATTATGTTGGTTTTGTATAGTAGATGTTTAACTGACCATTGTGTATAAATAAACTGTAGAAAACTGATCACTTAAAGAGATAGTAGGGAAGATCACTAGAGTAACCTGGCAGTAAGCTTGTTGTCAAGTGAAGAATGAATATTTCACTGACATATGATGCACTGACCGTGTGTGCCAAGGCCCCGTGCTGGGTACTGTGAGAATGAAGATAAGCAGGAAGGGGTCTCTGTTTTTCCACTGGTCAGGCAACAACCTCACACATGAGCACATACTCACATGCCACAGCACAGAAGCCTATGGACAAGCCATGCAAATATAAAGAAGATACAAATTTTGACATGAAAATAATTTCCTTCCTTCTACTCAAAACGTTAAATAATTTTTAATAGTTGATACTGACTTAAGTTGCTCTTTCAGTTCTAATTTAAAAGCAGTTCGCAATGACAATCTTTGATTTTGTGTGGAACATAGGTCATTGTGGGGTCATGAGAGAAGCAGGGAGGCCTCTCAGGATGCTCCTGTGACAGTCTAGGTGAGTAATGATGATGGCCTGGGCCAGGGAGGAAGCATAAGAGTGGTGACTGGAGGCTGGATTTGGCATGTATTTCAAAGGTGCAGCTGATGAGACTAGCTAATGGATTGGATGTGAGGTGTGAGAGAATAAAAAAGTCAGGGATAATAGAGAATTTCAGCTTGAGCAATTATATAGATGAGGTGTCATGTACTGAAAGGAAAGCTCTAGGGAGGATCACTTTTGGGGGCCAGGATTGAATCCGAACTGTTGCTTCCTGGCAGTTCACCTATCCAGATTCACTGCTGTGGTATGAATGAATCCCCACAAGTCCGTGTGTTAAGAGAAAACAGTTCCCAATGTGCAGTGTTGAGGGCTGGGACTTACGGAAAGTGATTGATTGGGTCATGAAGGCTTTGTCCTTGTGAATGGATTAATCCATTCATAGACTTGTGGGTTGCTGAGGAGTGAGTTAGCTAGGATGACAGCAGGTCTGTCATAAAAGCCATTTTGATTGTTTCTCTTGAGTCCCCTCCCCATGGGATGCCCGCACTAGTCTGCAGAGGGTCCCCACACCATGGAGGTCCTCATCAGATGGAGTCCCTAGACCTTGGCCTTTCTAGCCTTCTGAACGTTAAGAAATACTTTATAAAATTTATAAATTACCTACTTTCAGGTGTTCAATTACAGCAACAGAAAAGGAACTAAGATACTTTTCTCATGCAACTCTCTTATAAGTTGGCTCTATTCAAGTTTCCCTGATTTCTGTCTTATCACAGCTCCATGCTGTTGTATGTGCTATTTCCTCACCTGAAGTACTCTGCCTACTCTTCTCTGTCTGGCAAACACTTGCTCATCCTTCAGGAATAATCTCAAATGTCAGTTCCTCTGGTTGCCATTCCAACTCCTGCAGGCACAGTTGGGAGATTCATGCTGGAGTTTCCCCAGTCCCCCAGCCGTGTTGGTATCACAGAATTGCTTATGTGACTGTCTCTGCCATGCAGGGCAAAGTCCCCAAGGGTGGAAATCAAGCTTTCCTTCTCCTTCTTCTTTTTTTTTTCCCCTGTATTGTAATGCCTGAGGCAAAGATGGCTACTCACGAAACATCTTCATTCATTTAATCAGTATTGACTGAGCTCCTACCACATACCACATATAATGTCATGCCCTGTCCTAGGTACCTGAGCATACAGCGATGAACAAAGCAGGTTGTGCTTGTTAAGCAACTTGTGTTCTGTTGGGGAAAAAAGCAACACACAAACAAATTGATCTATGATAACATCTGCTGTAGAGAAAAAACCGAGGCAGTGTGAGAGAAATGAGGAATGTGGGTGGGGACGTGCCATTTTCAGACACTGTGCTCCTGGAAGGTCTCATTTAAGGAGATTCTAACTGAAGTGAGAGAATAAACCATGCAGATGTCTGGGAGAAGAGCCCTCCTTGTGGAATAAACAGCTGGCTCAATGGTCCTGTAGCGGGAATAGGCTCGATGCTTTCATGAAGGGGCAGGGAGCCTAGAGGACAACAGCCAGAGAAGGCTGTGGTTAGGGGAGGGCCTGAAGTTCAGGGTGGGAGTTTGGGTTTTATCTGTGGAAAGCCACAATAGGCAAGTAATAGGGTCTGATTTACATTTTTAAAAGATTACTTTGGCTTTTATGTAGAAAATGGATTGCTATCAGGTCAAAGTGAAAACAGGGAGGCATGTTAGGAGGCTCTGAGGCAGGCCTGGTGAGCGATGATTCAACTAGGGAGGGAGAAGAGGAATGGGGACAAGGGGATGGATTTGGCACATATTTGGAAGGCAGAGCTCACAGGATTTGCTAATGGTTGGACGTGGTGAGAGAACAAAAGAGTTAAGGGTGGCTCTATGAACTTCAGCCTAGTGACTAGTTGAAAGGGGGGTGCCATTTCCTCAAATGGAAAACCCCAGGGGGATCAGATATGGCTTAGGGGCCAGCAGTCCTGGTTTTGGATGTGCTAAGTTGGAGGAGCCTCCTACCACACAGCCCCGTGGAGGCATTATGTAAGCAACTGAATGCAGGCCAAGATTCTCGAGACATAAAGTGGGGAGACATTAGGGCAAAGATGGTATTTAAAAGCCACAAGACTGGATGAGATCACCAGGGAGTAAGACCATGTGGGCTGAATGAATGAATAAGCAAGTTTATGTGCAGGAAGGAAGATGTTATCAGGTCGATGTAATCTGACTTGACGGAGACTGGACAAAGAGATGATGAATCCACGGATGAGAGGGCACAAAACTAATTTCTCTTCCTGTTTAGATGGCCAATTCAGATTTTTTCCTTGGACTCTCAGAAGAGCCTATGAACTCTCTGGAGCAGTTTCTGCTGCTCGACAGGTGTGCAAGGCATGCCAGCCTCCTTCAGGCATTCATCTTTTGGTAACTAATCACTTCAGTGGGTGAATATCTTATCATAGCACGTGGTGCAGGCTGAAACCCCTGAGAGTGAGTCTTTCTGGAACAAACGAGACTAGCAGATGTATACAATGTGTTTCAAATTAAGAAAATGGGGGAAAGATCACAAATCCAACATATGTAACATGCTGTATGTGTAACACGTCATCAGTAATGAAAAAACAGGCAGCCACCTTCCACAACTGAGACGGAATCAACTTTGCCATAAGTCTGAGGCAAGTTTCACAGGACTTGAGATAGTTAAGCTGTGTTTCTCAGAAGTCAAAAGAAGGTCAGTGGGTCCACCAAATTCTTTTGGTTATTTCAAATATCATATTACCAATACCAATAGCTTCTCAGGCTCCCAGGACTGTGATCACATTAAAAAACACTGAAAGGATGGTGATGTAAGACGTATCCCACTGTGAAAAATTTCTTTTGCATACTTTCATAAGGTTAATATTTCTTTCCAAATACACAGAGTTTTGTCTGTCTTATTATTTTGCCTTTTAATCACGAGACATAAAACACCGGTATATTTTTCAAGGCTCCAGCTTCTTTGTGCTGTTTTTGATCTCCATTCTCTCCCGTAATGTCCCAGGCTTTTCTCCTCTGAACCTCACCAGTATTTTGCTTATATCTGTTCCTCTGCTCCACGGTGATCACAGACGTTCCTCCATATCTCTGTGTAGTCCTCAAAACAGGAAATAAAGACTCCAAAAGGAAGTCTCAGTGTCTTGTGCCCTCCTGAGTATCTCATCCATGTTTCGGAAGTGAGAGCTCTGCTCTGGAATGACTGCTGTCTCCAACAAGAGCTCTGGCTACCTTGACATGGACATACCAAGACGCAGAGCAATTGCTTTCACAGGAGAGCCACATTGTGAGGAAAGTGGGGAAAAGATTCAATCATGTATGCATCTAGGAAACGTGTCTACCACAGGCCAGCCACTTTGCTGGGTGCTGGGAACAAACCCAAATAAGCTCCTGGAGCTCACAGTACAACAGTTGAGGCAAACGTCACCAAGCACAGAAGGGACTCTTCCCAAAAACAGCAAGGCTGGAATGGAATTTTAAAGAATAGAAGAAAAAATATTTAAGAGAAGGTGCAGAGGAAGAATCAACTATTTGCGGACCCCTAACTATATCTTCCTTCTAAGCTTGGTACTAGGTACCTCATCGCAATAAGACACAGTAGCTATTTCCTTTTTTTATTATTAAATCATAGCTGTGTACATACACTGGTTTTACAGACCATTTGACACATTTTCATCACACTGGTTAACATAGCCTTCCTGGCATTTTCTTATTGTGTTAAGACATTTATATTCTACATTTACTAAGTTTCACATGTACCCTTGTAAGATGCACCGCAGGTGTAATCCTACCAATCACCCTCCCTCCACCTATCCTCCCCCATCCCTCCACCCATCCTCCCCCATCCCTCCCCTCCCTCTCTCCCTTCCCCATATTCTTAGGTTATTACTGCCTTGCAGCTTTCATATGAAAGCCATAAATTAGTTTCATAGTAGGGCTGAGTACATTGGATACTTTTTCTTCCATTCTTGAGATACTTTACTAAGAAGAATATGTTCCAGCTCCATCCATGTAAACATGAAAGAGGTAAAGTCTCCATCTTTCTTTAAGGCTGCATAGTATTCCATGGTGTACGTATACCACAATTTATTAATCCATTCATGGATTGATGGGCACTTGGGCTTTTTCCATGACTTAGCAATTATGAATTGGGCTGCAATAAACATTCTGGTACAAATATCTTTGTTATAATGCGATTTTTGGTCTTCTGGGTATATACCTAGTAGAGGAATTATAGGATTGAATGGCAGATCTATTTTTAGATTTCTAAGTGTTCTCCAAACCACAGTAGCTATTTTCAAATTTCTAGGAGCTAATTAAAAGGAGCATTAGACTTTCCCAGGTGGCCCTGATCATCAGAGAAGGCAGTATGCCAAGAAGCTATGGAGAAGGGGCTCAGGAGGCTCCTTCAGAAGCCTTTTTCACTGACCTACAGAGATGCTTTTGTAAAAACGTTCAGCTTTACAAACATTCACAAATGGACTAACCAGAAATATTAGAATCCTTCCAGTTAGGCCTACAATTCAGCACAGGCATGAGTATTAATGGAAGCCAAGAGAACTGGTATTAGGTAACTGAGTCTTTTATTACTCAAAGCCTTTTATTATTATAATCCTGACCATTATCATCAACAGTAACTCCAGGCAGAGATGGTTACACCCTCCCAGGCTAGGGCAGCCTTCACATATTTATGGCTTGGTGTTTCCCTTTCAGAAGCTAAAGCCTCCTTAAACCTTGGCAAGGATCTCAATAGATATTAAAGACAAAAAACCACATTAATAATAATTCTACAATGGATCAAACAAAGTCCTAAGAGAAGTAGACACTGTGGAGAAAAGAAACTTACTAGATACTAAGAAGTGATTCTCCTTGGTGGGGACTCTAGGAGTGGAGAGAGAGGGGGACACAGGTAGCCTGAAAAGGTCTCCCAACATTATCTGTTAAATCTAAACCACAACCTCCAGAGATCATCTTGCTGGTGGTATGAGCAAAAGAAGAGTGAGGAAAAGGCCATCTAGGCAATGTGGGTTAAAAGAAAGTCAGGAAGTCGGGTGGTGCCTGTGGCTCAGTGAGTGGGGTGCTGGTCCCATATGCTGAGGGTGGTGAGTTCGAACCCAACCCTGGCCAAACTGCAACAATAAAAAAAATTAAAAAAAAAAAATTTAAAAAAGAAAGTCAGGAAGTCAACACAGTGGAAGACACCTTTGCACACTGCAAATATTTCACCTTCAGGGGGAATTATGTGGCTGTTTTTAACATTATAACTCAAGAATAAAGTGAAAGGTAAAGCTAGACTATATTCTCAAGCTCCAGCAAGTCATTAGCAGAAGACAAGTCTGGCTTTGACCAACCTGTCACATTGTTTCCACAAACCATTGTCCTGGGGGTGATTCGAGGAAGTTCCTGGGACAGTTGATGGTGGTGGCCTGCAGGGGAGCTAGCTTGTTCCACACTACACCGGCACGTTCCTCTTCCTTTGCTGGTGAGAATCCCCCATCAGCTGGAGCTACACCAGCACATTAATGGTCCAGCAGGCACACGCTTTTCCAGAGGCACCCCTTTCCTGAAGGAGTTCTGTCTCCTGAAGTCACGACTTTTCTGCTGACAGAACCCCATACTTTGCATCCCATTTTTCAAAATCACTTCCTTCCTCTCCTCTACACATACACAGTTTCCTTGGTGAAGCTAAGCACCTTTGGGTGTTCAGAGTTTAGTTTCCAGAAAGTTGTAGCTTACTTATAGTAACTTCTCCTGATGTTCCTAGGAGTATTTATATTCAACTGGGGGTGAGTTAAGTTAATAGATAATTGTGGGAAAGAAAAGGCCTTGTCGGTCATACGACTCACTCCTGCAGGTAAGCTGGAACTGAGTTCTCTCTACCACACCTGAAAAGCAGGACTTGAGTTGGCACTCCACTTCGTTTTCTAAAGTTATAAACGTCAGGGCTAGCAAACACAATCCTAGAGAAGTGATTCTCAAAGGTCCAGTATCATTCGGTATTTAATGGGTAGTCTAGAAGTTCTCCTCGAAGTCTTTCAGTAAATCCTTCCCTACTATTAAAGATTTCAAATAAAACCTAAAGCAATCAGAGCACCTGTCTCCATGATAAGTGGCTGACTTGTATTTCATGTCCTACTGCTGACTTCTGTGTGACCCCTAGAAATTCCGCTGCAGCCTCTCTGTGGCATAGTCTACAAAGTAAGGATAAAATAGGTGAGATCAGGCCCAGACCTAGTCTTCACGCTGACACGGATGTCATCATGTGTTATTGTAGGCTTGTCCCAGCCAGGAACCAGGGCAAGGAGAGGCTTCTTGTGTGAACGTAACATGAAAACTTCATGCTCTTTGCTATTGCCTCAGTTCCTGGGAAAGAGCTGAAGAATGCCTGGGCTAAAGACTAAAGAAATATAATGGCTTCTTAGGAACTGAAGGTTGAGGTAAACATTTTTAAAATGTACAAAAAAGTTAATTTTGAAAATATGCTGCTCATTTGTTGTAACTTCAGAGTTTCAATTTTAATTATTTTAAAAATTCCCTCTCACAAGCACACTTTCTGAATGACTATTGCCTAATCATTTGGCAGCCAACTCTTGAAACTTTGGCACTCTGAGCAATAATTATGGTATGTCTTAATGTGCATCCACTGAATTACTGTTTCGCCTGGGAGGAAGCTGAAGGATGTGAGTGCAATTTTTGGCTCTGACGCTCACTAGATCTTTCTATTTGCAATAGTTCTTACTGACCTTCAGATGCTTTTCTGTAAAAGGGGGTAAATAACACTCAATTTTTAGAGTTCTAGTGAGGACTAAGTACATACATGTAAAATGTGGAACAAAAAAGTTCCTTTTGTTGTTATTCAAAGAATCTGGGGTGAGCAAAAAATAGCTTAGTTACAGGTATGAGGCCATCTGAATGAGAAATGGTGAGAGATACAACTCCTTATCCTGATCCAATTATTCCATAAACATTTATTGAATGCCTAGGTGCCAAGTCATTTTAGGATTTGGAGGCCCAAATGGCATTGAAAGGACAGACGAGCTCCCTACATTCTTGGGTCTTGTTTTCTACTTGTGGGAAACAGACAGTAAATGCATAAATAAACAATAAACTATTATATTAAGTAGTGAAAAGCACTACCATGAAAACAAAATAGGGCGATACAGGAGTCACAGCGGGGCTCTGGACAATAGACCACTTTGAGGTCACGACATAAAACCGAGATCTGAATGACATGAAGTAGAGAGCCACAGGACGTCTATGGCAATGGCTCTCAGGGTGGTCTGTGGAATCCTTGGGGATCCTGAGACCTTTGCAGAATGTCAATTATGCCCATACTGTTTTTACAACAATACTAAGATGCTGGGTCTTTTTCATGGCATTGGTAAGTGTGCTGGTGGTGCAAATGTATTGGCGGGTAAAACCCACTTTGCATAAAATAAGCCACCAAACTGTGCCAGTTCTTCACCACCACACACTCACAGTATAACAAAATGCCAGGATCACTTAAAATATGAATCAAGTAGTAAAAATTATTTGCATTAAATTGCAACACTTGAGTATAGAACATTTAACATTTTGATAAAATGAGACATACTCAAAAAGTACTTTTGCTGGGTACTAAAGTATGATTATTGTCTCTGGAAAAGGATTTGTGGGATTGTTTGAGTTGCAAGTGAACAAGCTACTTTTTTCATAGAATACCGTTTTTTTCCTGGAAAGCATGACTGACAAACTATGGTGCTTCAGACTTGGGTATTTGGCAGGTATTTTCTTGAAACTGAATAAGGTAAGTGAGCTGTCATTTTAGGGAAAACAACCGACAATATTTGTTGCCAATGATACAATTCAAGCTTTCAAATAAAAATCAGATTTTTGGAAGATGTGTATTTCCTACTATGAACTTAATAGCTTCCCAAAATTTGAAAGACTTTTCTAATGAGACTGGCAGTAATATTACATGCAATATTTTTGGACATTGTAAAACAGTGTCACCATTTTGAAGACCTACATAACCTGAAAAATTAAAATTTTTAAAATAAGAAACTGTGGTCTTACAAAATCATGCTTTGACAAAAGATCTATTCAATGTGTAAGAAAGACCAGTGAATTTTAATGTAACAGAGTAAAAAAAGTTCATTGATAGGGTTTTAGATTCTATATTGGAATTAATCTTTAAGAAGTTATAACTTATCAAATTTTGATGAAATATCAAAGAAGAATATCCACAATTATTTAAAAAAGCTATCGAAATACTCTATCCTTCTTCAACTACATATGTGTGTGAGGTTGATTTTTTTTCATATAATGAAACCAAAACTGATCTAAATGTCTTCTATTATGCCAAACTTTTTTTTTTTTTTTTTTTTTTACAGTTTTTGGCAGGGGCCGGATTTGAACCCACCACCTCCAGTATATGGGGCCAGCACCCTACCCCTTTGAGCCATAGGCGCTGCCCTATGCCAAACATTTCAACCACTGTGCTGTGGCATACTGGTGTGCTGTTAGAGGATCTTAGGTGTGCTTCGAAAAGTTTTAAAGATTATTTTCAAAAGAAGTTCAAAGTACAGTAAGTATATTCTTTTTTTTACTTTTATTTTTCAACATAATTTAAGGGTGCCACAGAAGTTTAAATTATAGGTTCGAGTGTGCTGTGCATTAAAGAGATTTAGAAAAATATAAAATAATGCCATTCTTTTCACTATTTTTTTGTTTTAAAAATAGTTTTTTTCATAAAGGTGTTATTCATGTTAATATGCAATAAGTTTATTACTGTTATTTTAAAATTAATACTTTATTCAGTTTTAATTTTAAATATATATATTTTAATATATATAATTTTAAATATATAAAATCCCAAATAAATAAAAGCTCTTTGGAGTTGTCAGTAATTTTTAAAAGTATAAAGGGGTCCTGGGACCAAAATTTTGAGAACTATTGGTCTGAAGCAAATTAAACAATAGTTTTAGTTTCTTTAGGTTTTGTATAAAGTTTGTTAGATTTATGCTTAGGTAAATTCTTATGATTTTTTGTTGTTATTATCAATAACTAAAGTTACTTTTCTGTGTCACTGATATATAAAAAGGCAATTATTTTTATTGATAGGTATATTGATCTTATATCCAGCAACTTTGCTAAGCATTTTCATTATATTTATTCTTTTACGTCAGTCTTACCATTAGTCCAGCAGTGGGCAAATTTTTTATGATCTGCAGACCAAATACAGCCCACCACCAGTTTTTTAAAATAACATTGTCCTGGAACACAATCACACCCACTCATCCATATATTACTATAGTGATTTGAACTACAGTGGCAGAATTGAATAGCAGGGAATACAGACTATATAGCCGAAAAGCCAAATATATTATCTACTTTTTTATAAAAAAGTTTGCCAAACCCTGTATTATGGATCCTATTCACATAACTATCTTTTGACCCTATTTATACGTACATGACATTTTTATTTTCAATTTAATTAATTTCTGTTCTCATCTTTATTTAATCCTTCCTTTTTCCAGTCTTTGTTTTTAACTCTCTCAAAGTTAGCTTATTAATTTTCATTTTTTTATTTTTCAGTAAAACTCTTGAGACTATACATTTTCCTCTAAGTACAACTTTCACTGCATCCCACAAGTTTTGATATGTAACATAATATTTGTATTATCATTCAATTCTAAGTATTTAAAAATTTCCATTATGGTATCTTTGATCAATGAGTTATTTAGAAATCTTAAAAAATTTCCACATAATAGGGGAATTTTAAGGGGTTTATATTTTAGTGAATTTTAATTTAATTTTATTATGATCAGAGAATATGGTCAATACTACAGCGATAGTTGGAAATCTACTGAGACTTGTTTTGTGCCTTCGTATGAGGGCAATCTTTATAGATCTTCCATGTAAAAAATACATATATTATAGTTTATTGTGAGATTCCTTATGTCCATAAGTCAAGCTATTTAGTTGTGCTACTTAAATTTTACATACTTTTACTAATTATTTGTTGTCTGCTCGACCAAGCAATAACTTGAGGAAACATGACAATTTCATCAACTTTGTTTAACATGTTTTAATGTTATTCTCTATATTTTGATTAATGCTTTTTTTCCCTTAAAGTTTATTTTGACTGATATCCACAAAGCTATCTTGGCTTCCTTTTGATTAGTATTTGCTGAAATATATTTTTTCATTTTTTTACTTTGGACCTTTGTCTTTCTGTGTTACAGGAATCATTTCTCTAAGTATTGTATAGCTAAATTGGTATTATTATTTTAAAAAATCTTAATTTCACTATATATTTTAGCTAGAAAATTTAGGCCATTTACATGCATTATGGTCACTAATATATTTGTATTTGTTTGTTGGTTTGTTTCTTTTTTGTTTGAGACAGAGTTTCGCTCTGTTGTTCAGGCTAGAGTCTGAGGTTTTAGCCTACAAAGGTCTTAGTCTAGCTCACAGCAATCTTAAACTCCTGAGATCAAATGATTCTCCTGCTTTAGCCTCTCAAGTAGCTGGGACTACAGGCATGTGCCATCACCCTTGGCTAATTTTTCTATTTTTAGTAGACACAAGGTCTCGCCTTGCTCAGGCTGGTTTTGAACTCCTAAACTCAAGCAATCCTCTTGTCTTGGCCTCCCAGAGTGGTAGGATTACAGGTGTGAGCCACTGTGCTTGGCCTATATCTGTTTCTATAAGTTTACTTTTGCTTTCTATTTGTCCTGCCTTTTTATGCTTTCCCCTCCATTTCCAGTAATTTTTTTTTTTTTTTTAGATTTACCTACATGTTTACTAACTTCTTTGCTTACCACATCTTGTTTTTCAGACCTTTCTTTTGCTATATCCCTTTCCTGCTTTCTGAAGTATACTCTTTGTGGTTCCTTCAGTGTAAGTCTGCTAGTAGTAAACTCTTTTATGTCTTGTTTTTGTGAAAGAATATTTTGCTATCAGTTTTGAAGGTTATTTTTGCTGAGGATATAATTTTTGGCTAAAAATTATTTTCTCTCAGAACTTTGAAAATATTTCCCTATCTCCCAACTTCAGTTGGTGCTATGGAGAAGTGTGCTGTCAGTCTAATTACTGTTCCTTTGTGTTTTCCTTATAGCTCGTTTTACGAGAACATTGGCTTCAGTGATCTTTGCTCTTAGTATAGTTTAAAAGGTTGTGAATGTTAGCTGGTGAGCACCTGTAGTCCAAGCTACTTGGGAGGCTGAGGCAAGAGAGTCACTTAAGCCCAAGAGTTTGAGGTTTCTGGGAGCTGTGATGCCACGGCACTCTACCGTGGGTGGCATAGTGAGACTCTGTCTCAAAAAAAAAGAAGTTGTGAATGCCCTTTTTTTCCTGGTGTTTCCTACATCTGTGGACCAATATTTATCACTTTATTTGGGAAATTCACAGATATAATCTCTTTAAATACCATCACCTCAACTCTATTATGCATATTTTATTGCCTTTGAGCCTTATGTTAGGCTTTCTTATTCTTCCTTCTACCCTGTTTCCCCGAAAATAAGACCATGTCTTATTTTAAGGTGTGCTCCCAAAGATGCGCTAGGTCTTATTTTCAGGGGACGTCTTATCTTTCCTGTAAGTAGGTCTTATTTTCGGAGGATGTCTTATTTTTGAGGAAACAGGGTATACTTATTAACCTCTTTATAATTCCATCTCATTGTCTGTACTCCATTGTATGAAACTACTTCAGTTTTATTTTCTAATTCACCCATTACAAATAAGCTTACCCACAGATGAGGTAAGAAATGAAGATGCAGAGAGAAAACATAAAGCGAGGATTGAGCCTTGGTTCAGAAACCGAGCAGGGGAGAAGACAGCAGTGAAGACTTGGAAACAAAAAAACCCCAGGAAAGATGCTGTCACGGAGACCCAGGGAAGTTTTAGGAAGAAAAAAGGGACTATGTTGGATGCTGTTGGGCCAATGAAGATAAGGCAGCAGGTGGTATCACTGTTAGCTTTGAGAAGAACAGTTTTGGTGAAGTACTGGGGTCAGAAACCTAATGGAGTGTGTTGAGGACAGTAGGAGATGAAGGAGTACAGACAATGTCTAAAGTCAAGTTAAATATATTTTGTGTGGAAGGGAGGAATAAAGTGGGGATAAAGGTAGAGGAGGATATGGCATAAGAAATATGAGAAATACTAAGGATTTTATATGCCAATGGGAAAGATTCAACACAAAGGGAGAAACTGATCATGTAGGAGAGAAAGGGGATTCTTTAAAGGGCAATGTTCTTGCAAAGGTGAAGTACCTGAAAGTTTTTATAATGTCACATGGAATGTGTGTGGCAAGAGCCATCCTTATGACTTATAGGACAGAAGGCTAGGACATATGTTTTATTACTTAAGAACTTGGGGACTGCATAATATTAATTAGACAAATTCTCATGAAGTCTACTATACCTTAGCTTCAAATATGCCTAAGCCATAGCAGCCAGTGATAATAAGTATAGACTATAGATCCAGAAGTTATAAAAGTAGGTGACTAATGCAATGTCATGCTGAAGGGGCCTTACAAGATTTTCTAGTTTGGTCTTCTATCTACTGTAGAGATAGATTGACTCCTAAAAGTCTGAGAATGAACACCTCACTATCCTACTCATAGGATATGGCTGAACTGTTGTTTTCTTCACCTAAAAATCCTTATGTATTTGCAATGAGGAATTAACTTTACTATTTCTCCTCCAAGCTACACAACCTCTTTCTCTTGATTTTCCTTCACAGATCTCATTTTGTATCATTTGCCTAGTCTTCATGACTCTTTTCCATTTTTCCAACTGTTTTTTTTTGTTTTTAAAGCACAGTGACCAGCAATTGATAAGCCACTTGAATAAAGCCTGAGTAATCCTGAGAGCAGCGGGTACATTTCAACACATCTCCCCTAGATGAAAAGCTGAGCTGACTGTGCCAAGGCTTGAACACATGCCAGTTCCTGCTGAACTGGGAAGATTCTTCCACTTGTGTTTTTCTTCTTTTATGTAGTAATTTGAATCAAATGAAAATACAACCAGACATATTTGGGAAAGTGTTTTTAGTATGCTCATTCTTGAAAATCAGCTTGATATTTAGGTTAAGTTAAAATGTGCACAAATCAGTTTTTTCTAAAGTATAATAGCTAATCTTAATAAAAAAGCTTTATCTCTTAACTGTATATTTTGGAGAGTGTTTCTTACATTCTAAAAACAAGCATTCAAATGAAGTAATTAATTAAATGAAGTGTTGGGTTTGGAAAGACTTCTACTATTTTGAGGTTAATGATGGTTGAGAAACTCTATGGGTTTATGTGAGAGAGATTCTGCCTGTTAATTACTACCCAAGAAAAATCTAAGCATTCAACAATCATTCTAAATTTTCCAAGGCAGCATGAAATATCACTTCACATCTTATAATGTTTTGCCAAGTAATAGGATGTTCTTGGGGGATAACATGACCAAACAATATTGCTGGGAAAAACAAACTTAAAAGCCAACTGATGTGCATATAATTTAGGATAGGTAGCACTATGAAAAAGAAAAAAAGGTATATATTAATAATTAGACCTAGAGTTGACTTGAGGGTTTTGATATCCAGGTGATTTTAGGAAGGCATCTGTCTCAACCATAAGATTTGAGCCATAAACTTTGGCGTTCTTATTTATATGAGGGTCTGACAATCAAGTTGGCAAACTCATCCTAGAAAAAGTGCTACATACCTTATTGCTGATTATCACTACAGTCACATTCAAAGTATTTCCCTTGGGAAGCTATGCACTGATGCCAGCCCCTATTCCACCCTTCAAAACAACTTTGGAACTCTTTCTTTAAGGGCCATCAGAGCTGTCTTTATGTCCTGTCATCAAAATGTCTTGCTTTCAATATTTACTTTATCTTCAGGGAAAGAAAAAAGTCACTGGGGGCCAGATCAGGTGAGTAGGGAGGGTGTTTCAATGCAGTTATTTGTTTACTGGCTAAAAACTCCCTCATAAACAGTGCTGTGTTAGCTGGTACACTGTTGTGATACAAGAGCCATGAGTTGTCAAAAGTTCAGATCATTTTCCTGTATCATTTTTACCCAGCCTTTCAGCACTTCCAAATAGTTAACTTGGTTAACTGTTTATCCAGTTGGTACAAATTCATGATACCAATCCCTCTGATATGAAAAAAGGTTAGCGACACCATTTTGACTCTTGATTTGGACTAAACATTTTTGGTTTTGGAGAATTGGCTGACTTCCATTGTGCACTTTGATGCACTATTTCATGGTCATATTTCATCCCCAATGATATCATGGACCAAAACATTGTCTTGCCTCTCCAAAAGGTCTTGGCAAACTTCGACTCTATGTTGCTTTTGTTCATCCATGAGCTCCTTTGGGGTCATTTTTACACACACCTTTATCATAACAAGATTTTAGGTCAATATTTTTCCTAACTATTTATCTGTTGATGTTTACTTTGTCTGCTATGCTTCTCACAGTCAGTGGATGATTCTGAAGCAGAATTCGATGAATTTTTGCAACGTTTTTGTCAGTTCTGATTCTTACTGACCACCCTGACCTCTCTTCATCGGTGATGCTTGCTCTCCCCTCAGATAAATGTTTAATTCATTTGCATACTGCCATTTTCTTTGTGGAATTATCCCTATAAACTTGGAAAAACATGTCCCTCATTTCACTTTTACTCTTGCAAGAAGTTTAATATTTGTTCATTGCTCTAATTTAAGCACTGACATTCTCACCAAAACGCATGCAACAACAATGAATGCTACTCAGCAAGACACCCTCACATGTTGACGTGAGCACAACTCTCAGACACCGATGATCACCTCTATTGTGACCATTTAACTCTGCTGCTGTAGCGCAGGAGCAGCCACAGACAGTATGAACGTGACAGTGCTCAGTAAAACCTTATTTACAAAACTAGGCACAAGTCTGCGAGCTATGGTCTGCCTGTCTCTGTTCTGGGTCATCCTGCCACAGTCAAGCCAGTCCCAACAGAAGAACTGCCCAGCCAACACACAGAGTTGTGAGAAATAATGAACATTTGCTGTTGTAAGTGACTCAGTTTGGGGGCACTGTTACACAGTAAGTGCTAACTGGTAAGGCTGGTATGCAATATACAAGGCACAGACCTTGTTTCCAGACACTTAGAATCCATTTGTGGAAGCAGGAAACATTTAAACAACATAAGGAGGGATGTGGTCAAATGTCAAAATGCACAGTGCAGGATAATTAGAATTGTAAGGATTTATAAAAGGGAAAAATTAATTTGGACACAAAATGGACTTAGGCAGATCATAAAGAATGGATAGAATGTGACAGTTCTCTTCAGACAATTCTGTTTCTCTTTCCCTGTGTTTCTATACGGTCTGCTTTTGTGTCTGTGTACTCCAGCAGACCGGGAACCCCGTGATGACAAAATGTGTCTAATTTTCTGTTTTCTATGTTCCCAGGTTGAAGGTGTGCTTACTGAATGCACTGACAAACACAGAGCAAAAAGGGCATTTACTTGAAAAGAACACATCTGACCACACAAGGGAAGTGCACAAGAATTTATGTGGTAGGTTCAAGAGAGGAGATGGGGGGCTCAGACAAGAGCCAGTGCTGGGGCAAATGGGAGCTATGGCTGTGATTCTGGGCTGTGTGCTGAAGCCAAGTGAAAGCCCCCAGTTCACCTGTCTACACAGTTCACCTGTCTCTACTCTAGGTCATTCTGGAGAGCTGAGACTAAGTTTTATTGTGATCACGCTGGTATCTATGAAGACTGGCTTGGTAGCAGAGGCAGATTCACAACAATCTAGGATTGAGAGCACAGACTAGTCCAGGAGACGGAGAGAGGGACAAGGTGTCACCTCCAAGAAACACAAACAGAGCACATGCTTCAGCAGGAACAGTTATAGGAAAGGGGATATCTCTGGCACTCTTCCACACTGAATTCACTGCGCATGGGGCATTAGGTCACGTACTAATAGCCCACGAGGACACTTAGCAGATCTCTGCTGCATGTGGAGCCAGACATCTGGGGCCCCTCTCTGCCCAAAAGAAAGCACAAGACACCAGTAACTGTGACAAGGCAGCTGCCAGGGGGTAGGACACAGGCTTTGTAGTGACACAGACATGCAGGCTGGCTCCACCCTACTGGCTGTATAACCTTGGACAGATCACAGACACAACTGGCAGTGGCACTGCCCTGGAAAGAGCAGGACTCATGTGATTTGTAATTTGACACCAGCAATGTGCCACAGGGAGCACATGAGTGGCATAACCCACACACTGCGACAGTGCAGAGGAAGGAAAATCACTGCTGGCTGGGACAGTCACTCGGAGAGTGAGAATGGCATTTGGTCAGGTGGCAGCAAATGAGGAAGCTTTTGACAAGTGGGGAAAATGAAGGTTGCTGCAGGAAAACAGTGTCTGTGGAAGGAAGCGGCTGAGCATGGAGCCCCTCTGTGAATGGGGGGACGTGGTTTGCTGCTGGGGGATGTGAGGTGGGACTAGAAAGCAGGTCAGGGTCAGATAGTGCAGGGGCCTGCAAATTGGGGTGAGGTGTCACTCTGTAACCAGGTGCTGCAGTATAACCCCCTGAGGGCAAATGACAGGCTCACAGTGACATTTATGACAGATCAGACCATAGGTGGCATGCGGAGTGGCATGCAAGCAGGAGAGGCTAAAGCAAAGGAGCGCAGGAAAGAGCTGGGCAGCCCATTCCTGGGAGTCAGGGTGGGGGCAGGTTGGGAAGGGTGGTGAGAGAGGTGGAAGAAGAGGGGACCTCGCTGGTGAGCAGGCAGGTGGGAGACAGGAGGAGGAGCTGAAGTTCACTGTGAAACAGGACAGTGCAGAGAGGCCGACTCCCGCGTCCACTCAAACTTCCATTGAGATTGGTTTGCTGTGCAAGCTGCTGTCTCAAATGATGGGCACACACTGTGTGAGACGCCGCCTTCTCCCCTGTCCAGGGGGTCACCAGACACACACAATTCCTAGGCAGAGCATGATAACAGGCTGGGCATGCGGGGAGGCCATGTGGTGGCACATGGAGGACACATCAGAGATTACAACAAATATCTCTGCAATAAAGGAGCTATATATTCTAGTAAGGAAAGAGGGGACTTACCAAACCCAGCATAAGACTGGTGGCTAAATCCCTGTGTTTGCAGGCTTGACAAACTGGAGTGTGTGGGGCTAGGTCAGGAGAGCCTGCACAGAGCAGGTGGCTTGCCAGGAGTGCTGGGAGGAAGGGTAGGAGGGATTGAGAGGGCCTGAGAGGGCAGCTGGGCATGAGGCTGTGACAGGGCCTGAGAGAGCAGCCTCAGACAGAGTGGCGTGGCCACCCTGCAGGGTCTGGACGTGTGCATTTGTCTGCTACAGTGCCTCTTCTCCAGCCCAAATCTGCTCTGAGCCACTGATCCCTACTTGGCCTCCCTCCTCTCCAGCCCTGAGTTTATCAGTTCACTGGGGAACACACACAGCCCAGGCAGCACCAGGTGCTGGGATCACAGAAACAAAGATGGTGTGTCAGGAGATAGAACCAGAGAAATACGCAGAACCGGACACAGAGGGGGCTATGAGAGGTTACAAGCCCTGTTAAAGAGTTCAGAGTGTTATCTACCCATATTTGTGTTTTAGAAAGCTCATGGAAGCTTCTCTGTGGACAAGAAATCAGAGGAGAAAAGGGTTGGAGGCAAGACTGTCAGCTGGAGTGAGACTAAGGCTGTGAATTGCAGAAGGGATGAGGATCCAGAGGTTCAGAGTGGGCTGCCTGGGTGCAGAGTGTGTTAGGGGACTCTGAGGCTTGTCTAGGATGGGTGGCCATACAGGGATGATTACTGACTGGGGGAAGAGAAGGGTAAAACAACAGGCTGTTGTCTGGACAGGCTGAGTGTGACACCCCTGAGGAGTGTCCAGCAGGTAGCTTGGAACAGAACCCTGGACAGAAGTCGAGTCTGGAGGCAAGACACAGGTCCTCAGCATGGCGGTGCAGCTGAGACTCTGCAGGCAGCTACAGGACACCCATTAGAGGAGAGAGGAAGAGGAACCTGCTGGAAGGGGCAACTTCAAACCAGCAAAGGCTGTTCTTCCAAAGCAACTGCCTGTGACTTGGAAGTCTGATGTGTACTTTTCTTCCTAAGCAAACTTGGGCATACATTGTGTCTTGGGAGTTTGCTAGGAGCCTCCACCACCCAGGGAACTTGAAAACTTAGGACAAAGGATAGGGCAAGTGACAAAAGCAGATTATTCTTCTTTGATATTCCTGGTTTCACCACAACTTACAGTAGAAAATATATTCCCTGCACACTATTGCTTTTACAAACTGCATGTCAGTCTTTGGCTTCCATCTTTTCTTTCCCATTAGATCATGGGTTTCCTGGGGTAAACCTCCTATTTATCTGTGAAGCTCCCAGAGTCTATCTTAGTACTTGACACATGCTTAGTAAATGTTTACTGAATCCATTCATTCATTCATTCATTCAACAAATACTGATTAAGCACTTGCTATATGTCAAGCAGAGGACACATATTAAATAATACAATGTACCTTTCTGGCATTTTTTGAAATCTCTCCATATTAAGTTTACATCCAAAGCATAAATGAAATCACCATACTTATTCTAGTGTTCTAAGCCAGAATTTGTTTTTTTCCCCACAGAGTTAAAAAATACTTATTTTGACAAGTATCAAAATCCAATTTGCATATGGAATCAAGGTCAGAGCCTTTTTAAAGTTGTGGTATTAATTTTGAGATTGAAATCAAGCATGAAATGGCATAGAACATATTTTTTCAAGCAACCACTTACTAAGACCTATTATTTGTAAGCTCACCTCAGGCACTAGAGAATAAAATTGTGAAGAATCAGAAGGTCCCTGACCTCAGGGACCTTGTAATATAGTAAGAGCACAAGACAAATACAAAGACTTCACCCAGTGAGACAATCCTTGGGTTCTCAAATGTGTCTTGTTTTTTCTTTTCTCATTGTCCTGATAAAAAGGTTAGTAACCTCCACCAGGTATGCTCTTACTCCAAGCTCTACTTGTCAAATAAGCTGGCATCTGTCACTTGCTGTCTGTGTCACAGATATTTGTGTATATCTTACATCCCTGCTGCATGGTAAGCTCTGAGGATATGGACCGGACTTTACCTAGTCCTGCACAGGCAGTGTCGTGGGCCCTACAGACAGGACAGTGTTGCAGAAACCCAGAGGACTGAAAGTTCGAGTGTCTTGCATCAGTTTACCAAAAAACAGCCAATATATATTGGTGAATAAAACAAAGGTCCAGAGTATTTTTTAGTAAAAAGAGAAAAATTCCTTCTGTTTTTAAAGATGCTGTAAGTTTTTATTATGTGGAATTTGACAGTTGATTAAATTGCAGACAGCCAAAGACCTCAAGTGTTAGGTGAAGATTTTAGAAACAAATAAATGCACTGTTAAAAATGAAGCTAACATCTTTATATTTTATAATAAATGTCCTTACATGATTAACACCTCCGTTTTCAAAGTCCTTTTGCACTTAGGTCTTCTCATGTGAATGTTCGGACAACCCAGAGTATATGCAAGGCAGATGTTTCTCTTCTCGCCCTTCCCTTGGAGACCCTGAGGCACAGGGCTACGTCCAGTCATAAGCTGACCTAGGAGCTAAGGGCCATGTTTCCCTCCAAGCCAGTGATGCCCAAGGAGACACCATATTGTGTAAGGTGGGCAGGGAAGAAATAGGTGGTCTCTTTCTTCCCTTAGAAGGGAACTAGATCAGTTTTCTGACCTAAAAATTAGAAGGACTGGAATGGTAAACTTACATTCTTCTGCTAAATAAAAACAACATAGCTTAGTAGGAGAAAAGCCCAGAGAAACGCCAACCTGCTCTAAGGGCTGCACCTGGTGTACATGCGGCTCACACTGGACTTTCACACGGATGAGGGCACCAGCACTGCTTCCCCATAGCCGTGCCCTGCTGGATTTGCACTATAGTCATTAAATCACACTGAGAACACTCACCAGTTTGTAGCCGGTACTGTGTATAATATAATTTCTTTATTCTTTTGGGTATTTTTCCTTCTTTCTTTCCTTTCCCCTATCTGTCTGCTTTTATTGTTACTCCTGTCTTCACTGAGCTAGATCCCACGAGGATTCCTGGGAATGCATGGACGAGCCACAGCTCTGGCCGCTGCAGTTGCAGATAGGAGGGAAGTGGAAGGCAGGTTCGTACTCACCCAGCTCCTGCGCACACCCGATGCTGGGTCTCAGGCCGGGACCTGTCCTGAATGCCCAGTGGATGGAAGGAAGGATAGCGGTGGTCTAGTTTCTGACTCAGTGAAATGGCTGAAACTTCCTCTCTCCTGACTGTTGCCTTTTCTGTTTCGGCAACCCCCTTTCAGCGGGAGGGAATGGGAACAAGGGAATCACATAGGATTGTCAACCTCTGTATTTAAAGGAACGTGTTTAGCTATTTGCTGTGTCTGAGTGACACCCTCCTAACTTGAGCAATGTCCTAAAGACACTCAGCTGTCGTGTGTCTGGCACTTTAATGACTACAAGCCCATGGGAGGAGGACGGGGAAATGTTAACACAGAAAATAAGAACTTTAAGTAAACAATTTTGGTAGGAAATGAAAAAGCACTCATCTTTCCTTCCCCCCAAAGCTACATAAAACCTCTTGTTTTGAACAAAACAGTTACAGTTGATAATATTATTTTAAACTCTGTGCTAATCAGAACAAATCTATACAGAGAGCAGAAAAGAAGGTGGGCAGGGAAATTCTGTGGAGATGAAGAAGTAAAGAATATTATTAAGAAAAGGTGGAAGTAGGGGAGGAAGGAAGACGTATGGAGGGAGTAGAGAAGGTGGCTCCGTGCTGAGTGACAGAGCAGCCGGAGAGGGAAGGAAACATGGGGCCGGTGACAAGGCCTTCTGAGGACCTGGCTGGCAGAGGAGAGGGGATGCCCTTCCTCTGGCCTCGTCTGTGCCAGGGGAGAGACCTACTCTGTGGCAAGCAGTGTGCCAAGGGCTTTTTATCTGTGGCATTTTTTTTTCATCATCCGGTTCACAGAAACCCTGCAAGGAAGGGAATTTTGTCCATTGTACTCCTGACCAAACCAAGTTCAGAGGTTATCAGCACTGGAATTGGCACTCTGGACAAGCACCCACCTAAGGACAGCACATTACTATCCACAAAGGACTCCCTTAAACCTTACAGCAACTCTGTAACATGAAACAATATTATTTCCATTTTGCATGGTAAGAAATACAGGCTTTCAGGCAGCTACCGACAAGGAGCTATAGGCCAGAATCACATGAACTGGGCCTCCTTTGGCATCTTCTGGAGTGGGCATCCTCCCAGAGTGCGCATCCTCCGGGAGCGGCATCCTCTTGGAGTGGGCATTGGCTCCCTCCCTCCACCCTAGCCCAGCTCCAGCCTGTCACTTGTGAGATGAATGCTGTGTACCAGGCCAACCAGACACTACATGGAGGGGGTGGAAGGAGGGAGTCATCTGGGCTGGCATTCTGCATAGAATGGGGACTATGATTTTTAAAAATGTGGGGGTTATAGCCTGGTACTCCCACACAGTACAGCAATCTTGTCTCAGCGGTTCCAACATGGCCTTAAAAGATAATGACTCTCATTCTAGTAACAAGAGGTTCACTGCTACTAAACGAAGTCACGGGATCCACAGTGGGCTAGCTTCATCTGTGAGAACATTCTTATTTAGAGCCCAAATCTCATTCCTAACTTCTTCTTTGGTTCTGCTTTCAACAATAATAGTCTTTCAGCCATCTAAACACAGTGATTGTATTTCCCCTTCTTTGTTCTCTTCTCTAGGCTAACTTTCCTCTGTTTCTTCACCTGCTGGTTATAAGACAAACTCTCTCCATCCCTGATGTTCTGTCCACAAGGCACTCAGGCCCATCTGTTCTCCTCCTCAAATGCGCTAGTATAACACTCTCAATGTAGTCTCCATGCTGGAGAATACAGTGAAATCACTGCCCCTTTGTCTGGACACAGGGCCTCTCTTCTCACAGTGGGGAGGAGGTTAGCTTCGTTAGCAGTCCCTCTGCTCTTGCAGCACAGCTGACGGGTTCAGCCAGGGAGGTGGCCGTGTGCTGTGAGGCCCAGGAGAGAGCAGGGATGCCCAGGAAGGAGCAAAGACAGCTTTCTGGAGGAGGTGACACTTGAACAACTTGAAGTAAGAATGAGCCAGGTGGAGAGAGTGGAGGACCTTTCCAGGTGGACGGAAAGGGCTTTACAAAGATGCGTTGTTGTGAGAGAATGTGGGCAGTGCAACTTCTTCTTTCTTACTTCTTCTCTTTTTCCATTTCTTTCTTCAGTTTTTCTCTTATTTAGCTTTACTTTTTAATGTTCTTTTCTGTCAAGGCTTGGGATATATAGTTGACTCTTGAACAACACGGGGTTAGGGGGCCAATCCCCTATGTGGTTGAAAATCTGCACCTATCTTTGATTCTCCTGCTGCATATCAGAAGGCTTCCTGATACACAGTCAGTCAGCACCTATTTTGTATGCTGAATGCATTATTCACTGTGTTCTAACAATAAAGTAAGCGACAGAAAGGAAAGTACAGTAGAACCTCCATAGTGGACCGCCTCCCTACTTTGACCACCTCAAGTAGACCTAATTTTCATAGACTGTGCATGTTCATATCAGTACAGAGGCCTGGTTCTTTACGGTGACCACCTCTGTACGCTGACCGGTTTGTCACAGTCCCATGGGTGGCCAACTCACAGAAGTTCTAGTGTTTATTAAGGTAATCATAAGGAAGAAATGATAGGCTTCCTGTGAGCTAAGTGGAAATGGGTCCCCCTAAAGGTCTCCATCCTCAGCCTTTAGTCTGAGCAGACAGAGAAGGAGCGGCCAGAAGGAAGGCTGGTCCTGCTGTTCCAGGCATGACAGGCACAGAAGAGGGGAGGAGGCAGAAGGGGGCAGCAGAGGCAGGTGCACCTGGTGTAACTAAATTACGGAAAAAACCCATGGATAAGTGGACCAGTGAAGTTCACACCTGTGTTGCTCAAGGGTCCACTGTACTGTGTTCTCCTGTTTTAAGAAGTCTCCATCACATGAGTTGATTGTTCTTGTCTGCAACATCTATTTACTGTGATTACTGTGAGGATTAAGCGAGTGAGCTGAAGCACTGGCCACATTCCTGTAACAAGCCGTCTTTGAGGCTGCTCTCCCTGTCAGAAAATGTGCCTCTAGTTAGTGAATTGTTTGACTAGAGTTAGCAAAGCAAATGTACCTCAAGTATCAAAGGCAGCTGAAGGTCATCTAGAACCACCAGCTGAACCAGGGTACATGGTAGAACTGGATGGGGTCAGAGGGCTTCACCCCTTTACCAGCTGACTTGTTTTCTCTTCAATGCCCCTAGCGAAAGAGTTTGAAATAGGCATGTCAGTATTTCCAAATTGTTTCTAAGGCTATCGGTTATAAACTTTTTTTGAGACATAGAATATTATTCTGTCACCTGGGTAGAGTGCCATGGTGTCATAGCTCACAGCAAGCTCAAACTCTTGGGCTCAAGCGATCTTCCTGCCTTAGCCTCCCTAGTAACTGGGACTAGAGGCATTTGGCACAATGCCTGGTAGTTTTTTGTTTTTTTTTTTTTTAAGAGACAGGGGTCTCACTCTTGCTCAGGCTGGTCTTGAGCTCCTGAGGTCAAGTGATCCACCTGCCTCAGCCTCCCAGAGTGCTAGGATTACAGGTGTGAGTCCCTGTGCCCAGCCTGGGTTATGAGCTCCTATTGAGGCAGTTTTCTAAGGCTGGGGAGCAGACAGGCTCAGAGCCTCAGCTTTGCAGGCCAGTGCCCGACAGGTCCCTGCATGATAATGCACACACCTGCTATTTTCGTTCACCTGCCCCGCACCGCCTCCAGTCTCTCAGACGTCCACTCCCACCTCTCTGAAAAGGGCACAATGCCTCGAGGCTTCCCTTACACCTCAGACAGGTGGATGAGAAAAACCACCTTTCACAAACCCGTCCTAATCAAAGAACAGAAGAAGAGAGAAGAGAGCCTTCAGTAAAGAACCCTAAACATCCCACCAAAAAGTCCCAAACAACCCTGAAAAGTGAGAATAAAACTACCAAAAACTCAGAGAGGGTAACAGGCATTATTTCCAACCCACACTTGTCCTTCTAAAAAAAAACCAACCAGTTACTGAAAAAAACCCCTGAAATATATGAAATGTAAAATCATTAACATATTTCCTGTCCTCACATAGCTTATAAAAATGTTTCTGAGCTTTTCCCTGGCTCATTTACAATGATGGGAAGGAGCAAAAAGGAAATGCAACAGATGGTACGGAGAGAGGAGGTACTACCCGCCTCGCGCAGTAATTTATCTTCACAGAAATTTATCGTGCTCGGGCGAGATTTCAAACGTTTTTCAGACATACCAATGGTTTATTCCTGCTCAAGAACAATAAAGATGAGGCTTCTTTAAAAAGCTGCAGGTTATAAGACATGTTTACTACTGTCTATTTTTGTTGTTTCTAAAAGAGATCACCTCGGCTTCCCTCTGACCCTCCCCAAACTGACTCTGCGAGAATCTAATCTGGTACTGATTTAGAGCTGACAGGTGGCACATGCATAATTAAAGATGACCTAACACAGAATGCTCTCATTCCTGGCATATCATCAGACACTCAAGCAAAGCAATTATCAGTAGGCAATCTTTTCTGTCAACAGAGATAGAGATGAAACATTTCTTCAATTAAGAGGATTCTGCAAGGATGCTGTATGTATCCATCTGCAAATACTTAAAAACCTTCAGAGATGAACATGTAGCTCACAGAGCCCCTTCGGCCAGTTAACACATGTCTTGCTCACCTCCTACTGCTATTCCTGGAAGGTCACGTTTCAAAAATCAAAATCAGAACAATTTTGGGGTGTTGCCAGAGACCCTGACATGAACTGACAGGGAAATCTCCGTATTTTTCTGTCCTATCCTTGCTGAGATTTGCAAATATACCAAGCCTTCCTGAAAGGCTCAAGGCAAAAGAGGATAGGTTTATATTAAAGTAAATTCAATTAAAATTTCCCTTCAAAGCAGGATTATTCCCTCTCTATGCTCCACCAATGTCAGAAGGATTTAGAGAATTATTATCAAGCCCTAAAACTTCATCTTGAATCTAAGTGATTAAAGGATTTTTCCACCCATTTGAAGAAATAAATATTATTCAAAGAAAAAAGGGCCTTGACAAAACGAATGGATTTTTCCCTTTCAGGTGAAGGAAGGAAGAGGTGCTGTCTTCCCTAATTGAGCACTATGATTTTTACAAATTACAGTGCGTGTACTTTACATAAATGAATGCACTTTAGCTTTCCTTAGAACAGAAATTGCTTTAATGTTATAGTGAGACAAGTGATTTTCTTTTCTTTTTTTTAAAGGGTGGTTTACAAGTTAATGGTTTTTTGAAGCCCATGTAAAAATTGCCTTCCACAAGACAGAGAACTTCACAATGTTTGTGGTGCATATTTTGCCACATTTCACAAGAGGTCTTATTGTTTAAATTCTTACATTCTTATGTCACACATGAACAAACGACCTTTTTGTTCATTTGAACATGTCTTTATAGGATCTCTGGTGGTAGAGCTGGTGTTGTTTTCATTTTTTTCCCTCATCAAGCCAGAACAAAAGTCTCTTTTTCTGCAGCTCTGGGAACTCAGGGAACATGCCAATGTGGGAGCAGTTGTCAGCTAGAAACACCATAATGATAATGTAAGTGAACTGTTAATGTTAATAGGTTGACTTCTGACAAGTAAATCAAGGTCTATAGAAAAGTTTCTTCTATGCAGCAGACATTAAGGTAATGCAAAATAGAAGCACTAAAGGACAATTAAGACCATCTAGTAAACTATTTCTGCAATAGGACCCAATTCTTTCAAGACAAGCCTGTCTTGGGAGATATTCCATTCAGAATATTTTCAGGGGAAAATACCAGTAGCCTTTGGGGAAAATATTGCCAGGTGGAGGCAGGGAAGTGATGGAAGGATCACTAATGGGAGACTCATTAGGACTCGAAGCTCAAGTTCATTATATTTCTCAGAACTAAGAATAGCTTCTGAACGAGTACTCACAATTCTCCACAGACCTATTTCTCCTACGGAACTCCACTCTTCTCCCTTTTCTATTTTAATGTAAGAAAAAGAAGAGAATACACTTAGACATGGGTAGGTAGGCAGGAACAAAGGAACCTCTACAATGGAAGGGAATCTAAACTAGTTCTATTATAGATGGTGTTAAATCTCTTCCACCAGGATTCAATTCAGAAAAACTCCGAAGATGTAGTTTGATAGCACGCCGCATCAAGAGGCCAGGAAAAAGAGGTAAAGTCACATGTGTAATGTTGTGGCAAACACATGGGACTTCCCAATGGATGTCATGGATGAAAAGAACATATAATATCTATAAGGCACATACTACCATTAAAGTGAACATGTCATTTCCCACACAGTTGTGAGCTCCTGACTGTCTGTCTGGTGTTAGTGAATATGGCAGAATCTTTCCCCACAGGCTTCCTGTGCTGGAGATGATTACCTGGTACCAAGACACTTTATTTGAGGCCTTTTACACTTAGATGTTATTTTAGAATCATTACTGAAAAAGGTTTTTTAAGGTGAAGGTACCCTGTGTAAAAAAGAAATTATCAACCACCTTACTGTGAACCAAGGTTTCTCCTGCCCATCCTCAAACCTGGTAATCCGAGTATGTTTGCTCTCCTGTTTTATTACCGGATAAATAAAATAAGACTGTAACTATGGCTACAAAATAAAGACTAAATTATGACACCCTGATACTGATGGAGTATTATTTTGGAAAGATGAAAGTGAAATCTGAGATACTATTATCAGCACTGCTATCTCCTTGTGCCTGTTTTAGAAAGGAGGCTAAAGACCCACCATGTGGCAGCGTCCTAGAGACACTTTGCAGAGGCCCACGTGTTCTCCCTGCTAACTGATTATCCAAGATGCTTTTCGGGTTTATTTCAGAAAGGACAAAGTCTGACACATATTTAAGGCAGCATCTCTGTCCACTCGGGAGAAGTCATTTGCTTTCCAGTTAAGGAGTGACAGTGGCTAATTCCAGGGTACCTGCTACTGGCCTTTTCAGGAACTGGCATTTGAAGTCAAACTGTAAAAAGGTGACCAGTACGTCTGCAATGACCTAGACAGTAGCAGTACAACGGATGCTTTCATGTATTTTCTTCTCCTAATTCCTTTCCAGAGAGGGTAAGACAAATCAACTCAAAAAGGGTGGTCTCACTGCACTGCAAGGGATAAAAGAAAATAAAAGTGGTGAAAAAGTGGTTTTTCTCTACAAGTAGCACTCTAGGAATCAATGTTCTTAACTTTGAGTTCTTTCACAAAATAAAGTGATGTGTGCCAGCACCATTTGTTTCCCTCAGGGAAGGGAGGGGGCTAAAAAGGGGCACGTTCCCATCAAGGTGGCTTGGAAAAGAGGATGAGGACTAAATTCTCATAACACATGGTGGATCCCCACAAAAGAAAAGTAAAATAAAATAAAGGCAATCTTCTACTGAGCACCTGATATCACCCAACATGAAAGAGAACCTCACGCTGACCAGTTCATGCAAATCAATATACATCTATTCTCTTACAGTCAAATGTAACCTACACCCTAAACAGACATGTAGTGCTTTCAAATGTACACGCGAGTAACTTCTGTAACATAATTAACAAAGGAGAGTACAAAATAGCCAGGTGTAATGGTGACCAGTAACTTCCACCTTGCAGCTAGACGGACTGTAGTGTCTTCCGAGTGGTGCTGACAGTCTTCCCTTCCCTCCTCTCATACTCACACCATGCCTTCAGGTCTGTCTAAGTAATGTAATTTACTACAGTGGAATTCCCCGGGTACCCTGTGCAGCCCTTGGTGACAGTATCGTTTATACTCCACAGTGTCGGGGCCTGACACTGATATATAGGCCTTCATCCCTCATTCACAGGACAGCGTGCAATTTCACCTTCCTCTGTGTCCTTCTGTGGTGTGCATGTACATAATTCACTCCATTCAGCCCTAATCACAAACCTTGTTCGAAGTGCTCTCATTAGATTTATATTTCTCACTTCAAGTGTCAATCTTATTGAAAATTCCTATTTTATTTTTAGCAATAAAATCTAAAGCATTCAGGGACAGAGCACATTAAACCAGCAACGTGGACAGGCACTTAAAATCCACCATTAGAGCGAATCTCCACTGCAGATGCTCTGTACTATTCAACCAAAGGAGTGATGAGCCTCATCTAGTCCATACCCTCAAATCGCACACAGAGGACAAGGTGGCAGTTCGGTGGGAACCAGCACATGTGTGACCCTGGGATGCATTTCAGAATCCCTGTCAGTGCTTATGAGGGCACAGGAGGGATCACAGCCAGAGTCTAATTTATCACCTTCTCTCACCTATGTTTACAGAAACTTTGGTCTGTGACAAAGTGTAACAAGGCTGGCAAAGATAATGGGCAGTATGCGTGTGCTCGGAGGGGAGAGAAGCTGCATCTGCAAAGCCAGATACTCTGGAAGAACCGGGCTAGCATTGAAATAGATGGATCTTTCTGGCAGAGCTGACCTAAGAAACGTCTCCACTCCAGACTGACCGCTCCTAACAACTCAGAAAACCTGGTGATGATGCTAATACACAGATTACAAGTCACAAGTTGTATTCTGGGGCAGGGATGGTAGAACAGACTGTGACAAGGAAAATGTGAAGAGAAGTAAAAAAAAAAAAAAAAAAAAAATCTAGGAAAATATAACTGATAAACCGAAGGCATTACTTTATTATTATTACTTTTAATATCTGCACCATGTTCTAATTCTTTAGCTTATTGGTCTCATTTATCACTTCTTGTCAGGTCCCAGGTGAGGCAAAGTCAAAGTTCAGTCAAAATTTCTTTTTTAATTTGATAAATGAAGAAATAGCATTCTGGGAAGGTCACACGGGAGAATAAAGGAAGAGTCTAATTTGAACTCTCAGCATCTACTTCGAAAGGCTAACAAGAATGTTAATTGATGCCTAACACTTAACATTAGGCACACATTAGGACTTTACACTGTGAAATAGACAACATACTTTATAATAGAAAACTCTGAGGGGCAGAAAAGAACTTCTAGAAGGGCAGGTGCACATTACATTAAACAGAAAATAATTTGCAAGATACGATAAATAAAAATAAAAGCAACACTCATTGTTTTCTGCCTGTCAGGATCTGGTCATCTATAAAATTAATCAGTAACCAGAATTATAACAGATGCAATAACAGTATTTTCTGTAGGGAACTGCATACACCACTACAGAAGCTAATTGCTCCTGAAGTTTTTCCCATTTCCACCTGAAATATTTACAACATTAGCACTCTCTTTCATAATGTACACCGGCAGGTACTACAATTAACACGCACATTTTAGAACTGAAATATCCATGTTTAAATAGAAAACATAGTGAGAAGGTAAAAAATAGAGTATGCTCAACATGGCACTAATCTTAAAAGAAAGGCTGACATTATGCTAATTTAATGTCAAGATAAAAAAAACCAACCCCCTAGATTGTATCAATAACGTACGAAGAGCCACACTGTAAACATCTACATCCTTCTAAGAAACATAGACGCAGATCTTTTGTCCATTTAATCCCCACAGAGGGGAACCCCCAAATTCCCTGAAACTCCCCAACATATGTCATGATGCAGCTGTGCGAGTAAGAGCGAGGCCACAGCAGTTGGTGGGGCACGGTGCCGTGCTCCCGTTGTCACTGTCCTGGGCCCCCACACGTATCCTCTGGTAGGTGCCATTCCTGCTCCCATGTCACATAAAGACCCCAGGCCTGGTAGAAGGTAAGCAAATGGGTCCAGGTCAACAAGTAGCTCAGCTAAAATTTGGTCTGGAGTCTTTTTATTTTCCCCACAGCTCTCAGCTCATGCTGACCCCTGTGCCACACTCTCTGCCACAGGTAGAGGCACCCAAGAGGTGTGTGACTTGCAGCCTTCCTTGTTCATAGTCTTCTGGAATGACTGCCCTCCTGAAGCATCTATCTCACAAAATTACATCAACTCGAAAGGCTCAGAACACTCCTGGGCATTCTCACTCTCTGGAAATGCCACTGCCAGTCAGTCACTGGGACGGGACAGCACCATCACCAGGGTCGCCAAGGCACAAATTTCCCGGTGAATGCTGCCACCTCTCTCTGGTGTTTCCTGTAGCCACAAGCTGACATGTTGCCACTTACTGTGGTTGCAGTGGGCTCGGCAGCCAGACACGGGGAGTTTTCTTGGTTGACTCTCCCTCTACCATCTATGTCTACGGAAGGCACGGCAGGACGGGTGCTCAGGCTTGTCCTCCAGCCCCTCCATCCGTCCACACACAAAAGGGCTTTCCAGGCTTTCGGGCAACAACACTGCTATCCCTTCCTTGTTCCTTTCTTTATAAGAAAGAACTTTCTAACAACGAACCAAGAAGGTGGATGTTGTAAAACAGCATTTCAAACAAGGCAATTACTTTTTCAAAAAAGTTCAGGGGTTTCATCACTTCTTTCATCCTTTTATAAACACAATTTGTTTATGTATGACTTGTGTCTTTCTCTCTTCTGAAGGGGAACACATTGATAAACTCTCATGTGTAGACAAACAGCGCAAAAACCTGGCTGCCTTTTGCTATTTCAATAGAGACACATTTATTTCCCAACACGCCACTTACCAGACAGATGCAAAGATGTGGCCAAACCAGTCATCAGAATTAAAGAGTAATTTTGCTTGCACTACACATTCAGATTTGTATGAATTTTATTTTTAGCCAGGCACAAAGGGCAATAAATGGAAAATCTTATTCTAACCGCTCCTTTTTCTGGGCCACCCACACCACCCCTCCCACTACACAACTTCACAAATTTAAAAAAACCCAACCCAGGGTTTGTCCTAACAAGGGATGCAAAGTGGCTAAAATATGTGACATTTTTTCCAATTAGTGTTTGTACTTTCATTCTTTTTCTGTACCAGGACTTTCAGGGAAAACAATGTTGACTTATCTACCGGCATTTTCAAAGGCTCAGCTGGGGTGTCACGCCGTGGAGAGACAAGTCTGATCTGAGAGGCAGGGGCACCACCCTGCCGTAAACACACATCAGCCAGCCCTCAGCAAAGAAATGCACCCCCAACATTTTGCAATATCTGCAACATTTTGTTTCAAAACTTTGATGGTGTTTTAAAAGTTTCTCATATTAATAAAAGTATCATCAGAAACATTAACATTTCTAAAAGAGAGCAGCTGTTAGAATGATTTGACAAACTTAATGAGTAACACTTAACTTAAATCTGCTTTTAGTCTGCAGTGAAATCCAGGCTTCCCAAGGCACACCACCACCTGCTCTCCCTGTCCTCCTATGCAGTTCTGCCCTCGTACACTTTAACCACACATGTCACCACCCCACAGGCTGAAGCTTCCCAAGCACTAACTCACGTGGACATCACTACGCAGCGGCCCATCTGATACTCAGAGCACTAGCTCACACGTGGACATCACTGTGCAGTGGGCCATCTGATACTCAGAGACAAACACGTTGACAGCACATGGTAATACAAAAACGCCGATGAAGAGGATGTTTGCTAGGGGCACAGAGAGGATAGAGGTGCAAGTCCACTTTTGATAATGACTCTTCAGACTTTTAATAAAAGTTAAATTACTAAGGTTTCAGGATACCAGTTACTATGCCTGTTCCTCGGAGCCCCCTGCAAACATACCTAGGCAGTGATTAAGATTTACAAGTCATGAAGGCACCAAAGGAGTCAAGTCCGAGAGAGGCATCTTTACCTGTGTGCTTGCTCATTATCCAGAAACTAGAGGAAGCGTCCTGTCATCACCTGGTAGTTCACATACACCCGCAGAGCTCACACCTTCTTCCGACAGTGCGCCGGCCCAGAGCAGTGCTGACGAGACGGCTTAGAAAATCTTTTAGGGGGTTATAGTCCTTTATCATCAGAACTTCTGACTTGTGTTGCAAAAACAGGCAATTACGTATTATAAAAAGTGGGTCATATGCCACCAAGACACAACCACACCGCCCCCAAATCAGACTCTGAATGACTGTGCTGTGACAAGGTGGGAGGGTCTAAACACAGTGAAAGCAAAACTTTCATGTGGTGAGGAGCATTTTAGTTTTCACTGGTGGAGGTAAGAGAAAGTTAATCTCAATGTCAACTACAAAGCCAGCTAACTTTTTGCGTCTTTTTGAACTTGTACAACAACTGCTGGCTGTTAATGCCATGGGAAATTCAGATACAAGGCCATAAACTGTGCTAGGGACAGCCTCAGGCTGAAATGACGGGCCCACCCTGAATATTGAGCTCGGTGACTAAGTCAAGCAAGGCGGTCAAATCGAAACCAAAGATAAAGAACCAAATTCTCACTATCCACATTAGCATCTCCTTCTCCAACAGAGGATCAGAGAACTGTATACCACTTCCCCACACCTGTGCCCAGCCAGGGCATTATACACAATCACGGCTGTTTATCAAAGCACCCTTCCACTGCTGTAGGAAAAAGCTAAAATGTAGTCACCTGCATTGGGCACGTTCATTCAGATGTCACTGCACAGTTACAGCAATATTAATTCTAGTCAATACATACCAAGCCCCCTGTTATACACAAGGACACAAAGGGTCTAAAGGGACCTACAGAGAAGCTGCTGCTTTCAAGGAACTCAGAGTCTTGTATAAGGCAATGATTTTCAACTGGTGTGCCATGAAAACTTTTAAAGATCATTAATTAAATTATTTTTGAAAGAAGTTCAAAGCATAGTTAAGTATATTCTCTTTTTTTTCATCAACCTAATTTAAGTGTGCCATGGAAGTTTAACTATAGGTTCAAGTGTGCCGTGAGATAAAAAAGATTGAAAACCACTGGTATAAGGGATGATAAATCCTACATATAACCAATGTCAAACACAGACCGTTTTTAAAAAAAACAAAGTTTCTTCTGGTGTCTGCTCCCTAAATATGGATGTAAGGTTTGTGGATGACACTTCTACAACACTTCTCAGATGAATCCTTTGACAATCCTGTCATTTTCAACTGGGTTTTCTTGCAATGCTCAAAGCCTTTCCTAAGCATGGCTAAGCATTAGGATGCTCCCCAGTGCCAAGGCCCAGCACTCCCCAGAGGGTAGTCAGAGCCATCAGCACCATTCCAGGAGCTACTACATCACACCAGAGGTCAGTGGATGCAAAGTTAAAGGGAAGCTCTTTGTTCATAGCACAAGAATGCACGTATTTAAATGAAGTTTTGATACTTTCAATTATACAATTAGAATTTTATTTTCTTTTCTTCTCTCTCTCTTTTATTTTTTTGAGAGAGTCTCACTGTGTTGCCCCTGGTAGAGTGCCATACCATCACAGCTCACAGCAACCTCAAACTCTTAGGCTTAAGCGATTCTCTTGCCTCAGCCTCCCAAGCAGCTGGGATTACGGGGGCCCAGCACAACACCTGGCTATTTTTTTTCTTTTTGTTGTAGTTGTCATTGTTGTTTAGCAGGCTCAGGCTGGGTTCAAACCCACCAGCTTCAGTGTATGTGGCTGTCGCCTTACTCACTGAGCTATGGGCGCCAAGCCTAGAATTTTCTTGATGTCCATATTGTTTGGATTGTGGCAAGGGAATGGGAGGATTTGGCTAAATCAGCCTTTCCCATTCTGCCAAATTGCCTCATAGTATATTGATTGCTAATTTTTAAATAACTGGAACACAATAGTTGACTTAATACTAAAACCATCTTGTACATAATTGAATGTTCCTTTTATAAGCCCAGAGGCCTACCAGAATTTTGCAGGGTCATTAAATACAATTTTTAGAAGAATGCAGAAATAAAATACCAGTTGATAGGAATTCTAATGATAAAGATATTGGTGAGTCCACACCAGCATCTCTTTTTATAGGATTTGGCTCATATAATTTGAAGAGAGAAAAATAAGCAAAGAGGAGATTGCTATCCTACAAAATGACATCTAAAGTTATCATTTCTAAGCGCCATACACTGGTGGGATGTGATTAGTCCAGAGCACTGCTTGTAAATTTGGAATTAGTTGGTTAAGTTGAAAAAAGTCTGGAAAAATACACAAATGTACAAGTTAATAGGTAGATTGCATCTGGGTAGCCAGATCATAGGTAACTTATTTTCTTTATTCTTTCCTGTTATTTTACAAATCATGTAGAATATTTAATCCTTTTTGTATTAAGGAAATCAAAGCTACTCTATTTTGATAAAAAGAAACAGTTATTCTCTAATTCTGGCTCTGTTTAGAAATTTAGGACACTTAATACTTAGGACTGGATTTGGCCCGGTGACAAATAAGGCATGAAATACCAGAAAAATCTGCTAGAAATAATAGATGCTAATTTCTAGTTAAGGACTCCTATATAAATCCTGCTATCCTGCAAAGCTTTGCAAATACTGTTCTGGGACAGAGGAGCAGAAACACATTTCCTCATGACACATGGTCTTGACTTTCCAGCTGTATTGAAGCTACAGGCGGCAGGCTCTCACTTGATCAATTTAATGGGGTAAAGGGTACATGTCGGATCTATTAGTATAGAGTAGGCGTCCTCAAACTTTTTAAACAAGGGGCCAATTCACTGTCCCTCAGACAGGTGGAGGGCTGGACTATAGTTAAAAAAAAAAACTATGAACAAATTCCTATACACACTGCACATATCTTATTTTGAAGTGAAAAAAACAAAACAGGAACAAATACAATCACACCGCCTCATGTGGCCCACGGGCCGCAGTTTGAAGACCCCTGGAAAGTATAAATGTCTTAACACAATAATTAAGTAAATGAGATGAGGTATATACCCTGTTTCCCCCAAAATAAGACAGTGTCTTATTTTGAGGTGTGCTCCCAAAGATGCGCTAGGTCTTATTTTCAGGGGACGTCTTATCTTTCCTGTAAGTAGGTCTTATTTTCGGAGGATGTCTTACTTTCAGGGAAACAGGGTATTAACCAGTGTGATGTAAGCGTTCCTAATTCTATATGAAATCAGCACATTGTACCCCATTATGTGGTACACATATGTACCACATTAAATGCATTAATATATACATGATCTATGTGTTTATGATTTAATAAAAAAAAAATTTAACAGGGTGTCCTTGCAAAAACACATTGTCATCCCCCTGGGTTAAATAAGGGCTCAGAGGGAGATGTTATTTCACTAGTGACAGGTGCATCCAAAAAAGAGCACACAAATCATTTCTAAAAAATCAGCAGATTGGAAAGTATTAGAGTCAATTGATAAGCCATTTGCACTACAGCTGAGATCACTTGTTAGGCAGCTTTATAATACAACACAGCTTAATTTATGTGGAGACTCACAGGAAATATCATTTGAAAGTTTTGATTTATATATTAGTGTATATTATAGAGAATGAAAATTAATTTGGATGATCCCTTGAGAAGAACATAATCTGAATCTGTTATACATAATCATATGTTCTTGAAAAAAAGCAATAGAATTGGCTTCAAAACTATGCAATTGGCTCCTAATGACTACAGGAGCTAAATACATAGGTTCATAAAATTATTTAACACATTTTTCTTAAAATAAATAATTTCAAAACTTTTAGAGGGCTTCATAAACAGAACATCTAACATTTAAACTCTAGTGCTGCACAGGTGGCTAACCTTGTGGTTTCTCAAGAAAAATGGATGGCATATTTTTCTATCTTCACGCAACACTTTTAGATTATTATTAAGGCATGAGAATAAGTACAATCAAACCTCAGTTGATCAGACTATTTGAAGACAAGAAGACTTTTCCCAAAGCAGTTTCTTTTCCTCATTATAAAACATTAACCTTTCTTAGTGATTCAGCAGGTCAGTGTCATCAGCTACAAATATCCTCCAGGGTATATTCCCCACCTTTACTAAACACCAAAGCTGTCTTGTTTTCTGTATCTTCATCTCTAAAAAAGGGAAGTGGGGTGTGTGTGGTAGGGTGGGGTGTGTGGGAGGGAGAGGGTTGGGGGAGTACGGTTACTTAATTCACGGTTCTCGTTAGCTGGGTTCCAGGTAGCTAAGCCAATGTAAACATGAGTTCAGTGTCTGGAACCAGGCATGTCTGAGCCTGGGAATCATGAGACAAGGAGAGCCCCTGACGGTCTGCCTCTGCTGGCTCTTTCAACCTCATGCCATTTCCTCTGGGCGACTGATGGGTCTTTTCTGGGGTGAATGTGTGTCAGTCCATCCAAAAATTATGGGCTCTGAACTCCTGGGGTGGAAGGTATTTTGGTTAGATTCTATATCCACACTGTGCCAACCTGATCTCAGGATGCCAGGAGGTGTGGGTAGGTGTCACAGAATAAGCCCTTCCCCGTCTCTCCTTCAGACCTGCTGACCTGGATTCTCTTTTCTACAGAAACCTTTACTTCCAGTTTTTTTGATATTTTAGCAGTTTTCCATGGCAACTGGCTTAGAAACCTCTACTGCTTTGCCCTGTTTTCTAATACCTAAGTGAAATGTACGAGGAGTTTGTTTCTAAGCAGGTTTGGAAAGTCTGGTGTGAGAATGAGGGGACTAATTTATATACTTGCACTTCATTTTATGTCTGTTTTTGTTTATATCTTTTCCTTAAGGCAAATATATAAAATAGTCATATATACTGTATATAAAAACTACATATAATAATTCTCCTACTATTGAGCCTGTATAGTAGATATTTACTTATGTGTGTATATATAATACACAGAGGATGCATACATATTTTATGAAAGGAGAAAATTGTATTTAAATTGTAATACTCAACATGTACTGATAACAGAAGATGAATCTAAATTGCATTTGAGTGCCTTTTACAACTGCAGAAGTCAAACGTGCCTCAAGTATTACAATTTTAACAGTTTTTTCTTTCTTAAAATGTGTATATATTCTTTTTTGTATCCTTTATATACAGAATCTTAATATTTTAAGGAGAAAGTGGGATAATTCAGGACAGTGGCTTTGAGCTTTTTGAAACCATGGATCCTTAAGTACAGCTGTCAGGAATTCCAAGCCCTCATCAGCCCCAGGGGCTGGGCTTGAAGGGAAGAGAAGGAGAATGCAAGGAAACAGGGCTGCAGGCCCCAAAGAGGACTCTTCCAATTGTTCTTAACGGCTGGCTTTCTAGAAACACAGAATAAAAGGCAAAAATAAAAAAAGTAGGGCCCAACAGATAACCCAGTGGGCTCCACTGGGCACCTGCTTGCAGGACTGCTTCTCACTGTGCCTCACAAACCGGGACTCTGCCATCAAATACCCGTCACTCTGCGCCGTGTTCTTGAAGGAAATGAGCCTTGGTATTCAGTTAAGCTATGAAAAAGTATCCACATCAAATTTGCCGTTCTGGCCACTTTTGAACGTATAGCTCAGTGGCATTAAGTGCACATGCACTGCTGTGCAGCCATCACCACCGCTCAGCTCCAGAACTTTTCATTTTCCCAAATTGAAAAAAAACTCAGTATCATTTAACAACCCCCCACTCCTCCATTCCCCGGCCTCCTGGAAACCACCCGTTCTACTTTCTGACTTCAGACATCTGACAACTCTTGGTATCTCATGTAGGTGGGATCAGTTAATATTTGTCCTTCTGTGTCTGGCACATTTCACTTGCCATCTTCAAGGTTCCTCCATGTGGTAGCATGCACCAGAATTTCCTCTTTTTAAAGGCTGAATAAAGACTCCATTGTGTATTTACACCGCCTTTAGCTTATCTGTGTATCTTTTGATGGACACTTGTGTTGCTCCTGCTCTTTGGCATTATGAATGTTGCTATGAACATGGGTGTACAAATAACCTGTTCAAACCCTTAGTTTCACTTCTTCTGGGTATATATCCAGAATTAGAACTGCGGGATCACACAGCAATTCTCTTCGGTTTTTTTGAGGAAATGCCACACTGTCTAGTTTAAAAAAATTAATAAACTTTATTTTTAAGAGTAGTTTTAAAGTTTGGCATGGTGGCTAACGCCTGTAATTCTAGCACTTTGAGAGTCTGAGGGAGGAGGGTTACTTGAGTTGGAGACTGGTGTAGACAACATAGTCAGATCCTGTCTCTGCAAAAAGTAATTAGCTGGATGTGGTGGTGTGTACCCATACTCTACATTACTCTGGAGGCTGAGGCAGGAGGATCACTTGAGCCTAGGAGCGTGAGGCCACAGTGAGTACCTCTGTACTCCAGCCTGGGTGACAAAATTAGACTCTATCTCAGTATAAAAAAGAGTAGTTTTAGGTTCACGTAAAATTGAGCAGAAAACACAGAAGTTTCCCACCTCCCCATCCCCATGCATGCCTGCTACTCAGTTTTATAGAGACATTGCAGGTGCTTGGTGACTGTCTGATCTGTCCTAGGCTACCGGGAGTGACCAAGGCAACCCTTCCAGGTCCAGTAGGAGCCTGAAGTCCTGATTTACTGGGGGAGTCACAGCAAACTTCTTTCCTCCCCGACTGATGGAAACCTGACATGTGAACATGGAGATCTGGGGATGGGCAACGCAGGACGGAACATAAAGGAGCCTTTTGTCCAACTCCTTTCTTCACTTTCTAGCTTGTGAAGACGGGCTCATAATGGAGAATGAAATCACTCACAGCTCCACCAGCCCCAACACCAGCTTGGGTGAGCGTCATTGCAGACCTCTTCTGTCACCTACTGCTTTTTGTCTTATTTTCCTGATTCTGTGAGTTTTACTTTAAACATGAGCATCTAAATCTATCTCCAGGTGAGGTTGACTAAAAGGTTAAAGAAAAAGGTTCACATGTCAGGTGAAAGAAAAAGGTTAAAGAAAAGGGTCAAAGAAAAAGAAAAGTAAATCTATCTCCAGGATTTTTGAGTCTATTAACATTCAGGCAATAGATACGTTCTTTTATCACATATCTTGGCAGTTGCTTTATTAACAGTGATTATTCTCAATGCCAGGGTTATAATAAAAGAACTATAAATTTGAATGATAACATTTACTATAATGAAGTCAAATATTATAAATCACAGTGCTTACCCATGGATTTAAATGCCCAGAAATTTCTCAAGTGCTTCCTGGACAGCATCACTCATACTATTTTTATACTGGACATCAACTCAGTGAAACAAGAAAAAAATGTTTAAAATTCTTACAGTGAAAGCTCAGAAACACACAAAATACACACACTGTACACTCACAGTTGCACAGATGTGTGTGTATGTGTGCTCACACATTCCTAAGTGTGTATCTGTTTAGCCCAACTTGGCTACTTTCTTCTATTAACGTACAATGAATTATTCTTGTACTCAGCAGGTGGCTGATTGGCTTGTTTGAAAGCTAACACAGCAACATGCTGATCCTCAAAATATGCTATAAATATGAACTTAAAACCCCACAGAAACCTGGACTCCCTGGCTTGGGTTAAATTATTGTCGTGTTTCTCCCTTTCCACGTGTTTTCTAAGTCAAGGCACACTGAGGTGCGCGAGGGGAGGGGCAGACTGTGATGACTCACTCTGGGAGGCTGCACCGTGTTTCCCAGCCCAGGGCTAAGTAGGCTTTCCCTTCTGCGTGTATCTAGAAGCCTGGTGTGCACACCTGCAGGACCGAGCCAGAGCTCTGGCCTAATAACAGGCCTATTCGTCACGCCTGTTGAAAACCGAGGGTGAGGAGTGACTGGTCCCAGCAGCTCTGAGGTGAAGCCAGCAGGAATAATGGCATCTGCTTGGTTGGACTTTGCAGTGTAAAGGTGCTGAGCAGACCTCAAAACTCTCTTTTCTGAGACACAAGCCAATGCATTAAACAAAGCATTAAATACCTTAATCTAATGATATTTAATACTGAAGTATTAAGATATTTAAGATATTTAATATAGTTTTCTACCTTTATCATTCATCCTTTTGCCCATAGGTACAAAGCAGGGGTTCTCCAAGTGGGGTCCCTGGACCAGCTGCATCAGTATCACTTAGAAACTTGGTAAAAAAAAAAAAAAAAAGCAAATTCCTGGTTTGCACCAGACCTCCAGAGTCACCAAATCAGAAATCTGAACATGAGGCATTTCCCACCCCCCAATCTGTAATTTAACCAGTCTCCAGGTGATTCTGACACAAGCTGATGTTTAAGAAACAGTGAGTTAGAGAATGGCCAATACCAGATTTCAGCCTTTGCTCCTTTCCTCAACGGTAAATCTCAAAGTACTTAAAAAACATAATTCAGCTGGGAAAGCAGCGGCACCAGATTCAAGATGGCAGCCAGCAGGAGGCTGATGAAGGAGCTTGAAGAAATCTGCAAATGTGGAATAAAAAACTTCCGTAACACCTGCAGTGCATCTTACAAGGGTATATGTGAAACTTAGTAAATGTGGAATTAAATGTCTTAGCACAATAACTAAGAAAATGCCAGGAAGGCTATGTTAACCAGTGTGATGAAAATGTGTCAAACGGTCTATGAAACTAGTGTATGGTGCCCCATGATCACATTAATGTACACAGCTATGATTTAATAAAAAAAAAAAAAAGAAAAAAACTTCCGGAACATCCAGGTTGATGAAGCTAATTTATTGACTTGGCAAAGGCTTATTGTTCCTGACAACCCTCCATATGATAAGGGGGTCTTCAGAATTGAAGTCAACTTTCCAGCAGAGTACCCACTCAAGCCACAGAAGATCACATTTAAAACAAAGATATATCACCCGAACATCGATGAAAAGGGGCAGGTCTGTCTGCCAGTAATTAGTGCTAAAAACTGGAAGCCAGCAATCAAAACCGACCAAGTAATCCAGTCCCTCATAGCACTGGTGAACGACCCTCAGCCTGAGCACCCCCTACGGGCTGGAATACTCTAAGGACCATAAAAAATTCTATAACAATGCTGAAGAGTTTACAAAGAAATATGGGGAAAAGCAGCCTGTGGACTAAAATCTGCCACGATTGATTCCAGCAAGTGTGAGCAGAGACCCCGAGCAATGCATTCAGACACCCCGCAAAGCAGGACTCTGTGGAAAATTGACACGTGCCATTGCCTGGCGTTCACTTGTAGAAAGTTACTAACTTTCTACAGCTTTTGTAATCAGAAGTGGTCTAGGTAACCTGTAAAGAAAGGATTAAAAATTTAAGATGTTCTAAAAAAAAAAAAAAAAAACAACAATGTAATTCATGTGTGTTTGGGCTGTTTGTTACTATCACCTAAGAAAACATTTATCATTGTTCAATTAAGAAAAAGAAGCCTTAGTCCAGACTTACATATGATTTTTCCAGGTCCTATGTTGGCTCTGAGTCTTAGGAGGCAGGGGACTGGGCGCAGGGTGAGATGAGATGACTCTGGCAGTCCATTCAGACCTGTACCCCAGAGCTTTGTGGGCTGACCTGTGACAGGTCAGTGACAGGTCAGTGAGTGTCCACCTAATTGGGCAGGAAAAGTTGTCCATCAGCAGGGTGAACAGTGCATGTGAACGGTTCCCTTCCCTCCTGCTATCTTGCTTTTCATGACTGCCACACTAACTCACTGTGCCTCTGGCTGTGTACCTCCTGACCAGTGCCCATAAGCTGCGTGTGACACCACAGCCGGTGGCACCAACACCTCAGCTGCATCATGGTGGAAGTACTTTTCCTTGAGGTATTTCCTTTTCACTTTCCTAAACCCCAAGCAACTTAGTGATAGGCCCATGTTTGATCAATTCTCTCCTTTTCCATCTCATCAATGTTTTCTGCTAACAAATCAACACCTCAGTTTGTGTGGCTGGGCGAGGTGGCTCATGCCTGTAATCCCAACATTCCAGGAGGCTGAGGTGGGAGGATGCTGTGAGTTGTGAGATGCTACTGCACTCTACCTGGGTGACAGTGAAACTGTCTCAAAAAATAAAACAAAACAAAAATCCCACATGTGATTGTTGTAAGGATAAGGAGAAGAGATTCAGGAAGCAATTATTCATTCAAAAATTCTGACCAAAATGATTCTCAGATGCCTCAAATGTGTTTATTTCTTAAATGAATAATATTTATCTTTTTCTGATAATACATATTTACTGTAGAACATTTGGAAAATACAGAAAAGTATATAGAAAAAAGATCAGTGGTAATTCTGACACTGATAAATCACAAAATAATAATATTTTGATGCATGCATCCATAATACCTTCACTGAAACTCCTGGGGCAAGATACATTCCAGGATTTTTGTTTTTACTGAGTTTTGGTTTTCAGAGAGTAATATGATACAGCTACCAATTATTATTATTATTTTTTTATTGTTGGGGATTCATTGAGGGTACAATATGCCAGGTTACATTGATTGCAATTGTTAGGCAAAGTCCCTCTTGCAATCATGTACAGCTACCAATTATTACCTATCACCCTCTGAAGGTATGGAGTAGCACCACATAATTAACCACATTCAATGTTTCTGTCTCCTCGAGGGGAGGAGACCCCAAGTGTACAGCACCCAGAAAGCAAAGTGCACCTCACAGCTGGCAGAGAGTGGACTGCTCCAGAGAGGAACGGTATGGCCTATGTTAATTCCTAATAATAGGCTAAATATTTATGAATTTTGAAGGAGAGTTCTTGGGATGGTGAGTCCTTCCCATTTTTAACCTTGTAAGTCAATTTCCTGGGGTTGTCATGGTGAGGGTGGGAGTGACTTTTACTATGCTAATGAAAGTAGGTCACTTGAGGACACTCGTTTTAGTTGTCCTTTTCAGATACACAAACATATTCAGTTTCATTTCTATTGTTTCATTTAATTATGAAATGAAATGTGAGTTATATGAAGGTGAACATTTCCCCAAGTTATTGAAAATTATTCAAAAATACACTGGGTGCAGTGGCTCACACCTGTAATCCTAGCACTCTGGGAGGCCAAGGCAGGCATACTGCCTGAGTTCAGGAGTTTGAGACCAGCCCAAGGTAGAGTGAGACCTTGTCTCTAAAAAAAAAAAGCTGGGCGCTGTGGCAGGTGTTTGTAGTCCCAGCTACTTGGGAGGCTGAGGCAAGAGACTCACTTAAGCCCAAGAGTTTGAGGTTGCTATGAGCTGTGATGTCACAGCACTCTAGTGAGGGTGACAAAGTGAGATTCTGTCTCAAAAAAAAAAAAAGTAAAATAAAATAATTTTTTTTTTTTTTTTTTTTTAAGACAGAGTCTCAAGCTATTGCCCTGGGTAGAAGTGCTGTGGCATCATAGCTCACAGCAACCTCCAATTTGGGCTCAAGCGACCCTCTTGCCTCGGTTTCTATTTTTTTTTTTTTTGTAGAGACAGAGTCTCACTTTATGGCCCTCGGTAGAGTGCCGTGGCCTCACACAGCTCACAGCAACCTCCAACTCCAGGGCTTAAGCGATTCTCTTGCCTCAGCCTCCTGAGTAGCTGGGACTACAGGCGCCCGCCACAACGCCCGGCTATTTTTTGGTTGCAGTTTGGCTGGGGCCGGGTTTGAACCCGTCACCCTCAGTATATGGGGCCGGCGCCTTACCGACTGAGCCACAGGCGCCGCCCAGAGAAATCTTTTTTTTTTTTTTTTGGTCGGGGCTGGGTTTGAACCGGCCACCTCCGGCATATGGGACCGGTGCCCTACTCCTTGAGCCACAGGCGCCGCCCGGGGTTTCTATTTTTAGTAGACACAGGGTCTCTCACTGGCCCCTAAACATATTTTTGGACATCCATGTAATATTATACCCCATAGAAATGTATCTTATTTATTAAACTATTTCTCATATTTGTTGAATTTCAGATTTTTTTTTGTTACTAGAAAAACACTTTGAGGGACATATCTAAATATCAGATTGCCTATATTTCTGAACATTTTCTTAGGTAGATTCCTAGAAAAAGAATTATTGAGTGAAATGGGACAAACTAGGGAGGTGGGTAGAGGGAAGGGGATTGGTGGGATTACACTAGCGGTGCATCTTACAAGGGTATATGTGAAACTTGGTAAATGGTCTGTGAAGCTAATGAATGATGCCCCATGATTATATCAATGTACACAGCTATGATTTAATAAAAAAAATAAAATAAAAAAATAAAATCACACACACACACACACAAAAGAAATGGGACAAACTTAAGGGTCTGGATGACTTTAGAAATGATGTACCACTTTACATTCTTTCCAGCAGCAGGAGAGCCTATTTAATGTAATTACCAACTTTATTACAGGCACAGAAAAAGACACTTGCACCACACAGATCTTAACAAAATCTTACCAGTGATGACCAAACTTAGCAGATTTTATTTTAATTTTCCTTACACAGAAGATAGTGAACAGCTTGCTGTTCTTCACATACCAAGAGATATGGAATTAATGTAAGTTTGCCTTCATGGTGGTCACTGGACCAGGCTGAGTCATATGTGGACACTGGGGAGCTTGACCATGGGACCTGACCACAGAGAAGGGCGTGGGAGAGTTCACAAGGAATTCACAGACCATCAGAAGAGAAAGCGCTGATCACCTGCGGGCTGACAGTTCAGCTTTTAGAACACTGTTTCCCTTCCCTCTGGTGTTTTCGTATTTCTGGGACATTCTGCTATTCCTCAGTATGACCTCAGACAGCAGAAGAAGATGTGAAGACGAAATCAGACCAGACCAGCTAGTAACAGTGACTGACCTGTGTGCACGCACTGGGCCAGGTGCCTCACAGGCACTGTCTCATTTATGCTGAGTGCACTGGCATGAAAGGTGGTAGCAGCAACTGTGACAGTATGTGCTCCCTCACATCAGCTGCGAGTTTGGAGGAATTTGAGCTTGGGAATTTCAAAGATCTAGTCATGCCTAGTGTCTTATTACCACGATGACTCCAAGTCTAGATATAAATCACAAACTTTATTTTTTCATTATTTTGACAGCACCATATATAGCATATACACAAATCAGAGAAAATGATGTAAATGGAGTCTAAGAAAATTCTTCATAATAATAAACTCCTTGAAGGTCCTATGGTGGCAAAAGGGAGGCTATATCTCCTAGAGCACAATAGAGGGGGTCAGAGTCTGTCACATGTACGTGACACAAAACAGGGACTACGTGAAGGAAGACACAAGACATACACAACACAGACCCTAAAAACACAAATGTACAGACACGCTCTTTCCCAGTGTTACTGCAGATCGGGACTGCGAGAGCAGGACGCACGGCCCTAGTTCCTTTCCCTGTATAGCTTTTTCTAATGACTTATCTTTCTCTTTCCCCTTTGTATGTATTTTACCTCATAGGATAATTGGTGTAGAGAATGCCACGATTTTTATATGCCAATAAAAGAAAATGGAAGAGGCGTTTGTCATATGGAAGGTAATAACCCCACTCCCTTATTTATAAACTCAATTTCTGCACTCCCTGTGCACCATTAAATGGCTAAGTTTTGTGGGGTAAGGGTACAGAAAATTATAATTTTATTTTAATTGTTCTTTCTCAACAATTTTATCTAGAAATAAGGGTTGTTTTTATCAAATGATCAATAACAAAAAGACCACAGATGTATCAAGAGGTGGTGTGTTCCCTTTACTGTGGCTTCTTTTTATGTTTTTAGTAGCATTTGCCTGATCATTGGTTTTCAAATTGGGTAGAATGGCCTACAAATGATTTTTCTTTGCTACAATCAGCTATAACGTTAATTTTATAAGTACACCAGGACTACATAGAGTAAAAAACAAAGTGATCACAGAGGAAATAACCCCACAAAGAGTAGACTTTGTTTTTTTCTAAAGGGTCTAATTACTTCGGGGGAAAACACAAAAAACAAACCGCCACTAATCACAGAAACGATTATCAGAAGCTCTTTAGATACTCAAACTATACAACTAGCATTTGTAAAGCTAATTACAAATTTGGATTCTCTCATTTTAAAAATAAACTTTGAAGCAAACCCCTTCTGCTTCACTGCTCAACCAAAAGTCTGTGCAACTGGCTTGCTGTCAGAGTAAGAAAAAAATAAATAAAGAGCATCACTTGAACAAAGTTATTACTGTCAGTATCACTAAATCCTGAATGCAAGATACCACATAAGCTAAAAACAAGTGGTGCCACATGGCTCCATTATCTCACATTTACAGAAAGAGCTGATGATTCCCAGTGTAGGGATGGAGGCCTTTCCCTCACAGCAACTTTGTGGTGTTGGGCACGCCACTCACTGCCTCAGAGGCCCAGCACCTTGTACAGGTTTTCTTTCTTTTTTTTTTTTTTTCCTTTCTTTTGGAGATAGAGTCTCACTCAGTTGCCCTGGGGTTGAGTTCCATGGTGTTATAGCTCAAAGCAACCTCAAACTCCCGATCACAATGCCCGGCTATTTTTAGAGACAGGATTTCACTCTTGCTCAGGCTGGTCTTGAATTCCTGAGCTCAAGCAGTCCACCTGCTTTGGCCTCCCAGAGTGCTAGGATTACAGGTGTGAGCCAAAGTGCCTGGCCTCTCTCTTACAGGTTTTCATGAAGATTAAATGAGTATGTATACAAGTGTGTTTTGCAAATTTATGCCTCTCTTTATGTGAGGCATAAAGATATTAATCCCCATTTTATAGTTCAGAAAACTAACCTAGGAAGATACAACAACAATAACAGCAAAGTCCTGAGTTAAGAGATTTGAATTTTATTTCTGAATTGGCCACAAATTAGCCAAGTGACTCTAGGACTTGATTTCTTTGGTAAAATGAAGGGGCTAGATAAGATGACTTTAAGTGGTTCTCTGATCAGGGAGTTGGCCGTGGAAGTTATGGGGGAGACTTAGGAACGACTCCTAGTAGTCCTTCCTGGAGGCCAAGGGTGGCAGCCTCCACTCCAGGGGCAGGGTTCTTGAGAAGCCCCCAACCCGTGCGGATGGGACAGACATTAACTAACTCATTTTGTTGGAACTGAGAAAAGGTTGAGTGAATCCTAGGCAAATGGCCGGGACCTCTGGGTCGTGGGAAGGTGATATTGGAGGAGCTTAAAACAGCATGTTTTTATTAACTGGTACTGATAGTTCACTATTTTGACAACTGGTGTAGCTGAGTAGGTGTATGCCAACTGAAGGCCAGGCCTGCTGACTGTCTCACTGTTGTCTGCTACACGTCTTAAGAGATAGCCACCTCTGTGGGCCACCCACCTTTCTTGGCTGAATTCCCACAGCACGGGGGAAGATGTATAAAAGGCCTATTTTTGGTGTTATGAGTGTACATTTGCATATTAAGGCCACATAAAAATTTTACTTGGAAAAGATTGGGTGGGCAATTTAGGCTTCTAGTAATGACACTAATTTTTTTTTAAACAGATAGGTTCTTGTCATGTTGCCCAGGTTTGCCTCAAACTCCTAGGCTCAAGCGATCATCCTGCCTCAGCCTCTCAAGTGGCTGGCACTATAGGTGCAAACCACCACACCTGATCTATTTGCTAATGGTATTCTACCAGTGCTAATGCAAGTTTTGTGATGATGCAAATGTTCAGTATCTGTGCTGTCCGATATGGCAGCCACCAGCCGCATGTGGCAACTGAGCACTGGGAACATACCTATTGCCAGCAAGAGACTAAATTTTAACTTTAATCAATTTATGTTAATTTTGATTTAAATAGTCACATGTGGTTAGTGGTTCCCTGATTGGAGAGTGTAGCTCAGGCTGCCTCACATAGTAGTTTTCTTGGACTTGTTTCAGATCCCAGAATCCCACAGGACAATGCCCAATACATTTGTTCGTAAGTTATTATTTCCCTCCTCCAAGGTACTGGGTACGGTTTGGGTGTCTCAAAACAAGGGTGAATAAGAGAGCCATGGACACTTCTTGCCCTCCTGGCATTTTGTGGCTAGATTGATTTCTGAAGACCTCACATAGTCTCAAAGTGGCTCACCAGACTGCTTGTAGGAAGAGGTGGGTGAAGATAGATGGTGATGCTACACTAAGCATGAAAGTGCTGCTTTTTCATATCTTCATATTTACTGTTAGAGAAGTTGGGGGAAAGTTTAAAAAGAAATATAGCATGGTTCCTATTCATTCACTTACAAGTAAAGTAACATATCCCAGATAGGGGAAATTATCTGTAAGTAATTGCCTCTTGCATAATCTTACACTTACTTAAAAGGAAAAGTCAGAGGAACTCATATTCTTAAGTTAGAAAAGGAAATGGTAGTTAATTACAGCAACAGTCATAAAAAGTACAACTGGGTCTGCAGCTGCAAACAGTGGGCAAGGGAATGTTTATACCAATTAGGTGTGAAGTGATCAGGCTTTCTAGAAGGTACTTCTTGTATAAGTAAGGCTGACTACATTCTATATCTCTACAACTCAATTCTTAGCTAAGATTTTCTTAGTGGGTTTAATAGGATTTGATGAGCAACGCCCTATTTGTTTTTTACTGACGGAAAAAAAAGGTGGAAGTATTTTTATCTACTGTGCAAATCTAATACTAACAACATAATTCTAAGAAACACAGAAGTGGCTTAATCACCTTCCAATTTCCGTATTGCTCCTTATGTCTTCTTATCAATTCTTTCCTATAATCACCTCTCCCTTTCTTACTGGGATTTGGAGTGATGCAAAGAACATAAAACAAAATGTTCAGAGTTGGTTTATGCTCCTGTTTGAACCTGAATCCAAGTTTGCTTAACCTTCAAGGATAAGTCATCATGTTCAGGATACAGAGTCCTTTAAGTTAACTTTCTCCACTGTGTTTAATATGATCATATGGGATGAAAGATTTACCCAGCCTGCCTGTGTGCAGCACGCCAAGGGGATTGTACAGGGGAGACACCACCGACCCAATAGAATTCCTATCTTCAAAACACCTCTTTTGGATCCCCAGCCCCAAATCGGACTCTAGATTTTTAGGGATGGTAAATGATGCTTCCACATCTACACGCATACACGCACACACACACAATCACTTTTCCCTCTGAATTGAGTAGAAAGACAAATTAAAGTGGTTATAAAACAAGAGTTCAAAATTTAGTTTCCAAATACAAATTGCACTTAGAGACTCTTATCTACTAAGAAGGGTCAAATCTCAAATGTCTTTCTGGCCTCCGGATGTATAAAATATGACTGAGAGGCTGAGGACAGCTTTGGAGACAAACACGCTTCATGTGAGTGGCCCTGGAGTCTGTTACACAGAAACACCAAATGGAGTAGCCAGGCACACACGGTTTATAGCCAGAGGGTTTTAAACAGATAGGGGTCAACTGATAGTAATTTTTTGAAATTTAGGGATGACTTTAAAAAATCTACTTCTCAAAGGGACTTTAAACAGTCACTTGTATAACACAGTAGACCTCTGAATCATAGATCTTGTTCTTGTGCTTTTGTGTCTTGTTCTATTGGCCGGGGGAGGTGAAGTAGGGAAAAGGCTTCCTCACTGCAACAGAGAAGGGAGGGAGCAGGAGATGCAGCCATTTCAAACAGGATGGAGAAAATCAAGATAAAACAGCTTCTAAAGCTTCCACTTACAAGTGTTAATTGCCAGGACCAAGTTATCCTAGTTGGAGAACTTCAGCTAGAAGAATTCACTTCTTCAACATTCAAGGTGCTCAAGTTCTCAAATGCAGTGGAGAGGTTGTCAGATTTTCACTTCCATCACACAAAGATGGTGCAATCAGAACTACTTGCCACTAACAATTCAGAAAAAAGAAAAAGCAAAAAAGAAGTAAGCATTGAAAATAGATAACCTGAAATAATTTTGGGGTTTTGTAGACCAGGCGTCCTCAAACTTTTTAAACAGGGGGCCAATTCACTGTCCCTCAGACCGTTGGAGGGCTGGACTATAGTTTAAAAAAAAACAACTATGAACAAATTCCTATGCACACTGCCCATATCTTATTTTGAAGTAAAAAACAAAACAGGAACAAATACAATTCACACAACTTCATGTGGCCTGCGGGCCGCAGTTTGAGGATGCCTGGTGCAGACTTTATGTATGATAAATGGAGTACTAGCCTGTACTGAAGCATCATCATTATTTGCATTTACTGAAAACTTCATTTGCTAGAAATGGTGCTAGGAGTATAGTAGGCATTATTAGCCTACTGGGTGGGTGAGAGAGCCGAGGTGCCTTGCCCAAGGCCATACCTCCAGAGAGGGGATGGCTTGTGCTGACTCCAAGCATGGTTGTCTCTAAAGGATACCCACTGCCATCACTACAATTTGGAGAGATGACATCCCTCTCCCCAAATTTCAAAGTGCTTCCAATAAAATTTCAAAGTGAAGTGACAAGGTTGCAGGTCCTACAGCAATTTAATTATTTGTGTAGAACGGTTGATTAGTGCCACATGGTTGTTTCACAAGGTGCAATCTTTTGCCCTCTGCCTTGAATTCCCTTCTCTGTGTTCCTTCTCCTTCATGAGGTCTAGTTCAAATATCTCACCTTTCTCAGAAACACTGTCCCTCTTACCATGCTCTGTCCTCTCCCCAACAGCTATGTATGACCCTGCTTGGGTCCATCAGGGGATAATAAAACCCACCTTTATTTACCTGTCTTCCCTCTAGATTTATGTAAGACTTCAGGTGGCAGGGGCCTCACTTCTCTTCACCACCCAAGCCTAGCACTTAGAGAAGTGCTTGGCACGAGTGTGGTGAGTGAATGAATACACAAGCAAGGAAGGACACCAGTGTCAGCAGACCGTGGTGGCAGAAGCAAATGGAGGGACTGGATCTGCCTGCCTTCATGTCCCAGGCCAGAGTTCCTCTGCTTTCAGCTGGAACCCTGCCTGGACTAACCCAATGCCAGCCCTCCGCCCTCCTTTCCACCCGTCACCCCTGGACACTCCTTCCCCGCAGAGGCTTTGCTTCCTGTTGCTGCTTCTTTTCATGACAAACTCAGCTTCTCTCTGCATTTAGTTTCTACGTTCCCACCATTTGCCTTGTATGAAAATCATTTGTGCTTAATCTGGCCATGGTCATGTACCCTCCAGAGAATATGGGGCTGCAGGCCACCCCTATGGTTCCCATAACCACAAGGCACTGTTAGGACCAACCCTGGGCTCGTTGCCTCCCTGACCCAGCCAGGCACCTGGCTCCTCCTCTGCCCTCTGTCCCGAGCCACCTCGATTCTCTCTCCTATCACATCAAAGCTCATGAATGATTCTTGGCAGGCTGAGAAAGAAAGAGTAGGGAGCAGAGGAAAGTTGGAACCACACAGGGTTTTCATACTGTTCTGCAGACCTGTTATTTTAATAGTGAGTTTAAACCACAGATCAGCAGAGCTGAAAAGGTCATTGGAGATCACTGAGGCCAAAACCTCCTCATTTTACTGAGGAAGAGACATGGGGAGAGGATGGAGGAAGGAGAAGGCAGTATTTACTGAGGGCTTAACATCTGCTTCCAGACATGCCACCAGGTCCCCCAGGCAGTGAGTGACAGAGCAGGGACCACAGTCCTTCACCGCATGCTTCTGTTCCACACACGCTTTGGCCTGTTCCTCACACACTCACATTGTGCACGGGAAAGGGCTTGACCTTTACCACGTAAAGATATTAGGAGTTTTTATATCAAAAGGTAAAAAATTATCCAATATACTTTTTTATTGTGGTAAAATATGCAAAACATAAAACTTAATCATTTTACCCATCTTTAAGTGTTCTCCCAGTGGCATTAAGTACATTTGTTTTGTTTATACAATTCCTACCAGTATACATCCGATACATTTTTGAGTATTTTCTAAATAGCAAATCTAAAATAAGATCAGAAAAGGGCAAAAAGAAAAAAAGTAGAAAGAAAAGACAGGTAGAAAATAAATCTGGGAGGTCGCGTGTCATCTGACAAAACGTCTCACACAAATTGGGTTCTCTGTGACACATTCTTCACTGTCTTTCTAGTCGGGAAACCAGAAGTGTGAGCGTAATTAAGTGCCACCAGGTAATAAGGTAGCTTCTGTTGTTTCTACAGGTTCAACACTAGTTGTATCCGCTTACAAAAATGTTATGCAACCCAGGACATGACAGCTTCCTACACCTTATCCATAGAAGCACAAGTCAAGTAGTATTTCTTGGACAGACAGGCATTGCCATCACACCACACAGCATCTAGATGGAGCTGTCTCCATCACTCCAGTCCATCTCTGAACTGTGATTAAAAGTGTTGGCATGAAGGACAAAGAATGTCCCTTAGCTACTTGGCATTTACATCAGCTCCACAATATATTTAGCAAGATTTCTTTATTTTTCCCCCTTCCCTTCTTGGTTTAATGACATCAAATGTACCAACATCCTGTCTTACCTAATCCCTTAACGAGTTCTATCAAATGCTAGGACAGAATCAGACAGCAGTGCAGGCAGTGAGATCACTCACTAAGAATTCATTTTTATTCCAAAAATTGGGAGTGTCAGACCATTTAACACAATCTATCATATGGCTAGAAAATTACCCTGGCACTTCAAGCAAGAGAAACATCTAATAAATTTTGAAAGCCTTCTTCTTGTCATAGATCTTTTAAAAACCCCATTACTATCTCCCCAGAAAAAGACAAATATACACAAAACATCTGCACACAACAGCAAGGGTTTGAGGGCTGTTGGGAGCCTATCCAGAGATCCCCTAAGAGTCCATAAGCGCAAGGTTAAAATTGCCCATAAAGGAACTCCAAGAGTTCATTTGGGGCATATGCCCTGTACTGGCTCCTGGGCCCTGGAGTGGCCCCCAGTGACTCATGGCTCCTGGGCCCTGGAGTGCCCCTGTGTCTCCTGGTTCCTGAGCCCTGAAGTGCCCCTGTGACTCCTGGATCCTGGGCCCTGGAGTGCTCTAGTGACTCCTGGCCCCTCGGCCCTGGAGTGGCCCCTAGTGATTCATGGTCCCTGGGCCCTGGAGGCTCCCAGTGACTCCTGGCTCCTGGACTCTGGAGTGCACCAATGACTCCCAGATCCCGGGCCCTGGAGTGCTCCAGTGACTCATGGTTCCTGGGTCCTGGAGTGCTCTAGTGACTCATGGCTCCTGAGCTCTGGAGTGCCCCAGTGACTCCCAGATCCTGGGCCCTGGAGTGCCCCCAGTGACTCCCAGATCCTGCGCCCTGGAGTGCCCCCAGTGACTCCTGGCTCCTGGGCGTTGGAGGCCTCCAGTGACTCCTTCCAGTGCCACTCTACTCCCTGGATGAGAAATGGATTTTCTTGTTTCAGCTTTAGACACATCCCTGCATGGCTTCTGGGCAAGCTTGCCTTCAACAGGGTTGCACCCCTCACAGCATCAGCCAGCCGCTCTGGGAAGGTCCACTCCTTTTAACAGCTGGGACATGCTTTCTGTGCCCTGATACTCTCAGGTTCTACTCGTTGCTTTGATATCTTGGACCCTGTAGTCCCCTGTCTTCCTGTTTCTTTCTTAATTGGTCCTTGTGGTACTCTGACATTTAAAAAATTAAACCTGATTTTTTTTTTTTTTTTTACCATGAAAGTAACAGTGTTCTCTATGTATTTAATTCCTTTGCTTTTTCTCTAAAAGCATCCTATAAACTTCATACCTTTGCCCTTGGAAATACTTTGCCTGCCTGTCCCAGAAGCAGGTCTGTCCAGGGTTCTCCACCTGGAGCAGCAGCACAGAAGGTGGGGATGAGCCTCAAGGCAGAGAGCCCAGGTCTGATGCCAACAAACTGGCTGACTTGCTTTGGCTAAGTAATTTAATCAAAGACTCAATTTCTTGATATAAACAAGTAAGGATGATAATACGAACCTAGAGGGTATTTTTTTTAAAAAGTAAGATCAGATGAGCTAATTATGTAATACATGTACAATTCCCGAGACATAAAGGTTACCTGGTAAATGGTGGTGCCAATTTCTTTCCTTCCTAACTCTTCACATGTGGGATTTAGCACATCTTGTGTGTTTTATTTTAATTATCTAAATATTTCAAAATACTAAGAAGCTGAACCAGAAAACACCCTGCATGGGCAAGACAATTCTTAGTAATGAACACAAAGCCAGGGAAATCACCCTACCAGACTTTAGGCTATTTTACAAATCCATAGTGATAAAAACAACATAGTATTGGCACAAAAATAGAGACATAGACATCTGGAATTGAATAGAAAACCATGAGATAAAATTAACATCTTACAGCCACCTATCTTTGATAAATCAAACAAGCGCCCACACTGAAGAAAAGAATCCCTATTGAATAAATAGTGTTGGGAGAACTGGATATCCACATGAAAAAGACTGAAACTGAACCCACACCTCTCACCACTTCCAAAAATTGATTCAAGATGGATAAAAGAGTTAAATCCAAGGCATGAAATAATAAAAATCCTCGAAGAAAGTGTGGGAAAAACACTTGAAGATATGGGCCCTGGAGAAAGATTTTATGAAGAAGACTTCCATGGCAATTGCAACAACATCAAAAATAAATGAATGGGACTTAAACTGAAAAGCTTCTATACGGCTAAGGAAACAACAATTAAAGCAAACAGACAACCTCCAGAACGGGAAGAGATATTTGCATGTTATGAATCTGACAAATGTATGTATGATAACTAGCCTGGTCAGCTACCTGCCACATTCTTTTTTTTTTTTTTTTTGAGACCGAGTCTCGCTATATTGCTCCTGGTAGAATGGTGTGTTGTCACAGCTCACAGCAACCTCAAACTCTTGGGCTCAAGTGATTCTCTTGCCTTAGCCTCCCAAGTAGCTGGGACTACAGGCGCCCACCACAATGTCTGGCTACTTTTTTTTTTTTTTTTAATTGTAGCTGTCATTATTATTTAGCAGGCCTGGGCTAGGCTTGAACCCACCAGCCTCAGTGTATGTAGCTGGCACCATAACCACTGAGCTATGGGCACTAAGCCTACCTACCACATTCTTCAACAAAACAATTTTCAGCCCAGAATTCTGTATCCTGCTAAACTAAGATTCAAAATTGATGAAGAAATCAAATCTTTTGCAAATATAGAAGCACTGAGGAAATTTGCCACAAGAAGACCAGCTCTACAGGAAATACTTAGATCTATTCTCAACACTGACAACCACAATGGACCACCAGGAAAGTAAACACGCAGAAGCTGAAGACCAAGTTTCGCTTTCATAATGGTACAAAGGATAAAACTACACAACGGACTTTCACAAAACAAGATGAAACTTATCAATTCCCTCAATAAATGTTAATGTACTGAATTCACCACTGAAGAGGCACAGGCTGGCTGATTGGATAAAAAAGCAAAAGCCATCCATATGCTGTCTCCAAGAGACCCAACTAGCCTTGAAGGACAAATCAAGAGTCAGGGTTAAGGGATAGAAAACAGTATTTCAAGCAAATGGAAAACAGAAGAAAGGAAGGATTGCAATCTTATTTTAGGATACAAATGGATTTACAGCAACTAAAGTTAAGAAAGACAAAGATAGACACTTTATACTGGTCAAAGGGACAATATAACAAGAAGACATTGCTTTATACACCCAACTTAAATGCTCCTAGATTTATGAAATAGACCTTGATGGGTCTGAGCAATATGATATCCCATAACACTGTAATAGTTGGGGATTTTTACACATCTCTGACAGAACTGGATAGATCAAAATGCCAGGAAGGCTATGTTAACCAGAGTGATGAAAATGTGTCAAACGGTCTATGAAACTAGTGTATGGTGCCCCATGATCACATTAATGTACACAGCTATGATTTAATAAAAAAAAAAAAAAGAACTGGATAGATCCTCTAAACAAAAACTAAACAAAGATACAAAGAACTTAAATGTGAACAATCTCTAGAACAAATGTGATTAATAGACATGTACAGAATACACCATCCCACAGCTAACGAACATACATTTTTCTTGTCAGCCCATAGTAGATGCTCCAAAATTGACCACATCCTAGAATACAAATCAAACCTCAGCAAAATTAAAAGAATAGAGATTATACCTTATATCTTTTCAGACCATAAGGCAATAAAGGTGGAACTCAACTTTAACAAAAGTGTTCATCCCCATACAATGACTTGGAAATTAAACAACCTTATGCTGAATGATAGTTGAGTTCAGGAAAAGATAAAAGAGAAAGTTGTTAAATTCCTCAGACATAACAACAATGAAGATACAAGTTACCAAAACCTGTGGGATACAGCAAAAGCAGTCTTAACAGGATATTTATCGCATTAGATGCCTACATTCGACTAACAAAAAGAGAGCACATCAACAAACTCATGAACCATCTTATGGAATTGTAAAAAGAGATCTAATCCCAAACCCAGCAGAAGAAAAGAAATCACCAAAGTTAAATCAGAGATTAATGAAATTGAAAGCAAAAGAATCATTCAGGAAATTAACAAAACAAAGTTGTTTTTTTAAAAAAATAAATAAAATCGATAAACCTTTGCCCAGATTAACTAGAAACAGAAAAGTAAAATCTATAATAACCACAATCAGAAATGCTAAAGGGGAAATAACAACAGATGCCACAGAGATACAAGAGATCTCTCTGAGTACTACAAGAAACTCTATGCCCAGAAATTTGACAACGTGGAGGAAATGGATCAATACTTGGGGTCACACCCTCTCCCTAGAATTAATCAAGAAGAAATAGATCTCTTGAACAGACTGATTTCAAGAACTGATATGGAAGAAACAATAAAAAAATCTCCCAACACTGAGGGTGAGGGGCTCTTCTACAAATGGAACTTTACCTTGGAAGTGAGAACAATGTAATCTAAATATTATGCCCTCCTATTAATTTGAATACAGTTAAAAAAATATCTCCCAACAAGAACAAAAAAAGTCCTGGTCTAGATGGCTTCACATCAGAATTCTATCAAACATTCGAAGAAGAGCTTATACCTACCCTGAGGAAATTATTTCAAAAAATTGAGAATCTTCCCCAACGTATTCTATGAAGTAAACATCACCCTGATACCAAAATCAGGAAAAGACCCAACTAAAAAAGAGAATTTCAGACAAATTTCACCAATGCATATAGATGCAGAAATTCTCAATAAAATTCTAGCCAATAGATTACAGCTACACATTAAAAAAATCATTCATCACAATCAAGTAGGTTTCATCCAGGGATGCAAAGCTGATTTAACATACACAAGTCCATAAACGTAATTCATCATATTAAGAGAAGCAAAAACAAAACCATATGATCCTCTCAATAGATGTAGAAAAAGCATTTGATAAAATCCAACATCCTTTTCTAATTAGATCACTTAATAATTTAGGCAGAGGTGGCACATTTCTTAATCTGATCAAAGCCATCTATGACAAACCTACAGCTAATATTATACTGAATGGAGTAAAATTGAAAGTTTTTTCACTTAGAACTGGAACCAGACAAGGTTGTCCTCTATTGCCACTACTATTCAACATAGTGCTGGAAGTTCTAACCAATACAATCAGGCAAGAGAAGGAAATAAAGGGCTTCCAAATGGGTGCAAAGAAGATCAAACTCTCACTCTTTGCTTACGATATGATCTTATACTTAGAGAACCCCAAAGACTCAACTACAAAATTCCTGGAAGTCATCAAAAAATACAGCAATGTCTCAGGATATAAAAATCAATGTCCACAAATCAATAGCCTCTGTATATGCCAATAATAGCCAACATGAGAAGCTAATCAAGGAAACAATTCCCTTCTCAGTGGCTTCAAAAAAATGAAATACCTAGGAATATACATAACAAAAGAGATGAAGGACCCCTACAAAGAAAATTATGAAAGCCTAAGAAAAGAAATAGCAGAAGCTATTAACAAATGGAAGAACATACCATGCTCATGGCTAGGAAGAGTCAACATTGTGAAAATGTCTATACTATTCAAAGCCATCTACAGATTAAATGCAATCCCCATTAAAATACTATCATCAGGGTGGCACTTGTGGCTCAAAGGAGTAGGGCGCCGGCCCCATATGCCGGAGGTGGTGGGTTCAAAAACCCAGCCCCGGCCAAAAACTGCAACCCCCCCCCCAAAAAAAAACAACCCCCCCCCCAAAACCCAAAAAACCAAAAAATATCATCATCATACTTTTAAGATTTGGAAAAAAATAAATCTTCATTTTGTATGGAACCAGAAAAAAACCCCGTATAACCAAGGCAATTCTTAGTAATAAAAACAAAGCTGGGGGTATCACCCTACCAGACTTTTGGCTATACTACAAGGCCATAGTGATCAAAACAGCATGGTATTGACACAAAAATAGAAACATTGACATTTGGAGCTGAATAGGAAACCATGAGATGAAATTAACCTCTTACAGCCACCTGATCTTTGATAAGCCAAACAAGAACATACACTGGGGAAAAGAATCCCTATTCAATAAATGGTGCTGGGATAACTCGATAACCACATGTAAAAGACTGAAACTGGACCTACATCTCTTACCATTTAAAAAAAATTTTTTTTTATGAATAATCTACTTTTTTATTATGAAAAATTTCCAACATACTGCAAAGTTGAAAGAATTTCATGGTGAAGACTCATTTACCCACCACCTAAATTCTACCCTTAACATTTACCACACTTGCTTAAGGACATATCCATCCATCTTGCTATCCGTCCATCAATCCATCTTACTTTTTAAAACATTTCAAAGTAAACTGTAGACATCAATTTAATTACCCCTAAGCACTTTGGCATGTGCTTTATCAACCAGAATTCAAAATTTATTTGAACTTTTTTTAACTTTTGAGATAGAAGTTACAGGTACTGATATGCACACATCTTAAGTGTAGAATGGTTGAGTTTTGATGAATGCGTATGACTAATGTCACCCTGACCCCTATCAAGTTAATCCTCTTTTTTTTTTGTATTTTTTTATTTTTATTTTATTTATTTATTTTATTAAATCATACCTGTGTACATTGATATGATCATGGGGCATCATTCACTAGTTTTACAGACCATTTACCAAGTTTCACATATACCCTTGTAAGATGCACCGCTAGTGTAATCCCACCAATCCCCTTCCCTCTACCCACCTCTCCCCTCCCTCCCCTCCCTTTCTCCCTTCCCCCTATTCTTAGGTTGTAACTGGGTTATAGCTTTCATGTGCAAACCCTAAATTGGTTTCATAGTAGGTCTGAGTACATTGGGTACTTTTTCTTCCATTCTTGAGATTCTTTACTAAGAAGAATATGTTCCAGCTTCATCCATGTAAACATGAAAGAGGTAAAGTCTCCATCTTTCTTTAAGGCTTCATAATATTCCATGGTGTACATGTACCACGATTTATTAATCCATTCATGGATCGATGGGCACTTGGGCTTCTTCCATGACTTAGCAATTATGAATTGAGCTGCAATAAACATTCTGGTACAAATATCTCAACTTGTAAATATCTCACAAAATATCTCACATTCTGGTACAAATATCTCAACTTGTAAATATCTCACAAAATATCTCTGCTTTTTGGTCTTCTGGGTATATGCCCAGTAGAGGAATTACAGGATTGAATGGCAGATCTATTTTTAGATCTCTAAGTGTTCTCCATATCTCTTTCCAAAAGGAATGTATTAATTTGCATTCCCACCAGCAGTGCAAAAGTGTTCCCTTTTCTCCACATCCACGCCAACATCTCTGGTCTTGGGATTTTGTGATATAGGCTAGTCTCACTGGAGTTAGATGGTATCTCAAAGTAGTTTTGATTTGCATTACTCTGATGATTAAAGATGATGAGCATTTTTTCATATGTCTGAAGGCTGCGCGCCTGTCTTCTTCAGAGAAGTTTCTCTTCAAATCCGTTGCCCAGCCTGCGATGGGATCCCTTGTTCTATTCTTGCTAATGCGTTTGAGTTCTCTGTGGATTCTGGTTATTAAACCTTTGTCAGAGACATAACCTGCAAATATCTTCTCCCATTCTGAGGGCTATTTGCTTGCTTTACTTACTGTGTTCTTGGCTGTGCAGAAGCTTTTTAGTTTGATCAAGTCTCAATAGTGTATTTTTGAAGCTGCTTCAATTGCCTGGGGGGTCCTCCTCATAAAATACTCGCCAAGCCCAATTTCTTCAAGGGTTTTCCCTGCACTCTCTTCTAGTATTTTTATAGTTTTATGCCTTAAGTTCAAATCTTTGATCCAGTGAGAGTCTATCTTAGTTAATGGTGAAAGGTGTGGGTCCACTTTCAGTCTTCTACAGGTTGCCAGCCAGTTCACCCAGCACCATTTGTTAAATAGGGAATCTTTTCCCCACTGAATGTTTTTAATTGGCTTGTCAAAGATTAAATAACGGTAAGTAGCTGGATTCATCTCTTGGTTCTCCATTCTGTTCCAGACATCTACTTCTCTGTTTTTGTGCCAATACTATGCTGTTTTGATCACTATTGATTTGTAGTATAGTCTGAGGTCTGGTAGTGTAATTCCTCCTGCTTTGTTTTTATTTCTGAGTAATGTCTTGGCTATTCGAGGTTTTTTCTGATTCCATATAAAATGAAGTATTGTTTTTTCAAGATCTTTAAAGTATGACAGTGGAGCTTTAATAGGGATTGCATTGAAATTATATATTGCTTTGGGTAGTATAGACATTTTAACAATATTGATTCTTCCCAGCCATGAGCATGGTATGTTTTTCCATTTGTTAATATTTTCAGCTATTTCTTTTCTTAGAGTTTCATAGTTCTCTTTATAGAGATCTTTCACGTCCTTTGTTAGATAAATTCCCAAATATTTCATCTTCTTTGGCACTACTGTGAATGGGATAGAGTCCTTAACTGTTTTTTCAACTTGACTGTTGTTGGTATATATAAAGGCTACCGATTTATGAATGTTGATTTTGTAACCTGAGACGCTGCTGTATTCCTTGATCACTTCTCAAAGTGTGAGAGAAGTAGAGTCCCTAGTGTTTTCCAGATATACTATCATATCATCTGCGAAGAGCGAAAGTTTGATCTCTTCTGACCGTATATGGATACCCTTGATCGCCTTTTCTTCCCTAATTGCAGTGGCTAAAACTTCCATTACAATGTTAAAAAGCAATGGAGACAACGGGCAGCCTTGTCTGGTTCCTGATCTGAGTGGAAATGATTCCAATTTAACTCCATTCAATATGATATTGGCTGTGGGTTTGCTGTAGATGGCCTCTATCAGTTTAAGAAATGTCCCTTCTATACCGATTTTCTTGAGTGTTCTGATCACGAAGGGATGCTGGATATTATCAAAAACTTTTTCTGCATCGATTGAGAGAATCATATGGTCTTTGTTTTTTAATTTGTTTATGTGCTGGATTACATTTATAGATTTACGTATACTGAACCAGCCTTGAGACCCGGGGATAAAACCGACTTGGTCATGATGTATAATTTGTTTGATGTGTTGCTGGATTCTGTTTGTTAGGATCTTGTTGAATATTTTTGCATCTATATTCATTAGTGATATTGGTCTATAATTTTCTTTTCTTGTTGGGTCTTTTCCTGGTTTGGGGATCAGGGTGATGTTTGCTTCATAGAACGTGTTGGGTAGTCTTCCTTCTTTTTCTACCTTTTGGAACAGGTTGAGTAATATAGGTACTAATTCCTCTTTAAAGGTTTGGTAGAATTCAGAAGTGAAACCATCTGGTCCTGGGCTTTTTTATTTAGGGAGGTTTTGTATGGTTGATGCTATTTCCGAACTTGATATGGGCTTGTTCAACATTTCCACTTGATTCTGGCTAAGTCTTGGAAGGTGATGTGCTTCCAAGTATTGGTCAATTTCCTTCAGATTTTCATATTTCTGAGAATACAGTTTCTTGTAATATTCATTAAGGATTTTTTTGATTTCTGAGGAGTCTGTTGTTATTTCATCTTTGTTGTTTCTGATTGATGAGATTAGATATTTTACTCTTTTTTTCCTGATAAGGTTGGCCAAAGGTTTATCTATTTTATTGACCTTTTCGAAAAACCAGCTTTTTGATTTATTTATCTGTTGTATTATTCTTTTGTTTTCAATTTCATTTAGTTCTGCTCTAATTTTGGTTATTTCTTTTCTTCTACTGGGTTTTGGGTTGGAATGTTCTTCCTTTTCCAGTTGCTTCAGATGTCCCATTAAGTTGTTAACGTCCTCTCTTTCCATTCTCTTGAGGAAGGCTTGTAGTGCAATAAATTTCCCTCTTAGAACTGCCTTTGCAGTGTCCCAGAGGTTCTGATAGTTTGTGTCTTCATTGTTGTTTTGTTCCAAAAAACGGCCGATTTCTTTCTTAATCTCATCTCTGACCTTACTATCATTCAGCATAAGGTTATTTAACTTATTATGGTTATTATTAAGGTTATTATTATTATGGTTATTTTATCCATGTTTTTGTATGAGTATGCAGATTCCTGTTGTTTTTCAGCTCAAGTTTTATTCCATGGTGGTCCGAGAAGATGCACGGAATAATTTCTATTCCTTTAAATTTACTGAGGTTAGACTTGTGACCTAAGATGTGATCGATTTTGGAGTAAGTTCCATGGGCTGATGAGAAGTATGTGTATTCAGTTTTGTTGGGATGAAATGTTCTGTAGATGTCTGCTATATCCAAATGTTGGATGGTTAAGTTTAAATCTAAGATTTCTTTGCTCAGCTTCTTGTTGGAGGATCGATCCAACACTGCCAGAGGAGTGTTGAAATCTCCGACGATTATGGAGCTGGAGGAAATCAAGTTGCTCATGTCTGTTAGAGTTTCTCTTATAAATTGAGATGCATTCTGGTTGGGTGCATAGATATTAATAATTGAGATCTCATCATATTGAGTATTACCCTTAACAAATATGCAGTGACCATTCTTGTCCTTCCTTACTTTTGTTGGTTTAAGGCCTATTGTATCTGCAAATAAAATTGCAACACCTGCTTTTTTCTGATTACCATTTGCCTGAAATATAGACGACCATCCTTTCACCCTGAGTCTGTATTTGTCTTTTAAGTTAAGATGTGACTCTTGTATGCAACAAATATCTGGCCTGAGTTTTTGTATCCAATCAGCTAACCTATGCCTCTTTAGAGGACAGTTTAAGCTGTTTGCATTAATGGAGAATATTGATAAGTCTGGTGAAGTTTTGGGTATCGAGTTTTTCAAAAGTCCAGTGGGCATTTTTAATCCTTTTGCCAGTGTGGAAATTGGAGTTTGATCCAAAGTTTCTGAGTGAGTTTACTTTTGTGGTATAGGATTGGGTTGGTCATTATGGAGGATAGGTCTGAGAATATCCTGAAGAGCTGGTTTGGTTATGGCAAATTTCTTCAACATATGAATGTCATTAAAGTATTTAATTTCTCCATCATAAATGAAACTCAGTTTAGCTGGATACAAGATCCGGGGTTGAAAGTTATTTTGCTTTAGGAGATTAAAAGTCGGTGACTACCCTCTTCTGGCTTGAAAAGTTTCAGCAGAGAGATCTGCAGTCATTCTAATATTCTTGCCTTTGAAGGTAATGGTTTTCTTTCTCCTGGCAGCTGTGAGGATTTTCTCCTTCATATTAACTTTAGTGAAGTTAATTATGATATGCCTGGGGGATGTCTTATTGGGGTTCAGTTGTGCCGGGGTTCTGAAGCTGTCCACTATCTGAATTTCAGAATCTCTAGGCATGTCTGGAAAATTCTCTTTCATAATTTCATGCAGAAGGGCCTCTGTGCCCAGCGAGGCCACTTCATCTGTTTCTGGAACCCCTATGATTCGGACATTCGCCTTCTTCGAATTATCCCAGAGCTCTCGGAGAGAGTGACCCGTTTTTGCTCTCTATTTGTCTTCCTCTTTGAGAGTTTGAGAGCGTTCAAAGGTTTTATCTTCGATGTCAGAAATCCTTTCTTCTGCTTCCTCCATTCTGTTGCTGAGGGATTCTACTGTATTTTTCATATCTTTGAGGGCTGCAAATTCTTGCTTCAGTGTGTATAAGTCTTTGGTGGTTTTGTCTTTAAATTCGTTAAATTCTTGAGACAGCTTTTGAATTTCTCCTCGAATTCCTAATTCCACTTTGTTAATCTTACCTGCAATCCAAATTCTGAATTCGATTTCTGACATCTCAGCCAGTTGTTTATGAATGGGATCTTCAATTGCATCTGCCATATCTTTCCTTGGGGGGGTTGATCTATTCTGGTTATTCATGTTACCACAGTTTTTCCGCTGATTCCGCCCCATGGTTGTTTTACTCCCTCTGATTTTTTCCCCTGGAGCTTTGTCGAGGGCCTGTACAGTGTTGTGGCCTGAGAAACTGGGGCCCTGTCTGGTGTGGTGGGGCTAAGTGGTTCTGTCTTGTTTTCAGCTGGTTTCTGTTCCACCCTAGTGAAACAGATACTTTGGATTGAAGTCTCAGCTGTGGAGAAATATCAGCAATTAAGTCACCCCGCCCCCAACCGGCAAACAATTGGCGAAGAAAAATCAAACCTTCATCGTGCACCCAGGGCACCAGCTGATTTGTCCTCAGGCGATTGGTGCAGTTCAAAAAGGTCCAAATCAATTGTCTCAGTCTGCAACTGTCTCGGGTGAGAGAGTTTAAGAGGTCTCTGGGCACTGGATCACAGGGGTCTGGTGACTACTCTGGTATGGCTTACTCCAGTGCTGCGTGGAGTCAGGAGAAGCCACCCAGCCAATAAAGCAGTCTGGGAAGGTTGCTGCCTCCTTCCCCACCTTGCATCACTTCATATCCAGTCACTGATAGCCCTGCAGTTGGCTGACCCAGTTGCCTGTAGTGAATCGGTACTGCAAGAGTTTGTATCTGCCTGAATCACAAGGAAGTCTGCCAGGCCGCTGCGCTCTGCCTCTCTCCAGCAGGAGGAGGTGAGACCTGACAACCTCGGGCACTTGATGAAGGGTGAGGGGTTTTCACTCAGGTCCAGTCTCGCCCCTGATTAATGTTACTGACAGAACAGAACAGAACAACTCTGCAGTTCCCCTGCAGAAGAGAAGCTGAATTGAGCTCCAAATCAGCTTGTCTTTGCTCCTGTATTGTCTATAGGCTGACAATCCCCTGAGGGCCAGGTGCGTCTTAGGTTTAGTAAAGCGGACCTCTGGGTCAGCCCCACCCTGGGAGTTTCCCTGGTTTGCAAGCTGGAGTTGCCTCAGGCAAACTCAGAGTCTCTGGTTGCTCAGGGAGACAGGGGCTGTGGCTTCAGAATATTCTGTAGTGAGCCGTATTGCTAGCAAAAGAGGGCCGCTGCTTTATGGCTCAGGCAACGGCCGCTCCGGTGTAGCTCCCCTCCGACCAACCGTCCTCTCTCCGCTCCCGTACCCCAGAGTCTGCACCAACAGGCTGCAGCCCAGCACTGTCTACACCCCTCAAACAATCGCCCAAGAGTCCGGACACCTGGGGGACAGGCCTCCAGACCTTGGAGCAACAGCAGAGGGGAGTGTGGGGAGCGCTGGGAGCCTGGGGTTGTGGGCAGAGAACACACAGAGCTTTACACAGTTTTATGCCTGGCCATATTGTCACCAAAAGACGGCTGTTGCACTGTGCCTCAGGGAATTGCCACTCCGGTGCAGTCCCGTCTCCGCCGACCGACCAGGACTGGTCTCCAGACCCCAGTGTGAGCGAAGGGGAGCGCTGGGAGCTCAGAATTCCAGGTAGAAACTATATATAGTTTATACAGTTTTATGCCTGGCAGGAGGACTCCGTGGCACCCTAGTAGGGGAGGTAGGTCCACTTTTTAGGGGGTCTCTCCCATGGAGTGTAGTGGGAGGACCTTTGAACTCTGACCGGTTGTTTGTGGGGCACTCTGAGCAGTTCCCATGGGGGAGGGGACTCCCGTCCGCTTGGTGATGGATTTTGTACCTTTTGTTTGTATCCTTGTGGTCGCAGCTCGCCTCAGTGGGGTTGACGTGCGTTCTACAACCTTCTCTCTTAGTGCAGCTCAAATCCACCAGGTTACTTGCTGAATTTTTATCCTTTAACTCTCCTTCTGGACGGGAACCTCTGTGGTAATCCTCTTTTTTGATGTCACTGCTGCCACTGAGAATCCATTTACAAAAATTGATTCAAGATGGATAAAAGATTTAAATCCAAGGCATGAAACAATAAAATCCTTGAAGAAAGTGCAGGGAAAACATTTGAAGATATTGGCCTGGGGAAAGATTTTATGAAGAAGACTTCTGTGGCAATTGCAACAACAAAAATAAATAAATGGGACTTACTAAAATGAAAAGCTTCTGTACAGCTAAGGAAACAGCAACCAAAGCAAACAGAAGACAACCTTTAGAATCGGAAAAGATAGTTGCATATTACTAATCAGACAAAAACTTGGTTAACTAGGATCTAGAGAGAACTCAAATTAATAAACAAAAAAAGACCCAGCAATCCCATATATCACTGGACAAAAGAGACGAATAGAACCTTCTCTAACAAAGACAGAAAAATGGCCAACAAACACATGAAAAAATGCTCATTGTCCCAATCATCAGAGAAATGCAAATCAAAACTACCCTGATATCATCTAACCCCTGTGAGAATGGCCCATATCACAAAGTTTCAAACTGCAGCTGCTGCTGTGGATGTGGAAAGAAGGGAATACTTTTACACTGCTGGTGTGAATGCAAAGTAATACAACCTTTTTGGAAGGAAGTATGAAGAATCCTCAAAGAACTCAAATTAAATCTCCCATTTGATTCTGCAATTCCATTACTATGCTTCTACCCAGAAGAAAAAAAATCATTTTATCATAAGGACATTTGCACTAGATTGTTTACTGCAGCTCAATTTATAATAGCCAAAATGTAGAAACAGCCTAAATGCCCGCCAACCCAGGAATGGACTTACAAGCTGTGGTATATGTATTCCATGGAATACTATTCAGCTACTAAAAAAGATGGAGACTTTACATCTTTTGTATTAACCCGGATGGAGGTGGAAGACATTCTTCTTAGTAAAGCATCACAAGAATGGAGAAGCAAGAATCCATTGTACTCTATTCTTACATGAAGGCAGTAGATGAGCTAATACAAGGTGGGGAAGTAGGGGAAGGAGCAAGTGAGAGGGGAGGATGGAGAGGGATGTGGGGGTCATGGTGTATGGCACACCTTTTGGAGGTGGGGCACAATTATTAGAGGAACTTATCTAACAAATGCAATCAATGTAACCTAATTCTTTGTACCCTCAATGAATCCCAAACAATAAAAAAAAAAAAAAAAAAAAAAAAGATGGTAACTTCACGTCTTTTATAATATCCTGGATGGAGCTGAAACACATTCTTCTTAGTATCACAAGAGTGGAAAAGCAAATATCCAATGTACTCAATACTAACATGAAGCCAGCAGATGATCTAATGCATGCCCACACAGGAGAAAAACTCATTTCAATTCAAGTTGGGGGGAGGGGTAATAAAGGAGGGGCTTGGGGTGCTGTCACTGAATGGGCATGGGGTGGGGGTGTTTGGCACACCTTTTGTGTATGGGACATAACCACAAGAGGGACTCTACCTCACAAAATCAAATATTTTGACCTGGTTGTTTATACCCTCACATTAACCTGAAATAAATTTCTTTTTCAAAAAAAATACTAAGAGTTTATAAATATTTTTGGTACATGAAAAGCTTTTGTAAACATTGTACATTGTAGAAGCAACTCCCTCTGCTTTCTATTATTCTATTAGGTGGCCAGGGCCACTTACGTTTGGAGTCTTAGATTTTTTTAACAGGTTTATTGAGATATAATTCACGTACCATAATATTCACATCTTTAAAGTGTGCAATTCAATGGTTTTTAGCATATTCACAGAGTTGTTGTGCAACCATCACCACCATCTAATACCAGAATATTTCCATCAACTCCCAAAGAAACCCACACCTACAGCAGTAATTCTTCATTACTTCTTCCGCTCAGTCCTTCGCAACCACCAGTCTGCGTTCTGTCTCTATGCATTTGCCTGTTCTGCATATTTCATATAAACAGAGTCACATGCTGTGTGGCCTTTTATGTCTGGCACCTTCCAGGCAACATGGTATTTCCGAGGTTCGCCCAGGATGTAGCAGGCACCAGTACTACTTTCCCTTCTGTGGCCGTTTAACAATCTATTATATGCACATATTACATTCTGTTCAAGTGCTGCTCAGTTCGTGGACGTTTGAGGTTTTCCACTTTTTGGCTATTATCATTAATGCTGCTAAAAACATTTATTATAATTGGACACATTTGGACATGTGTTTGCTTGGATATGTACCTGGGAATGGAAGTGCTGCGAGTGATGGCTAATTTTATGTGTCAACTTGAGAGGCTGTAGTACCCACATATTTGTTCAAACATATTCGGTTGTTGCTGTAAGGTATTTTTTTTACATAAGACTAATATTTATAATATATTAGTAGTTTTTTTTAAAAGCACATTCTTCTCCAGAATGTAGGTGGACCTCATCCAATTAGTTGAAGAAAAAAGACTGCCCTCTCCTGAGGAAGAGGGAATTTGGACATCAGTATCAACTTCTCTCTGGGCCTCCCACCTGCTGGCCAACCCTGCAGACACTGGACTTGCCAGCTTCCCCAGCCATGCGAGCCAGTTCCTGAAAATAAATCTAGCTGCCTTCCCTTTGCTTCCTCTCTCTCCACATGCACCCATTGGTTCTGCTTCTCCAAAGAACTGTGACTAATATTTTGCTTTCACATTTATATCCATTTTAAGTTAATTTTGTATATGGTATAAAGTAGGCATCCAATTCCATTCTTGTGCATGTGAACATCCAACTGTCCCAACACAATTTGCTGTAACAATTATTCTTTCTCCATCAGACTGTACTGGCACCCTTGTTGAAAAACTTTGACCAAACGTAAGGGTTTATTTCTAGACTTTAAATTTTATTCTATTATCTACCCTATAATTACACTATATCCAAGATGACACTGTCTTTTTTTTTTTTATCATACTGCTTAGGTCTGTGTGCTTTTATTTTTATTTTTTTTATTAAATCATAACTGTATACATTGATATGATCATGGGGCATCATACGCTCGCTTCAAAAACCATTTGACACATTTTTATCACAGTGGTTAACATAGCCTTTCTGGCGTTATCTCAGTTACTGTGCCAAAACATTTACATTCTACATTTACCAAGTTTCGCAAATACCCCTGTAAGATGCACCACAGGTGTGATCCCACCGATCCCCCTCCCTCTACCCACCCCCCCCTTCCCACTTCCCCCTATTGTTAAGTTGTAGCTGGGTTATAGCTTTCATGTGAGAGTCCCAAATTAGTTTCATAGTAGGGCTGTGTACATTGGGTACTTTTTCTTCCATTCTTGGGATACTTTACTAAGAAGAATATGTTCCAGCTCCATCCATGTAAACATGAAAGAGGTAAAGTCTCCATCTTTCTTTAAGGCTGCATAGTATTCCATGGTATACATATACCACAATTTATTAATCCATTCGTGAATCGATGGGCACTTGGGCTTTTTCCATGACTTAGCTATTATGAATTGGGCTGCAATAAACATTCTGGTACAAATATCTTTGTTATGTTGTGATTTTTGGTCTTCTGGGTATATGCCCAGCAGAGGAATTACAGGATTGAATGGCAGATCTATTTTTAAATCTCTGAGTGTTCTCCATATATCTTTCCAAAAGGAATGTATTAATTTGCATTCCCACCAGCAGTGCAGAAGTGTTCCCTTTTCTCCGCATCCACGCCAACATCTCTGGTCTTGAGATTTTGTGATATAGGCTAGTCTCATTGGAGTTAGATGATATCTCAAAGTAGTTTTGATTTGCATTTCTCTGATGATTAAAGATGATGAGCATTTTTTCATATGTCTGAAGGCCTTGCGCCTGTCTTCTTCAGAGAAGTTTCTCTTCAAATCCCTTGCCCAGCCTGCGATGGGATCCCTTGTTTTTTTCTTGCTGATGCATTTGAGTTCTCTGTGGATTCTGGTTATTAAACCTTTGTCAGAGATATACCCTGCAAATATCTTCTCCCATTCTGAGGGCTGTCTGCTTGCTCTGCTTACTGGATGACACTGTCTTGATTACTTTAGCTTTGTAGTATGTTCTGAAATAAGGAAGTGTGAATCCTTCAGTTTTGTTCTTTTTCCAGACTGTTTTAGCTATTTGGAGTTATTTGCATTACCATAGGAATTTTAAAATCAGCCTGATAATTTCTGCAGAAAAGCTAGCTGGGATTTTGATAGGGATGAGTATGTAAGTCAGTTGTGGTAATACTGCCATCTTAAGTCTTCTGATCTATGAACATTGGATGTTTTTCCATTTATTTACATTTAAAAAATGTCTTCCTATAGTGTTATGTAGTTTTCAGTGTTCAAGTCTTATACTCCCTTTCTTAAATTTATTCCTGAGTATTTAGTTTTTCTGATGCTATTGTAAATGCAATTATTCTTTTTTTTTTTTTTGTAGAGACAGAGTCTCACTGTACCGCCCTCAGATAGAGTGCCGTGGTGTCACACGGCTCACAGCAACCTCTAGCTCTTGGGCTTACGCGATTCTCTTGCCTCAGCCTCCCGAGCAGCTGGGACTACAGGCGCCCGCCACAACGCCCGGCTATTTTTTTGTTGCAGTTTGGCCGGGGCTGGGTCCAAACCCGCCACCCTCGGCATATGGGGCCGGCGCCCTACTCACTGAGCCACAGGCGCAATTATTCTTAATTTCATTTTTAGTGTTTCAATGATAATGGATAGAAATAAGATAGATTTTTGTACATTGACTTTTCAGTCTGCAAAGGTCTTGCTTATCTTGTTTATTATTAGTTCTAATAGTTTTTTATGTGTTTATTTTTTTTTAATGGATTGGTGTCAAAAAGCATAGGAAGATCCTGACACATAAACCCAGGACTTATCTCACACTGAGGACCCACAGCTCATGATACTGGTCCCCCCCGCCATGCACTGGGTGATGCTCCTGCTTCTGGGTCATCATCTGGGTGGTATTCCCAGTCTCTTTGACTGGCCATATAATGATTTGGAAAGATAAGTTCCTTGAATTCTGGGGTACATGTTGATACATGAACCCATTTTCCATAGAAGTAGTATTAAAAGAGAGGCCAGGGGCTGGGCACAATGGCTCACTCCTGTAATTCCAGCACTGTGGGAGGCCAAGGCGGGAGGATTACTTGAGTTGAAGAGTTCAAGACCAGTCTGAGCAAGAGCAAGAACCCATCTCTACTAAAAATAGGAAAACTAGCCAGTGTGGCAGAAGCCTATACTTCCAGCTACTTGGGAGGCTGAGGTAAGAGGATCACTTGAGCCCAGGAGTTTAAGGTTGCTGTGAACTATGATATCATAACACTTTACCCAGGGAAACTGAGTGAGATTCTGTCTCATGAAAAAAAAAAAAAAAGAGGTAGAGAGAGAGGCCAGGTTTCTAGGCCATCCCCTAGAGTCTATGAAAGGAGCATTCCCAGGTGAGGATGCCACAAAGACCTGTATTCTCAAAGATACAACTTAAGGGTTTGTTTCAATGGGGAACCACAGAACAAACCTTTAAGGGTTTGTACATAGACACATCTGCTAACCTATTTCTTTCCATTTGGGGCGGACTCCAGGGTATGACACTTTGAGGGACAGCGATGGTTATTTTCATAGAAACTCCTAAATTTGACATAAAACATATGTATTTTTTTTAACCAGACTATATTTTGCTTCAGGTTTAAAAATTGATTTCCAGCCAGCATTCAGAGACCTACTTTGCATCTTGATCCACGAGTCACTGATTTGAACATGCATTTGCTCAGAATACCCAGGCATGTGAAAGGATCAAAATATCACACTTTGATTGATTTAGAAAGTTATTTTCTACCACGACACATCTGAGAGTTTCTCTGCTTCGTCTGACTAACCCGGGAGGTGCAGCAGCAGAGAGTCAGGAGCTGTGGCGCCCCTCCTTTCAGGTACCCAGATCCAGGAGCAAAATTCTCCATCTCCATGGCAAAGTGCATCCTGTGGACACTTATCTGAGAACAGTTCGGGTGCCGGAGTCATCTTTTGAAGGGATCCTGGTATTTCGGTTTGACGAAGATCGAGAAACATTTTAGAAAGAAAATCGGATTTGTGTGTAAATGAAGAATATTCCTGAAAAGAAACTCTGTTACGAAACTGAAATCTGGAGACCGCGGTGGTGCTAGGTTGAGTCATCAGTTCCCTTTACACCCTAATAATTGACGGCACTTTGATCACAATGACTGCTCCTGGGTGCTTTTTTGTTTGCTTTTTAAAGTACTTCCTTGTGTAAACAGGTTGTCTGCTGTCATCTTGCAAACATGTTTACATTTGGGGGAGCATGGGGAACATCTGTTAGAAACAGATTTCATGCTTTTCTGTCAACTTAGGGAAATCTGAACCACATTTCTTCGTAATCTACAAAAGCCCTTGGAGAGTTAAATGAAGTTCTACTGGAAAGGGGACTGTTGGGATGCTTTGATTGCTCTCTGTATATATATTTAAAAGTTTGTCCTGAAAACATCCATTTGAAGTAGTTAGAAACAGGCAGCAACTACCGTCCATTTTTGTGGAGGGCAACAGTGAAGTAGAGGAGGCTCAGTGACCTGGTCAGTGACTGAGAAAGTGACCACACACACTTACAAGCCTTTTGATGGCGATACTGACCTTTCATCAGTGCTGAAAGTATCCTCGGATATCAAGGATCCCCAGACATTATTTCCGAAACATGTTAAAGTCCTTCATAATTTTATAGAGATCACTGATTCTAGAGCAGGCAAAAGGAGGGGCCAAGTGACAGACCATAAATAGAGCAGTTTCCTTATCCAGACCTTGAATTAGTGATCCAGGAGTATGGAGAGGTGGGGGCATGCAGAAGGGACAGGAGGGAGGGCCTGATCTGACAGGAAGACTCCACGCAAAGCACTCTACAAACTGCCTGTGACCACTGCCAGTCTGCTCTGCCTGCGCCCAGAAGCTCAATGTTCCTCTTAGGAGGGTGTGCCAACCCGCCCTTAGGAGTCCAGGCCGGAGTGGTCTCTGCATGAAGAGAAGTACCTGCTGTTCTGAGGCAATGGAAAATGTGGCAAGTTTTATTTAGATGTCCTCACAGACAGATAGCCCTTAGCTCTGGGCAAGAAGGGCATTGCCCTCCTTCAGCCAGGCCAAGGAACCACTGTCTCCCACCCCCCTCAGTGCTCCAGAGACCCCCCCAGAGTGGCCCCAAGTAAGCTTCCAGTGGTCCTTCATAACTTGAGAGGGCCCCACCCCCACTCCCAAAGCAAATGGCCACCCTCATACAGAGATGTGGATGTGTCTTGGACATGCATAGCGGGATGTCCGTGCACATGTACCGAGGCCCCTGCAGGATGGAAGGAGTTGAGGAGCAGGAGGAAAGAAGGAACCTGTGTATACTGGTTTCGCCTTATGCCACCATGTTCTTGTTCAGAACACCAAGGAGACTGAGAATTCTAAATTTAAGCCTTGCCTTCTGAAAGGTCATGACATCAAGGCAGAAGGACAGAGCATATTATATGCAACCTGTTTGTTAGCTTGAGTTATAAAATTTGAGTATTTAAACAGACAGTGCATTAGTGTCAATTTGCCTTCATCCTGAGTTCTGTAAATGGTAGAGCCAGACCTGCCTAGGGGCCACGGGGATCAGGGCCAACACTGCGTAGCCTCCAGCTGGGAACGTGTGCACCTTCAGCTGGGAACGTGTGCACAAAGCAGGCCCAGAACTGCAGACGCTGGCCCTCTGGGAGAGAAAGGAGGTGGCTGCAGGGCATTATCAGAGTGTCCAGGCGCTGACACACAAAGGTTTCCTTCCCTAGTTTGGGAAAGATCACACTGGAGAGAGCTTAGCCAACTATCTTCCTGTTTGGCTGCAGCCAAATACATCAGGGTCTTGCTATGGGCTAACTAAGTAGACCTTAAACTGTAAAAAAAAAAAAAATCACCTAACACTTTCATCTCTTGTGGTTTCTTTTTCTTATGCATACTTTATAACACAGATATCAGCAGCTAGTTAAACAACTTGACGGTGCCAGTGGGAAGCAAACCAACAGCAGTTACACACACGACTTGTACGGACCAAAATGGAGGCAGGAAAACAAAAATACCAACGAACCCCAGGCTGGACTGTAAAAAATAATTAAGTAGCTGTACATCAAATGCATGAATATGATTCATTTTTAAAGGCCCACATGTGTTAACACCCACTTTCAGGAGTTTCCCAAAGTAATTTAAAACTATTTGATGTTGCTTCCTGTTTTTCATTCCTTTTATCTGTTTGTGGGGGTGGCAATCTACAGTTGACAACTGAACAAGGAGCAAACTGAAGGATGGGTCAATTTGCCTGGTTTTAGTCAAGATCTGCTTTAACAGGCTTACCTTAAAGACTTTAAATGCCAAAAATTGGGGCTCTATGCTTCAAAGTACTCATCTAAGACTCATCCCACATCATAACATAGTTTGCATCTGTCTTGGAGTTAACGAGCCTCTCATACCAACTCTGTGTTCCCTGTTCTCTCCACAGCTCCCTCCTAGGGCACTGAGCTTCACAAAAGGAATTAGAAAGCCAAGGGCAGAGGCTCCCTGGCTTCAGTCTGTGTTCAATACATTTTCCTTTTCCTCCTCAAGACAATGACTGACAAAAAATAGCCTTTTCATAATTTGAAACTGAATTTTTGAAGAAGCTAGAACATTTCAGAGATATTTGCTCCATGAAATTATCCTCAGGTACCAAAAGCATCCCTGGAGAAGTGGCCACCTTTTGTTCGTTGGCATCCCATGGCACCTTATTTTAATCATTTCAAGATGGTTAATGAGAGGCAAACCTACACTTGGCATGAGATGAACAGTGGCACACACCATATGATGATGTGTCTGCCTGTGACGGGCGGCACACATGATGGTGGTCCCAAGATTGTAACACCATATCTTCACTGTACCTGTTCTACGTTTACATGTACAGATGCCACTGTTACACCTGCCCACACTTTTCAGTACAGTGACACCTGTCATGCTGGACAGGTTTATAGCTGATGTGTGCAGTGGGCACCATTCAGGAGTTTTGCACTGTGATGAAATCCCCTAATGAACATGCTTCTTGGAATGTATTATGTATTGCATGATGGTACCATCGTGAGGAGACAGGTGTTTTGGGATCAGCTAGTCTGATCTGCCATCAAAGGCTTGACCACCAAGTGGCTGACTCTGATTAAACATCTCTAATGAGAAGAAAGGTACTGTCAATTCCATTTTGAAGTTAGATACACAGCATCACTGCATACATCATGCAGAGATCTGGAAAGGTCTCTCTAAGGCAAATCTGCTTCCCTGTCACCTCAAAACACTGGTCTGCCCTGCAGGGCAACCAGAGAAAGGATGGTGTCCACACCCATGGCAGGGAGCAAGGGCAGCTCCAACTCCTCTCTTCACCCAAGTCTTCTCTCTGGGTAACTGTTTCTTGTTCCTTCATATGTCACTTGGAAAAAAAAAAAACATATGTCACTTGGACCACGGTCTCAGCATTCTCATCATCACTGTCTTGGATCATTGTCCTTTGAAAAAACTAAGCTCTGAATTTTAAAATAATCAATTTAATTTAATGCCACATAATAGCCCACAATACATTTGATCAATCTATCTCTCAAAACATGATTTCAAATACAGCACAATTTTACCAGCAAGGAATGACTAGCTGCCACTTCTTAGTCCTTCCACGCAGCCCACAAGCCCCCTCACATCGCTGACCGGGATAGCGGTTATGGAAATGAAGCTCTTCAGGGACCTCTCATACATTGCTCTTGTGTTTTATTTACCACATTCTATTTGTGATTATTTTTGAGGAGGCGGGGAGACACTACTGTAGGTCTTGGCCCTTATTCCTATTATTAAATGTCAACTCACTCAGGCTGTCCCTTTTTCCCTTTCTTTCTTCTGTCTGTTCACTCAGTGGCAAAGGAGCACATGAAACGGAATTGTGCTCAAGGGATTTTTTTTTTTTTCTTCATGAAATCGTACTAGGCTTACAAAGCAGTGGGCAGTCAGGGGGAAAACAAATTCAGTAAAAACGTCCTTTAAGAATTGGCTCAGTGTGTATTCTGTGTTGAATCCTGTTTGGTAAATTCTAAGAGGAAACTCTCAATAAATATTTGGCGTATTTATTTATTTCTCCTACTGAGAACTATCTAAGACAGGAGGATGTTTAATGATGAAACAGATTTCAGGATTTCTGTTCTCCGCAGCATCCTACCCATGGGGTACACTGACTGATCAAGTCCAAGCCTCATAATGAAACCAGACACAGTCCACTTCCTTTTTTTCTTAATCTGCCCCCTCACCTGGGGGATGTCCTGAGATGACACAGAGTTAGTCATGTATCACTACCCTGAGATACTGGTAGTCACTATCATTAAAAATAGTATTTAAAGTATCCTCCTAGGAAGAAGGACAGCATTTTTTTTGGCGGGGGGGGGGGGGGAGATGGAATACAGCCCTGACCAAACTTGTCTATTCAACCTGCTGATTCCTATGGTTTGGCAAGGAGAATGGAGACATCTCAAGTCCAGAGTCATTTCCTCTTCCCATTGACATACCAAGGAGAGGTGAAGAAGCATCCAGAGATGAGTGGATGCTGGGTTACTCTTCCACAGCTTATTACTGAAAGTGAGCTGCCAAAGAAATCACAAAGCACTTTTTGCCTAATCCTCCCTCTACCTCCCTGCCCCCAGCCCCTCAGCTTTTGGGAAACAGTCTGATTTCGGAGATCAGGCAGAGGAGGCCAACCCATGGGCTGGTTACCAGGTGGGCTCTTGGCTTCCTGAAGCCTAGAGCAAAAGAACCAAATGGCCAGGGCAGTGGACAATGTCTACCAACTCTCTAAGACTCTGGCAGGTGGCCCAGCCAGGCAAAGGCGGAGCCCGGGCCCTTGTCTTAGAGCTCCTAGCACTTTCTTCAGTTGTATTATTTCCCACTGTCAGCCTTCCTGTTGAGGACATAGGGATGCTGTGCCCCATTCTTGGGCCTTCTGTTTGCTCTCCCCCCATCAGAAATCAATCACTATTCCTGAGCTCTGGATCTCATGCCCTCTCCCACATTTAGGGAAACTCTATTCCTGAGTTTAGCCTCACTCTCCCTGAGACATAAATTTTTCTTTCTCTCTCTCCTGGACCATTTCCTGTGGGAAGTGGGCTGTGGGCAGCAGGGCCCCCACAGCCTGAGAAATGCTCAGGGAGCAACTCCCCCCCAACCACTTTTCCTCCTTTAACAAGATTCTTTCCACCTGCCAAAAGTCACATAGCTCATACATACTTTCCTTGTTATCTGCAAGCACATACTTTTTCTCTTTAAGGTTGATATCTACCTCATGTGCTAAGATTTATGCAACCTTGTTGAGATACTGTATAAATACAGCCTGCTTCCACGGTTCCGGTGCTGGCTGCAGCCATCAACTGTGTCAGTCCTCCTGATGCCGTCCTACCTCTTGTTTTCTGTGTGTTTGTTTTCATGTGGGTCCGTTTCTCTGTTGTTCATGGCTTTATTTCTCAATTTCCCACCATTACCACTCAGGTCAACTCTCCCTCGTGCCAGGTTGAGGGAGGTCCCTTCTCTCATGCAGGTACGTGACAATTTCCATTGGCAAATAGGCATGTTTATCATTTCCCACCTCAAAATCCCTCTTGATTCCAAAGCTTTCTTCAGATACCAGCCCCTTTCCCTGCTTGGTTCTGAAGAACACCCTGGAAAGAGTTGTCTTTGCTTGCTGCCTTTACTTCCTGATTTTTTTTGAGACAGAGCCTCAAGATGTCGCCCCGGGTAGAGTGCTGTGGCATCACAGCTCACAGCAACCTCCAACTCCTGGGCTCAAGCGATTCTCCTGCCTCCGCCTCCCAAGTAGCTGGGACTACAGGTGCCCGCCACAACGCCTGGCTATTTTTTGGTTGCAAACATCATTGTTGTTTGGAGACCCCAGGCTGGATTTGAACATGCCAGTTCAGGTGTATGTGGCTGGCACCTTAGCCGTTTGAGCCACAGGCACCGAACCTACTTCCTGATTTTTTATTCTCTCTTTAACTTATTCTAAGTAGGTTTTTGTGTTATTTCAGAGAAATTGCTTTTATCAAGGTCACTAATGACCTTTGCTGTGCCAATTCCAAGCTCAATTTTCTCCTCTCATTTTACACGACTTTTTGGCATCATTTGAGTCAGTCATCGGCTTCCTCCATGCAATCACTTCTTCCTTGGCTCCAGGGCCTCGCACTGTGAGGGCATCTCCTCTGCCAGCCTCTGTGGTTAGCCTGCTTCCTCTGCTCACCCTCTCATGTCCGTGCACCTCAGAGCTCCCACCCTGGACTTTCTCTCACTGAATTCACTCTCAGGCCTGTGGCTTTTGTTACCTGTATGCTGAGGACTCCCACATGGATTATATGTTGCCCCAACCTCTTCCCTAATTTCAATATCCAATTTCCTACTCAACATCTACATCTAAACAGGACCTCTAACATGCATCTCAAACACAACATAGCCAAAAAAAAAAAAAAAAAATCCTTGGTTCTAGACTCTCTTCAAAACTGCTTTTCTCTAGTTTTTTCCATACAGCTGCTTGGGGGAAAAACTGCAGATGAATCAAAGGGAGCACAAAGACGTCCATCTGCTCCACCTCCAACAGGACTGCTTTTCATTAACTGGGCATTTCTTTTTTTTTTTTGTAGAGACGGAGTCTTACTTTACTGCCCTCAGTAGAGTGCCGTGGCGTCACACGGCTCACAGCAACCTCCAGCTCTTGGGCTTACATGATTCTCTTGCCTCAGCCTCCCGAGCACCTGGGATTACAGGCGCCCACCACAACGCCCAGCTATTTTTTTTTTTGCAGTTTGGCCGGGGCTGGGTTTAAACCCGCCACACTCGGTATATGGGGCCGGCGCCCTACTTACTGAGCCACAGACACCGCCCAGCTGGGCATTTCTTTTTTTTTTTTTTTATTGTTGGGGATTCATTGAGGGTACAATAAGCCAGGTTACACTGATTGCAACTGTTAGGTAAAGTTCCTCTTGCAATCATGTCTTGCCCCCATAAAGTGTGACACACACCAAGGCCCCACCCACCTCCCTCCTTCCCTCTGTTCCCCCCCCATAACCATAATTGTCATTAATTGTCCTCATATCAAAATTGAGTACATAGGATTCATGCTTCTCCATTCTTGTGATGCTTTACTAAGAATAATGTCTTCCACTTCCATCCAGGTTAATACGAAGGATGTAAAGTCTCCATTTTTTTTAATGGCTGAATAGTATTCCATGGTATACATATACCACAGCTTGTTAATCCATTCCTGGGTTGGTGGGCATTTAGGCTGTTTCCACATTTTGGCGATTGTAAATTGACCTGCAATAAACAGTCTAGTACAAGTGTCCTTATGATAAAAGGATTTCTTTCCTTCTGGGTAGATGCCCAGTAATGGGATTGCAGGATCAAATGGGAGGTCTAGCTTGAGTGCTTTGAGGTTTCTCCATACTTCCTTCCAGAAAGGTTGCACTAGTTTGCAGTCCCACCAGCAGTGTAAAAGTGTTCCCTTCTCTCCACATCCACGCCAGCATCTGCAGTTTTGAGATTTTGTGATGTGGGCCATTCTCACTGGGGTTAGATGATATCTCAGGGTTGTTTTGATTTGCATTTCTCTAATATATAGAGATGATGAACATTTTTTCATGTGTTTGTTAACCATTCATCGGTCTTTAGAGAAAGTTCTATTCATGTCTCTTGCCCATTGGTATAAGGCATTGTTGGCTTTTTTCATGTGGATTAATTTGAGTTCTCTATAGATCCTGGTTATCAAGCTTTTGTCTGATTGAAAATATGCAAATATCCTTTCCCATTGTGTAGGTTGTCTCTTTGCTTTGGTTATTGTCTCCTTAGCTGTACAGAAGCTTTTCAGTTTAATGAAGTCCCATTTGTTTATTTTTGCTGTTGTTGCAATTGCCATGGCAGTCTTCTTCATGAAGTCTTTCCCCAGGCCAATATCTTCCAGTGTTTTTCCTATGCTTTCTTGGAGGATTTTTATTGTTTCATGCCTTAAGTTTAAGTCCTTTATCCATCTTGAATCAATTTTTGTGAGTGGGGAAAGGTGTGGATCCAGTTTCAGTCTTTTACATGTAGACATCCAGTTCTCCCAACACCATTCATTGAATAGGGAGTCTTTCCCCCAAGGTATGTTCTTGTTTGGTTTATCAAAGATTAGGTGGTTGTAAAATGTTAGTTTCCTTTCTTGGTTTTCAATTCGATTCCAAGTGTCTATGTCTCTGTTTTTGTGCCAGTACCATGCTGTCTTGAGCACTATGGCTTTGTAGTACAGACTAAAATCTGGTATGCTGATGCCCCCAGCTTTATTTTTGTTACAGAGAACTGCCTTAGCTATACGGGGTTTTTTCCGGTTCCATACAAAACGCAGAATCATTTTTTCCAAATCTTGAAAGTACGATGTTGGTATTTTGATAGGAATCGCATTGAATAGGTAGATTGCTTTGGGAAGTATAGACATTTTAACAATGTTGATTCTTCCCATCCATGAGCATGGTATGTTCTTCCATTTGTTAATATCCTCTGCTATTTCCTTTCTGAGGATTTCATAGTTTTCTTTATAGAGGTCCTTCACCTCCTTCGTTAGGTACATTCCTAGGTATTTCATTTTCTTTGAGACTATGGTGAAGGGAGTTGTGTCCTTAATTAGCTTCTCATCTTGACTGTTATTGGTGTACACAAAGGCTACTGACTTGTGGACATTGATTTTATATCCTGAAACATTACTGTATTTTTTGATGACTTCTAGGAGTCTTCTGATTGAGTCTTTGGGGTTCTCTAAGTATAAGATCATGTCGTCAGCAAAGAGGGAGAGTTTGACCTCCTCTGCTCCCATTTGGATTCCCTTTATTTCCTCGTCTTGCCTAATTGTATTGGCTAGAACTTCCAGCACTACGTTGAATAGTAAAGGTGACAGAGGACAACCTTGTCTGGTTCCAGTTCTAAGAGGAAAAGCTTTCAGTTTTACTCCATTCAGTAAAATATTGGCTGTGGGTTTGTCATAGATAGCTTCAATCAGTTTTAGAAATGTGCCACCTATGCCTATACTCTTCAGTGTTCTAATTAGAAAAGGATGCTGGATTTTATCAAATGCTTTTTCTGCATCTATTGAGAGGATCATGTGATCTTTATTTTTGCCTCTGTTAATATGGTGGATAACGTTTATAGACTTGCATATGTTAAACCAGCCTTGCATCCCTGGGATGAAGCCTACTTGATCATGATGAATGACTTTTTTGATGATAAGCTGTAATCTACTGGCTAGGATTTTGTTGAGAATTTTTGCGTCTATGTTCATGAGTGAGATTGGTCTGAAATTCTCCTTTTTGTTTGGGTCTTTTCCTGGTTTTGGTATCAGGGTGATGTTTGCTTCATAGAATGTGTTGGGGAAGATTCTTTCTTCCTCAATTTTTTGGAATAATTTCTGCAGTACAGGAATAAGCTCTTCCTTGAAGGTTTGATAGAATTCTGGAGTGAAGCCATCTGGACCAGGGCATTTTTTGGTTGGAAGATTTTTTATTGTTTCTTTGACCTCAGTGCTTGAAATTGGTCTGTTCAGGAGCTCTATTTCTTCCTGGCTGAGTCTAGGGAGAGGGTGTGATTCCAAATATTTATCCATTTCTTTCACATTGTCAAATTTCTGGGCATAGAGTTTCTGGTAGTATTCAGAGATGATCTCTTGAATCTCTGTGGGATTAGTTGTTATTTCCCCTTTATCATTTCTGATTGAAGTTACTAGAGATTTTACTTTTCTATTCCTCGTTAGTCTGGCCAATGGTTTATCTATTTTATTTATTTTTTCAAAAAACCAACTCCATGTTTCATTAATTTTCTGAATGATTCTTTTGTTTTCAATTTCATTGATCTCTGATTTGATTTTGGAGATTTCTTTTCTTCTACTGAGTTTAGGCTTAGATTGTTCTTCTTTTTCCAATTCCATAAGATCTCTTGTGAGATTGTTGATGTGCTCTCTTTCTGTTTTTCGAATGTAGGCATCTAAAGCGATGCATTTTCCTCTCAAAACTGCTTTTGCAGTATCCCACAGGTTTTGGTAGCTTGTGTCTTCATTGTTGTTATGCTCAAGGAAGTTAATGATTTCCTGTTTTATTTCTTCCTTCACCCATCTGTTATTCAACAGAAGATTGTTTAGTTTCCATGCCTTTGGGTGGGGTCGAGCATTTTTGTTAGAGTTGAGTTCCACCTTTAGTGCCTTATGGTCTGAGAAGATACAAGGTAAAATTTCAATTCTTTTGATTCTGTTGATATTTGTTTTGTGTCCCAGGATATGATCAATTTTGGAGAATGTTCCATGGGGTGATGAGAAGAATGTATATTCTTTATCTTTGGGATGGAGTGTTCTATATGCGTCTATCAAACACAGTTGTTCTAGGGTCTCATTTAAGTCTCTTATATCCTTGTTTAATTTCTGTTTAGAGGATCTGTCCAGCTCTGTAAGAGGAGTGTTAAGGTCCCCTGTTATTATGGTATTATCAGATATCATATTGCTCAGACTGAGTAAGGTCTGTTTCAAGAATCTGGGAGCATTTAAATTGGGTGCATAGATATTTAGAATTGAAATGTCTTCTTGTTGTATTTTTCCCTTGACCAATATAAAGTGACCATCTTTGTCTTTTTTGACTTTAGTTGCTTTAAATCCACATGTATCTGAAAATAAGATTGCAACTCCTCTTTTCTTCTGAATTCCATTTGCCTGAAAAATTGTCTTCCAACCCTTGACTCGGAGCTTTAATTTGTCTTTTGAAGCCAGGTGTGTTTCTCGCAGACAGCAAATGGATGGCTTGTGTTTTTTAATCCAGTCAACCAATCTATGTCTCTTCAGTGGGGAATTCAAGCCGTTAACATTTATTGAGATAATTGATAAGTGTGGTAGTATTCTATTCGTCTTATTTTGTGAGAGTCCATTGCTTAGTTTTATCTTTTGCATCACTGTGGAGGTTAGGTTCTGTCCTTTAATTTCTGAGTTCTTACTTTGCTGCTGATCCATTGTGGTGGTCAGTGTGCAGAACAGGTTGAAGTATTTCCTGTAGAGCTGGTCTTGTTGTGGCGAATTTCCTCAATGTTTGTATATCCGTAAATGATTTGATTTCTCCGTCAATTTTGAAGCTTAGCTTAGCAGGGTACAGAATTCTGGGCTGGAAATTGTTCTGTTTAAGTAGATTAAAGGTAGATGACCATTGTCTTCTTGCTTGGAAAGATTCATTAGAGAAGTCTGCGGTCACTCTGATGGATTTGCCCCTGTAGGTCAACTGGCGCTTACTCCTGGCAGCTTGCAGAATCTTTTCTTTTGTCCTGACTTTGGACAGGTTCATCACAATGTGTCTTGGAGAAGCTCGGTTAGAGTTGAGGCGACCTGGGGTCCGATAGCCCTCTGAAAGCAGTGTGTCAGAATCTTTGGTGATATTTGGGAAATTTTCTTTTATAATATTCTCTAGTATGGCTTCCATTCCTCTGGGGCATTCTTCGTCCCCTTCTGGAATTCCTATAACTCGTATGTTGGAACGCTTCATAAAGTCCCATAATTCTGACAGTGAACGTTCTGCTTTCTCTCTCTTCTTTTCTGCCTCTTTTACTATCTGAGTTATCTCAAGAACTTTGTCTTCTACCTCTGAAATTCTTTCTTCTGCATGGTCTAACCTGTTGCTGATACTTTCCATTGCATCTTTAAGTTCCCTGATTGTTTCATTTCCTTCAGCTCTGCTATATCCTTTTTATATTCTTCATATCGTTCATCTCTTATTTGATTCTGTTTTTGGATTTCCTTTTGGTTATTTTCCACTTTATTAGCAGTTTCCTTCATTGTTTCCATCATTTCTTTCATTGTTTTCAACATGTGTATTCTAAATTCCCTTTCTGTCATTCCTAACATTTCTGTATAGGTGGAATCCTCTGCAGTAGCTACCTCATGGTCCCTTGGCGGGGTTGTTCTGAACTGGTTCTTCATGTTGCCTGAAGTTTTCTGCTGATTCTTCCTCATGGGTGATTTCTTTTATCTGTTTCCTTGCCCTAATTTTCCTTTCACTTCCTCTTGCTCTTTAAGTTCTCGTGCCTGTGGAAGTTGTGGGCGGGTTTAGACGGATTGAACACACGCGACCACTTGCCAGTTTTCCACTGTTTTAGTCCTCCTCTTGGGGTCCAGAAGTCTCTCGCCGACTCCCTGTATCCTCTCAGGGGTGATAATAGGCAGATCCCACCAGCCAGAGACGCCTGGAGTCCTATATCCCCAGACTCACGGTGCCCAGATGCAAGGAAGCTGTTACTCGGCTGCCATCTTGCTCCGCCTCCCCAGCTGGGCATTTCTTAAACATGCTGGTCCAAGGATTCCTTCACACCCTCAAAAATTAATAAAGACCCCAAAGAGTTCTTGAAGGTATGGGTTACATTTATTGACATTTTCCATATTAGAAATTAAAACAAATTTTAAAAAATGTTATAGAATTCATTTTATTTGGAATAACAACAGAATTATACATTAACAAAAATAACATATTTTCTGAAAAATAACTATTTTCTGAAACAAGAGTGAGATGAGTAACACTGACATTTTTGCAAGTTTCTTCAGTGTCTGGCTTAACACAGGACGGTTGGGTTCTCATATCTGTTTCTACATTCAATCTGCTGCAATATGGTGTTTTAACTGAAGGATGCAAAGAGAATCTAGCCTCACACATATATGTAGTTGGAAACAAGTTATTTTAATAGTCTTTCAATAACTGTGGGCACTCCTCTTTAATTCCACACCTGAATTCAAACAAATGATGGTTTATACAGGTGGGATCTGAAATGTGGAATCTGAAGCCATGTGCAGAACCTTTCATTATTCTGTTTCATTAAAATTGACTCTTCTGGGTGGCGCCTGTGGCTCAACGGAGTAGGGCGCCAGCCCCATATGCTGGAGGTGGTGGGTTCAAACCCAGCCTTGGCCAAAACTACAAAAAAAAAAAAAAATTGACTCTTCTATCCTGTACTCTGAGTGCATCTGGAACCTGTGCATGATTCTGTAACATCACACTTGGTCATCTGGGAGCACTAGTTTACTAAGTGCAGAGGTCTTTCAAATGTTCATGTGATACACCTCATGACCCAACACCAAAAGCTGCACGCTCAGGAGCACAACCATCAGTTTCCAAAGAAATAGTCCTTAGGTATCAGGAAGTCACCAAGCTATGCAGTGGCAGCTGCATGTTTTCCAAAACCCACGTTTTGTTTCACGCTCAAATTTTATCATTGGCAACAAATACTGTCAGTTGTTTTCTTGAAGTGTCAGGATGCTTCATTCATTTTTGAGAAAATATCTGTCAAATAAATACCCAAATCTGAGTAACTTCTGCTTGTCTGTTCATGTGCTTTGTAAGCCATCTATAGTTTTCAGGCATTCAGTGAAAAAAGCAGCCCGCTCAGCTCACTCAAAACACCTGCACGTGGGTTTGTCCTGGAGTCAGCTGTCATGGTGTGGCATGTGGCAGAAGGGCATTATGTGTCCTTCCTATTTTGTCACATAGGATATTAAAAAGATACCACTCAAGGGTTGAGATTTAACAAAAGCCACATTGTAACTGCTTCCTCATGGAGACACTGCAGTCACCTTGGCATTCTGTCCTCCTGTGAGTGTGTGGTGAAGAATTAGCACAGTTTGGTGCCACTACCTGGTTTCATGCTGAGGGGCCAACAGTTTTACCCACCATTACCTTTGCACCAGCAGTGCAACACTGACACTGTGAAAAATGCACATGGCCTCTTGGTATGATTATTAAAGAAGTTTCAACTTTGTGTTCTCCCAACAGGATCTTGGCAACCATCAGGAACCCGCAGACCACACTTGGAGGACTCTGGCCCTGGCTTGACATTTTCTGTTCAGGCCACCACCTTCTTGCTCCTGCCCGAAATCTATCCTTTAGACTTCTCACTGCATGTTGAGTAGAACCTGAGGTCCTTATCTGGCCTACAAAGTGCCAGCCTGGCCCCTTCTCCTTGCACCTGCCCTCCTCTTCCCCTGTGCAGTCACTTGGCCTCCTCAAACCCATCTGTGTCTTAAGACACTCCTTCCCTGTGTCTTAACATTGTAGTGTCCTTGTCCTTAGGTTCCAACTCCTGTTGCAGGTATTATGTGATCTTCCCATCCATACCTCCTTATGCAAGGCCCTACTCTGGGTCACACAGCTCCATTTCATCGCCCACCTAGCACTCAACACTCTCCAAAATTATATTGTTCTTCATTTGCTAGTTTATAGTCAGTATTAAGAAACAGAATGTGAGTTTCCACAAGGGTAGAAATCTTGTCTCTTATGCTATGCTGTGTCCCTACCCTCTAGGACAGTGCTTGGAATACTGCAGGTGATTAAATACTAGAATATTTGCTGAATGGCTATAAGCATGCATGAATGACAACAGTTGATGTGTTACTATGCAGGAAAGCCCTCTGTATACTGCAAAATAACATGTAAGGTAAGAGAAATAATGTGCTACCACCTTCGAAGGCCTGACAATTAAGTTCACAAATTCACCCTAAAAAAGAGCTACATACCTCATTACTGAACATCACTATGGTCACCTTTGAAGTACTGCCCTTGGGAAGCTATACACCAATGTCAGCACCTAGTCTATCCTTCCAAGCAATTTTGGAACTCTTTTTTTCTGGAAGGGTGCACTGTCATGATGCAAGAGCTGTGAGTTGTTGGCAAAAAGTTAAGATCATTCTTGATTAACTTTTTCTTTCATGCAGCTTTTTTCTTTTAGCACTTCCAAATAGTTAACTGTCCAGTTGGTACAAATTCATAATGATCAATCCCTCTGACATAAAAAAAGGTTAGCCACATTGTTTTGACTCTTGACTTGGACTGACAGAACTTTTTTGGTCCTGAAGAATTGGCTAACTTTCATTGTGGATTCTGACACTTTGTTTCAAGTGGTATTGGTACACTCATGCTTCATCACCAGGGATAACACAGCCCAAAACATCATCTTGCTTCTCCAAAAGGTCTTGGCCATCTTCCACTCTCCTTCAGCTTTTGTTCACTGGTGAGCTCCTTTGGGACCATTTTTGCACACAACTTTCTCATGCCAAGATTTTCAGTTAAGATTTTTCTAACTGATTCTCCGTTGGTGTTTACTTGGTCTGCAGTCAGCCAAAATCTTGATGCACAATTTGATGAATTTTTGCAATGTTTTCATCAATGCTGCTTGTTACTGGCCCTCCTGACCTTTCTTCGTGAGTGACATTTTTCTCCCCTCAGAAAAACCTTTAATCCATTTGCATGCTGCTATTTTCTTCATGATATTATCCCCATTAACTTATACTAAAGTGCCCTTGATTTCACTTCTACTCTTGACAAGTTTAATGAGAAATTTTACATTTGTTCATTGTTCTAATTCAAGCTCTGACATTCTTGCGATGGCACACAAAAACATGCAACAACAATAATGAACACCACTCAAGAAGACACTATCACATGTCCACATGAGCACAGCTGTGAGACACTGATATATCAAGGTTACGGTTCCTTACTAAGCTGTTTGTACAGTGCTACCAATATAAGTGCATGGTGGTGTGCTCATGAACCTAATTGTCAGACCTCATATAAGGCTTCCTCACTAGTACAAACTCTGCCTTCTCAAACAAGTCATAGACGACATTGTCACCTTATGAATGTTTGCCATCTTGATGGCATTTCTGCAGATCAAACCAGATAGGAATCTAAGGTCTCACTATTTCTCCTCAAACTGGCCTCCCTGACACCAGTCCTTTTCTTTTCTAGGCCATCCTCTGCAATGTAGGTAAATTTTCAACATGAAAACCTGATCACATCACTTCCCTGATTCCCACTGATCTGAGGCTGAGGTACAAACACAGCTTCCAAGGCTGCTCCCCCTCTAGCCTCATCTTTTTCCATGCCTCCTAATCTGCTCTATGTTCTTACTACCCCGAACTTGAGTTCTTTTCTCATCTCAGGATTCATATGGCATTCCCTCTTCTTCCCTCCCTTTTCCACTGCTAACTCCTCCTCCAGGTATAAGGTCAGGGAGTACTTCCCTTCAGAACCTTTTCTGACTGTCCTTGTCAGGGTTTGGTTACTTTCTTTTCCATTTCTGCAGCATCCTATACTTCTGCCATCACAGCCTTTGTCATTTGTATGACCATGCTTGTTTACAGCCTCTTTCACTCAGCTGTGAGCTTCTTAGGGACCCTACCCTCCTGCATGTCACTGAGCCCTGGAGCCCCAAATGCTACCAAAGGCACAGAGTTTCTCAAAAATATAATTCTTAAAGATATAAAAGTTGACCTTCCATTTGACGTTGCAATCCCATTACTAGGCATCTATCCAGAGGAACAAAAATCATTTTACCACAAAGAAATGTGCACTAGAATGTTTATTGTGGCTCAGTTCACAACTGTCAGGTTGTGGAAGCAGCCTAAGTGCCCATCAACCCATGAATGGATCAACAAACTGTGGTATATGTATACCATGGAATATTATCCAGCCAATAAAAAAGATGGAGACTTTACATCTGTTACATTCACCTGGATGGGGTTGAAATACATTCTTTTTAGTAAAACATCACAAGAATGGAAAAATAAATATCCAATGTACTCTATGCTAATATGAAATCAATATATAAAAAATTACATGTTCATAAGAACAATAAAACACTAATGTAGTACAGTTTGTGGGTAGAGGGAAGCGGGAAGGAATCAAGGAGGATGTTTGGCAGAAGGAGGGAGGGCATGAGGTGGATCTCACCTAAACCAACCAACCAACCAACAAACAACAACAGAAAGAGTTTCTCTAAAATAAATGAACAAAGGAGCTAATGCATAAATCCTAGTAAATGCAAAAGAGGTAATTCTAAAGAGTGTGTATGTGATTAGCTTTGCTTTTTATCTTTAATATCTTTGATTCTTCCTAATTCCTGAACTTGATTTTCAGAATTTTTGTTTTAGCTTTCTAGTCTTGTATTTTGGATCAACATATAGCTCTCTCCATTATTTTAGTTTTTGTACCAAGCAAGAATAAACTTAATTAAGTTTAGGTACTTTTCTTCTAAAGTGTTTTCTATCTTCACTTCTTTCTACTTCATCCCATGTTCATAAACATCTACAGTTATACATTAAAGTACTCTGCAATATTTGTGGGGTTTTTTTGCAGTTTTTGGCTGGGGCTGGGTTTGAACCTGCCACCTCCAGCATATGGGGCCGGCGCCCTACCCCTTTGAGCCACAGGTGCCGCCCTCTGCAATGTTTTTTATTGACTATAATTGTTTTTTAATGATTCATTATAGTTTCATTTATTATGTGGCTATATTGAAGGATACTTATGCCTAATAGACAATGTAAAGTTCCTTGAAATTAAAATTCCTGGCTTGGCGCCTGTAGCTCAGTGGTTATGGCACCAGCCACATATACCAAGCTGGTAGGTTCAAACCCAGCCCAGGCCTGCTAAAGCAACAATGACAACTGCAACAACAACAAAATAATAGCCAGGCATTGTGGTGGGCACCTGTAGTCCCAGCTACTTGGGAAGCTGAGGCAAAAGAATTACTTAAGCACAAGAGTTTGGGGTTGCTGTGAGCTGTGATGCCACGGCACTCTATCCAGGGCGACATGTGAGACTCTGTCTCAAAAAAACAAAAACAAAAAATTCCTTATAAAACACTACTGAAAGAAATCACAGATGATATAAACAAATAGAAAAACATGCTCATAGGGCAGAAGAATAAATTTTTTTTTATATTTATTTATTTTTTTTTATTAAATCATAGCTGTGTACATTAGTATGATCATGGGGCACCATACACTTGGTTCGTAGACCGTTTGACACATTTTCATCACACTAGTTAACATAGCTTTCGTGGCATTTTCTTAGTTATTTTGCTAAGACCTTTACATTCCACATTTACTAGGATTCACATGTACCCTTGTAAGATGCACTGCAGGTGTAATCCCATTAATTCCCCTCCCTCCACCTACCTCCCCCCTCCCTCCCCTCCCTTTCCCCCTTCTCCCTATTCTTAGGTTGTAACTGGGTTATAGCTTTCATGTAGAGGTCCTACATTAGTTTCATAATAAGGGTGAGTACATTGGGTACTTTTTCTTCCATTCTTGAGACACTTTACTAAGAAGAATATGTTCCAGCTCCATCCATGTAAACATGAAAGAGGTAAAGTCTCCATCTTTTTTAAGGCTGCATAATATTCCATGGTGTACATATACCACAATTTATTAATCCATTCGTGGATCGATGGGCACTTGGGCTTTTTCCATGACTTAGCAATTATGAATAGGGCTGCAATAAATATTTTGGTACAAATATCTTTGTTATGATGTGATTTTTGGTCTTCTGGGTATATGCCCAATAGAGGGATTACAGGATTGAATGGCAGATCTATTTTTAGATCTCTAAGTGTTCTCCATATCTCTTTCCAAAAGGAATGTTCGAAAACGATCATACTGACCAAAGCAATCTACAGATTCAATGCAATCTCTAGTAAAAAAAAAAAAAAAAAAAAATTGTAATTTTTCACAGAACTAGAAAAAACAATCCTAAAATTCACATGTAACAACCGTTCACATAAACAAAGCAATCCTAAGCAAAAAGAACACATCTGGAGGCATCACATTATCTGACTTCAAGGTGACAGTAACTAAAAGAGCACTGGTATAAAAATAGATACAGATAAATGAAGCAGAATAGAGAACCTGGAGATAAAGCCAAATGTCCTCAACCAGCTGATCTTGGACAAAGCAGACAAGAACATACACTGGAGACAGAATGCCCTATTCCTTAAAGGTGCTAGGACAATTGGATAGGCACATGCAGAAGAACGAAACTGGATCCCTCTCACCATTCATATACAAATATTAACTAAAGATGGATGAAAAATTTAAATGTAAGACATGAAACCAGCATCTCCTGTGGGTCCCACCCTTGGTGTCTTTACCTAATTATGTTAGTTTCGATCAACATGTAAACTATGAAGACTTAATGAGGAAGCAAATGATAGTGATTCTTACACACCCAAAATGAACTTACGTGTATAATTTCCAAAATGCATTATTTAAAAATCCATGTACACTACTATATGGAATGCTTAATTTCATCTTCCACTGGATTTGTGATGTTGGTTTACTGAGCCATCAGTTTAAACTTAAAATCTTGAAATCTGAATACACAGAAGAGCTAAGCAGCTGTAGGAACAACCTTCTAAAAATATACATTACTACCCAGCATTGGAAAAGCAATTATTTGTTGAAATTTTTCAAAATTTGTTATTATTTGTTATTATCCAGTAAATGTAAAAGTTGCCAAAAGACATAATTAACATTTGCTGAAGATTCTTAGTGGGCAAAAATATTTTAAATAAAACAAATATTTAGAAATTCTTTGTTACTGGCAAAATTATCTCTTAAATATAATGTTCATCCACCTTAAAAAGAAAAATTGGGACATTTCTAGATAATTTTGAAGTCCAAGTTAAAAACTCTTAGACCATAGGAAAAAGTATTTGTACATGTTTTACCTATCACTAGGATGCTACCTCTGTCCAAATCAGAATTGCTCTTGTTTTGTGCTGTCACATTTTGTCTGTGACTAGTCAAATGTGTCTTTGTCAGGTCTGGAGAACATTAAGGACCAGGAAAGCCAGCAAAGGACTGGGAGACCCTGGTGTAGCAGAAAGACGTAAGATCAGGAGCCTGATGACCTGCCTTTAACCACAACTCTGCCTCTGTGTGCCCTGTCTCATCCATTCATTCACCTGTTCATTCTGGGACTGGACTGCCAGGGATATCAGTGAAAAAGAGACACACATCCTTCACAGAGCTTGTACAGTATGGCCTCACCAGCACCCTAAGAAGGGGATAGGACAGGACCACAGAGATAGGAAGGGGATAGGATCACAGAAACCAAACATCACTATAGAAAGTCCACGATGAAGTGAAAAGTCTTTGGGTCTCTTTTCTTATCTATAAAATATGAACAGAACACCGGTTTTCCGTACTTCATAAAGGACCAGACTCTGTAATGTATGAGGACTACCCACAATGATGTGCTATGCAATTCTGAAATGAAAAGTCTTCTTTATCAAAATAAAGCAAGGTTTGTCTATTTCCCTGAGTATCTTCATTGATATGTTTCTTAATCCTTTAGAAGAAGCCAAATGTTTGCATAACTATAAGCCTCCTTCAAATTTCTTGAGTCTTGCTACAGATTTTAATGTGCCAAAGTACGTGTCTATGCTTGGCAGAATCCTTCAAACCATTTGGAGACTAGTTGCTTTGTGAACAGGTTTTTAACCTATGAGTTTCTCGAAAGAGTTCAGAACATATCCAACAAAGTGTCTTAACTGATGAACTTTCCTCAAAGAGATGGATTAACTAGCATTTTCCATTCCCTCTATAAAGTCCACAGGCTGACCGGGAACAGATGGTGAAGGGGGTGCTGGAGGTGGCTCTCTGCTCTGAGCACATCAGCCCTCTCTGGTTGAGCTGCACATCTAGACTGCTGATGCCAGTTCCACTTATTCTCGTAATCAACAAAATTTAATTAAATGTTACATTGGACAATGAAAAATGAGTGTGAAAATAAAGTTATTTGTATGAAAACTTAGTGAAATCAAAGACATGAAATAAATAAGTCATGGCAGAAAATCTGCTATCAAATCAGATATGAACAAGACCACTATGGAAGACGGGGAGATAATAAAAAGTCTAAAATGACTCTAGTTAGACTGCACTACAAATGCCTTAAAATCCTTCCGTTCAAAGAAACTGAACACTATGTAATAATCTACATGAAAGATTACACAAAATTCCAATTAGCAGACTTAAACTCTAAGAATAAAAGGCCTTGGGCTTACATCAAGAAATTGGCAAGTAACTGTTCATTTGTAACTTTAAGTTAAATGTATTGTTTGGGCTATGTGGAATATTTTTTTCCCCTTTTTAAATGATTCAACCTTCAACTGATTTTTCTAATGAGGAAACATCCAGTCCCAGTCAGGTTAGCTAAGAAGGACCCAGGAACCTTCAGGTAGATGGGGCTCCCTCTCTTTATATTTTCTGATTTTTAATTTTCTAACTTTTCTCAATGGTCAGAATTGCTTATTTAACTAAAAACATTATTTCAATTAAAAATATGTATATAGAAATTTCAGATATCCTAGAGCAAATAGCCTTTATATATTTTAAAGAAAGGAAAGAAAGGTAAAATATTTTCACTCACGTGTTGCTTGAATGTTTAGTAACTTTGCCTTCTGTACCCCATTTGTGAGGCTACCTACTTATTTATAAGATTGGTTTAAATGGTGTTCTATGAACATGAACCTTCCATATAATAAAGGCTGGAACTTTCTAAGTGTAAAGGATGATTTTAGGGTAGCAAAACCCTACTAAGTGTGACTAGGTTTCTTTTACTCATCTGATTCTTCTGCATATTTTGGGAAACGACCCAAGTCTAGGCAAAGCACACTACGGGCCAAATATACATCTCTGTCTGGGCCCTGATAGAGCTGTGACTCAGAGCACTTTGCTGGGGATGCCCAGGGGTTGTGCATGACCAGACACTGGCAAAGCAGTTTGAGAAACCTCCTCCTCCACTGAAAATACTCACCGTGAGGAACCTGCAACATGTACGATACAACAGTAAACACACACACACACACACACAAACCAAACAAACAAAAAAAAAAAACAGAAAAAAGAAAAAGAGACAGGCTGTGTCAGTCTCAGCAGCAAACGCAATTCAGCCTCCCTTACCAGAACAATAACAACAACCAAAAAAGGATTTTCAGGAAAAGACTGCTGGAAAGCAGTGAGACGGGATGCATGGCTGGGCTCATCTTCTTTTCCTTTCTCTTTCTCCCTGAGGGCTAGGCTGAGAAAGGTAGCCTTGAACCTGTTCAAAGTCCAGTCAAACACAATCAATAGTCACATGGTGTCATTTTCCTAAAATTTCCACTGAGACATTAATTTTATTCCTCAGTAAACATGTTTCTATTTTCTGCATCCCAGGAGAGCCTGCTTCTCCTTTAGCATTCAGGCAAGAAGAGCAGACGTGTTGGGTAGAGTGTTGGGTAGACCTGGCCCCTCCAGCCTCTCTGATAGCTGAGAAGATTGCTTGACAAGGAGGAGACCCACCAGAACAGAACCCTGAGCTCCGCAGGGCAGCGGCTTCGCTACAGTAGATACTGGCTACCCATTATGGAAGAATTTCCTGCATTTATAACTATAAGAGAAATAAAACCCCAAAACTCAACCTCAGAGAAAAATAAAATGATCAACTTAGAATGTTTTGCTTAACTTAAAAACTGCCGTTGAACTGTTTAGGAGGTGAGGTGGGTTGAACTGAGGTCCCCCAAGAAGATAAATCTGCATCCTAACTTCTGGAACCAGGAAATGTGATCTTATTTGGAAAAACAATCTTTGCAGATATAATTGAGGATGTTGAGATGAGTTCACCCTGGGTTACCTAAATCCAATGAGAAGGGTCCTTATAAGAGACGAGAAAAGATGCAGAGGGGAAGGCCAGGCGAGGATGGAGGCAGAGACTGGAGTTAGGTAGTCACAAGCTAAGGAATGCTGGGAGCCTCCCTGGAAACTAGGAGAGGTAAGGAAGGACTCTGCCCCAAAGACTCAGGGGGAGCATGGTCCTGTAACACCTCGATTCGGGACTTCTGGTCTCTAGGACTGTGACAGCAAATGTTGTTTTAAACACCTGAAGTGCATGCGGTAACTTCTTATGGCAGCCCTAGGACTCTAATACAGGAGGCTAGACAGCTTATCAGAAGATGAGTGGAAAAACTTCAAGAAACTTCTACTGCAAATAGAAATCTTACATGAGAATACCAAGATCCCCTCCCTATCCACCAAAGCACAATTATTCTGAAGGGAGAAGGGATCAGGAGAGAGGGTGGGACCCTCCTCTGAATGCATGCTAGGACCCCATGGCAGATAAGGCCAGACCTAGTAAGAGTCAGACTCACCAAGGGAACTTTAAAAATACGTGGACTTCTCCACTTACGGATGACTGAGTCAGAATTTCTGGGGGTCAGGTTTGAGAATCTATATTTTCCGAAGTTTCCCATATGATTCTGATGATCTACTATCTCTAAAAATGACGGGCCTCGATGATACACGCCCCCTTTAAATGTTTGAGATATACATCTGAAGTCAACTTCTTAAAAAAGACGTTATTTCTAACAGGCTTATTTATTATTTAAAAACCAGTTTTATTGTTTACATAATGCATTATAAAGATTAAGCATACAGGGTGGTGCCTGTAGCTCAAGGGAGTAGGGCACTGGCCCCATATACCGGAGGTGGTGGGTTCAAACCCAGCCCCGGCCAAAAACTAAAAGAAAAAAAAAGAAAGATTAAGCATAGAGAAGAGTACTAAGTCAGAAGTAAATACCCTCTGAATTCACCATCCCAGCGAAACCTGCATATACATTTCTAAGCATTGATGCACAGAGATGTGGGGGCATACTTTGGTCTGTGACTCAGTGCGGCCCACCGGCTAGCAGCATTGACAGCACTGAGGAGACTGTTAAAAAGTCAGAATCTCAGGCCCCATCCCAGCAGGATTTACGGCAAACACACTATATCCCTTGTTCTGAAATCTGATAATTTCCCATCATCTTTCAGATGCTTAGTAAACTGGACAGTATTTACTACTCATCTCCTCCACTAGGCTAGGAGTCCATGAGGTCGAGGAAAGGGCCTGTTTCTCCGCACTCTGCACTGTGCCCAACCAGTGCCTTGCATTGAGGTCTCATGGATTAAATAGGGAATCAACAGAATATGAAAATTTCAGATTTTTTTTTTCTACCCTGCAAGGTATTGTAAGCACCTGTCTTTGAGAATAATTACAGACCTATTTATAAATATTCTTTCTCAATACATTATACGGTATTCCTTTTCATACCAGAATTTATTTAACGAGTGTGAAAGTAAAGTTATTCGTATAAAAATTTAGTGAAACAAAAGACATGAAAAATAAGTCAGGAAGGAAATGATTGCCATTTCTATTTTCCTACTTTTTCCCTACTATTTCAAACAATGCTGAGAATCCATCTTTCTGTTTTGTCATTGTTACTTTCTGGTAGATCTCTAGAAGTGCGTTTGGTAAGTACATGACATGCACACCCCTCATTGTGATACGTAATGCCAGAGAGCCTGCACGGAGCCCCCGACTATGTGCATGAATGCTGTGGGTTTTCCAATAATTTTAACCATTGCCTACCTCTTACTTAAAAATACCAAATTCATTGACTTTTTTCTTGCATTTTTATAAAAGCGATCAAAAAGTTGAATATCTTTTCATACATCTATTGGCCATCTGTATTTCTCCCCTGTGAACCGTCCAAAGTTATTTTGGTTGTTTAAAATAACAGTTATAAAAGAATCCGTGGAATTACAGAGTTTAGAAATATGGTTTAAGCACAATGAAAAGACACGAAGAAGAAAAAAAGAAGGAAAGGAGAAGAAAATGTGCCATAAAAAAGGATAATCAAAAGATTAGTTTGTGTGTTTATTTATAGACGCTGGTTACTGCAATCCAGTGATTAGGCAAATTAATGCAGCTGTGTCTGATCATAGTTCTGGGATCAGCCTCCACATCCTTTTCAAGTGATGCCACCTGTCATTTAAGTATTTTGCATTTGCCTTTTATGTTACATACATTCCATGATGATTTTCATTTTAAAAACATCCTTCTTTAACTCTTTGAAGGTTCTCTTGATACAGATTCCTCTCCAGTCTCTGTTCTACTGTGAGGAATGGGGCAAGTTAACCACCCTCCCAAGGGTGATCAAGGGAAACAGCAAATTTGCCTCTAAAAAAGACCATCCCTCTCCAAATGTTCACAACTTAGGAAAAAGAACAGTTTCATCTTTTCCACTGGGTGTAAAATTGGTTCCTTTCTTGGAATCATTTGGAAAAAAATGGGGGTCAGATGTTGTGTAGTGACTTCAGTAGCACGTGCAGACCATGCCTCATTTCGGAGGACAAGCACAGCCCTTATGCCCCCAGGTCACTTCAGGCCTGCTTTGCCACAGAGGCTCCCACTGAGGGCACCTTGCCTGCACCCTCTCCACCTAATGTGCTGAGGAGCTTTTCACAGGGCGCATGGAACTCTCTCATCTGAAGATGATACCAAATGGGCAAAAGCATATCCTAACCACCCCTGCTGTCCTCTGGGTGGTTTGTTTGTGAATTGAGATGAATCCATCACCCCTGTTTAGTGACCACTTGCACACAGCATAGCAAGAGCACTTGGCCCCTGCCAAGGATGCAGAGCTGCACGGAAACAGAAGAGAAGAGGTGGAGGGAAAGTGCCCAGGCTCTACTTTGCCATCTACAGGTTATCAACGGGTTGTACAAAGTCCTATTCAACATATTTCAGGGCATCAGAATAAGTGGGCCCATAAAACCCGAGGAAAGGAATTTTAAGACAGAAACATATGCATGACCTTACCCAGCAAGTTCTATGTAAACACATGAAGCACACATCTCTTAGGGACTGAAACCTATTTTAGTAGCTGCTAGAATAGGAATGTTAGGCACAATAGATTCCTACAGGTTTAAAGAAATGGGAGACTCTGGGATGCGTCTCAAAGTGTGGGTCAGAGTTGGGGAAGCTCGTTGCCATAATGTCATGAAGCGTGCACAGCGCGACTGGCAGACCCACCACACACAGGAGGGAAGACCATGGGTCTGCTCCAGGGACAGAGGATGAAGAGAGGAGAAAGAATGGAGACCTTTAAATAAAAAGAAACAAAAGAGGGATCATGAATATAGAGCTGCTTGAAGAGTCGACCTGAAGGCAGAGAATCCCTTTCAACCGTGATTCAAGTTTCACTGAAACACTCAATATCACAGTGCTAATGTGAAAACAGAGACGTATTTCTCTCACGTCAGTGTTTGGTTCATGGGTTCTGTGTGCCTCCGTGTCTTGCTCTATGTGGAGATTTCTTCTTCTTCAACAATGTAAGGACAAGTGTGATGTGGACCGTAAATTCTAGAACCAATTCTAAAACAGCAAGAAGTGGCCGAATCCCAATGGCTTAGGTAGATTCTTGATTCAACACGTTTTAGGCTTATCCTCCAGTCTCACTGAAAATCTAACAGCTGAGTGGTCAAAAGAAAAGATAAAACCACAAAATGGGAGTGGCAGTGAATCTCTGTTCTTGGTACTCCAGCCAAATCAGCTTGTCATAGAGGGGCACCCTCGGTTTTGTTCCCCCTTTATGGGGGAAAGGCAAGCTGTTGACAACTCCTCCTGTACAAAGAGTTGTTCACACTGCTAAAGTGTTTACTGCTCACAAGTGACACTCAAACTTAATTCACAGCAGCAACACCAGCAGAAAGCTTTGACAGACTGTCTTATGTGTTGACACAGTTGTACGTTGTTGGATTAAAAAAAGTAACACGCTTTTCCTCTTTTCCAGTCCGTACACACTAAAGTTGTTCCAAAGAGAGAACGTGAAGTGAAGTGTGTCTGAGACCATAAATGTCCCATTCTGGGGTTTATGACTTCAGGCATGTGAAGGTAGGGATCCGACTTTTGATGTGAAACAGGACCGAGGCTCAACTAGCCTTGGTTACGAGGGCCATGGAGGCTGTTTTTCCTTCAAGAGTGGGCAAATGCCAGGCAACAGGGCAGGAAGTGGGGTAGGGCTGTTTATTATACCTTCTCCATGGAAAAAGGGATGCTAGTATCACAGCCTTTATCAGACACAAATAATTCATCTCGTTCTTCCCTTTAGAAACAACAATCCTTTACTTACAATGGCTTCAGGAGGCGGGGGAAAACAAGACTTGCTTGCTCAGAAATAATTCAAGTTAAAAAAATCAAAGAATGCAGTGTGTTTTAATTATCTTAAGTTATTTGAATAGAGTTTATAAAAAAGCCAGGTGGGATAGCAAACTTTTGACCCTGTCTCCAAGATGTTTTACAGACTCTGTGGCCCAGTCTGGCTGTCCGCTGTGTAACAAGGCAGCCGTGTTCATACAGATCCTTCTGGGCAATGTCTTCGCTATGAGGAGCCACAGGCCCTGGAAAGTGAAGACTATTTACATGTTAGCTGTGCGTCAGAGACTAGAAGTTGCCATTCACGTAAAAGCTAGTGGTGTGAGAGCTTTCTTTAGATAGATGATATTTAGGTAACCGTTGAAAATAAAGTTTACATAGAGCTGCCCCTGAGGAAAACTGTGAGCCACAAATATTCACTGACTTCCCAGGAACTTATCCCATGTGCCCCCTTCTCCAGCCCCCAACCCCCAGCCACAGTCTACAGGTCCCCAAGGAGCTCTTCCGCCTCTGTTCCTTACCCTGTCATGCCCCATGCTTCTCCCTCTCTCTCATTCCTCACTGGCTCCCAGCTTTCCTCTCTTCTGGTGCTGGGAAGAAAGTGGAGGAAAGAACTCATATCAAAACATGAAGGACTGGCTGGGTGCCTGGAGCTCAGCAGCTGGGCCCCAGCCACATACACTGGAGCTGGTGGGTTCGAATCCAGCCTGGGCCTTCCAAACAAGGATGACAACTACAATCAAAAAATAGCCGGGCATTGTGGCAGGCGCCTATAGTCCCAGCTACTTGAGAGGCTGAGGCAAAAGAATCACTTGAGCCCTGGAGTTTGAGGTTGCTGTGAACTGTGACGCCACGGCACTGTACCCAATGCGACAGCTTGAGACTCTGTCTCAAAAAACAAAACAAAACACAACAACAAAATACAAAGGACTGGCAACTTGAGGTCCTCGTGCTCATAGGGCTCTGGGAATTTCCTAGCCACACCTTCAGTGGTGGGATTCCTGCCAGTGTGATGAGATGCAGTGAGAAGTCCTAAAATGTCCTTCAAATTCAACATAGAAGGTGGCTCACGCCTATAACTCTAGCACTGAGAGGCTGAGCTGGGAGCTTACTGAGCTCATGAGTTTGAGACCTGCGTGAGCAAGAATGAGACCCTGTCTCAACGAAAAAAATAAAATAGAAAAGCTAGCTGGGTGTGGTGGTGGGTATCTATTGTCCCAGCTACTTGGGAGGCTAAAGAAGGAGGATTGCTTAAACCAAGGAGTCTGAGGTTACTGTGAGCTGGGCTGCTGCAGCACTCTAGCCTGGGAAATAGAGTGAGACTCTATCTCAAACTAAACAAAACAAACAAAAAACCCATGAAATAAAATAGAGGAAGTTTGCTTTTCCTGTATAGCCCCACGTCCACTTCAGGTGTTAACCTGTGGCTAGCAAAGGAGTTAACCTGGTCTGGAAAGCCACATATAAGGCAGCACTGGGGATGCCGGGCTGGTGGCTCACACTGCCAGGGTGTCTGGGGTGGGGGGCACTGTGCCTCCTGCTTTCCCAGGTATGCCGCACATCCCTCCCACTGCTCAGACAGCCCTGACAGTCAGCGCTTATGGAGGTGAGGGAACAGCTGACATAAAGGCTGAACTGGAGTTAAAGGCAACTGAGCGTTGGGCCAGTGGCCTCCTGACCATCTGCAGTCTTATCCCAACACAGACCACCTGCTGTGAGAAGCTGGCACTGGCCAGTGCCGCTGACTCGCCTCGTGGAGCAGTAGGAGGATGAGAGGGGCCATACCACTGACGCAGAAGGCTGTCTCCCATGACTGTGGCGGTGCTACCAAGAGCGTGCATTAAGGCTGATTGAGACCTTGGCCCTGGTGGGGCTTTGCTTCCTGACCTCAGGTATATCTCCAAACTTCAGTTTTCTCATCTATGAAATTACCCTGGTACCACCTGGCTCACAGATATATTTGTGAGGACTTAGGTAACATCCACGTGAAATGGTTTTGGAAGCAAAAGCTGTTGGATATCATTCGTGTCAATATGGTCTTTGAAGGGGACAGGCACTCCCAAGAGCAGAAGCCTGCCCTCCACGTGAGTCCCACCTGGCTGTGCCGATAGTTGGCGAGTGGCACTCGGGCTATGTGCGGGGAATAGGGAGGAGCAGGTTATTGGCAGCATTTACTAGCAACTGAAGTTTGACCCTAAAAATCAACACAAGGAGATGAATTCTGTATTGTGTGGATGACCAGCGTTAACCTCTAATGAACGCACACTCACGGCCTGCCCGGGGAATGTTGGCGTCAGCTGCTGAGGCAAAGCACAGGGCACCATCCCCCTGATGGTGATTACACTGATGCCTCTGTACACTGATGCCTGGCTTCAAAGGAAGGGGTCACCTTTGTGCAGTCGACTCCTCATTCTGTAACAATTTCAAAATGTAGTAGCTTCTCCCAATGTAGTTCAAACACACCAACCTGCTGGGAACCAGCGGTTCTCATCATGCTACCAAACTTTCCACTTCTAATGGCCTAAGTCTCGGCAGGTATTTGTGAGCAGACAAGTGATCTCCAGAGAACAGACTGTGGTCATTAACCTAACCGTTCATTACGGTGAATCTCTGTCCTGTTCCACACATGAGCTCAGTCTTCAAACACCACATTTATGGCCATTTGGGGGAGGGCTAAAATGTAGTTTAAATCATCATGTCACTGTAAACAAGCAATCACCTGGCGCATGACTCTGTAGAACATACAGCGTTTCACTTTTGTGGTGTTGTTTCCACTCTAAGAACTAAGAACCCAAATGATGAGGTCAGCGGGCTGGCTGCCACAGCAAAGAAGATGCCAAGCTGAGCGAGCAGCTTTCCCTCGCAACTGAAAAATTAAGCTCATTATTGTTACGCCAGCCAAGGAAAGTGATTGCTTTCCCAAATTAAATGGAAGCAGACTTCAGAGACTCCTCCTCCTTACTATTACACGTCCATGCCAGGAGGTCATGAGGGCTGTTACCTTTGCTGGTGATGGACATAGCCACAGGCAGGCTCATTTCATGTCGGGGACACTGCTGCCCAATGAAGAGTAAATGAAAACACACGCTACTGTAGATTAGGTGACAGAAAGATTGGGATGCAGTGGTGTGGCAGAAGATGAGGAAGTTAGCTAAATCCTAGATACTTCGCCCAAACTAGGTAAAATTGAGTGGTGATACTGCTCTGCCAAGTGGCTATGACAGCCACTTGCAAGCAAAGGGTGGGACAGTGGTATGTAGGTTTCTTCTATTTTTCCTAAGGCAGAGTATTATTCTTTCAGGGTGCAAAAGAGCTGGTCACAGCCCCTAAATGGCTTTTTATCAAATCCGGATAATACACCGAGCATGAGAACAGCCTGGGCTGTGCGGCAGCCACCCTCTTACCTTCCTACACCCACCGATCCTTCTTCTAGCACCCAGACTTGGAGCCAGCCCCAGAGTCTCCTTGCATTTCTGTTTCAGGTTTCCTCTGCTGTCCTGACTCAGTTTTCACTCAAGTCCTGCTGACTGTTGCTTTGGCTGTGCCCAAAGTCCACCTCCATTTCTTCCCTCCCACAGTCGCCACTTTTGTGCGGGCTCCTCCCCAACCCCGTCCATGGCTACATCATTACATGAACCTTCTAACTAGTCTTGGCTTCTGGTATCTGCTCCCACCAATCTGTCAGGACTCCACCCAGAAGAGCCTGGGCTTATAAAGGGCAACTCGCAACTCACCTTGTATTCACAGCCCTCAGCAGGCTGGTCCCAGCCTGACTTTCCAATCCCATTTTCCATTTCTGCCTGGCATGAATGTCTTCTTCAGCTCTGCACTTCCCCTCTGCCCCCTTTTCTTACAACTTGTTTCCACCTGAAATGCTCCCTTCTTCCGGCTACCCTCCAAGGCCCTGTGGAGCCACATTTCCTCCAGGGAGACAGCTCTGGTCATTTCATGAGTAGGTGCAGCCCTGACCCGGACCCCTTGCTTGGTGATAAGTCAAGTCTCCCCTTATGATCTCTGTCATGGCATTTATTGCTCTGACGGATATTCAGATGCAAATCACATAATTTCTTGTCTTTTTGACTAGGTTATCATGGCTCCCAGAAGCCTGTTTTGTACGTTCTGTACCATCTTTGCCCACCCCATGCTTTGTCCCTCTCCTTCTCCTTCACAACCCTTATAGCATCTGCCTAAAATAAGGACTTCGTTTTTATTTACGTCCTGAGGAGAAATCAGGAAGGAAACCTAATGCAATGTAAGAGTAAGCTCAGCCGAGATGGAACTGGCCCCTCTGCCTGGAAGAGACCCCAGAACTGAGCACACCCAGAACTAGTACATCTGTTGGCAGAAATCTGCAGTACTGCTAGACGACACCCTTACCTATGTTAAATCTATGATCTCACACTCGGGTTTGAGATATAATTCAGTACAGGAAGGAGAGAGAAGAGGAAAGAAAATAATCCCTTTATAGAAATACATTTCCCTCCAAACACTTTAAACACATGCCCTGACTTTTAAATCAGTTTTAGCTTAGCAGTATTTTTGTAACAGCACACAAAGTTTGTAATGAGGTACATCAGTGCCCTGTGTGGGGTTAGTTTCAACCTGGACATAAGACAGATGAAGACATTTTTACAAAAAGATGGATGGGCAAAGTCCTTCCTGCTGTTCAATGGGGTTCAGTGAGGCAAGAATGACCTAAAACAGCTGGTAGAGCTGGGACCACAGGGCGTACAGGTCAGGTGCTCAGGGGCCGGAGGTGGATTTTCATGGGAATGATACTAATTGTGCACAGGGAGCAATCTGAGTGGTATCCATCTGCATGACAGTGGCCTCCAGAGTGAGATCATTCTGGGGCCTGCTATTTTTGACTAAAGGGAAGGGAGAATTTAGTGGATGTGTTGGGGTTAATGTCTAAACTGAGAGTTGTATATTCTGGTTGGGTTGAAGCCTTGTGCAAAGAGCTGGCATTTGCTTTGGTCAAGGGAGGCAGTCTTTGAGGAAGAGGGTCTGAAAGGCCTGGGGCAATGTCTCCCCTTGAAGTGTGTTAGAAGGGCCCTCACCCTATATCTCTGGGACTGGGATTACGAGATACACGCACAGACACAGAGCAGAAGGCATGAAGCACGGGGTGAACAGATAGCGACCTTAGCAGTGGCCCTGGCATGAACACTCTGAGAATAATTTTCAACAGCACTCTTAACTTCTGCATCATTTCTCTCCTCTCACAATGGAGTGGTGCTCTCACAACAGTGTTCCTCTCCAGCAGCATGCTATAGCTATCTTTTTGCAAGTGAATAGAGAATAAAACCAAGGCAGATTTGTTTTCCTTCTTCAAAGCTGTGTTCCCATCCTACAAACATTTTCTCTTCTGTTGCTATCCTTCTCTTCCCTCCTGACACAGCAACATTATCTCAGCCTCCTTCTTCATAAACATAGTGAAGCTCTGTCCCCTCCTTAGCACCAATACCTGCCCTTCTATCCCTTCCCTCTTGAGAATCCGCACCAAGAGTTTGGAAAATGATGATGCTTCTGCACCAATAACCCTAGAACATATTTCCCCCCAAGTTTTACTGCATGTTTGATGTTGATCAGAACTCTGGAGACAGACCCCCTTTAAGGAGCACGAAACACCACGGTCAAGATTACCAGGAGTCCTGTGTGCTCTCCACACGAGCCCTCTTCCCATTCACTGGGCACACATCATGTCCTGACTCAGGTCTCACAGCTGTGGACTGCTGACGACACATGAGCCCCTGTCCCAGCTCCTTCCCTCTCTGCTGCCACCCAGGTCTGGCCACCTCCCCTGCTGCTTCTGGTCTTTGTGACCACCAGCATATCATCCCTACTTTTCATTGTGGCTTCTTCCTACTTTCCATGGTTCTGCCTCTTGTTATCTTTCTATCTCATGGCTTGGCCTGTGCTTCTCGAATTTCTCCACGGCCAGCTGCCCTTCCACAGGTGTCACCCATCCACCAGGTATTCCTCCCTGTGATCAGTCCCAAAGTACCACTCTGGGCTGCAACTCTGCACCCCATCTCACTGTTGTTCATTGCCAAGGCTGTGTTCCTTCACTTTTAGAGATACCAACATTCTTTTTTTTCTCTTTATAAACTTCCAAGGCCAGTTCTACAGATAAATAGGACTGTTAAAGTAAGCAACTGCTGTGTGACTGTGACAGTGCAGAAAGAGCCCAGCTTTGGAATAAGAGAAACCTGACCAACTGCAGCAGCAGCAGCTGTGGCTCCTCTGACAAGTCCTTTAGTGTGTCCCAGAGATGGAATAGCAATTCTCTCTCTCTCTTTTTTTTTTAGACAGAGTCTGTCCTGGGTGCCCTGATTAGAGTGCCGTGGCGTTATAGCTCACAGCAATCTCAAGTTCTTGGGCTCAAGCCATCCTCTTGCCTCAGTTTTTCTATTTTTAGTAGAGATGGGGTCGGGGTCTTGCTCTTGCTCAGGCTGGTCTCAAACTCCTGAGCTCAAGCAATCCACCTGCTTCTGCCTCCTAGAGTGCTGGGTTTATGGGCATGAGCCACTATGCCTAGCTGGGATAGTAATTCTTACTTCCTATGCTTATTTTGATAGAGATTTAATATATACAAAGCTTTACAAATAAGAAGGTATGATAGAAATATCCCTCCCTTGACCCCTTCCTTTCCTCCCAGTACAGCTGTGATGCAGAAAATGGCTTCAGTCAGCAGTGGAGGAGGAGGGGCAGCATCACTGACAAAATTAGGCAAATCTAGTATTCATGAAGAGATAATAACTACAAATGCCACTTGGCATCACCAGGGCTGGTGTGTTATAATATACACATTGAGGTGAGAAGAAAAAAGGCAACAGACTTAGTTCTATAGGAGCACCAAAAAGCAGAGGGAAGAGGCCACCAAACACGGACACGACAGCTGGCCCTGCCGTGACAAGCACTAAGCTGGCCCTTGTTTTAAAGCATCCAAAAAGAAACAGAATACATGGAAAAGAGTGTGTGAGAGACTTGGTCATATGTGTGTGAGCTGATAGATATGCAAAGACCTAGACCAGATTCCCATTTTAACAAGGAGCTTGGAAGCATCGCGGGACCCATTCTGAAAGTGGGGCAGTCCCTGTCACCCAGGTCATACACACTGCAAACACACACACAAAACGCCAACTTGAATGACACCAGGGAGAGAACAGCGCACCCACAGAAAGAGGGACAGGCCTGTCCTGTTTGCATCTGTCATCTTTACATGGAGGACAGTGTCACCTAAGGAATACTCACACTGACATTTTACTCAAGAATTCCTCCTCTGTAAGGCAAGTGGAGGGAATTACATGAGAGCATGCCTCTCTGGACTACACGCTGTCTGACAGGCAGACCAGCTCTTCACAAATACTCAAGCAGAATTTCCAGATGTTTCTTCCAGTGAGGAAGAGCATGTATTTTTGAGGGAAATGTGATGCTTTTCAACTGTTTAAAAAAGGCCATAAATCTATTAGTTTGAACTTCAAACGAAACAAAATCTGAGAACACTGAAAATTAGGGTGGGACAAGGAGAACTGGATCTAACCAATTTCTCCGTTCCTTCCCAGAAAACAATGGGAACCAAACCAGGCTCTGGGGTCACTTTCTTCCCCTAATTTTTACTACTCACTACATTTTTGAAAATATCTTCTATGTACGTCTATCTTTGGACAAACAGATTCTTATTCAAGTTTGTGGTTAAACAACTCCATGAGCTCATTTTTCTATGATTTGTTGGACATTTTTATGTGGCTTTTACTAAGAACAGTTTAAAGGGAATTATCTTTGAGAAGCCTGTGGGATTCTATAATTCTCTGGCGCTCTTCCCAATCAGGATGATTTATTCAAGACAATTCCAAACCAGGAAAGCCTGGATGCCCAGACTGCTGATAACTTTTGCTGCTGTCCTGCAGAGCCAGGCAGTGTGGGCAGCTGGAGGTGTGAGTGGGTCTAGGCCTAGATCTGTTCTGTGTGACCAGAGCAGACGACTTTACTCTCGGAGCCAAAAGTTAGCAACTGCACAGGTGGGAAGTGGTGATGGCTCCTCAGATTCTCCCAGCCCTGGTATTCTATGATACGACTTCTCTACTCCTATTACACACCCTTACACACACATATGTATATGTATACACACACAGTATGACCTCTGTAAGTTGACCACCCATCTACCGTGACAAACTGTTGAACATACAGAGATGGGCAACAGCTAAGCTAGGCCTGCTATACTGATACATACATGGGGTGCATGTCCGGTCTATGAAAATGAGGTCAACTGAAGGAGGTGGTCCATGTAGGGAGGCGGTCAGCTATGGAGATTCTACTGCACATGTACTAAAGTCCAGGAGATGCTTTCTTTTAACTAAAGGTTCATTCTAGATTTAATCACAAAGACAAACACGGGCATGAACAAGGTGTTGAGAATCATCAGAAAGTACAAATAGAATAATGCATAAAAAAGGATCCACTTAAGTCTTCCCCTTAAAATGTCATTGAAAAAGCACCACCAAAGCTTGAAGACAACATGAACTATGGAAGTGAATTCATGAAATCCAAGGGGCTAGAAGCTTTAAACTGAGGAGGCATCTTCCAGGCTCACCCTGCAGCTCCACTCTCTTCTTGCCACTCAGTAGTAACTCCCAACAGCTCAGTCAGGGGAGGATGTGCACTGGGGTGGGGCTGAGTAGACACAACACCCTGAACTCAGTAGTAACTCCCAAGAGCTCAGTCAGGGGAGGAGGTACACTGGGGTGGGGCTCAGTAGACACAACACCCTGAACTCATTAGTAACTCCCAACAGCTCAGTCAGGGGAGCAGGTGCACTGGGGTGGGGCCGAGTAGACACAACACCCTGACTCACTGGTAACTCCCAAGAGCTCAGTCAGGGGAGCAGGTGCACTGGCGTGGGGCTGAGTAGACACAACACCTGAACTCAGTAGTAACTCCCAACAGCTCAGTCAGGGGAGGAGGTGCACTGGGGTGGGGCTGAGTAGACACAACACCCTAACTCAGTGGTAACTCCCAAGAGCTCAGTCAGGGGAGGAGGTGCACTGGGGTGGGGCTCAGTAGACACAACACCCTGAACTCAGTAGTAACTCCCAAGAGCTCAGTCAGGGGAGGAGGTGCACTGGGGTGGGGCTCAGTAGATACAACACCCTGAACTCAGTAGTAACTCCCAACAGCTAAGTCAGGGGAGGAGGTGCACTGGGGTGGGGCTGAGTAGACACAACACCCTGAACTCAGTAGTAACTCCCAACAGCTCAGTCAGGGGAGCAGGTGTACTAGGGTGGGGCTGAGTAGATACAACACCCTGACTCAATAGTAACTCCCAACAGCTCAGTCAGGGGAGGAGGTGCACTAGGGTGGGGCTGAGTAGATACAACACCCTGACTCAATAGTAACTCCCAACAGCTCAGTCAGGGGAGCAGGTGTACTAGGGTGGGGCTGAGTAGATACAACACCCTGACTCAATAGTAACTCCCAACAGCTCAGTCAGGGGAGGAGGTGCACTGGAGTGGGGCTGAGTAGATACAACACTCTGAACTCACCTCCACGTCTATAATAACTCATGCGCGTGCACGTGGTTTAGTAAAAAAAAACCCTGCGGACCTTGAGCAGGACACATCTGGATGGGAGAATCTTTTTGGAGGAATGCTCTTTTTGCCTCCGCATCTTTCCTACACACACTGTAATAGATGAATGAACAGGATGCGTCCCCTCAACTTCCTTACTGCTCTCAAGGTGACTTCACTGAAAAAGATGCAGTGAAGGTTTTTATCAATGTCACCTGATTTAAAAAAAAAATTGTTTACAGTAAATCTGTATGTCCATGGCTGAAATATGGAATTTTCTGGTCTTCTCTCCTTCCTCTACCCTTTCTTCTTTGTCTATGTCTTCTTGGAGTTATTCTTTGTCATGTTTCTCATGAATAAGTTTTATAATAGTTAGCGTTCCATGTCAAAGTCTGTGTGCCCTGAGCTGTTCAGTGAAAGAGCTAGGCACCAAACCCAACAAAGGATCACAACTTTCTCCAGTAAGGAAAGTGTGGGTAAAGGCAGAGAACCTCAGCCTTCTGCTTGTTCACACACAGGTGACAGATTCCCTGAGAGTCAGTTATGGACAAGCTGCTGCCTCCGGGAGGGAGGTCACCACCTGTCAGGGCAGAGCTCACCTGGTAGCTCTTTACACAATCTCCCTCCCTTGTTTCCTGGGGAGGAGTGTAGGGGACCAACCGTCTTCTAACAGTGTTTGTGAACAAACATGGGAAATGTGAGTGTGTAACAGGGTCCCGATGACGTCCTCACCTTCCGTCTGAACACTGCCAGCTGTACTTCTGCCATGGGTGGGGGCCCTCTGACTCCACTAAGAAATCCCTCTTAGCTAATGAGACTAAAGAAAGAAAATGAATTTAGGAAACAGAACAGGAAGATAAAAGGCTGTTGTAAAAACCGATAAGATCATTGTTTCAGACAGGATTCAACCAGACTCCAGCTAATAGTAGCTTAAATAACACAGCAGTTTATTTTCCTCATGTAAGAGGAGTTGGGGGCAAGCAGCTGCATAGAGGCTCTGATTCTTCAGTGCCCAAGGTCCTTCCAGTCTCCTTCTACCAGTCCCGCATGCAGTCCTCCTCCTCCATGTCCCAGATGGTGCTGGTGCTCCAGCCATCAAACTCAGGCTCCAAGGAACAAGATGGAGGAAAGGGTGAAGAAGGGTGTATCCTATCTCTTTCAAAACTTTCTGGAAGTCCCCTCTGACATATCTCCTTATATCTCATTGGTCACAAATTAGCCCCTGGCCAGGGAGGCTGGGAAATATACCCTTTGGTGAGCAAAGAGAAAAAGGCAAACTAGCAGTCTCTCCCACAATGAAGGCTTTGCAAGCTTCCTTATTTTCTAAGGCTAAATAATATGAAGATTAGGAACATATGCAACAAATAGAAAGAAAAAGAGTACTATTATAGTAAACTACCATAACAGTATTGCATTGAATTTAAGAAAACTCATGGATTCTCTATCTCATAAGACTCAGGGGCATTTTCTAACGATTTCACATCACTCATAGGAGGGAGGTAATATATCACGCATGCTGCAGGAACACCTTTACTGAGTGCAGTGGCCGCAAACATTTTCAATCAATAGGTCTGGACAATGAACTAGACACACAGTCCTCTAACTTGTGTTTAATACTGATTCGACGGCATGAGGTGTGTGGAAGGAAGGAGGTAAAACAAACATGCTGGATGGCCACGAAGTGAACGTGCTAAAGAGTTATTCAGAATTAATTAAGACATTGTCACAAGGGGACAATAATTGAATAATTCCCTAAGATACAATGAGAGTATTCCTGGCTAGTGAGACCTGCCAATTTACGTTAAATACCTTAAGATTCTGCAAGATCCTGGTTCAGCAATTCTATTTCTAGAAATTTAACTTTAAAAACAGTGGAGTCATGGATATACTTACAGACTTATTTATGTAGGTATTCACCATGGTTTCCTGCAATAATAAGTGAATGGAAAACAAAAACCAACCCTCAATATCTAACAGAAGAGGACTGGTTAAATTAAAGGCTGGTCTAGCCATTCTAATGCAGCCACAGCAGGTGACACGGGTGAGAAACTGGAGCCATGGAAAGCAGCCATAAATTCATAAAATACACAGAGGAGGTCACAAAATAAAATGTACTGAGTGCTCCTGTTTTTCTTAAACCAACAAATGTATGTTGCCATATATAGCTTACTACAAGGTAATCTCAATAAAAGATCTTCTATTTTCCCAGTGAGAATACTAAACAAACAAAATAAATACAACAAAAAAACACAAACTTGAGTTTACAAACTCTTAGGAATGTGATGAAATAATTCTCTTCTTACAGTATCTAATTCATTAGTTATGTATACATAGTTCATATTGCATTTTATATAATAGGTTGCTTTGTAAATATTTCTAAAATCATTATTTTATGAAAAGTGTTTATTAGAATGTTTCACATTCATCTTCAAAGTCTCCATCATTGTCAAAATCCCTTTTAAGTCATTTAACACCTCTCACTGTCTGAGAGAACCTTTTCGATGCTGTCACTGGAAATTTGATCCTGAGTGAGAAATATCCATTTGCATCATACTGAGAGGGCTGATGTTATCACTTAAGCTGTGTGTGAACTCCACTATTTAATCACTTACTGTACTGCTGTTAAAAGTGCTCCTTTTAAAGACCTGCTTGTGATGGCAACCAAGCCAGGCTGTGGGGTCCCATCTTCAGGTATAATGGCAACATTTCTCTTAAATTTCAACAGCTACTTTTACAGTAATTCTCACAAGAGACCTTTATAAGAACCTAACACTCACATAGACTGAAGTGATTTCGGTATTGATTTCAGTATTTGCCTAAATAGTACTTTGTTGTCCAAAACTATTTATATAGACAGTGCCCACAGTCTGAGAGACTTGATTTTAAAGTGACACCCATTTTTATGAAGGATAATATTTGGTCAAACAAAACCCCCTTCTTGTCTTATATCATATATATTTTCATGTATATACAAAGAAAAGATTAGAAAATCTCAATAAAATCTACAGTGGTTACTACTAGGTAGGGAGTTCATTATAAGAGATTTAAATTTTCTTCTGTCTGTTTCTTTTCATTTTCCAAAGTTTCAACATGTAAAAGAGTGACTGTGATAACTAGGAAAATAATGTGCATATACGTATCTTTTTTTGTTTTAGACAGAGCCTCACTTTGCAACCCTGGGTATAGTGCTGTGGTGTCATAACTCACACTTGGGCTCATGGGATCCTCCATGCCTCAGCCTCCTGAGGAGCTGGGACTAGGGGTGCCACCACAATGTTCAGCTATTTTTAGAGACGGGGGTCTTGCTCTTGATCAGGCTGGTATCAAACTCCTGAGCTCAGGCAGTCTACCTGCCTCAGTGTCCCACAGTGCTAGGATTGTAGGTGTGAGCTACAGCCAGAAAATAGTATTAAGAATAAAAAAGAACTAAGGAGGAGACATTATCTAAATAATACTAGGAGGGTATGAGTAAGACAGGCCAAGTCAGCCATCAGGTATATTTAAGTTATTCTAGCTAAAAACAAAAACAAAAACAAAAACAAAAACAAAATTCCCCACTAGCCTGATATTTGTCATTCTTCTGGGTGATAGCTAGTTACAAGTTAGTTAAAATGTAGATGTGTTCTCAGGGACTAACTCTTTTACTCCCAACCTCCCCCTCCATTCACTACATTTATTCATCAGATCTGCTACAACAACTGGATTGGGTTTGAGAAAATGAAACAGGGCAGGGACAGGCCAATTCATGCAAAGACCTGGTCAGAAAGGTCAGCTCTGCACTCCTGCCCTCCTACTCCTCACAAAGGCTTGGCAGCCAGAGAGCTGAGGAATAAAGCTGAGGTGGTACAATGAAGGAAGAAAAATAGTAACAATAACTGCTAACATCTGGAGGCAGTGTCCCTGCAGTGCAGAATGCAGTCAGTCTCTGGAGCTTGCCTGTCTGGTTCAAATTTACCTCTGCCCAGTATCAACTGTGCTGTCAGGCAAGTTACTTACCCTCTCTGTGCCTCAGTTCCCTCATTTGTGGAATAAGGAAGATAACAGTTTTAATCTCATGACATTATCATGAGGCCTCAGTAAGTAAAATACATATAAAGTATTTGGTCATACAATGCATTCAATAAATCCTCCTTATCGTTGCATGCCAGTGGCCATGCCCTGTGCTTAGTCACCATTATCTCATTCCTACACCAATCCTAAATGGAAATTCAACTGTAGCTCTAACTTTTCATGGATGCAGAAACTGCTTCCCTGGGCTGTAAGGTAACTTGCTGGCCTTTGTACAGCTAGTAAGATGGGAGGATGTGAGTCCTTTAAATACCCAGCCATCCTTGGCCCTGCAGCTTCACCTCTGACATGGAGTTTGCCTACAGTTCCTCCCAGTCTTGCCTCTCTCAGCTTCCCTCCTTTCCACATCTCCTGTCACCACTGCTGAGATCAGCGCCTCCTCAACTCTCCCCAGGCTTTCCTTCTCCAGTTCTCCCTATTTGGGGAACTTCCTACACAGGAGCCAGACGCCCTTCTAAGGCTCAGATCTGCTCAGGACATGGCCCACGCCTCTCCTGCTCTGCTTACACCTCCCCTAGTCTGGCTCTAGTCGGGCTTCCTGGAATTGCCGCTCCAGTGCTTCCCTCACAGGCAATGGTCTCCTCATCATTTATGAAACAGCTGAAATGTCCCCTCCTTGAACAGTCCTGACTGAGAGTTGACCCATTGGTGGGCTGACAAATACCTATTAAGAGGTATATTATTATGTGTGACGCAGGGTCTCAGGCAATTTGAACACAGCAGTGAATAAAGCCTCTGACCCCACCCTGCTCAGTACTCATGACATGGACCTTCCACATCCCCAGCAGGTCCATTCTGGCGTTACTGTCCTCTTTAGAGAACCCTTTCTCCTAGGACACTGAATCTTCGGAGAAAGGGGCCCCATCTCACCTCTCTACGCTTCTAGTGGCTCAGAGCTCAGCACACTCAGCACTTACTACTGTGGGGATGAATGGTGAGAAATATTCATGCCAGAAAATACTCACCTATAGCTTCTTTATGAAACATAGACATGATTTTTTTCTTTATTTAAAAAAATTACATCTATGGCTTACCTTCTGGAAAAACTGTATCTGTTAACTGTGTATAATACAAGGAAAAGTCTTATTAATTTCGCTCTGGATTTCCAGGACTTTATACAGTGCTAGGTATTCAACAGGTACTCAGTAACTGCTGAAATAATGAGAAGAGGGAGGGAGGGAAGGCCCATTAGCCATGAGGCCAGCAAGGCACTGAAGGGCTGCTCAGAAACCCCACAGGGAGAGCAGGGACTGGCTGGGAGACGGAGATCCTGGCTGGGGCCTACACTGGGGGCAGGTTTCACTGTTCAGGTCCGGGAAAGCACCTTCAGGAACACCACTGTTTCAGAATGACAGTCCTGAGATATTTAAATGCTGAATGGCTGAGCGGGTCTGCTGAAGAGTTTCTTACACTCTGGAAGCAAGCATAAATAAATCTGTAATCCTTCCCGACACACTCCTTCTATTCATCAACAATGCAGGTGAGAAAACAGGTTTTTCAAAAGAAATAGAAACAAACTTATGTTGAAATGTCCCAGAGAGCTATCTGCCTTAATTGCAAAGCATTTCTTCCAATAACCAGCCAGGATTTTACCAATCAGACAAATAAAGATGGGAGGAGCAATGCCTTGTACACACAACACTGGTAAAAATGGACATATTAAAAAAATGGACATATGCCCAGAGATCATGACATTGTTATGTGCTCTCTAACGACCCTTGTGTGCCCCTCCAGCCCTCCTTACCATCCTGCCTAACAAACCATTCATATGCTGAGATGATGGTGGTGATTCAAGGTACAGATTTAGGGTAAGAAGAAACTAAATCAGACATTCTATGTGGGAGAGACAAGTACATACTGCTTGACACACAGTGGGTCCTCTTTAAATGTTTAAAAAAGAAAAAAGCAATAAGGGAAAGAACAGCTCATCTAATCTGTACTTGGAATTTCTCAAATTACTCATAAGAGCACTTAAAAAATTCCAGAAAGACAGAGAGTATGCAATCCCTGTCAAAATAGTATTAAGTGCTGAAACACAGACAAAGGTAGGTAATTAACTGCTACTAGCTTAGATGGAAATGTCTGTAATCTTGTTTAAGTGCCTGGGTAATATAAAATATTTGGAGATAAACTTAGGAAGATATGGGGGTGGGAAGAAGTGGTGTTTATAAGACTAGTACACAGTTTAAAAAAAACTGTTTTATACACACACACAACTTTTTAGTGAAGAGTTTAAAATAGGACCAAAGCTCTCTCACAATCATGGAAAAACGCTTGCCAAGGTTTCACGAAGCTCCCTAGAGGGTCTCTTTCAGCAGACACAGCCTTTAAGATGGCGTGGAGCAACACTGCACCAAATACGACTGATGTGCCAAACCTAAAATCAAACCATTCATGTTAAATTATATGAATTCATTATTAAGTCTTTCTCTTTGACTAATTTGGACCTTTTGACCCACTCAGCTGCAAGGAAGGGTAACCCTGAAAAAGAAGGATGCATCTGCCGGGAGAACACATGCATTTGGGAGGAAGAAAAGTTAGTGCGTAGAAAGCAGCTGGGAGGAGACTGGTAGAAAGGGACGATGTCTTTGTGTGACTAGCTAAGTCATTTTATGACCTTTTCTCTTTAGTTTTCAACAGTAACCCATATTTTCAACTGTGCAACCAGGAACATGTTACACTTGAACAAGAGTTTGAAGCTAGAACTTCGTCTTTAAAAAAATTGTTAAATTCTATGTATAGACACGTGTGTGTGCACAGAAGGAGAATGCTAAAGAGTTGAAAAATGAAGTTTTTTTAAAGATTAAATTCTGGGATAGTGAGATTTTGGATTAAATCTTATTAAACTGGAATCAATATTCTCACATCACCATCTCTGAAGGAAGAACTACAGAAACATAGAAGTAATGTTTTATAGCACTTTTTTACAATGAAGGTCATAATGTGCTAACCCAGATTATGACTGTGTGTGTGTGCCCATGTGCACACACATCTTTGTTTTCCAAAGGAGTCTACCTTTCAGGACCAACACCGATGATTTTATATTGAGGCACTGATTTTGCTTTTGGCATGGTGTGGAAGTTTTCTAGAGTGAAATATAAAGTCAGAAGTGTCTAAAATGGCCTTCACTACTCCATGACCCACAGCTGATGGTCCAAGACTTAGTTCTAAACAAGATGACCACACATACTTAAATAGACAACTGGTGTCAACATAGAAAGAAAAGGAAACTGAAAAATTAGTAGGTAAATTATTTCAACTTGAATATCAAATACCTTAACATTTCTAGGGAAACCATTTTTTTGAGTTATGTTTATTGCTTTTTAAGCACTCAGGATATTAGGGTTAAGATTTACTGAAAGATTATATAATATTTTATGAACTGTTTATCCTATAAAGATTGTAAGGACAATTTACAATAAGCATTCCTGCTTAGAACTAGAAACAGACAAGTTGCACACTGTCATCACTTCTGTCCAAGACAGAGCAGTCAGGCAAGACAAAGAAACCAAGGGTATCCAAATACGGAAAGGAGAGATCAAACTAATGCTCTCTGCTGACAATATGATCTTATATCTAGAAAACTCCAAGGATTCTACCAAGAAACATCTAGAATTGATAAACATCTAGAATGATAACAATTGAATCGATAAATTCAACCAAGTCTGAGATCATAAAACCAGTGTACACAAATGTACCTCTACAAGAACTACGATTCACAGAGGAAAGAATCACAGAGGATGTAAAGAAATAGAAAAACAAACCAAGCTCACAGATAGACAGAATCAACATTGTTAAAATGTCTGTACTACCCAAAGTGTTTTACAGAGTCAATACAACTCCCATTAAAATACGAATGTCATATTTTGCATATCTAGAAAAAATAATTTTGCATTTTCTATGAAACTAGAAAAGACCCCTTAATAGCTAAAGCAATCTTAACAAAGAACAAATCAGGAGGCATCACTTTACCAAACTTCCAGCTTTACTACAAGGCTATAGTAACCAAAATAGCGTACTGGTAAAAGAACAGAGGCACAGACCAATGGATTAAAACAGAGAACTCAGATATAAAACCATCCACACACAGCCATCTGATCTTTGACAAAGTAGACAGAAATACACAATGGCAAAAAAAATCCCTATTCAATAAATGGTGTTGGGAAAATTGGATAGCCACATGTAGAGGATTGAAACAAGACCCACACCTGCCTCCATTCACAAAAATTAATTCACAATGGACAGCAAATTTAAGCCTAAGGCATGAAACTATAAGAATTCTAGAAGAAGAGGTGGGAAAAAACTCTCCTAGATACTGGCCTAGGCAAAGAATTTATAAAGAAGATCTCAAAGGCAATCACAGCAACAATAAAAATAAACAAATGAGACCTGATTAAATTAAAAAACTTCTTCACAGCCAAGGAAACAATCAATCGAATGAACAGACAACCTAAAGAATGGGAGAAAATATTTGCATGTTATATATCCGACAAAGGGCTAAAAACCAGAATCTACAAAGAACTCATGTGAATAAGCAAGATGACATCAAACAACCCCATTAAAAAGTGGGCAAAAGACATGAACGGAAGCTTTTGAAAGAAGACTGACTAATGGCCAATAAACATATGAAAAAATGTTCAACTCTTGAATTAACAGGGAAATGCAAATCAAAACCACAATGAAATATCACCTAACAGTAAAAAATGGCTTTTATCTAAAAGTCCCTAAACAATAGATGCTGGCACGTGTGTGGAGAGAAAGGGCTACTTACACACTGTTGGGGGTGCTGCAGTCTAGTATAACCTCTCTGGAAAGTTGTACGGAGACATCAAACAACTTAGAGTAGACCTGCCATATGATTCAGCAATCCTACTGCTGGGTATTCACCCAAAGCAAAAAAGCCATTCAATTAAAAAGACATTGCATTAGAATATTTATAGTAGCACAATTCACAATTCACATCTGCAAAGATATGGAGACTACCCAAGTACCCATCAGTACATGGGTGTATTAATAAAATGTGGCATATGTATACCATGGAGTATTACTCAGCCATTAAAAACAATGGTGAAGTAATACATATATATATATATATATTTTTTTTTTTTTTTTACAACCTGGATGGAACTAGAGACCATTCTCCTAAGTATCACAAGAATGGAAAAACAGACACCACATATGCTCATTTTTCTCACTTATAAAATCAAACTAAATACATGTATACATATAGTAGTGAAATTCAATGCAAATTAAGCAGGTGGAAGGTGGGGTTGAGGGGATAGGTAAATTCATATCTAATGAGCACAATATACTATATTTGGGGATAGTTACAGTTATAATCTTGACTTAAACAGTACATAAGTAATGCACATAATGAAAACATATATACCCCTATAACATTCTGAAATCAAAAAATTAAAATTAAAAAAAATTTTTTTAAATGTAGAAGCAAATCAAAGAATCTGGCTGTCTTCTATTAAGCCAAACCTTAAAGAGGTTTGTAGAAATGTAAAAAAAAAAAAAAATTAACAAGAAATGATTTATAATACTAACTCAAAACAGTGGTTTGTAAATGAAGATTGAAAGTATTCATCTCAGGTATGACAGGCAATGACAAAAGAAGAAATAATGGTGGGATCACTCCTATGGTGCATCTTACAAGGGTACATGTGAAATTTACTAGGTGTAGAATATAAATGTCTTAACACAATAACTAAGAAAATGCCATGAAGGCTATGTTAACCAGTTTGATGAAAATATTTCAAATTGCATATAAAACTAGCACATTGTACCACATGATTGCATTAATGTACACAGCTATGATATAATACAAAAAATAAATTAAATAAAATAAAGAAGAAATAAAAGGCTTGTAATAGTCTCTGAGAGCGGTAAGTCAAAGAGAACTCACTATAGCTTGACTCTAGTTTCTCATTACTACTACTAAAAAAAAAAAAAGACAAGAAAAGAAAAGAAAAAAGGGAGGGGGGTGAAATTTTCCCTGAAAGGGTAGAATATGGCAGAAATAGTAAACATCAAACCCAGTGAAAAGAGGAATTTAAGTCTCTTACACAGAAATGAGTGACTTGCTATACGTGATATTAAAAAAAATGCCATAACAAGAATGGGGCAATAATAAAAAGAAGTTATTTCCCTTTTTGCTAAGCATCTGAGGATAGGAAATTGACCCCAACTGCCAGAGAAATGAGGAAGCACCCTTTTCACCCTGCCCTGAGAATGCTATTTCATAATTTATCCTTTCCTCAGATGCCCTTCTTCTGCCACATCCCTGCTCTCTGCACTTCAGCTTTCTTCTCTCCAAGCTCCTCAATTAAATTATCTCACGTTTTTCTCTGATCTGCTGTTCGCAGCTTGTCACATCACTGCACCATAAGCCTTCCCACATGCTGCTGCAATAGTACACTTGGACAGCCGCTCCCCGCAGCGCTTGCCAGTGTCCCAGATCCCGGGTGCGAGGCGGGTGGGTTGTCTACAACAGTAGCTTCATTGTCCAGAAAGAGCAAGGCCAACCCACAGAGTCCCTCTAAGGAGCACAGGGACTCATGTCCTTAAAAAAATTATGAAATGTGGTACAATCAACCTGCATAAGGAACAACCCATGTCCCAGATAGTCAATTAGAAAGAATCAAAAAACAAATTTGTGTTTGTATTCTTCCTGGTGTATAAAAGAGCAGGCAGTTTTCTCCTGAGCACTGGAGACTCAAGTTGCGTAGCTACCACAAACTCACAGCTTTTTATCTTGTTTTAATTTCTGCAAAATAAATAATTTGATCTGTATGACATCTTTCAAAAAATGTCTCAAAAATGTTATTGAACACTCCATCTAGAATGGCATGAATTATCCAAAACAGTGATATAAAGAATTTACATGCCAAATTAAAGCTTTGAATCATAAGGCCAATAACTGAGAAAATAGAAAATCTTTTTGCAAGATGAGATTAGAAAAAGACACAGAGATGAAATTCTCCTGTTTGATGGGACACAGGGACAGACAGGCTCTTTCCACAGGTCCATCCTTCAAAGGAACAGCTCACGGACTGAAAGGCAGCAATTTAGAGCAGGCAAAAGAGATAGTGGCTGATGAATAAGAAACTTCAAGCACAGGCCAGGGAGAGGCCCTGTTCAAGGAGAGCTTAAAAACATAGGAAATGGGCAACTAGATCTACACAAGTGGGGAAAAAAAGAGTTATTTTTTCTCTCTTTCTCTTATTTTTCCCCTAAGTAGTACTACTGGCTCTATCAAAAACCAGGTAGTCAACGCCTCAATGCCCTAAAAGGAGCAGACAGGTCAAATTTCTCTTCTTTTAGCAGAGAAATTCAACAATATGGCACCAAATGTCTTAAAAATCTGCATGATTGTTGACCTAGTACTTCCTGGTACTTCCATTTCCAGGATGTACTAACAGACAGGTGCACCAGGATGGCACTGGCTGCCCTCTTCATCATGTTCTGCCATGTTTACAACAGTGGATAAGAGCAGAAGCAACCTAGATGCCCAGCAATAAGCCAGGAAGCGTTCATACTTGACATTCTGGACAGAGGTGTAGAATGATGCTCTAGAGAAATACTCAGGTGACATGGAGAAACATTCAAGGATATGTTTCAGAAGGATACCACCAAAAATTAGTAATGTCATGAGTTAAATTTTTGTTTTACACACACACACACACACACACACACTCTCTCTATTGTAAAATGCATTCAGGAATGATAAAATTGTGAGCATTTAAAAATTTTTCTTACCTCCTCTTTGAAAACATCTCTAATAAAACTGTTTTTTTTTTTTTTTTTTTGAGACAGAGCCTCAAGCTGTCCCTCTGGGTAGAGTGCCATGGCATCACAGCTCACAGCAACCTCAAACTCCTGCGATTCTCCTGCCTCCGCCTCCGCCTCCCAAGTAGCTGGGACTTACAGGAGCCCACCACAATGCCCAGCTATATTTTGGTTGCAGCCATCATTGTTGTTTAGCGGGCCTGGGCTGGATTCGAACCCACCTGCTCAGGTGCACTTGCAGCAAACATCTCAATAGCTTGGGGATGCCCACAGTAATACCCAAATTAAACAAAATACAGAACCGGAATGGCCGTCTCCCCTGAGCATGGCCAGCAGAAGAAGCAAGGTGAAAGGGTGGGGTGGCAAAAGTTCAGTTTCTGGATGTATAAGCAGATGAATACCTTTTCATCCTGCTTTTATAGACCTCAAGAAACCTGTGCTCCTTTCCTTCCAAAACACAGCCCGCATCCTTCACTGGGTTCCAACTTAGTGCTGTCTTTGAACGTCAGAAGTCCTTAGCATTGCGAGTGAGCTATGTGCTAGCCTGGCTATTACTGGGAGGGGAATAAAATAGCAGGCACTGCGAAATATTCTCTATTTTGGTCTGGGAAATGGGCAGCAGGTAGTCCTCCCACTAAACAGGAGGTCAAGAGGTCTTAATCACCTGCTAGCTACTTGCAGAAATTAAGACATGATTCCTTCAAGCCCTAAAGTGCTTTTCTCATTGCAGGGTGAGTGGAAATTAGGTCACCTCCTTTTCCTTTCTTACTGCTCTGATCATCTCTGAGGGCTCTAATTATCACCATGCCCTCTCTGTCCTCCTCCCTAGCTGCAGGGGTCAGCAATGACCACGCCTCTCATAGCCATGCTCACGTTTACAATGTCAGGTGATATTCTAGTATAGGCTCTTATTGGAAAATTGCTGTACACTCCTAAGTAGTCCCCTCGTCTCAATTATCCTTTGCTATCACCAGCAGGGCCAAATAATTACTAATTATTTTACAACAGATAAACTCTCAATGGAGCCTTGGAGTTTACAGAATTAAGGGTCAGATTCTTCAATGTGGTTCCCAGCATTGCCTACAATGTAGCTGCAACTTTTCTCCCTAGTCTCACTTTCATCTACTATCTAATACTTATCAATTACTAGGGCCACTGCATTAGTTCAGATATACTGAGAATCAGACACCAGCATGGGATTAGATGTGTGAGAAATCCCTTGGGGAAGAGAGCAGGAGGCAGGAAAAACCTTCAGACCAAGATGCAGGTGTGACCACTGGGAAGGAATGGCAGGAAGGACAGGGCAGGAAGTGTCTTGGAGTTCCGTGCAATTCCAATGGGTCTAGCCATGCCAGTGTGGAGTATTTGGGCCCAAGCTGCTCACTGGAGGCTCCTTGTGTTGAGGGAATGGGTAAGTCTTAGCACCCGCACTGCGCATGGTCATGGGCTGGGGGAAGCCCTTAGGATGCATGGCCTTGCTTCCCAAGCATGGAAGCAGCCGTAAAGCAGGAAAGCTGAGTAGTGCATTTTCATGGTCCCCACAGTCACGGTATAATTTACCACTTAACTGGGACACTTTAAGGAGAAGAAAAGGGAGGTATTAATAATTATACTATGACAACAAGTGGAACCAGGGACCATCCAGGGTAAGCTGGAATTTATGGTCATCCTATACCTGCTTTACATTTTCATTAATTTTGTATTATCTTTCTCCTGACATCAGACAGTAAGATCCTGATGGGCAGAGACTGTATTCCACTCCCACCTCCCCAGTGACTAACATGTGGTAGGTGCCAACAGAGGCACATCCTAATTCTACAGAGTGCTTCAACTTTAGCTTCCTTACAGACTTTCTGTTTTAAACAAATACTTGAGTCATTTTGTATTTCTTATATGCAATTTTTTCTATGTCTTTATAGTTTAAACAGAGAAATCAAACATCAGCCAACCTTGGTGAATGAATTCTTTTATGATTTGCTAATTACTTTGTCCTTTTTTTCCTGCTAAAAGCCTACACTGAATTACTTCAACTTTGCCTCAAAAGGGGACTAACAAATTGCTGAATATAATTTGCACTTTAAACAATAAAACTATTAATGGCATTTTAGCAAGAACACCCATTATTTTCTTTGCAGCAATAAATCAGCATTTCATCTGTTATAAATTGCTTGGTCTGCTTCTAATGGCTTCAGAATAAATCTCTTTCTCCTTTCTGCCTTTGCTGATAAAGAAAGCAGGCAGAAGGTAGCTCTGTGCTCCGCATTCCTGCACATATCATTTTCATGCTGCACGACTCTATAATTTATTTACAGTGATAACCCTCTTGTAGACCTACACCGGCTGTGTGCCCACACATGCCCAAATACACACAGGGAACTCTTCAACATTAATGTCTGGCTTCCAGGTGAAGGGCTCAGTGACCATGAAGAGTGGAATTTTGATGCCTACTGCAGATTTTACTAATGGGGTAACTGCAAAAATAAACAGAAATGTTCTAATAAATAGACTATTTTTTCAGCCCCACCTCCACAGGGTCATTAGATAGGACACAGAGTCGTCCTCTAACGATCAGGCTATTCTACCTTCATATTTCTGAGAAATGTATTTAGTCAAGTTCTACATTTTTCCAATTACATGCTCATATGAACAATAAAACACAATATAGTCTAATATGGGGATAGACAGAGGCAGGAGCATGAAGGGGGAGAGGGAGGATGTTAGCAGAAGGAGGGAGGGCATGAGGCAGGATCTGACCTATGTGCACATTATGAGGCTGTATAACACGTCCCCTGGGTGAAGGGATCTTTTACAACTGGAAATTTACCCTGGAAGTGAGAACAATGTAACCTAAAAATTTGAACCCTCGTATTAATTTGAAATTTAAAAAAAGGTCTATATTTTTAAATCCTTTGCATCAAAATAGCCTTGACTCTATGATTTATCCATTTTTGTACTTCTGAACATAGCACAATATCATGAAGGAGGTGACTAATAAATAAGTGAATGGTTTAATAGAGACAAGTGTTTCATTTAGTCTGCTTAAGTCACACTATTAAGTATTATTCATTCATCATAACTAAATACTACTATGTCATCTGTATTTATTACAAGCTGGTGCCGCCTCTCTATTTTAAAATTTACTGACACTGAGAGTTACGCTTACTGTCAGTTTTTGTGCTAACATTTCAAATATATGGAGGACGCTGTGGACGTTATTATGGATAATGGTGACTGGCTGCTTTTAATATCCTAGGAGGAGTGAGAGAAAACAGACTTAAGCTACAGCATGAGGGATTTAAGTGAGATAAGAGTCTTCTGACATCAAATGTAATTAAACACTAAAGTGTTTAAACACATAAGGTATATTATGAAATAAGACGATGGAATCTCATCAATATATACATCAAGTATGCCCCCTATAAAGATGAAGAAGGAACTGGTTCTAAGGTTCTTCGAAAGACAAGTATATTTATTAAAGGTATATCTAAAATAATAAAATTTTCCACAGTATGGACACTTCATGTAAAATAGTGGCATTGATTCATAGTCAAGGACATGATCATACACCAAAGTGGTAACTTGTAGTTCCTGTCTTTTACCTACTCTGTGACTTTGGGCAAGCCCTTTCCCATCAAGATACAGATTCTTTTCAATAAAATAGGAATAATCCTACTTCTAAGTACTTCAAAATAAATTACATCAGATCTTGTCAGTAAGTTATTTTCTAAATAAATAAGTGGAAAGAAAATTGATCCCTGACTCTGGGAGCAAGATGGCAGCCGAGTAACAGCTTCCTTGCATCTGGGCACCGTGAGTCTGGGGATATAGGACTTCAGGCATCTCTGGCTGGTGGGATCTGCCTATCATCACCCCTGAGAGGATACAGGGAGTCAGCGAGAGACTTCTGGACCCCAAGAGGAGGACTCAAACAGTGGAAAACCGGCAAGTGGTCGCGTGTGTTCAATCCGTCTAAACCCGCCGCAACTGTAAGTGCAGTAGCAGCGAGACTGCAAACCAGAAAGGCCTTACGTGTGAACTGTTTTGGTGTCTTTGGACTTGGCACTCAGCTGAACTGCCTTGGGGAGAGCCTGAGCGGGAGTACGGAGAACTTTGGCCTTTGTCTAGGGCCCCAGTCTGAGCCGCTGAGCCAGACGGAGCTAATAGTGTTTGGCTCTGGGTCACAGGCAGACATTGTGAGCGATCTGCTCCGGCAAGCTCCACCCTCAGGGTCGCAGAGCTGGAACTGGGTGGGAGCTGGTAACCCAGTGGCCAAGTAGCCTAAGGGCGGGGGTCTGAGCCGCCTTGCAGCCCTAACCCTCGGGGGCAGAGGGAGACCAGTTTTGACACACAGGGTAAGTGGATAGCCACTTCAGCAGTGATTCCAGCGACAAGCACTTCCCTGAGAAAGCGTTTGCTCAGTAAGTGAACAAGATCAAAGTGCCTTTTAAATGGGCTGAAGAAAGATTTAGGGTGTCTACCTGCTGGGGTTTGAGAAAGTAGCAGCCTCCAGTCGTATCAGAACTGTGATTAACATCTCATACCCCAGAAGACCACGTGTTGCCCAGGCAATATTCAATAACATATACATACTGCTTTGTTTTTGGTTGTGTTTTTATTTTTATTTTTTTTATTTTGATGGTGTGGATTGTTGTTTTGTTTTTTAAGTTCAACCTTTTCCATACAGATCCTTTTTCTTTCTCAATTTTTCTAGTTTAATAATAATTTCCCAATGCTGCCTATTTCAATAATTAGAACTTGATTTTTGTTAGTGTTTCTACCGCTATTATTTGGTTTTTCCAGCCAATTTTATCCCATAAAGTTTTCTGTTTGCTTGTTTTGGTTTGATTTATAGCATTTTTGTCTTTCCTCTCTACTTGGTGGAGGTGGGGTACTGTGTCTGATCAGGTTAGCAAAGAGCTGCTGACCTCAAGGGAACCACCCAACTGGGGACCCCCAGAAGGTGGTTTTTTTTTTTTAAGGTTGTATCAAAGTACCCTACTGTACACCTATATTGCTCTGTCTCCCTCTTTCTGTGCCTCTCTTCTTTTTGTCAATATTCCTTTTACCCACCCCCTCTCCTTTCTCTATTTTTCTTTTTTTTCCTTATCACTCGGTCCTCCTTTCTTTCATCCCTTTTTTGCTCTTAAACCTTCTCACCCTTCTGGTCCTGTAACCCTTAGTCCACAGGCACGAGAACTTAAAGAGCAAGAGGAAGTGAAAGGAAAATTAGGGCAAGGAAACAGATAAAAGAAATCACCCATGAGGAAGAATCGGCAGAAAACTCCAGGCAACATGAAGAACCAGTCCAGAACAACCCCGCCAAGGGACCATGAGGTAGCTACTGCAGAGGATTCCACCTATACAGAAATGTTAGGAATGACAGAAAGGGAATTTAGAATACACATGTTGAAAACAATGAAAGAAATGATGGAAACAATGAAGGAAACTGCTAATAAAGTGGAAAACAACCAAAAGGAAATCCAAAAACAGAATCAAATAAGAGATGAACGATATGAAGAATACAAAAAGGATATAGCAGACCTGAAGGAACTGAAACAGTCAATTAGGGAACTTAAAGATGCAATGGAAAGTATCAGCAACAGGTTAGACCATGCAGAACAAAGAATTTCAGAGGTAGAAGACAAAGTTTTTGAGATAACTCAGATAGTAAAAGAGGCAGAAAAGAAGAGAGAGAAAGCAGAACGTTCACTGTCAGAATTATGGGACTTTATGAAGCGTTCCAACATACGAGTTATAGGAATTCCAGAAGGGGAAGAAGAATGCCCCAGAGGAATGGAAGCCATACTAGAGCACATTATAAAAGAAAATTTCCCAAATATCACCAAAGATTCTGACACACTGCTTTCAGAGGGATATCGGACCCCAGGTCACCTCAACTCTAACGGAGCTTCTCCAAGACACATTGTGATGAACCTGTCCAAAGTCAGGACAAAAGAAAAGATTCTGCAAGCTGCCAGGAGTAAGCGCCAGTTGACCTACAGGGGCAAATCCATCAGAGTGACCGCACACTTCTCTAATGAAACTTTCCAAGCAAGAAGACAATGGTCATCTACCTTTAATCTACTCAAACAGAACAATTTCCAGCCCAGAATTCTGTACCCTGCTAAGCTAAGCTTCAAAATTGATGGAGAAATCAAATCATTTACGGATATACAAACATTGAGGAAATTCGCCACAACAAGACCAGCTCTACAGGAAATACTTCAACCTGTTCTGCACACTGACCACCACAATGGATCAGCAGCAAAGTAAGAACTCAGAAATTAAAGGACAGAACCAAACCTCCACAGTGATGCAAAAGATAAAACTAAGCAATGGACTCTCACAAAATAAGACGAATAGAATACTACCACACTTATCAATTATCTCAATAAATGTTAACGGCTTGAATTCCCCACTGAAGAGACATAGATTGGTTGACTGGATTAAAAAACACAAGCCATCCATTTGCTGTCTGCGAGAAACACACCTGGCTTCAAAAGACAAATTAAAGCTCCGAGTCAAGGGTTGGAAGACGATTTTTCAGGCAAATGGAATTCAGAAGAAAAGAGGAGTTGCAATCTTATTTTCTGATACATGTGGATTTAAAGCAACTAAAGTCAAAAAAGACAAAGATGGTCACTTTATATTGGTCAAGGGAAAAATACAACAAGAAGACATTTCAATTTTAAATATCTATGCACCCAATTTAAATGCTCCCAGATTCTTGAAACAGACCTTACTCAGTCTGAGCAATATGATATCTGATAATACCATAATAACAGGGGACCTTAACACTCCTCTTACAGAGCTGGACAGATCCTCTAAACAGAAATTAAACAAGGATATAAGAGACTTAAATGAGACCCTAGAACAACTGTGTTTGATAGACGCATATAGAACACTCCATCCCAAAGATAAAGAATATACATTCTTCGCATCACCCCATGGAACATTCTCCAAAATTGATCATATCCTGGGACACAAAACAAATATCAACAGAATCAAAAGAATTGAAATTTTACCTTGTATCTTCTCAGACCATAAGGCACTAAAGGTAGAACTCAACTCTAACAAAAATGCTCGACCCCACCCAAAGGCATGGAAACTAAACAATCTTCTGTTGAATAACAGATGGGTGAAGGAAGAAATAAAACAGGAAATCATTAACTTCCTTGAGCATAACAACAATGAAGACACAAGCTACCAAAACCTGTGGGATACTGCAAAAGCAGTTTTGAGAGGAAAATGCATCGCTTTAGATGCCTACATTCGAAAAACAGAGAGCACATCAACAATCTCACAAGAGATCTTATGGAATTGGAAAAAGAAGAACAATCTAAGCCTAAACTCAGTAGAAGAAAAGAAATCTCCAAAATCAAATCAGAGATCAATGAAATTGAAAACAAAAGAATCATTCAGGAAATTAATGAAACAAGGAGTTGGTTTTTTGAAAAAATAAATAAATAGATAAACCATTGGCCAGACTAACGAGGAATAGAAAAGTAAAATCTCTAGTAACCTCAATCAGAAATGATAAAGGGGAAATAACAACTGATCCCACAGAGATACAAGAGATCATCTCTGAATACTACCAGAAACTCTATGCCCAGAAATTTGACAATGTGAAAGAAATGGATAAATATTTGGAATCACACCCTCTCCCTAGACTCAGCCAGGAAGAAATAGAGCTCCTGAACAGACGAATTTCAAGCACTGAGATCAAAGAAACAATAAAAAATCTTCCAACCAAAAAATGCCCTGGTCCAGATGGCTTCACTCCAGAATTCTATCAAACCTTCAAGGAAGAGCTTATTCCTGTACTGCAGAAATTATTCCAAAAAATTGAGGAAGAAAGAATCTTCCCCAACACATTCTATGAAGCAAACATCACCCTGATACCAAACCAGGAAAAGACCCAAACAAAAAGGAGAATTTCAGACCAATCTCACTCATGAACATAGACGCAAAAATTCTCAACAAAATCCTAGCCAGTAGATTACAGCTTATCATCAAAAAAGTCATTCATCATGATCAAGTAGGCTTCATCCCAGGGATGCAAGGCTGGTTTAACATATGCAAGTCTATAAACGTTATCCACCATATTAACAGAGGCAAAAATAAAGATCACATGATCCTCTCAATAGATGCAGAAAAAGCATTTGATAAAATCCAGCATCCTTTTCTAATTAGAACACTGAAGAGTATAGGCATAGGTGGCACATTTCTAAAACTGATTGAAGCTATCTATGACAAACCCACAGCCAATATTTTACTGAATGGAGTAAAACTGAAAGCTTTTCCTCTTAGAACCGGAACCAGACAAGGTTGTCCTCTGTCACCTTTACTATTCAACGTAGTACTGGAAGTTCTAGCCAATACAATTAGGCAAGACGAGGAAATAAAGGGAATCCAAATGGGAGCAGAGGAGGTCAAACTCTCCCTCTTTGCTGACGACATGATCTTATACTTAGAGAACCCCAAAGACTCTACCCCAAGACTCCTAGAAGTCATCAAAAAATACAGTAATGTTTCAGGATATAAAATCAATGTCCACAAGTCAGTAGCCTTTGTGTACACCAATAACAGTCAAGATGAGAAGCTAATTAAGGACACAACTCCCTTCACCATAGTCTCAAAGAAAATGAAATACCTAGGAATATACCTAACGAAGGAGGTAAAGGACCTCTATAAAGAAAACTATGAACTCCTCAGAAAGGAAATAGCAGAGGATATCAACAAATGGAAGAACATACCATGCTCATGGATGGGAAGAATCAACATTGTTAAAATGTCTATACTTCCCAAAGCAATCTACCTATTCAATGCCATTCCTATCAAAATACCAACATCGTACTTTCAAGATTTGGAAAAAATGATTCTGCGTTTTGTATGGAACCAGAAAAAACCCCGTATAGCTAAGGCAGTTCTTAGTAACAAAAATAAAGCTGGGGGCATCAGCATACCAGATTTTAGTCTGTACTACAAAGCCATAGTGCTCAAGACAGCATGGTACTGGCACAAAAACAGAGACATAGACACTTGGAATCGAATTGAAAACCAAGAAACGAAACTAACATTTTACAACCACCTAATCTTTGATAAACCAAACAAGAACATACCTTGGGGGAAAGACTCCCTATCCAATAAATGGTGTTGGGAGAACTGGATGTCTACATGTAAAAGACTGAAACTGGACCCACACCTTTCCCCACTCACAAAAATTGATTCAAGATGGATAAAGGACTTAAACTTAAGGCATGAAACAATAAAAATCCTCCAAGAAAGCATAGGAAAAACACTGGAAGATATTGGCGTGGGGAAAGACTTCATGAAGAAGACTGCCATGGCAATTGCAACAACAACAAAAATAAACAAATGGGACTTCATTAAACTGAAAAGCTTCTGTACAGCTAAGGAGACAATAACCAAAGCAAAGAGACAACCTACACAATGGGAAAGGATATTTGCATATTTTCAATCAGACAAAAGCTTGATAACTAGGATCTATAGAGAACTCAAATTAATCCACATGAAAAAAGCCAACAATCCCTTATATCAATGGGCAAGAGACATGAATAGAACTTTCTCTAAAGACGACAGACGAATGGCTAACAAACACATGAAAAAATGTTCATCATCTCTATATATTAGAGAAATGCAAATCAAAACAACCCTGAGATATCATCTAACCCCAGTGAGAATGGCCCACATCACAAAATCTCAAAACTGCAGATGCTGGCGTGGATGTGGAGAGAAGGGAACACTTTTACACTGCTGGTGGGACTGCAAACTAGTACAACCTTTCTGGAAGGAAGTATGGAGAAACCTCAAAGCACTCAAGCTAGACCTCCCATTTGATCCTGCAATCCCATTACTGGGCATCTACCCAGAAGGAAAGAAATCCTTTTATCATAAGGACACTTGTACTAGACTGTTTCTTGCAGGTCAATTTACAATCGCCAAAATGTGGAAACAGCCTAAATGCCCACCAACCCAGGAATGGATTAACAAGCTGTGGTATATGTATACCATGGAATACTATTCAGCCATTAAAAAAAATGGAGACTTTACATCCTTCGTATTAACCTGGATGGACGTGGAAGACATTATTCTTAGTAAAGCATCACAAGAGTGGAGAAGCATGAATCCTATGTACTCAATTTTGATATGAGGACAATTAATGACAATTATGGTTATGGGGGAGGGAAAGCAGAAGGAGGGACGGAGGGAGGTGGGTGGGGCCTTGGTGTGTGTCACACATGCATCACATGATTGCAAGAGGGACTTTACCTAACAATTGCAATCTGTGTAACCTGGCTTATTGTACCCTCAATGAATCCCCAACAATAAAAAAAAAAAAAAAAAAAGAAAATTGATCCCTACAATTTCAGGTTATTTCAACACTATATCCTCATTCACTGTCCTGAAATTATACATCAAGAAGAGATTTTCTTCTTATCACACTGGTAATAAATAGAAAGGAAACAGTTATGGATTAATTTTAGAATTTGGCAATTAAGCAACTACCAATCTGACAGTTACAGGATTCGTCTTTAAATCCAGGTGTTTTCAGGTATTTATAAATCTTTCTCCAAGTTCTCACTTGGAACTTTATTGTACCATGGAAGAATTTATCATTTCAATATTCCCAGACATAAGGCATTGAGGAAATAAAACACACTCCTTCTGTGTTATGAAATTTAGAGAAAATAATGCTTTCCTAAGTATCGGAGTACATTTTTCTCCTCAAGGTTCACATGAACATTTTTGAAAAAAAAATCATGGTGTAGATTATGCAATTTATGCTTAAAGTATTGTAACTGCTTTTGTGTAGGATTCATGGTATGAGAAAATTCACATATATCACCTTTTTACTGCTTGGATATAGATTTTGATTGTGATCCCTGGTCCCTCTACAGCCTAACAAGTATATATCATTTCATTCTCTATCTCTTTTAAAATTGGGACTTTGGGCTATAAGATGTTTTTCTCAACAGCCCAACTCCCTACTTTGAGGCCACTACAAAGGCAGCTTTGTGGCTGGGAGTAAGGGAGGAAACTGTTCTGGCTATTTGCAGGTTCCTTACACAAAGCTGCTGGAAGGGAAGAGAATGTGGGAAACAAAGCATTCCCAGGAAGAGTGATAATGAAATGGACAAACTTAATTCATGGAGAGAATAAGACAGGGACAGAGGATAAAGAAGTAGGAGAGCTCAGTCATGTCCAAAGATTCCACTTTTAGGCAGAGAGTGTCAATACTGTCTTAAGAACACTGGAGCAAAGGCCATCCTGAAGACCAGTCCTTTCCTACACAGCTGAGAAAACGAGGCATAGACCGTGTCAATGATTTTCTCCTGGTTACTCTCTACCAGGAGGGGACAGAAGTGTGCTGCACAGTTCAGAAAGCTGAGTGGCCCTGGGGAGCCTGAAGAGCTCATAATGAGCCAGGGCAGTGCCTGTCCTCTTTGAAGGCAGTGTAGTGCAATTCCAAGTGCTCCAGCCTTGTTCCCATGGACTACTGCACCCTCCAAATCTGATGCGTGACAGGGAACAAAGGACTATCTTCCAACATTGGAAATGTGTTCATGCTGATGGCCCTAGTTCTAGGCCACATTCTGAATGTCACTGCACCAGTTGGTACTGATAGGAAGCCCAGCAAATGCTGTCTAGACAGGATCCTCTCTGTAGATAGACCCCGAACCCTTGCTGCCAGGCTCAGGCAATAGGAGAAGCCACATGCCAGCTCCTCCAGGTTCAGACACTTCAGGGAGAAACCAAAGCAGAATGCAGAAAAGGGAGGACAGACCAGCTGGCAGATGTGTGCACAGAACCCCAAACTTGAGCTTATCTATGCGAGAGGTCACACAGTAGACAGGGAAGAAGGGTCACTGACAGGGTGAGTGGGATCAGAAACAGTGTCATCTGATGTGTGTGAGCTGTAATTTATGTGAATATAATAAGCTCCATGCCTGAGACACAGCAGCCCCAAACAACCACCACAACATAAAGAACATGTTAAAGGAGTGAATTCCCCACAGCGTTAGGTTTTTCCACAGGCCTGGAAAATCCATCACTGCTAGCACTGGAAAGCTGACTAGCGAGCCTTCTCCGGACTTGGAAAGTGAAACATTTTGGATGAACCTCTCAGTCATGTAAGAAAGAAACCTCGTTATGTTTAACCATAAACACACAGTGAGAGGTGTCAGTGATATATTCCATTCAAAAACTAGAATATATAATAAACATTATTTTCAGAAAAGGAAACTAAGACAACCTGCTAATGACAGACAGAGACTAGAACACCTTCCTGTCTCTTCACAAGCACTTAGCAATCAGGTTTAGCCTATAGCCAAACTGCTTTCATTTCTTGTAATATTAATTTATATAGAGATGATTCATTAACAACAGTAACAACAGACTGGAGATATAGAAAGTCTATGCTGACTCCTAATTTAATACTGTAACCTCTCCCCAGCCCGAAACTGGCCCTTCTCTTCCCTGTTGTACTTTTAAATTTCTTTTTTTTAAATCAATTATCACCTTGTAACATACCCTATTTATTTATTTATTGCTTATTTTCTGTTTTCCCCCAATAAAGTATAAGCTCCAAGAAGGCAGGAGTTTTGTTGGCAGGTGTATTCCAGCATTTAGAACAATGCCTGGTGCACAGTAGGAGTGCTGACCAAATCAGAACAAGATGTGGGTGAGCTGCTGATCGCGTATAAAGCCCTCTTCTCAGATAACAACTGAAATGGCTTCATCTCTAACCACAAGGAATATTTTTTTCAATGCAAGTAACCAAAGTTTAAAAAAAACAATTGGAAGTTAGAGGTTGGTAGGGGAGCCTGCCCAGCAGAAGCAGGAGGCTCACACTAAAGTTTCAGGGTAGCTAGTCTTGGTGTACACAGGGGAGGAAAACGGAGGTAGCTACTGAGCAGTGTAGAAAGATACCTCACAAGGGCTTGTCTTTGCACAGCACTTCCCAGGCAGAAGAAGCACTTCTACCATAACTTAATTTACTTTCCTAACAACACTTTGAGGCATTAGGATTGGACTCTGAATCTTAGGGAGCACATTACGGGGTGGTGGGCCAAAGTGGGACCTTTTCTATTTTGATTCAAGAATGCAAATTTCTCAGCTAAAAATTCAGTCTTTTTTCTCAATGAATACCCAACAATAAAAAAAAAATGAATCTTTAAAAAAAAATTCAGTCCTTTTTTCACGTGGCATGGCCAAAAGTAACATTCTCAAAGATGGGATTATCCAGCCGCCTCCTTCCCATGCTTTACTGTCATGGGAGAATTTTATAAAAATGGGTGGTTGCCTAGTCTTCATTGCCAAAGTGATGGGAAGTCAAGTAAATAACGAGGTTACCAAAGTCTCTGCTACCAAACAAGTGGGCACTTCAGCTGGCATTTATTTAAGGCCTTGCATTTCTTAGGCTAACTTGTGTTATAGTGACCTGAGGTCGGGGTCTATGAAAAGGAAAGGCAGCACACTCCCCAGGGATTGTTCGAAGCTCTGCAGTGACAAAGAATGTTAAGAGACAAACACATAGTAACTGTTCCATAGCGATGGAGAAAGAGGGGTCTAAAAAACATTCTCCAAAATCCAGAGAAGATGTGGAATACATAACACGGGCAGGCCTTGAGACTCTCACGTGCACACAGAGAGAAGAGAGGTATGGTAGCTGGGGAGCTGAGACCTTTGGAGAACTACCTACCCCAGGGGATGAATCAGCTCACCTCTGAAAACACCTACAGATTCTGTCAAACCTGCCGCACTCTTCAAGAGCTTCAAGGCTCACAAACAGGAAATTGCTGGGTATGACTTAACCTGACTCTCAACCTCCTGAGAGAAGAGTTTGCCCCAAAAAGGTATGAACAAGGTGCAGATCCAAAGGGTGAGAGGTGAAGAAGAAGACAAGGTCAGGTTCCGAGCGCAGAGCCCTGAGGGGAGGGAAACGGTTTTCAAAACATATACAAGCTACTTGGGATTCCAGCTCTGGGCGTTCAAAACTGGCCAACACTTTGACGAACAGGCAGCATGTCACAGACATGAAGAGAGAGAAAACTGAATTACAAAGGGACTCCAGGGACCCAGAAATTTGTAAAGAAGAAGTGAGATTAAGTTGTTCATTTATCCACTCACTCATGACATTCTGTATCAGTATATTTTCAGAAACAGAACACTCTGAATTGACCTAAACAAATAAGGGGGTATGTTATTATGTCACACAACAAAGCTGTCCAGAGGTAGAGCTGTCCCAGGACTGGTTTAATTGGAAGCTCAACCATAGCATCAAAGATCTTTTCATCTTTCTGTTCAGGCTCAATTTGTTTAGACCAGCAGTTCTCAACCTGTGGGTCGCAACCCACAGGAACTGTATTAAAGGGCCATGGCATTAGGAAGGTTGAGAACCACTGGTTTAGACTAACCTGAAATTCACCATCTAGGTCTAGGACTGGGGCTGGGCATGGCTGCTCTAGAGCAGACAGCCACCTAGAAGTACTTCAACCAAATCAGGGTTATGCTAGCAAGGAAGGGGCTAACTACCAGCCACTGGGTGGACCCTGGAGACATCTGCAAATGGCCATTCAAAAGATACTCATTGAGCACCTTACTATTTGTCCTTTTCTGTGCTGGTCACTGGACACACAGAGACCAAGAACTGCCTGCCTGCAAGAGCATAGCAAGGAACAGGGGAGGCAAACGCTGCTGAAGTAACCACACGGGTAAAGGCAAAGTCGCAGCTGTATAAGTGCTGCATGGGAGAGGGATGTGGCACGTGAGCATGCAATGGGGAGCCCAGGTGGGACAGAGCTGAGTGGGCGAGGGGTCTCACCAGAGGCTTCGTGCTGTGTAGGCAAGATGTGGTGTCTGACCTGAGGCTGGGAGCACAGGGGAAGGTCCAGAATGTACTTCCTTCCCTCATTCAGGGGAGGGGGCAGCAGGGAAACCACAGAACTCAGAATCCCTCCGTGCTGAGCAAGAGGATGCACAAAATCTACTCAAGAAAAAGTGCCAGGGAGTCCCCTCTCAGCAAATGAAAATATGCGTCAGGAATAAACACTACCATTTCCTCATGGGGCCTAATAAACTAAGTCGTAATCTCTTGATAGTCACGTATAAATGGCCAGATTAACAATCTTCTGCCCTTCAAATGCTTAAGAATTTCCATGGTGACTAACCATGTGTTTCTTTTACCACATGCATGAGTGAGTAACTAAATGGGCTCTCATCTTCCAAAGCAGACATTTAAAGGGTGACAAAGTCATCTAAGAGAAACTTATCTTTTTGAAATGAGATAACTAATTACCGGGTAAAAAGGCAGAGTGCTTTCCCTACTGGGAAATCAACCATGTGGTCTAGAATGAAAGACACGAACCATGGCAAATCAGGTCCGCAAAGATAGTAAACAAAACAGCCAGAGAACAATTAACACATATGGAAAAACACAAACCAGCATCTGCTGCACAGCTGATTTCATTTTAATACAACTGAGTATACAAAGTGTGAGAATATACTTAAATATAAAAAAAGGAAGCAAAAGATCCTAAAAGCAAAATAAGACAACTAAAACAAAGTAAAACTCTTATGTTCACAGACCTCATGCACGGTCCTAGAATTATCCTAGATAATCAGGAAATGGTCACTATACCTGTATTGTGTAGCTCTTCCAGAATTCTAACTATTATAAAACACAAAATAGTGAACTACGGAGATAGTTTTCCTTCCAAAATAGGGACATAACCTATTTTCTCTAGATCTAAAATAGCTGGCTAACCAAGAGTCCACAGTTATCACAGTAACATTGAGAAAAGGAAATGGATGATGAAAGTACATTTAATTCAATGAGCCAGGGACATAATAGTTGCACCAGGGATGCGAGAGAGAGGGAGACAGGCAAAAAATGTGTGTTCCTACTTGGTTCCTTTTTATTTTTTATCAAACTGTGTGTATATTTGTGACTTTTACCTGGAGAAGCATGAACAAATGACAATAAAAGATGATTTGAATGGAACACTCAAATTGGTAAGTGGTTGGTAAGTGTGAAACACAAAAGGGTCATAATCTCTCTCCAACAAGCTTTCAAAGTCTGTGTGGTCCTGACATCTGCTAATGAGTTGCAGTGCCCTCTTCTTCAAAACTTAAAGCTTCTCCGAATTAAACATAAGCTTGCTTTCAGTATCTGCAAAATGTATATGGACAAAATTTAAAGTTTTACAAAGGGAGTTACCATAGAAACACACAAGTCCCTAAAAGAGCAGTCCATCCTCTCTTAAGGGGAACCTTCATCACAGACACTTACTCAGTGCTCTGCACATGCGCCAGGCCTCACACAGCACACAAAGGGCAGTCAGCGCACACACAGAGACAGATACAGAAATTCAGTCAAGGACTTTAAGTAGGCAAGTGGGGATGAGACGCTTTGTGTGTGTTGTAGGGGCCAGGAATCATGTGAGCTGAATCCTGTGATACAGCTGAAATGCAGCCATCATAAAATTGACATAAACACAATTTCACAACAATCTGGCCATTGCACAGAGTCACCACTGTGCACTGGTTTCTGTGCATTATTTTAAAATGTGGATATAAGGACCAGAAGCACCACTTATAAAAATAGTTTCATTTTTACTCGCAGAGGCGACTCAAGCTAAAAATAAAATGGGAATTTTATACTGCAGACTTTTCAAAAACAGAGTGTCAGTATACCTAAGACGAACACCACCTCTTTATTAGAAACTTCTGTGCAGCATTCCAAAAAGGCTATATAATTTTCAGCCAGACTATAGTTCTTCAGACTTGGTCTCTCTTGAGACAAAAGAACCCCAAGGAGACAACATCTAAGTCATAGTTTTGACTGAAACCATTTATTGGTCCGTAAGGAAGGATGTCTGGCCTAGTGCTTTCACAGACAGGCCAAATCACATCATCTTTTACAATGGGATGGAGCTAACTGGGAAAAAACAAAACAGTTACTTTTGAGGGCCTTTGTCCCAAAAAATCCTGCAATGAAAGTTTGGGATTAAAAGAAAGTAAAGCTACCTAAATCAGGGGTGGGGAACCTGCAGCCATAAGGCCACACGTGACCTTCTGGGTCCGTAAGTGCAGCCTGTTAGACTGAAGTCAAATTTTACAGAACAAATCCTTCTATTAAAAGGGGTGCAGCAGAAAAAGATGAAGCTTTTCCTGGCTCCTTTGGTTCTTAAAAAAGAACACTCTGGAAATCAGAAGGCCACAGGTCCTTATAGTTTGTATGAAGATGTGTTCTTTGCAAGTGTGTCATCTGTGATCAGTACTAATGATCTGCAAATCCTATTAATGACCGTAATAATGATATTTTTTCTAATGCAACACACAGCACTTTACAAACATTAAATATTTAATCCCTGTTAGGTAAATTGTAGCTACTCATAACCATATCTTATAAATGAAAACACTGGTATCACCATTCATGATTTGCCCCAATCACAAGTGACTAACATCTGAATTTATTTTAAATAAATACCAACAATAAAGTACACATGTGCTTATTTGCATCTATGACTATATAAAGCATCATGATTAGGCATAGTTAAGTAACTGATTAAAGTCATTCAAGGGCCCACTCAAAAACCAATCAAGTGAAATGTAGGTAACACAGGCCTAATACCATCAGTCAGCATTATTAAGGAAAAGAAATCAGAATGTTAATGTCTCACCATTCCATTGCTGCCTGTAACAGACAGTGGCTAGCAGACCTCAAAGGGGGTGACAGACAGGACAGACTGCTCTGGAACCACCTGAAGGCACTAAGCCAGGAAGCCATGACACCGACTAGAACAAGTGTGGTAGTCACAGGTCTGAAGATGATCCCAGAGGGAAGGAGCACCTGGGTGGATGAATCTGACCATCCAGTGGGGGGAGTACTCTGACTTCTACTCAACCTTTGAGATTCAGGCTGAGCAGAAGTTCCTCCAGGAATTCTCTGAGCCCCAAGATGGGCTCACAAACTGCTCTGAAGAATTCCCTTAAGCTCCACAATAGCAATTTCAATTTCTTCAGTGATGTCCAGACACTGGCATTCCTGAAAGCTTCCAGACTCCAACAAAATTTCTTAAGGGCAATGACCATATTATCTCGCTTATCTCTGGAGCCTTGTAAATGCTTATAAATGGAGGAGCCCTTTCATAAATGACGGCTGAATGAGTGAATGAGCATTGGGACAGGACTTACTCAGGTTACTAAGGCTCTTATCTCTCCGATAATTTGTTAATTTGGGGAAGATCTGATAAAAATTATTAAAAGAAATAATGTTCCTAGTTATCACAAAAAAATTTAGGACAAGAAAGTGATCTATCTATTAATAGGAATTTTCATTTCCTAAGGACAAGAAAGCAAATAATGATCTTGATTTTCTAACTTTAAACCTGGGAGGTTAAGGAACTACCCATATATCACTGATGATATGGATGCTTTTATCTTGAAGGCACACTGCTCTAGGCATGACGAGGAGGCTATTTAATTACAGTGCACTTTTTGGCGGGTCTCTTAAATCAGTAAACACATCCAGTGCTCTGAAAGCAGACTTGTAGTTTTTTTAAAAATGTAACAAAGAGAACTGGGCTAGTTGAATAAAAATAACTGATACAGCTTTCAAATTCTTCTAAATTCCTGAAAAGCTTATTTTTCCTAAGTGTAACAGTCTTAGTAAAGGCAGAAACTCATTCCTCTCTTAATACAACCAACTCCTCTAAAGTGGCACAAACACACCAGACTTTGGTAGAATTCCCTAGCGGGGACTTAAAAGGAAATCTCATGGCAGTAGCAAGTCACATGGAGACGTCCAACAGCTCGGACATTCTCCTTCCACACAAAGGAGGAAAGGCCCTCTCTGTGGCAATTGTTAGCTAAACACATCATAAAGGTCTTTTTACTTTTCTTCCAGATATAAATGAAAACAGCTTCCTGGTTCTATTTCAGGTAAGACAATGCAGTGCTGAGTATTCAGAACACAGATTCAATTTATCTACAACAAAATGTTTGAGGTTTTCTGCCTTAAGCAGGTTTATCCTGCTTAAAATCTTGTCCCACTAATTTTTACTTCAATTTGGAAAGAGTACAGTATAGATCCCTAAAGGGGTACATTTACCTTTTCAAAAACAGCTAAGTGCTAATTTTTCAAAAAGTATTAATCCAGAGGGCTATTTATAAAATTATACAATGGAATTGTTTTTAAAATATTTTAAATCAAGATTAAAAACAGATGATGTCTTCGTTGTAAAAAAGAAAAAGGTAAAATACATCACCCTCTTGTGAAATCCAGCTGCGTCTTATCCATTTGGGAGACTTTGGGAACGAGCCCCTCTATACAGCTTCGTTTGCCAGAAAGCTGAAGGGCTCCAAAGTTCCACATTTCTTTTTGCCTCTGGGATTAGAGTCTAAAACAGTTTTATTTCTTAATGAGTTAAAATTGAAAATACCAGCTCATGTGTATAAACTGAATGTACATCAAAATGGGTATATTCAGTCACAGATCAAAATGTATGTGCCATGAACCAACAGGAGGATCCTTTCTGAGCTTCACGGTACTCTGAAAATTGTCCCCTCAAAAAAATCTCCTGATGTCAACTCCAATTTTGGTACATATGTTTCTTCTTTACAGAGAAGAGTGGAAGCTATGCTCTGTAGCATGGCTTTGGGGGGAGCACAATGTTGTTTCAGAAAACTAGTCAGCAAACCACAGGCCGGAGAAGTTTCCTTGCAGATGGCTTTTCTATTCCCTAAGCGGGTGTCTTCTTGGAGCTGCTACCAGCTACCTCGGACTTTAGCTGGGTCTTCAGCTGTAGAAGCTCCCAGCAGCTCCTGGCCAGAACACAGTTTCTTAGCTTCGTTTTTGGCATTAAGTTTATTCAGTAGTTGAAAAAGAAGAACAGGCTTGAAACCTCTGGGGAAAGAAACTGGCACAATCTCTCTGGAAGGATAACTTGGCACACGTACTTTCACCCCCCCCACCCCCTTCCTCTGGAAGTCAGAGGTATTAGAAAGTACATAATTTTTGACCTAGCAAATAATTTTCTAGGAATGTAGTGTAAGAAATCATTGGATATATAAAAAAGAAGATATACAAAGAGGTTGACCATATCACTGATTATAAAAGTATGGTTTTGCTATACCTCTAACATTAGGAGACTGGTTAAAAATACAGAATTCAAACAATGGGAAACTGTTCTGACATTAGAATTTTAAAATAATAATCCACACTACTGACATTCAAAGATTTTCACTATATATTATCAAATAAAAGAAACATAGATTTCAAAAGTATATGTGGTTGTACACAGGAGAAAGTCTGGAAGGACATACATAAATTAGAGGTTCCTAAATGATTCTGGGAGTCCTCAGAGTGTCAGCAATTTTTCATAGTTACTTCAGGCTAAAACAAATACTTAATGGTGCTGTTTTTAAAGTAGTTAGGTCCAAATAATAGTTACTGTTTACATCCTAATGACTTAGTAGCTATTTGAAAAAATAACATACATAAAAGAAAGTACTATTTTTATTTCCTTCTTAAATAAGCCCATAATAATTTGTTAACAGAATGTGCCTGTTGGGCACTGTGTCACTTTAAATCTCGGACTCATGATGGATACTACTATGTTCATTTCCTATTCCACACTGATTTTCTTGTGGTACTAACTTTTTTTTTTTTTTTTTTGTAGAGACAGAGTCTCACTTTATGGCCCTCTGTAGAGTGCCGTGGCCTCACACAGCTCACAGCAACCTCCAACTCCTGGGCTTAAGCGATTCTCTTGCCTCAGCCTCCCAAGCAGCTGGGACTACAGGCGCCCGCCACAACGCCAGGCTATTTTTTGGTTGCAGTTTGGCCGGGGCCGGGTTTGAACCCGCCACTCTCAGTTTATGGGGCCGGCGCCTTACCGACTGAGCCACAGGCGCCGCCCGGTACTAACTTTTTGATCCCTAAAAATTCAGCAATCTCCAAAAATCTAATTTTGCAAAGACATGATGTCATCAAAAAGACTGTCGTGTGATCTAATGCTGAACTATCTCCAGCTATTAGTTGGCATGGTATTGTATAACAGTCACCAAGCAGCTCCCTGGATGATGGAAAGTATCTTGTCCCAACCCCAGAGCTGCACCCAGAGATTGTTATGGTGCACTGAGGACCATGGCGCACAGTTTGGAAACCACAAATATATAATAATAAAATGTTAACAGTTGCTTTCTCTTGGGTTATTGGTTTTTAAAAAAAATTAAAAGATTTTCTGAACCTTTTCCCAATAAACATCTGTTACTTTCTACAATTGGAAAAATCATTATAGTGATTTACATATTTGCAAAAGTACTTTATCTTTATGAGAAGACGGATATTTTGTTACCCTTAATTTTTTACTATGAAGAAAAGTCTGTGGATAAACAGCACTAAAAAATGGACTGGATGATGCTTTCACAACTAAAAACTCACTCCCAAGCAACATTCTGCAATAACTCTTACTATTCTAAGCCCTTCCCTGATACTTGCACAGGTTGGATCAATGAAGTCACTGGTGTCAGGACACTAACCCAGACATTGCCCCCACTTCCTGCTGGTCGCCACTACAATTGCTGAACAATAGAGTCTCTGTCCCTCAGCTGACGCGCCTGTAACAGAGCATGGTCATACCCTCGTGAGAACTGAGCTGTGAAAGGTCCTTTGCTCTTGGTCTGCAGAGCTTTAGTCTCTGGATTAACGGTGCGCTTTTTAAAACCGTGCCTGCTGCTCTGCACCCTGGTGTCCACTGCTGCAGTCTGCAAAAGTCTCCAGTAAGCTCTTTGTTCCCTTCTGGTTACTTCTGCCCTGTTTGTCAGTTTCTGCACTAAAGAAATGAATAGCCTTTTATAGTTTCACCATTTGGGGCTTTCAGAACCAACCTAGAGAGTTAAGTCTAATATATATGTAGCCCCCTTTGGTATTCAGTTGTTGCTGAATATTTTGTTTATTTTTGCCTTTGTGGGGATTGGTGGGTAGAAAGGAACATTGTCCAGTTTAATGCTCTTTTTAGAAATCTGAGAATTTTTGGCATCACATAGATAAAGCTTTATTGTGGTCAACATTTTCTATTCATTTACTTTCTTACCAAAGACCACTGAAAATCTAATTTTGCAAGTTAAGATTTGTAATAAGAACATTCATTTTTCTAATCTAGGAACTAACACAAATATACACATCAATTTCAATTTAATATTTACAAGTTTAAGTCAGAATCATGTTGCAATAGAATGTTTAATTTTTTTTCACAAACCTTAATTACAATGACTCTTAACAATCTCGAAGATAACTATTTAAGAAGTGAAGAATGGTAAGAACAACTCGCAATTCTCCTTTACTTGTCCAATTGTTTCCTACAAAGTTGCCACCTGATGACACACCATACACTTAGTTTACCTGTCTTGTTAATTGGGCATCTCCTCTGACTAGAATGTAAGCTCAACGGAGGCAGGAATTTTTATCTGCTTTAATTATTGGATGTATCCTATTCCTTAGCACCCAAAATGCAGAGGCTCAGCAAGTATTTGCTGAAAACTGAGTGAGTGACTAATTTGAAACCTTTTGTAATTCCATTTCAGAGCACCACAAAGATAAAATCTTTTAAAAATAAACATTCATATTTATGTGAAACAAATAACTATTTTTCATAGGCAAAAATATGATGCCATTGTGATGTAAAGTGACAATTGCTCCCCTTCCAGAAAATGGTTCAACTTTCTAATAAAGAGGACTTTTGATTGCCAAGTATGGTAAATTCATGTAGAATGCCTAAAAACACTGAGGCAAGCTTTAAAAATATTTTTAAAGGCATGGGCTGAGCTACAAGAAAGTAACAGCAATTACCAAAAGTCAGAAATGACAAGAAGACTAGAGCCTAGGGAGGTAGGCAGGTGCTGAAACTAGCATGCACCCTGGAGGTGGGGGGTCTGCAGGAAGCCTGATGTCCACAGAGGGTATGATAGTTAAAGACAATACCCCTGAAAGAGGAAATTCTCAGTGGGTAAAAGTTTTAAAAATTTCTCTCTAAGGTCAGAAGAAAGGATAAGCCTTGGTGATGGAAGAGGAAGGGGGGGGGGGAACGAAGTCTCCTTCCAAAATTTCAAGCTTGCCTTTATACTGTTTGAGATCAGAAATTACATACCCATGTGCCCTCCCCCAAACCTAAATATATAGAGTAAAAACCCCTGGGTTGGAAGTGCCCCCAAACACATGGCAGAAGCAAATGTAAAGCCTCCATGGAATAATGAACATTAAATCCAGGTTTCAGGGGATTTTCATAAATAAGAACTCTAAGTAATTGAGTTCACAACAGAAAAATCACAAAACAAACAAAAGAGTGCAGCTGCCATGAATACGAGTGAGAAGACTCTGCAGAATTGAATCTTCAAAGGCTTCATCTATTGAATATATCCAATACAAAATAAAAAACAGAAGTGTGTTTAAGGAAAGTAAACAGACTCTCAAAATATATATATAAAAAAAGAATAAGATATCAAAAAACCACTGGGTAGATTTGGGATATGACCAAAAATGACTTCTAGAAATGAACATATAATAATTATAATTAGAGACTCAATAAGTAAGTCCAATACCATATTAGATGCAGCTGACATAGGAATGGTGATTTGGTAGATAGTTATAAAGAAATTATACAGGCTCGGCGCCTATAGCTTAAGTGGCTAAGGTACTGGCTATATACACCAGAGCTGGTGGGTTCAAATCCATCCTGGGCCTGCCAAAAACAATGATGGCTGCAACCAAAAAATAGCTGGGCGTTGTGGTGGGTGCCTGTAGTCACAGCTACTTGGGAGGCTGAGACAGGAGAATCACTTAAACCCAGGCGTTGGAGGTTGCTGTGAGCTCCATGATGCCATGGCACTCTACCCACGGTGACAGCTTGAAGCTCTGTCTAAAAAAAAAAAAATTATATATAATTGTATACAGAAATGGAAAAGGGATAGAAAATCTGAGAGAAAGGTTTAGAAATGTAGAAGGCAGAGTGTGAAGGAAAAAATAGACAATGTGGATGAGGCAGTGTTAGGGTAATTTTTTCCATAAGATTTTACATAATTATTAATCAACAAATTCAGGAAGCCAAATGAATCTCAAGGAAGTCAAATAAAATAAGTTATCACTCAGATAAAACCCAGTAAAATTGCAGAAGACCATCACCAAAACGATCTTCAGAATAGCCCAGAGGAGAAAAAATCAGATTACTTACAAACTAATAAAATTTGGATTGATAGCTGATTTCTCAATAGAAGAAGAGAAACCTGGGGAAAATGTCTTTAAAACATAAGCAAAAATAATATTGAATCTGGAATTATATATGTAGCAAAAGTGTCACAAACAAGGGCAAGTAACAGGAATTTTCAATCAAACAAAAAATAAGAAAATTTACTTCCAAAATATTCATTTGAGTAACTTCTGAAAGAAATACAGAAAAAAGAAATGATCTGAGAAGAAAGAAGAAATGGTGAGCACACACACAAAAAAGTAAATATATGGCTATATTAAAATAAACAGACTATATGAACAAATGAATACTAAATATATAATTAAGTATATATAATTTATTAATACTTAATATATAATTTAATTAAATAGAATTTAATTTAATTATTTATAATTAATTTAATTACATATTATAATTTAATTATATATTTAATACTAAATATATAATTTAGTATATATAATTTATTAATACTTAATATATAATTTAATTAATATATATTAACTTAATTAAATTTAATTAATATATAATTTAATTAAATATATAATTTAGTATATATTTTAATATATTAATTTATATGTAAATCAATTTATAATAATATATAAATTATAATGATGAGTAATATAAAAACATATAAAACTAAAAGCTGAATAACAATGGCATATTAGGTTGATACAGAATGTTCAGAATTAAAGAACTCTAAGATTCCTAAACTGTTTGGGATAAAAGTGAATACTGTTCAATGTAAGATTTTATCAAGTTAAACAGGATGAGTTTATCTGGAATAAGCATGGAGAAACAATAGTACCTACAACTGCCAAACCAGTAGAAGAAAAACCATGTAATTATGTTAAAGAAAGAAAAAGAAAACCCAAATGAAAGCAATAAAGAAAAAATAAAGCACAGAAAAAGTAGGACCAATAGCAAAAAACAAGATGGTCAAAATGAATATGAATGCATTAGAGTAATCAATGCAATCTGGTAAACAATAGAAATCAACTAAATTTTCTGGTTAAAAAACAAAGACTGTATGATTAAATTAAAACACAGAGACCATATGTCCACACAGAGACTTGTATGTGCTCACAGCAGTTTTATTCATAAGAGCTAAAAACCACAAATAACCCAAATGTGCATCAATTGGTGAATGGCTAAGCAAATTACTGTATATCCACAAAGTGGGATGATACTCAGAAAATATAAAGCTTATGAAATTTTGGTGGATATAATAACATGAATGAATTTCAAAAGCATTATGCTCAGTGAAAGAAGCCAAACACCAAAGACTACATGCCATATGATTCTATTTACACAATATTCTGGAAGAGACAAAACTATTGATACAAATCAGATCGGCAGTTTCCCAGGGCCAGAGGTAGGGGAAAGAAACCCCTGGCAAAAAAACAAGAGGAACTTTCTAGTGTGAAGGAAATAATCTATACTTTTATTGTGGTGGTGGTTATACATTACTGTACATACTTGCCAAATTCATCACTAAAATGTGTGAGTTTTATTGTAAGAAAATTATACCTTAATAAAGCTAGTATATGTAAGAAAGACAAAAGCCAATTATGTGATTTACGAAGGACAAATCCAAACCTTTTGTGACCTTGAAAAAAGAAGGCAATGGACAGAGACGTGCAGGCAAACGCTAACCCAGAAATCTGGTTTAGCTAAACTAAACCCATTCAAAATAAATTTTAGTCAAAGAGATAAAAAAATCATGACATATTAATACTAAAAATATTTAATTCCCCTGGGAGATATAACAATACTATGTTCCTAACAACACATCTTCAAAATATATAAAACCAAATTCAAAGAACCTCAAGGAGAAACTGACCATGAGACAGTCTTATTAGTGAAAATAAATGCAAGAATCCTGAACACAATGTTAGCAATTCAAATCTAATAATTTATATAAAAAAAATAACAGGCCTAAATTTGAGCTATTTCAATATTTGAGACTGCTTCATTGTCTTTATTACCAGGTTAAAGGAAAGGAAAATATACAGTATGATCATCTCAAAGGATACCGAGTTATAAAATATAACACCCATTCACGATCAAACCACGTCATATACCAGAGGACATACACAGGGGAGAAGCCCTACGTCGGCAGGGAGTGTGGGCAAGGATTTAGCCGTAAGTCAACCCTTCTCACACACCAGAGGACACACACAGGGGAGAAGTCCTACCTCTGCAGGGACTGTGGGAAGAGGTTCAGTGATAAGTCATCCCTGCTCAAACACCAGAAGACACACACACAGAGGAGAAGCCCTATGTTTGCAGGCACTGTGGGCAAGGATTTAGCCATATGTCAAACCTCCGCAGACATTAGAGAACACGCACAGGGGAGAAGTCTGACATTTTCAAGAAGGGTGAGGAAGTCATTATGAATAAAACCATATCTCCTCAACCACAAGAAAGCAAATGTGGCCATAACACACCTCTATGTGTGAGATGGCTTCAGAGAAAGTCTAGTAGCCCCTTAGATTCCCCAAAAGTGTAAAGAGCAGACATAACTAATTAAACAAAGCCTCCATTTTCATGACTAGAGATGAGCAATAAAAACAGTGGTGAGGGATCCTTCAATATTCATGGGGTACTGACTTGTTGTTTGCCACACTGATCCCCTCCATGGTTGTTTTATGGGGTGGTTTCCTGGCCTCCTGTTCTAATAAATTTTCATCCATACACAACACACACACAAAAAATAAAAAATAAAAATCTAGTAAACAAGAAATTAGAAGGAAATTTCCTCAACTTGATAAAGGGTATCACAAAGCAGTCCTATAATAAGCATCATACCCAAGGGTGAAACTTTAAGTCATTGTCTACAAAGTCAACAAAAAGTCAAGGTTTTATCTATCACCACTAACACTATTGATACTAGCCAACTCGTTAAGAAAAAGGAATTGACATTTTAGTGAACAGAAAAATACTGTCATTACTTATACATATGTAATAATGTAAATAGAAACCCTTGTCTGAGTGCAGTGACTCACACCTGTAATCCTAACACTCTGGGAGGCCGAGGTAGGTGGACTGCTTGAGCTCAGGAGTTCAAGACTAGCCTGGACAAGAGTATGATCCCATCTCTACTAAAAATAGAAAAAACTAGCCAAGTGTCATGGTGGGCACCTGTAGTCCCAGCTACTCAGAAGGCTAAGGCAAGAGGACTTATTGAGCCTAAGAGTTTGGGGGTGCTGTGAGCTATGATGATGCCATGGCACTCTACCCAGGATGACAGAGTTAGACTCTTGTCTCAAAAAAAAAAAAAAAAAGGTAGAACACCCCCAAATCTACAAATTATTTATTAATAAGGAGATCAATACATTTTCCAGATATGTGATAAATGGGGGACCTTTTAACAGGGGAATAGCTAAATAAACTGAAGTATAATAAACACAGTAAAATACTATATAATAATATAAATGAATAAACTAAAGTCACATAGATCAACATGTATGAAACTCAAAACAAAGTTTTGGGGGAAGCACTTTACAAATAATATGATTCTATTTATGTAAAGGTTAAAATGAGATCTTGTTTAAAGACACATATGTATGTGGTAAAATTAAAGAAAACAAAGAGTGAGTGATTAACTCAAAATATAGGGAAGTAGCTGGAGATAGGAGAATATAATAGGAGAGGGTACACAGGGATTTCAATAGTAGCAATAATTCTAGGATTATATGTTACATATCTCTTCTACATGTGTGACACATTTCATAATTTAAAGAAGTAAACCACCCAAGTGAACTGTGTTAGAATGTGCACGTTAAAAGTATAGAAAAACACAGACATTTAGGAGGTTCTTCAAGTGTACCTAAGTTTTGAAATTAATATTTATTATTTTTTCTTACTCTTTATTTTAGAACACTTGAGAGCTCTTACTAATATAATGATTTTCCTAATATAATGAAATCATAAGAAACTCTCTTGGTAGGTTATAAAGGTTGATAGTAAAAATCACTTTGTTTTAATAACGTCTTGCATAAGACAGAAGAAAAACAACAAACTAATAGTTAAAATGATAAGGAAGAAATATTCACCAATAGGAAGTACCAAAAAAGGCTTGAATTCTCATACTAAGACAAACTTTTCAATGGAAAAAAACATAATCCTGTGTTTTGAAAAAAAATTATTTTGAAAGAGAATTTTTGTTCAGGCAAAAATAACAGGCTGACCAATGTCAGAAAGAGTAAAAGAATTTTTTCTTCTCATAAAATGTTTTTAAATTACTAATATAGGCCACTCATTGGAACCCACAAATGGGTGGTGATCTCCTGAGCTCCCACCTTTGAAAATTCTATTCTTTGTCTCATGTCTCTTTCTTTATTTTTTTTATTTTTATTTTTTTTTTATTAAATCATAACTGTATACATTGATATGATCATGGGGCATCATACATTCGCTTCATATACCATTTGACACATTTTCATCACAATGGTTAACATAGCCTTCCTGGCATTATCTCAGTTACTGTGCCAAAACATTTACATTCTACATTTACTAAGTTTCGCAAATACCCCTGTAAAAGATGCACCACAGGTATGATCCCACCGATCCTCCTCCCTCTACCCACCACCCCCCTCCCTCCCCTCCCTTTCCCACTTCCCCTTATTGTTAGGTTGTAACTGGGTTATAGCTTTCATGTAAGAGCCCCAAATTAGTTTCATAGTAGGGCTGAGTACATTGGGTACTTTTTCTTCCATTCTTGAGATACTTTACTAAGAAGAATATGTTCCAGCTCCATCCATGTAAACATGAAAGAGGTAAAGTCTCCATCTTTCTTTAAGGCTTCATAATATTCCACGGTGTACATATACCACAATTTATTAATCCATTCGTGAATCGATGGGCACTTGGGCTTTTTCCATGACTTAGCAATTATGAATTGGGCTGCAATAAACATTCTGGTACAAATATCTTTGTTATGACGTGATTTTTGGTCTTCTGGGTATATGCCCAGCAGAGGGATTACAAGATTGAATGGCAGATCTATTTTTAGATCTCCGAGTGTTCTCCATATCTTTTTCCAAAACGAATGTATTAATTTGCATTCCCACCAGCAGTGCAGAAGTGTTCCCTTTTCTCCGCATCCACGCCAACATCTCTGGTCTTGAGATTTTGTGATATAGGCTAGTCTCACTGGAGTTAGATGATATCTCAAAGTAGTTTTGATTTGCATTTCTCTGATGATTAAAGATGATGACCATTTTTTCATATGTCTGAAGGCCGTGAGCCTGTCTTCTTCAGAGAAGTTTCTCTTCAAATCCCTTGCCCAGCCTGTGATGGGATCCCTTGTTTTTTTCTTGCTGATGCATTTGAGTTCTCTGTGGATTCTGGTTATTAAACCTTTGTCAGAGATATACCCTGCAAATATCTTCTCCCATTCTGAGGGCTGTTTGTTTGCTTTACTTACTGTGTTCTTGGCTGTGCAGAAGCTTTTTAGTTTGATCAAGTCCCAGTAGTGTATTTTTGAAGCTGCTTCAATTGCCCGGGGGGTTCTCCTCATAAAATACTCGCCCAGACCAATTTCTTCAAGGGTTTTCCCTGCACTCTCCTCTAGTATTTTTATGGTTTCATGTCTTAAGTTTAAATCTTTAATCCAATGAGAGTCTATCTTAGTTAATGGTGAAAGTTGTGGGTCCAATTTCAGTCTTCTGCAGGTTGCCAGCCAGTTCACCCAGCACCATTTGTTAAATAGGGAATCTTTTCCCCACTGAAGGTTTTTAATTGGCTTGTCAAAGATCAAATAGCAGTAAGTAGCTGGATTCATCTCTTGGTTCTCTATTCTGTTCCAGATATCTGCTTCTCTGTTTTTGTGCCAGTACCATGCTGTTTTGATCACTATTGATTTGTAGTAAAATCTGAGGTCTGGTAGTGTGATTCCTCCTGTTTTGTTTTTATTTCTGAGTAATGTCTTGGCTATTCGAAGTTTTTTCTAATTCCATATAAAATGAAGTATTGTTTTTTCAAGATCTTTAAAATATGACAGTGGAGCTTTAATAGGGAGTGCATTGAAATTATATATTGCTTTGGGCAGTATGGACATTTTGATAATGTTGATTCTTCCTAGCCATGAGCATGGTATGTTTTTCCATTTGTTAACATTTTCAGCTATTTCTTTTCTTAGAGTTTCATAGTTCTCTTTATAGAGATCTTTCACGTCTTTTGTTAGGTTAAATCCCAAATATTTCATCTTCTTTGGCACTACTGTGAATGGGATAGAGTCCTTGACTGCTTTTTCAACTTGACTGTTGTTGGTGTATATAAAGGCTACTGATTTATGGATGTTGATTTTGTAACCTGAGACGCTGCTGTATTCCTTGATCACTTCTAGGAGTTTTGTAGTAGAGTCCCTAGTGTTTTCCAGATACACAATCATATCATCTGCGAAGAGCAAAAGTTTGATATCTTCTGACCCTATATGGATACCCTTGATCGCCTTTTCTTCCCTAACTGCAGTGGCTAAAACTTCCATTACAATGTTGAAAAGCAATGGAGACAATGGGCAGCCTTGTCTGGTTCCTGATCTGAGTGGAAATGATTCCAATTTAACTCCATTCAATATGATATTGGCTGTGGGTTTGCTGTAGATGGCCTCTATCAGTTTAAGAAAAGTCCCTTCTAGACCAATTTTCTTGAGTGTTCTGATCATGAAGGGATGCTGGATATTATCAAAAGCTTTTTCTGCATCAATTGAGAGAATTATATGGTCTTTGTTTTTTAATTTGTTTATGTGCTGAATTACATTTATAGATTTACATATATTGAACCAGCCTTGTGACCCTGGGATAAAACCAACTTGGTCATGATGTATAATGTGTTTGATGTGTTGCTGGATTCTGTTTGTTAGGATCTTCTTGAATATTTTTGCATCTATATTCATTAGTGATATTGGTCTATAATTTTCTTTTCTTGTTGGGTCTTTTCCTGGTTTGGGGATCAGGGTGATGTTTGCTTCATAGAACGTGTTGGGTAGTCTTCCGTCTTTTTCTACCTTTTGGAACAGGTTGAGTAATATAGGTACTAATACCTTTTTAAAGGTGTGGTAGAATTCTGACGTGAAACCATCTGGTCCCGGGCTTTTCTTTTTAGGGAGGTTTTGTATAGTTGATGGTATTTCTGAACTTGATATGGGTCTGTTCAACATTTCCACTTGATTCTGGCTAAGTCTTGTAAGGTGGTGTGCTTCCAAGTATCAGTCAATGTCCTTCAGATTTTCATTTTTTTTTTTTTTGGATTTTTTTTTTTTATTAAATCATAGCTGTGTACATTGATATGATCATGGGGCATCATTCACTAGCTTCACAGACCGTTTACCAAGTTTCACATATACCCTTGTAGGATGCACGGCTAGTGTAATCCCACCAATCCCCTTCCTTCTACCCACTTCCCCCCTCCCTCCCCTCCCTTTCCGCCTTCCCCCTTTTCTTAGGTTGTAAATGGCTTATAGCTTTCATGTGAAAACCCTAAATTAGTCTCATAGTAGGGCTGAGTACATTGAGTACTTTTTCTTCCATTCTTGAGATACTTTACTAAGAAGAGTATGTTCCAGCTCCATCCATGTAAACATGAAAGAGGTAAAGTCTCCATCTTTCTTTAAGGCTGCATAATATTCCATGGTATACATATACCACAATTTATTAATCCATTCGTGGATCGATGGGTACCTGGGCTTCTTCCATGACTTACAAATTATGAATTGGGCTGCAGTAAACATTCTGGTACAAATATCTTTGTTATGACGTGATTTTTGGTCTTCTGGGTATATGCCCAGTAGAGGAATTACAGGATTGAATGGCAGGTCTATTTTTAGATCTCTTAAGTGTTCTCCATATCTCTTTCCAAAACAAATGTATTAATTTGCATTCCCACCAGCAGTGCAGAAGTGTTCCCTTTTCTCCACATCCGCGCCAACATCTCTGGTGTTGGGATTTTATGATATAGGCTAGTCTCACTAGAGTTAGATGGTATCTCAAAGTAGTTTTGATTTGCATTACTCTGATGATTAAAGATGATGAGCATTTTTTCATATGTCTGAAGGCCGCACGCCTGTCTTCTTCAGAGAAGTTTCTCTTCAAATCCCTTGCCCAGCCTGTGATGGGATCCCTTGTTCTATTCTTCCTAATGCGTTTGAGTTCTCTGTGGATTCTGGATATTAAACCTTTGTCGGAGACATAACCTGCAAATATCTTCTCCCATTCTGAGGGCTGTTTGCTTGCTTTACTTACTGTGTTCCTGGCTGTGCAGAAGCTTTTTAGTTTGATCAAGTCCCAGTAGTGTATTTCTGAAGCTGCTTCAATTGCCCGGGGGGTCTTCCTCATAAAATACTTGCCCATCCCAATTTCTTCAAGGGTTTTCCCTGCACTCTCCTCTAGTATTTTTATAGTTTCATGTCTTAAGTTTAAATCTTTGATCCAGTGAGAGTCTATCTTAGTTAATGGTGAAAGGTGTGGGTCCAATTTCAGTCTTCTACAGGTTGCCAGCCAGTTCACCCAGCACCATTTGTTAAACAGGGAATCTTTTTCCCACTGAATGTTTTTAATTGGCTTGTCAAAGATTAAATAACGGTAAGTAGCTGGATTCATCTCTTGATTCTCTATTCTGTTCCAGACATCCACCTCTCTGTTTTTGTGCCAATACCATGCTGTTTTGATCACTATTGATTTGTAGTACAGTCTGAGGTCTGGTAGCGTAATTCCTCCTGCTTTGTTTTTATTTCTGAGTAATGTCTTGGCTATTTGAGGTTTTTTCTGATTTCATATAAAACGAAGTATTGTTTTTTCCAGATCTTTAAAGTATGACAGTGGAGCTTTAATAGGGATGGCATTGAAATTATATATTGCTTTGGGTAGTATAGACATTTTAACTATGTTGATTCTTCCTAGCCATGAGCATGGTATGTTTTTCCATTTGTTAATATTTTCAGCTATTTCTTTTCTTAGAGTTTCATAGTTCTCTTTATAGAGATCTTTCACGTCCTTTGTTAGATAAATTCCAAAATATTTCACCTTCTTTGGCACTACTGTGAATGGGATAGAGTCCTTAACTGTTTTTTGAACTTGACTGTTGTTGGTATATATAAAGGCTACTGATTTATGAATGTTGATTTTTAACCTGAGACACTGTTGTATTCCTTGATCACTTCTAAGAGTTTTGTAGTAGAGTCCCTAGTGTTTTCCAGATATACTAGCATATCATCCGCAAAGAGCGAAAGTTCGATCTCTTCTGACCCTATATGGATACCCTTGATCGCCTTTTCTTCCCTAACTGCAGTGGCTAAAACTTCCATTACAATGTTAAAAAGCAATGGAGACAATGGGCAGCCTTGTCTGGTTCCTGATCTGAGTGGAAATGATTCCAATTTAACTCCATTTAATATGATATTGGCTGTGGGTTTGCTGTAGATGTTCTCTATCAGTCTAAAAAATATCCCTTCTATACTGATTTTCTTAAGTGTTCTGATCATGAAGGGATGCTGGATATTATCAAAAGCTTTTTCTGCATCGATTGAGAGAATCATATGGTCTTTGTTTTTTAATTTGTTTATGTGCTGAATTACATTTATAGATTTACGTATATTGAACCAGCCTTGAGATCCTGGGATAAAACCGACTTGGTCATGATGTATTTGTTTGATGTGTTGCTGGACTCTGTTTGTTAGGATCTTGTTGAATATTTTGCATCTATATTCATTAGTGGTATTGGTCTATAATTTTCTTTTCTTGTTGGGTCTTTCCCTGGTTTGGGGATCAGGGTGCAGTTTGCTTCATAGAATGTGTTGGGTAGTCTTCCTTCTTTTTCTACCTTTTGAAACAGGTTAAGTAATATAGGTACTAATTCCTCTTTAAAGGTTTGGTAGAATTCAGACGTGAAACCATCTGGTCCCGGGCTTTTCTTTTTAGGGAGGTTTTGTATGGTTGATTCTATTTCCGAACTTGATATGGGCCTGTTCAACATTTCCACTTGATTCTGGCTAAGTCTTGGAAGGTGACGTGCTTCCAAGTATTGGTCAATTTCCTTCAGATTTTCATATTTCTGAGAATACAGTTTCTTGTAATATTCATTAAGGATTTTTTGGATTTCTGAGGAGCTGTTGTTATTTCGTCTTTGTTGTTTCTGATTGATGAGATTAGAGATTTTACTCTTTTTTTCCTGATTAGGTTGGCCAAAGGTTTATCTATTTTATTGACCTTTTCGAAAAACCAGCTTTTTGATTTATTGATCTGTTGTATTATTCTTTTGTTTTCAATTTCATTTAATTCTGGTCTAATTTTGGTTATTTCTTTTCTTCTACTGGGTTTGGGGTTGGCATATTCTTCCTTTTCCAGTTGCTTGAGATGTCCCATTAAGTTGTTAACTTCCTCTCTTTCCGTTCTCTTGAGGAAGGCTTGCAGTGCTATAAATTTCCCTCTTTGAACTGCCTTTGCGGTGTCCCAGAGGTTATGATAGTTCGTGTCTTCATTGTTGTTTTGGTCCAAAAAATTGGCGATTTCTTTCTTAATCTCATGTCTGACCCAGCTATCATTCAGCATAAGGTTATTTAACTTCCATGTTTTTGTATGAGTATGCAGATTCCTGTTGTTACTCAGCACAAGTTTTATTCCATGGTGGTCCGAGAAGATGCAAGGAATAATTTCTATTCCTTTAAATTTACTGAGGTTAGACTTGTGACCTAAGATGTGATCGATTTTGGAGTAAGTTCCATGGGCTGATGAGAAGTATGTGTATTCAGTTTTGTTGGGATGAAATGTTCTGTAGATGTCTGCTAAATCCAAATGTTGGATGCTTAGGTTTAAGTCTAAGATTTCTTTGCTCAGTTTCTTGTTGGAGGATCGATCCAACACTGCGAAAGGAGTGTTGAAATCTCCGACGATTATGGAGCTGGAGGAAATCAAGTTACTCATGTCTGTTAGAGTTTCTCTTATAAATTGAGGTGCATTCTGGTTGGGTGCATAGATATTAATAATTGAGATCTCATCATAGTGAGTATTACCCTTAACAAATATGAAGTGACCGTTCTTGTCCTTCCTTACTTTTGTTGGTTTAAAGCCTATTGTATCCGCAAATAAAATTGCAACACCTGCTTTTTTCTGATTACCATTTGCCTGAAATATGGACGACCATCCTTTCACCCTGAGTCTGTATTTGTCTTTTAGGTTAAGATGTGACTCTTGTATGCAACAGATATCTGGCCTGAGTTTTTGTGTCCAGTCAGCTAACCTATGCCTCTTTAGAGGACAGTTTAAGCCGTTCACATTAATGGAGAATATTGATAAGTCTGGTGGAATTTTGGGTATCGAGTTTTTCAAAGGTCCAGTGGACATTTTTAATCCTTTCGCCAGTGTGGAAGTTGGAGTATGATCCGAAGTTTCTGAGTGAGTTTACTTTTGTGGTATAGGATTGGGTTGGTCATTGTGGAGGATAGGTCTGAGAATATCCTGAAGAGCTGGTTTACTTATGGCAAATTTTTTCAACATATGAATGTCATTGAAGTATTTAATTTCTCCATCATAAATAAAACTCAGTTTAGCTGGATACAAGATCCTGGGTTGAAAGTTATTTTGCTTTAGGAGATTAAAAGTTGATGACCACCCTCTTCTGGCTTGAAAAGTTTCAGCAAAGAGTTCTGCAGTTATTCTATTATTCTTTCCTTTGTACGTAATAGTTTTCTTTTGCCGGGCTGCTTTGAGAATCTTCTCTTTCATGTTAACTTTAGTGAAGCTAATTATGATATGCCTGGGCGATGACTTATTGGGGTTGAATCATGCTGGGGTTCTGAAGCTGTCTGCTATCTGAATGTCAGATTCTCTAAGCATGTCTGGACAATTTTCTTTCATAATTTCATGCAGAAGGACCTCTGTGCCCTTCGAGGCCACTTCATCATTCTCAGAAATCCCAATTATTCGTATATTGCTTTTCTTCGAAATATCTGAGAGTTCTCTGAGTGAGTGGTCCGTTTTTGCTCTCCATTTCTTTTCCTCTTTGAGAGATTGGGAGCGTTCGAAGACTTTATCTTCAATGTCAGAAATCCTTTCTTCTGCTTGCTCCATTCTGTTGCTGAGGGATTCTACTGTATTTTTCATATCTTTGAGGGCTGTAAATTCTTGCTTTAGTGTGTCTCAGTCTTTGGTGGTTTTCTCCTTAAATTTGTTAAATTCTTGAGACAACTTTTGAATTTCTCCTCGAATTCCTGATTCCATTTTATTAATCTTGTCTCCAATCCAAATTCTGAATTCAATTTCTGACATCTCAGCCAGTTGTTTATGAATGGGATCTTCAATCACATCTGTCGTATCTTTTCTTGGGGGGGTTGATCTATTCTGGTTATTCATGTTACCAGAGTTTTTCCACTGATTCCGCCCCATGGTTATTTTACTCCCTTTGATTTTTCCCCTGGGGCTTTATCAAGGGCCCGTACAGTGTTGTGGCCTGAGAAACTGGGGCCCTGTCTTGTGTGGTGGGGCTAAGTGGTTCTGTCTTGTTTTCAGCTGGTTTCTGTTCGATCCTATTGTAACGTTTACTCTGGCTTGAAGTCTCAGCTATGTGGAAAAACCAGCAATTAAGTCACCCCGCCCACCCACCTCTGGCACCAGTTGGAAAAGGAAAACCAAACCTTCCTACAACCACATACCCAGGGCACCGCCTGAAAAGTCCTCTGTCTATTAGTTCAGTTCAAAAGGTCCAAATCGATTGTCTCAATCGGCACCTGTCTCGGTGGGAGAGTTCAAGAGGTCTCTGGGAACTGGATCACAGGGGTCTGGTGACTCCTCTGATATGGCTTACTCCAGTGCTGCATGGAGTCAGGAGGAGCCCCCTAGCAAATAGATCAGTCTGGGAAGGTTGATATCTCCTTCCCCACTTTGCCCCTCCGTCGGACCCAGTCACTGGTATCTCTGCAGATGGCTAACCCAGTTGCCGAGTGAACAGATACTCCACGGGTTTGCACCTGCCTGAATTGCAAGGAAGTCTGCCAGGCCCCTGCAGTCTGCCGCTATCTAGCAGGAGGAGATGGGGCCTGACATCTTTGAGTGCCTGATGGAGGTGGTGGGAGGGAGGTGTTCACTCAGGCTTAGCCCTGTCCCTGATTGATGCTGCTAACGGAACAGAACAGAGCAGACAACTTTGTGGGGTTCTGTCTCTGTTTCTGCTAAAATCACCTACAGATGATGGGGTATTCTGAGTTCAAATGTCTTTGCTGCTGGAGGTTTGTGTCCGATTACCTCTCTGTGTCGGCCCTGCCCTGGAAGCTTCCCGGGTGTGTGAGCAGCGTTAGGCAAATCCTCTGCTCACTGGTGGCCTCCTCCGGTTGCCCAGGGAGACAGTGGGTGTGACTTCAGAATATCCAGAAGTGAGCCGTTTTGCTTTTGTTTGTGTCCTTGTGATCACAGCTTGCCTCAGCGGTATTGATGTGCGTTCTTCAACCTTCTCTCTTGGTGCGGCTCAAATCTACCAGGATACTTACTAAATTCCTGTCCCTTAACTCTCCTTCTGGACGGGAGCCTCTGTTGAAAGCTGGCTTCAGTCCGCCATCTTGTCTCCCCGATCCATGTCTTTTTCTTTATTGTAGTTCCTAACTTTATATTTCTTCAGTTGGTCATGCCAGTTCCATTGGTCTTAGCGGACCTTGCCCCCATAGTGGGACCCTGACATTTGGTGTCCAATAGGTTCCTTTGGATTCTGAAGTTTGTCTGAGCAACATTTGTAGGATAATTTGTTCTTAGGGATTGACTCCCGGACAGTCTTTTCAGCTTTGAATGTTTAAGATAGAGGAGGAAGGGGAATATGGCCAACTGGAGCCAGCTTTCAACAGAAGCTCCCTTCCAGAGGGCAAGATAACGGCCAGAAAGAACCCAATAATGCTGAAGGTTGGGAGTTGAGCTGAGAGAGAAGACTGATAACTGCACATCATCCCTGCTAAGGCAAGCTGCGACTCCAAGGAAGTAAATTTCAGGTATAAAACCTATGCTAAAGAGGGCGAGAGTCTGTCTCCTCCCCTAGAGAGTGGCTTGTTGTGTGACTTCTGCAAGTGAGCACTGAATAGAAGACCTCTTGTCTCACCCCACAAGAGAAAATTGCTGAAGGCTGGGTCTCCTTCTCCATAGAGACCCCACTGTGAGCCTGGGGATTCTCTTGCACAGCATAAAAGTTGAACAAATATCTTCCCTGCCATTCTGAATTCCCAGTCCACCCTTCCCCCTTTGTCTGGTGGTCTGGAAGCCCACCCTCTGCAGAGACCAGAGTGTCCACGGTTCCTTGCTAGGGCTGGGTATTGCAGGGGTCACAGCAGCGCAGCTGTGCTGAAACTGTGACTTGAGTAGTAGGGAGGAGGGAGACTGGACCAGCATCGCAAAAGTGCCTATCAGTGGCAGCAGAAGGCACGGGAACCTGCGTGGAGGAACCTGCCACGCAGCAGTAGTGAAAGTAGTGCGATCTCATAGGGGTCAAATTTTGGAGAGACACTTCCCCATTCTGTGGATTGCCAGAGGGAGCCAAACCTTGCCCTGCCCGGGTACCAGAGGAGCAGTGTGGCTGGGGCAGAGGCATGGTCTCTGAGGGAGAAAAACATGCGCTGCATTGTTAACCTCTGGCTTGGAGCAAACTCAGATGGAACACTCCCCACTTTCCATTGAGGGCCTGAGGAAGTCAGGCTTCAGCTCCCCCTGCCTGCTGGTGGCAGAGTGTGGTGGCCTGACTGAGGAGGCAATGACTCCCCTTTGACTCTGGCAAGTGCAAATCCCTGGCGTATTTGCTCATTGAAGAGAACTGGTCCACAGCCACGCCCAGTCACTGAGGTACAAGGTGGGGAAGGAGGTGCCACCCCCCCCCCGGACTAATTCTTTTGCTGGGCAGGCCTTCCTGACTCCATAGAGCACCTGAGTGAGGCACACTTGAGCTGCCAGTGGACCCTTGCTGTAGAGTTGCTGAACTCTCCCACTTGATCAATGATTGTGCTGACTGGGACAACTGGTTTGGAACTCTAGACCTGGGCCAGTCACCAGGGACCCACTAAGGTCGAGCCCTGTTGTAGTGGGAGAGTCTGATTCTCCTCTTCCAGTTGTTGCCCATGGGGGATGGGGTGTCTTAGTTGCTTGTATTTCTCCCCAGCTGAGATTTCAGCCCAAAGCCACTGACTCATTAGGATTGGTTAGAGACTATCTGAATACAAGACAGAGCCACCTAGCCCCATCACACCAAGCAGGTCCCCAGAATCTTAGGCTGCAGTACTGAAGGGGACCTTTGTAAAGCTGTAGGGGAAAATCTGTAGCCACCAGTCCCAGCTCTTTGGTAAAGGGCTAGTTAATTACAACTCCAGGAGCTCTCAATCCAGTTCCACCTTACCAGCTTCTCTAGCCACAGTGAGAAAAATAATCATGGGGCAGAATCAGCAGAAAAACTCTGGCAACATGAGTAGAGTAGATCAGAGTAGATCAACTTTCCCATGGAACAACAAAGGAGACATAACAGAAGATGCAATTCATAAACAAATGGCTAAGATGTCAGAAATTGAGTTCAGAATATGGATGGCAAATAAGATTAACAGAATGGAAGTAAAGTTGGAATTAGAAATTCAAGGAGTAATTCAAAAGTTGTCTCAAGAATTCAATGAATTCAAAGACAAAATGTCCAAAGATTTAGACACATTGAGGCAAGAATTTGTAGCTCTCAAAGATCTGGGAAATACAGTAGAATCCCTCTGAAGATTCTACTGTAGAATCTGAGAGAAGGCTGAAGAAAGGATCTCTGACATTGGAGACAAAGCTTCTGAACACTCCCAAACGCTCAAAGAAGTAGAGAAGTAGAGAGCAAAAACAGATCATTCCCTGATGGAGTTGTGGGACCAGTCCAAAAGAGCAAACATTTGCCTTATAGGAATTCCTGAAAGAGAAGACGATGGTCCTAAAGGCACTGGTGCTCTACTCCAAAATATACTGGAGGAAAATTTCCCAAGCATGGCAAGAGATACAGAAATTCAGATAGCAGACAGTTTCAGAACCCCAGCACGACTTAATCCAAATAAAGCATCACCTAAACACATTGTAATTAACTTTGCCAAAGTTAATATGAAGGAGAAAATTCTACAAACAGCCAGACATAAGAAAATAATAACCTACAAGGGGAAGAATATTAGAATGACTGCAGATCTCTCAGCTGAAACTTTTCAAACCAGAAAAGGATGGTCATCAACCTTCAATCTCCTAAATCAGCGGTTTTCAACCTTCCTAATGCCACGACCCTTTAATACAGTTCCTGTAGATTGCGACGCCCAGTGAGAACCGCTGCCCTAAATCAAAACAACTTTCAGCCCAGGATCCTGTATCAAGCTAAACTGAGTTTCATTTGGGATGGAGAAAGCAAATACTTTAGCGACATAAACATGTTGAAGAAATTTGCCATAACTAAACAGCTTTCCAGGATATTCTCAGACCCAGCCTCCACAATGACCAGCATAGCTCCACCAACATAAACTCACTCGGAAATTTTTGAACAAAACCCAACTTCCACAGTGGTGAAAGGATTAAAAATGTCCACTGGACATTCAAAAAACTTGACACCCAAAACACTACCAGGCTTATCAATTCTCTCAATTAATATGAATGGTTTAAATTGTCCTCTAAAGAGGCACAGGTTGGCTGACTGGATACATAAACTCAGACCAGATATCTGCTGCATACAAGAATCTCATCTTACCTTAAAGGATAAAAATAGGCTCAGGGTGAAGGGATGAACATCTGTTATTCCGGCAAATGGAAATCCGTAAAAAGCAGGTGTTGCAATATTCGCAGATACAATAGGCTTTAAACCAACAAAGGTAAGGAAAGATAAGGATGGTCACTTTATATTTGTCAAAGGAAACACTCAACATAAAGAGATTTCAATTATTAACATTTATGTGCCCAACAAGAATGCTCCTCAGTTTATAAAGGAAACCCTAACAGACATGAACAATTTGATATCTTCCTGCACCATAATAGTGGGAGATTTTAACACTCCTTTGGCAGTGTTGGATAGTTCCTCCAAGAATAAACTGAACAAATAAATATTGGACTTAAACTTGACCCTACGACAAATGGACTTAACAGACATCTACAGAACATTTCATCCTAATAAAACTGAATACACATTCTTCTTATCAGCATGGAACATCATCCTCCAAAACTGATCACAACTTAGGTCACAAGTCTAACCTCAGCAAATTAAAAGAATAGAAATCATTCCTTGTATTTTCATGAAATAAAAGTTGAACTCCACAACAACAGGAATCTTCATACTCGTACAAAGACATGGAAACTAATCTTAAAATGAGTTTAAACTAATCTTAGATGAGATTAAGAAGGAAACTGCCAAATTTTTTTTTTTCAACTCACATGACCAAATTTTATTTTTAAGGCATTGTCTCACTCAGTCACCCGGGCTAGAGTTATTATCATAGCTCATAGCAACCTCAAACTGCTGGGCTCCAGTGGAAACTGCCAAATTTTTGGAACAAAATGACAATGAAGACATGACTTATTAGAACCTGAGGGATACTGCAAAGGCAGTCCTAAGAGGGAAATTTATAGCATTGCAAGCCTTCCACGAAAGAACAGAAAGAGAGGAAGTAAATGACTTAATGGGACATCTCAAGCAACTAGAAAAGAAAGAACATTCCAACCCCAAACCCAGCAGAAGAAAAGAATTAACCAAAATTAAAGCAGAATTAAATGAAATTGAAAACTAAAGAATCATTCAAAAGATCAAGGAATCAAAAAGTTGGTTTTTTGAAAAGATTAACGAAATTGATAAATATTTGGTTAACCTAACCAGAAAGAGAAAATATTATAAAATAATATGTAATCTATATTCATATTAGCTAAATCATGCCAAATTTATTTATTTGCCTAACAATTTCAAATAATACTTCATTAAATGAATGCTAGTATATTTCTCACATCTTATTTTTCTTTTTAACTTCATTTACATTTTTAAAAATATGTGTCTTTGGTCTCTTTTCCTTTGAGTAACCATACCTCTCAAACTTTCTGGGAATTGTTTCTTAGCTATGTTCCTTCTTTCTATTTTCATGGCTTCCACTGTATTTCTGGCCTTTTTTACCCTAAATCTGTACTATGGTAATAGCTTCCTAACCATTTGCCCTCCCTCTAGTCACTCCACATTTTACTAGGCAGTGACCACCTATAGTCTCCATACAATGTCTGCTGCCAAATTAATCTACCCAAATTGTCCCTCCTCGGCATAAAGCTTTATTGACTTCCCAGTAATTACCTGACCATGTTAGCATTTAAAACTCACCATATGTCTTAAGTACCCCAAGACACAGATCCTAGTAATAGTAGGTGTAAGAATTCAGTATAGTGGAAGTTGTAAGGCCTGGATTTGGCTGGGCAGGCACAACCATAAAACAAAAAAGCAAAGAAAAAAAAATGAGAGCTCAGGTTAATAAATAGGCAGACAGATTGACTAAGAAACACTAGAGAGTCATGATGTATTTTGTATATTTTGTATTTTCTCTACATTATGATGTTTTGACATCTTTGAAATACCTTTATTGATGAAGAGAGATTGAGCCAATACTAAGAGGAGCAAAGAGCCCAGCCAGGAGGACGCCTCAGTAACAACTGCCAGTCCAGAGACACGCCTCTTCCATGGTGAGGCCCTGAGAGGCAACCCTGTACTGCTTCACAGGCCCAGGGCCCTATACTGGGCAAGCAGGGATCAGCCCTGGAGCTCACAGTCAGCCTAGAACCAGCCAATCTTGAACCAGCCAATCCCGAACCGCCTACCTGCCCTGACTTGCTTTTCAGGGCAATTCCACTAAAGGCTGTGGCTGATGTGAACTCTCCTGCCTTCTGGCCCCCTGCAGGGCATGTGGGGACACCCTCTCTGGAATTTGTGAATGTGATACATTTTTTCCTTCCAAGCCTTGTTTTCTTTACTCTCCTGGCCACACTGACTTTATCATATGATACGTGTATATACATATGCAACATGCACATTCTTAAAACGTGTGGCACACAATGTGAGGAGACTCAGGTTTTCAGCAGAAGTCTCAGGGTGTAACCATTCTGGAGAAGGTCTCAAACTAATAGGAAACAAGAACATACAAAAGTTGAGGGTTTGAGAGACCAGTGGTCAGAAAGCAGAACAATGCTGAGGGGCTCCGAACAGCAGGACAGCTGTAACTAGCTCTGGAGGGAGTCTAACACAGGAGTCTATGAGCTTGCTAGGATGGGAGCAGTACCCACGTGAGGCGCCCTTCAATCTGTGAGCTGAAGCAGATAAAGGAAAACAACACTAGAGGAGACAGAAAAGAGGGGAGTCCCCTTACCCTAAAGTGTATATGTATCCCCACTCACCCTTAACCTTTCTCCACAAGCATCGGGACTGCTCAACATCAGTCCCCACTCGCCTTTGTTTCCAGAAGTCTTGCTACGTTCCCCTGCATCTTCTGAGACCCTTTCATGTGCAAAAGAGCCTCCCCTCTGGCTCTCTTCACCCCATTGAAATCTGGCTACCATCTAAATATCTTCAGTAAGTTATTCTCACTTAGATCAAGCACATCTTGATTTCTCAATTGTGAAGTCCAAGGGACAGGATTCACCGTGCAGCGCTGGCCCTCTGCCCTACTCTGCCCCCATTCTTTCACATGTCCATGTAAGCGCCTGCTTATTCTAACATGCAGAACATCCTGACACTACTGCCCACTTGACTCTCCTCTTTCCCCACGTTCCATGCCTCTCTCTGTTCCAGTCTCTTCCTCCCCTGGATCCTCTTCTGCTGCCTAAGCCTTCTCAGTTCACTTGGACACTTCACCCCAAATGAGCTCATCTACAGTGTTGGTTTTATTCCTGCCTTACTCTAGAGCAGGGATTTTCAGGTGGTGTGCCTGAGCACATTGGTGTACCACAAAAACTATTAAAGATCATTAATTAAATTATTTTCAAAAGAAGTTCAAAGCACAGTAGGAATATTCCTTCCCCCCCATTTTTTTTATAGAGACAGAGTGTCACTTTGTCACCCTCAATAGAGTGCTATGATATCACAGCTCATAGCAACCTCCAGCTCCTGGGCTTAGGCGATTCTCTTGCCTCAGCCTCCCGAGTAGCTGGGACCACAGGTGCCTGCCACAACACCCGGCTATTTTTTTCTTGCAGTTTGTCCGTGGCCCAGTTTGAACTCGCCACCCTTGGTATATGGAGCACGGGGCACACTCCTGGCTGGGCTCTTTGCTTCTCTTAGTATTGGCTCGTCTTTACCACTTGAAAATCCCTGCTCTAGAGCAAGGCAGGAATAAAACCAATACTGTAGATGAGCTTGTTTGGAGTAAAGTGTCCCTACCTACTGAGCCACAGGCACCGCCCAGGAATATTCCTTTTCTTAACATTTTGATCAACAAAATTAAGTGTGCTGTGGAAGGTCGACTGTGTGCTGTGAGATACAAAAGGTTGAAAAACACTGATCGAGACCTACAACCAACTCCAGTGGACCCAGCCATCTGGATACCCCACACACAATGTCCCAAATGGTACTCATTACCGACCCCCCCAATCAGGTTGGGGACAGGATCCAGGCACCCAAGCCAGACCCAAAGCTCTCACTGCTCCCCTCGTCCAGTCCATTCCCTGCCTGTGCATGATTATTACTGTACTTATGCCCAGATTTAAAGTCTTTTAGTGTCGACCCAAAGCTCCACAGATTATATTCTTAGATTACAGTCTTTTCTTCTTACTCTGCTCTTTCTGGCTTCTTTATCTTCGTAAACCAATGACAGCTCTATGTTAATATTAATCTTTTAATACTAAAAATACAAATATTATTTCACAGATCCATACATTAACATAGTGTATAATCCTTTCTTTTCCTGAAAAGTCCTTGCCTGCCTCAAAATTATTATTCATCTTTAAAACTCTGTGAAGTGTTTCCATTCTGAAGCCTTCCCAAACTCCTGTGGTCTACACTTCTAATGTGCCACCTTGTTGCTACAATCACACTGAACACACACTATTTTATTTATATGTGTGTGTCTGCCCAGCTATCCTGCTGACTATTGAGTTGAGGGACGGTGTCTTATTTTTCTTTTTACCTCCAGTGGGTAGGATGGTACGCAGCCCATGAAGCTGTCATCTTTCAACACCTTCAAGATGCTAGGCCCTACAGTAAGCTTTTCACATGTTATCACATTGAGTTCTCATGACAACTCAATGAACTATTTATTATTATCCCCATTTTACAAACAAGAAAATTGATATTTATGGGGTTACCATTCAATGAGACCCTCTAGTTAGTAAGTGATAGAATTCTCACTAGGACTGTGTCTCTTTGACTCCACTGCCTACGTTAGCTCCTTTGCACAAAATGTGAATCAGGTCATATGAAATCTCGCCCAGCTTATGCCCTAGGTTAAGAGGCTGTGAAGTTTATGCACAGTGCTGGGAGGTGTCAGGACACCTGAGTTCTCTGGTTCTGCCACTGATTAACCTCAATGCTGGGCTGTCCCAGGCTTTCTCTGAGTTTCACTATCCTCCTTAGGGAGGATTCCATATTCGACAGTTCAACATCCCATCTTCACTCCCACAATACTCTAAAGCTATCTAGGTACTCTTCCTAGTTATTGGCCCCGAAATATCTCTTCTTTTGCTGAAAAACCGTTGTTTCTGAAGAGAGGATGCCAGAATCCACTTTTGGGCAGGGTCAGGAAAATACCCACTGTGTTCTCAGTTGGCAGCAGGTACCTGGGCTCTTCTTTCTCCCAAGTGCTGCAGACCAGAATGAAGTTGGCCAAAGACATGTTTCTGTCACCACTCTTCACAGGAGAGAAAATGAACCAAGCTGTATTTAAATAATGCAGGGTGTGATACCAACTGAACCTCTGCCCTCCTTCCTGGGGAAATGCAAAGTTAGCTGTGGCCTTTTCACAAACCTCGGAGAGAATGAAATGTCAGCTGTAACTCTGAATTTCCTGACTTCATTCCACTTACCTCACCACCTTAGAATTATCTAAAGTGATGTTTTGGATATTAACATACTACATCTAAACATCATCCCTTACTCAGACATCATGTTACCAACAAACAGCTGAATTCTACATCTGCTCCTGCCAGAAACAAAAAGATTCTTAATATTTTCGAGGGAAAAAAACCTGTTTATTCACAGATGTCTCCTGAGCCACGTTTATGGGGCTTGCCTAACAGCACCCGTGAGTGCCACCTATACTCGCTGCTCCTATTTACTCACACTGTTGGTTTTAAGTAACCACTCCTTCCCATCTCCCAGAAAAGACAGCTAAGAAAACCATGTTCACTTGGAGGAAGAGAAACTAGATTTCTTTTTGCTGTTCCTCTCAATCAAACTCCTGCAGGAACAAAAGTATTCAATGTGGTTTAAACACTTGTCACAGAAAATAGTACCCAGAAATGCCATAAGCCTTCTGATAGTTTCGCTTCTATCTAAGGAGCTGGGCTGTTCAATACTTGCATTAGGTACAAAATTCAGGGAAAATGAATGCCATTTTGATAATGGTATAGACAAAAACTATTAAAAACATGCACTCCACCCAGTGTGCTCCTGGTAGACACGGTTGAACCTGAGCATGTCATCGTCAGCAGCACCAGGCCCCTACCCCCACGCTGCACATGCACCCAGCCTCTGCTGTGAGATGCAGGCTGTGCTGCATGGTTGACATTTGTGACTCCTTAATCTAATGGACTTAGGAGGTAAGTATATTCTCCCCCTTTACAGGTGAGGACACAGAGGGCTACATGAACTGCCCCAAGTCACACAGCCAGTAAGTTTGCATGGAATTTCAACAGTCAGAAGTTCTTCAAGGGAACCGAGGAGAAAATGCACATTCTTTTACAATCCCAGGGACATACTCTAATGTGTGTTTCCATACATTTTTTGAAAGTATCGGAGGAATCACACTACCAGACCTGAGACTGTACTATAAATCCATAGTGATCAAAACAGCATGGTATTGGCTCAAAAACAGAGAAGCAGATGTCTGGAACAGAATAGAGAACCAAGAGATGAATTCAGCTACTTACCGTTATTTGATCTTTGACAAGCCAATTAAAAACATCCAGTGGGGAAAAGATTCCCTATTTAACAAATGGTGCTGGGTAAACTGGCTGGCAACTTGTAGAAGATTGAAACTGGACCCACACCTTTCACCATTAACTAAGATAGACTCTCACTGGATTAAAGATTTAAACTTAAGACATGAAACTATAAAAATACTTGAAGAAAGTGCAGGGAAAACTCTTGAAGGAAATCGGCCTGGGTGAATATTTTATGAGGAGGACTCCCCAGGCAATTGAAGCAGTATCAAAAATACACTACTGGGACCTGATCAAACTAAAAAGCTTCTGCACAGTCAAGAACATAGTGAATAAAGCAAGCAGACAGCCCTCGGAATGGGAGAAAATATTTGCAGGTTATACCGCCGATAAAGGTCTAATTACCAGAATATACAGAGAACTTACACAGAGAACTCAAACGTATTAGCACGAAAAGAACGCATGATCCCATCTCGGGGTGGGTAAGGGACTTGAAGAGAAACTTCTCTAAAGAAGACAGATGCACAATCTACAAACACATGAAAAAAAGCTCATCATCCTTAATCATCAGAGAAGTGCAAATCAAAACTACTTTGAGATATCACCTAACCCCAGTAAGAGCAGCCCACATAACAAAATCCCCAAACCAGAAATGTTGGTGTGGATGTGGAGAAAAGGGCACACTTTCTACACTGCTGGTGGGAATGCACACTAATACATTCCTTCTGGAAGGATGTTTGGAGAATACTTAGAGACCTAAAAATAGACCTACCATTCGATGCTATAATTCCTTTACTAGGTTTATACCCAGAATACCAAAAATCACAATATAACAAAGACATCTGTACCAGAATGTTTATTGCAGCCCAATTCACAATTACTAAGTCATGGAAGAAGCCCAAGTGCCCATCGACCCACGAATGGACTAGCAAATTGTGGTACATGTATGCCATGGAATATTATGCAGTCTTAAAGAAAGATGGAGACTTTACCTCTTTCATGTTTACATGGATGGAGCTGGAACATATTCTTCTTAGCAAAGTATCTCAGGAATGGAAGTAAAAGTATCCAATGTACTCAGCCCTACTATGAAGCTAAATGAAGGCTATAACCCAACTATAGCACAAGACTATGAGGAAAGGGCCAAGGAAGGGGAAGGGAGGGGGGAGGTTAAGGTGGAGGGAGAGTAATGGGTGGGGCCACACCTACGGTGCATCTTAGAATGGGTACAGGCGAAACTTACTAAATATAGAATACAAATGCCTACATACAGTAACTAAGAAAATGCCATGAAGGCTACGTTGAACAGTTTGATGAGAATATTTCAGATTGTATATGAAACCAGCACATTGTACCCCTCGATTGCACTAATGTACACAGCTATGATTTAACAATAAAAATTAAAAAAAAATCCAAAGAAAGCAAACATTGATGAAATGTATCAAATCAAAATAAAAATTTCAATGACCAAACAGGTAACCCACAACTAAAATGAAGGCATTAAAAATATCAAAGAAATGAAGACACAAACAGCCCTTAAAAGAGGCTGGGGGGTGCTAATACTTGGGAAAACAAATGTATTTCAACTACTGCCCTCTCCTGGTGGCATAACCAAATGTATGTTTCCCTTATTTAATGGATTTTGAAGATTTTCACTTAACTGATCTAGCGAAACCACAAATATAGACAAAAAAGATAGTATTGGGCTTTTTATGGATGAGGCTTGGCTCAGGACTGAAATAAAGTACCTTGTAGTCTGTAACTAGATAACTATGAGAAACCATTCAACATCTTATGCCTTCATTTCCCCATCAGTAAAATGGGATAATAAAAATATCTACTTTCCCTACCTCAGAGGTCATTGTGTGCATCAAACAAATAATCCATGTGAATGTTCTTTTCAAATAGTCTAAAACATAAGGTATTTTAAATTAACTAAAGCCATTTATTGCAACACCTATTCAAATTAAAATATTTAGTCTTTAATCCTGCAATCCCACTCAGAACCTATGCCAAGAAATAATAGCAATGTACACGAGAACATGTACAAAGATGTTCAGTGTTGGTGATGGTCAGAAATACCGTAACCAAGGTAAATCACCAGCAAGAGGATGATGGTGGAGTAAATTCTAATAGTTACACTATGGAATATTACGCACTTGTTAAAACACATGCTCTGGCAGACTCCCTCCAACCTTTTTGTCACCAGGGACTAGTTTCATGGAAGACAATTTTTCCGCAGACTGGGTCTTGGGGGTGGGGTGGGAATAGTTTGGGAATGATTCAAGTGCATTAAGTTTATTGTACACTTTATTTCTATTCTTATCATTCCAATGTAATATATAATACTTACAGAACGCACCCTAATGCAGAAATCAGTGGGAGCCCTGAGCTTGTTTTCCTCCATTAGACAGTCCCATCCTGTCTTTGCAGCTGCTTCCCAGCACTGGCATTACCACCTTAGCTCCAGCTCAGCTCATCAAGCATTAGCTCCTCATAAGGAGTGTGCAACCTAGATCCCTGACACGTGCAGTTTACAGTAGGGTTCACACTCCTGTGAGAATCTAATGCCCCGGCTTATCTGACAGGAGGCGGAGCTCAGGCCATGATGCCAGCAATGGGGAGCAGATGTAAATACTGAGGAAGCTTCACTTGCTCACCAGCCCCACTGCCTACCTCCTGCAGGCGAGTTCCTAACAGGCCAAGAGACCAACACCAGTCTGTGACCTGGGATTGGGGACTGCAGCTGTAGAGCTTTATCAGTTGAATGAAGAGATCTCAATATAGTTTTTTGACATAGAAGTAGAATGGAACAGGGAATTCCAAAAGTTTTAGTACATTTTGGACATTTTAAAATTTAATAATTTAGGATGTATAAATGTCATATATGAAAAACAACATGTGAAAGGTTAAACATTCCTGAAAATATCAATGTTTCTTATTAAAATTCAACATAGAAACTTATGCATAAAAATTGAGAGTAAAATTCATTATTCAAAACTCACAAAACTAAATAAAAATAAAATAAATGTAAATAAATGTTCAAATGTTTCTTTTGTAAGTTTATAGCCATGATACTTCTGAAACTATGAACATAAAACTGCACTAATACTTTGGGAAAACTCCATATAACGTTTTCATTTCTGTAAAACTAAATGATGATCCCCTTGCTCCCGCTATGTGCAAGGGTGTCTGTGTGTCTATGTGTGCAGGTGGTTGCATGTTTATACATTTACACAAGTGGGGGGGAAATATGGAAGGCTCTGTGGGCCGTTACATTGGGGTGGGGGAGTGAGTCAGGCAAAAAATGAAAAGCTCAAGAAAAAAGGGAACTCAAAAATGTGCATGCTATTATCACATTTATTCTCTTATATAAAATCATTTTTATTCTATACATATATAAACTTACTTTTTTTCATAAGAAAGAAGAGACACTTGCCCAAGTTCTATACTAAGTAAATGGAAGAAGAACCAGAACTTACATCGAGATCTCTGACCCCACGGTGTGAGCTCCGCAGCATTCTGGGACCTGCAACAGCTGGCAAGGCAGTGATACTCTGACCTACAGAGGCTGTGGGTGATCATGCAGCACAAGATTCACCAACCCCACAGTGGGCACATCCAGGACGGAGCTCCAGACCACTGTGCACGGTGACGAATCTCGGGAGCTCTTCTCAAACAACTGACTCCCTCAGGTCGCATGGGCGATGCTGCACACAGGTCCTCAGATCACTGGGCCTTCTGGTTGATGCTAACAGCAAAGTTCTATTCCACAGACAAATGATTTTGATCACCACTGCTATGAAATTCATATTGATCTGTTCATCTCTGAACCAGAGACACCTGTTTTCCTTCACTCAAGTATATTAAAACATCATGTCAATCCCAAAACAAGTGATGTACTTTCTTCCTCCAGGCCTGTCACATCCCGTTGCATCTGGAATGGCTTTCATCCTGCTTGGAATTACTCCTCTATATTCCCAAAGGCAGAGCTCAAATACCACCTCCTCTGTTGAGGACTCCCTGCCTCATTCAGGCAGAACTGTTTCACTGTCTGCGTGCCCACGGGGGTCAGGACAGGCCTCTCATTGCAGTTCTCACCTTGGTTTTGCTCCTGGGCACAGGTGCTGATTTTTCCATGAACACCTCAAAAGCATGGCGTCTGAGGTGTTCATGGAAAGAACACCATACCATGAGCACCATACCTTTCTCACCCTTACCTCATCCTACTGCCTAACATGGTGCTTGGCACATCACAGTCTTCAATTAAATATGATCTCATGGAACTGTGAGGTTCAGAGCTTATTAATTCACAAGGAGGATAAATAATAGGTCCATCACTCAGGCAAATACACATACAATCTTCAACGCACAAGGCCAAGAAGACCTTGCTTTTAAGTGCTATGTAACGATATCCCTATTGGGAGAGAGGATACAACTCTCACAGGTGCATCTTCATGCTTGTCTTTCTCCAGCAACAGCTGGATAAGCTACAAAATGCTCTCAAAACTCCCTCAAATGTTGGCTTTAGGTGTGAGATTATACCTGGAGTGTGAGGTGTGTGTAAACCTCTCCACTAAATCAGACAACATTTACCTCGTAAGTGGAAGATTATTTACAGATGTGATAATGGTGGATATTTATAGTATAAGACCTATTAATGGAATGTATACACTTTCAGAGACATTATCTGATCTGTGGTATGAAGTAGAGCAAATCAATCAACTGGATTTAAGTTGACAGTGACTTTGCAGTAGACAGAAATTAGTGAGTTTGTGCCTTGACTACGCATCCACACTGTAAATTGTTGGCTGACTATGGGTTCCCACTGTGAGAAGCAAGATCTGTGAAACTCCAACATACCTAACAACACACATTTCTTATTATATAGCATAGTTTCAAGCTAAGCAAAAAGCTTTGACAAATACTTGATTATTCTTATCAATAAGAATTGTGACTAGTATCCCTGTTAACAAAATGGTCATTTATTTGTTCCAATTACCATCAATGAAAGCAGAAAGGGCATTTAGCAAATCTATTTCCATTATCCTTAGATTTCAGGAGGATAAGTTCAAACAGATGAAGCAGATGTCACTGTAGTAACTCACTCTGCCTTTCCTCCTGACCTACACCCAGGGCTCAGTGAGCCACTGAAATCGAGGTTGTTTGCCTGAGTCCTGCTAGCTGTCACGGTTTGTGCAGCCACGCTGGTTAATAAGTGATGGCTGGATTCATCCCAAGACTTCCCATCATCCATGAAGCAATGGGCATGTGCCTCATGGTCTCCCATGGGAATTTCAAAGGTGCCTGAATCTACAAAGAGGTTAAATTCTGTGAAGTCTGAGAGGAAACAGCACGTAACCAGGAGAGGAGGCAGAGGATGCCTTCTCAGTGTCTGCGGTAGACAGGTGAGGGATGCTGCCATTTATTCTCTGTCCACATAATTTGTACAGCTATTTCTTCTCTTGTCTGTCTTTCCGAAATTATAAAGGGCTCTTATGAGTTGTTTATGTGAAATCAAGTATCCTGACCCACAGGCCAGGTATTCCTGGAATTGCTGAACTAGCAAACCAGATAATGGCATCATTTTAGAAAGTGCCAGGCAAGAAAGCTCTGATTAACTCCTGAAACATGCTCTGTGGAGGTATTTGTAAATAGAATGAACACTATTTTAACATCTCCTCTTTATCTAGGGTCCTCCTTCCTGGTGTGCTATTACTGTATTTCCTCTCCAGCTTCCTGCATACAAAAAAGGTTGTTTAATAATGTAGGGAGTAAAAATTAGCTTTGGAAAAAAAGGTAAGTGTTGGCAGAGATAGAGGAAAGATTCTGAACCTCGTCCAATATGTGTATGCAATCTTACTGCTCTGCTTAACCTCCCTCCAGCTGCCCCTCGTGTCTCCTACCCCAACCCTACAGACTGAACTTTGTACTCTGATGCTTATTCTCCACAAAAAACGAAAGTGGTAATAAGACCAGGTTCCTGGGGGAAGTGGAGGACCAGACAGTTTTGTGAAAGGGATGGGCTCTGGGATGAGGAGGCAACTCATTAGGGGTAAGCCCTGGCTCAAGGGCACATTTGTCCTCTTGGAGGCCGGAGATAAGTCTCTGAAACTCCTGGGAAGCCCTTTCACACTCTCCCTGCTTCCAAAGTGCTTCACGAAGCATCGCCTTAAGCTGGAAGGAGTATGAACTTAAGCAGCTGCTCGTGGTATGGCCTACAGAGGGCTGGTAATTTTTGCAAGTGACTTCTCACAATATTTGGACCATTGTGCCTCTCTTCTCACTTGTGTGAGAATAGGACCCCCAGAGAAGTAGCCAGTGTGTGGCCTCGATTGGTGGCTCTAGGGCATGAGCTCTTTGGAGACTGAAGGAGTTAAAAGTACCTGATTAGCCACCAGAAGCTGAACGTCAGCCGGTATGAATGGTATGTAGCTGGGCAGTTTTCCAAAACCCAGGCCGCAACTGCCTATCAGGAAGACTGCTATAAACAAGCGTGCATGTGTGCGTGGAGCCTGATAAGTCACCAGGGGAAGGTAGGGGAACCCAGCCCGAGGAAATGTGTGGCACTCCCGAGTTTCCACTTCAGTGAACAATAGCTCTATCTCAGAAGCAGGTCTGAATGGGCTGGTGAACAGTTAGTATGATCCTTTGACTGTTTAAAAATTAAATGTCTGTTTCAAGGAACCAAAAGCTGGATCTTCAACTTTTCAATTATCTTAATATTATAAAACCACTAAAACGGTATTCATAAAAAATTCTTTTCTTTTTTTTTTTTTTTTTTTGTAGAGACAGAGTCTCACTTTATGGCCCTCGGTAGAGTGCCATGGCATCACACAGCTCACAGCAACCTCCAACTCCTGGGCTTAAGCGATTCTCTTGCCTCAGCCTCCCGAATAGCTGGGACTACAGCCCGCCACAACGCCCGGCTATTTTTTGGTTGCAGTTTGTCCGGGGCCGGGTTTGAACTAGCCACCCTCGGTATATGGGGCTGGCGCCTTACCGACTGAGCCACAGGCGCCGCCCTTATAAAAATTCTTAATATGAAGACATGAAAAGACACATTAGATTAAAAAGGCACTCAGTAAAACTGCATTTATAGATCTTGATTATGTAAAATATATAGATACATTTAAAGAGATATATTAAAAATGTCATTAAAATAACACTTGATAATTCTGTCTGGGTGGTAGAATTACATGTGAGTTTTGTTTTTTTCCTAATACTTTCCAATTTTTCTAAAATGAACACAAATTATTTTCATAGTTCAGAAAAAGTTATTTAAATTAAAAAGAAAATTATCCCATGGATAAGATGACATTTGATGATGAGTTACCTGGGTTGAAAAGGCCTGAAAGGCATGAAATAGAACCAACCGTGTTTATAAAATATTAAACTGAATTTTTCTTCATGTCTACACATAACTAGTATCTTCTGTGGTACATTGTAAACTCCCAGAGAGCAAAAGCTGTGTTTCCTATGCAATGTGTGGCTCAATTAAAAATGCAGATAGAACATAATTTTTATGATGATTACACAAATGCAGTTGGTTCTTGTTCACTATGATAGCCAGCTCGGAAAATTCCTTAGTGATGCTGGGACAGTGACACAGAATATGAAGATACATCCTTTCCCCCTTTTAAAAACCACAATGTATTGATGAGCTACTTTTTGTTTGTTTATTTTTTGTAGCACATATGTTCCTTGAGAAGAGTGACCCTCTACTATATTTAAAGACGAAAGACAAACAATAATTTTCTCTGTTCTAGCCCACTTCAGAGTGCATAATGGATGTAATCCTAAGGATAAATATACAGTTTGACTTCTGTATTAACTCATCTACTGAACTTACCATTGACTCAGCTTCTGGAATTGATATAAAATAGAAAGAGATGCAAGAGTTTTTCCACTTGAGAAACACAATCAAAGCCAAACAGCCTTAAGTGAAACCACTCGTGCAACACTGGAGTTGTGTCCCACGGGGCAGCTTCCATTTACTGTCTTCTATGCTCCTAAAGCTCTTCCCAATGACTCCCCAAAATATACCCTGGATTACTCTCAAGATGAACCTTGCTGTCTATAAACAGCAGTTTTTCATTTTTTTTAGTGCAGTGGCTACAAGATTACAAATGACCAGCAGTGTTTCCAGGTGGTAATCTTACTAGAAATTTAAAATACAGGGCATCAAATTTGATACCTATTAGCCAGTTCCTTTCAAGGTTACCATGAAACTGGCAAGCAAATGAAATCCCAGGTGCCTATTAAACTGAACCAGAGTCACTTTTTGGGAGCTCTGCTGTGTCTCCCCAGCCCCACCACGGTGGCTATCCTCATGGAGAGCTGTCCCCAGGTGCTGAGGACACAGGACTCTGTGTGCACCATATAACATCATCCTCAAAAGAGCTCTGGGAAGTAGGTGTTTCTATCAGTATTTTACAGACAACAGGTTTCAGAAAAGGTAAAGAAAAGGTTAGGAACTGTGTCCAAGTTCCTAAAACTCTTCTCTGGTAGAGCTAGGATTTGAACCAGGTCTGATGACTCCCAGGGTGCAAACCCTTAGCCAGTAAGGGCTTGTTGACTTCAGAGGCTAATTAAGTGTGGAATAAAAATCAAGGAAAAACCCAATTATTCCGCTTTTAATTTGAGTCTGTTGCACATACATAGTTGGTCTTCCTCTGTATGAAACACAATGTCCTATTAAAAAAAAATTATAAACTCTGCCAAGAAAAGCCTCCTAAGGGAACCTAAGAACATATACTAAAGAAATAGCTCAAGTCTCCAACTGAGAACATAGCAATGCTGAGGCTTGGGTGTGGTCACCTGAGAGATCGGGAGGAAACCTAGAGACAAAATTTACCGAATTTTCTATTGCACAATAGAATCTTTCTGTGGAAAGCACCTCCTAAACGGAAGTATCTGTCAAAGTAAAAATAAACCCAGTTAATAGCATCTAAAAAATAAATCATGAGTGGGATCCATACTGCTCTCATTTGCTACTATATGTGAACACATTTAGTTTCTTGTCTTATTTTTTGAAAAAAGAGACAAACACTTAACTTTTCAGCCCAATCTGTAAAACTCTGCCAAGGACTGACATCATTTTGTAGTAATGCACCAGAGGAAGCCAGCTGAGGGCTTCCAAAGTTCTCTTCTTTGGGGTCTGCTCCTGCTGAGTGATGAGCCCCCAGGAGGCCAGGGACCCTGAGGACTCGGCTTTGCACGGAAGAAGAAATCATTTGTGACTGTTCACACAGAGGTTGGTCATAAAAGCCAGGCTGAGAGATAAACTGGAATGCTGACTTAACAATTTACACAGAGAAACATAATTTCCCTGAAGAGCAGAATACTGGAGTCAGATTATTCTTCTCACATATTTTAAAAAATTTACCGAGCACCTACTATGGGTCAGGACCTGTCTTAGGCACTTTCACATTAGTGATTTCATTTAACTCCCACAACAAAACTTAAAGTTTATTCTTTTTTGTTTGTTTTTTGGTACATTTTAGAGCTGAGGAGGCTGTGGCCTGGTGAGGGAGAGGGACTCTATGGAGGTCATGCAGTTTGGTGAGAAGCAAAGCTCCTTGCTGAGCCCAAGGCCCCCACTGCTGAGGCCCGAGCTCTTGCTGCTGGGGAAAATGTGAAGTTCTAAAGACGCTCAGGAGGCCTAGGCTGGTGTCACCAAGCCTAATGACTTAAAATGTATTGGTAACACAGAGTGGCAGGTGATCTAAGATAATCAGGAACATCCCTAAAATTTTCAGGTTTTCTAACTCCTTCTGGTGACTTGTCCTACAGACCAACAGCCAGCTGTTGCTTCTGACACGAATGTGTTAGAAATTCTAACATGTTAAGTTTAAGTAACATTCTCTATATTTATTTTAATTTTTTTCTGATAGGATGTCAGTAGACAAACCACAGATTTGTCTAAGTGTAGGTTAACGTCTGAGAATTGTGCAACATAGCTAATTTCAACCATTTTTATGATGATTTGTGATAGTTTCAGTTTCAAATTGTATTTTTTGCCACCATTCCCTGAAATTCAAATTTTGAGGGACTTGATTATTTGGTAACTTGGCACTGACTTATTTTTACCTATTAAAAATACATGTATACCTATATATGGTACAAAACCCTGGGCCATATTGTATACTCATTCATGACTAAAAGAGACACATTGATCATTTCTAAACTTACTCTAGTAAACTGAGTCAAAGTATATAGTTAATAAGATTTTATATCTTTTCTCTGTTCCTACTTTAAAAATTTGATATAGTTATTTCATATTACCAATCTAGCTCAGACAACTCTAAAAAGCAATTTATAATCATGAGAAATTCATGTTAAATAGCTATAATAAGTATCAGTGGCCCTAAAATGAAAAAGAATGCAAAAAAAGGGGCTGAGTATTTATGTTTTCAGCATTGATTTAAAAATAAATAAATAAAATAATAAAATAACAACACTTCCAAAGGTCATCTCTGAACATTTTGTCTCCTCTTGACATTGAATTGTGGGGTCAGCCCAGAGAGTAAGTTTTAATAGTGATTATTCACAGCAACTTCTGTTTTTTTTTGAGACAGTCTCCCTCTGTTGCCTTTGGCTAGAGTGTCTTTTTTTTTTTTTTTTTTTGAGACAGAGTCTCACTATTCACCCTCAGTAGAGTACTGTGGCATCACAGCTCACAGCAACCTCAAACTCTTGGGCTTAAGCAATTTTCTTGCCTCAGCCTCCTGATTAGCTGGGACTACAGGCACCCTCTATAATGCCTGGCTATTTTTTGGTTGCAGTTGTCATTGTTTAGCAGGCTCAGGCTGAGTTCAAACCTGCCAGCCTCCGTGTATGTGGCCAGTGCCCTACTGACTGAGCTACGGGCACCAATCCTCAAGGGATCCTCTTGCTGCAGCCTCCTGAATAGCTGGGACTACAGGCTCCTGTCATAATTCCCAGCTAATTTTTCTATTTATGGCAGAGACAGGGTCTCACTCTGGCTTAGGCTGGTCTGGGACTCCTGAGGTGAAGGGATCCTCCTGTCTCAGCCTCCCAGAGTGCTAGGATTACGGATATGAGCCACCATGCTAGATCCTATTCATAGCAACTTTGAAGACAAATAGTATTATTGTGACCTACCATGATTTCCCTTTTTACAAAGTTTCCTAAGGAAACAGAGCCAAAATGCTTAAAATTTAAACAGAAGTTGGGAGAGTATATGGTTGCAAAACACACCATAGACATTTACATTAAGGAGCCAAAAGCAAATCTTAAAAATCTACCAACAAAAACAAAGAAGTAGAATTTTTGGAAAGTAGTAATGTAGGTAAATATCACTGATTTTTTAAAAAGGCATATCTAAGCATGCAAGAAATGGTCTGTTTGTTTTTTTAATTGAGCTGGGATTTTTCCGAAAGGCAGTAAAACATCATTTCACTATAGTGAATGCACAAGTCACACTTCAAGAGTGAGCTTCCATTAGCTTCAAGCTAAATAGCTGGGCAGGGGGGACACTACTCAATTTTCCTTCTTCCCTACCAAAAGGGAGGGGAGGTGCATCCCCACCCCACCCCCCCTTGCTGTATCTTTCTAGCTGTTTATCTGCTGGGCAGAGGGGCTCTTATTCCAAGCTGGCTAGTCTGCTGAGCCCCAGCACAAATGAGAGGGCTGTCCGGCAGGACAACGTGCTTGCTGCACTCAGTGGACAGCTACAAAAGATGTGTCTCCTCCCCTCTGAGGCCTCCACTTCCTCTGCAGAAACTGGTCTGGTAACTGAACATGTTTTAGGCACCAACATTCCAAACGTCTGAGATTCCAAATAGGAAAGTGCTATTTTAAATGACTCTTTAAAATACCATTTGCAGATAACTACAAGAAATGTTCAGGCCTGAAAAAATGTTCATTCATCACTAAACTGTGACTCACTTCTAATTGATTTAGTATTTCTGCAAATAATAGAGTTTTGTCACCATCCGCAAACATTCCATAACACTCTTCTCAGAGAGCAGAGGAGCAGTTGTCTAAGTACAAACACTCCGTACCTCCCTTGCATCCACTGCAGAAAGAGGATGCATTTCTTTTCTCATCTCTGCTGCATGTGAGAGTCTGTGCAGAGTAAACTTTACAGAAAACCAGAATACCGTTGTCCCTAGACACTTCAGAGATCATCTGGCCTATTGATTTCTTCGTGTGCCAAAGCCCCTTGGTGAAGCTGTTGTGAACTATGAACCTTATCTCTCTAGAAAAACACATATGTGCACCAAGCTTTGGATTCACTTCTTTGCTATCAGGCTAACGGCTCTGATCTAATCCTACTGCTTCATTTCACACGCAGAGACACTGAGTTTCAAACAGGGTATGTGACTTGGCCACAGCCACTCAGCAGAAACCGTGAGCAGAGTCAACTGGATGCAACTTACCAGGATGCAGATATCCATCAGCTCTAAACCATCGACTCAGGCTTATCCCTGTGCTAGGAAAGGCAAAAAGATGAAGTGTTTTGAGAGGAATACGCCTTTTTTTAATTGTAGGGTTCTAACTGAGCTTCTCTCTGGAAAATTGGCATGTTCTCTTCATCTTGCCCTAGGCCAGAGCTGCCAATGGCTCAAGGCTGCCTTTCTCCGGGTTTGCCCCTGAAAATCAGACCATGGGCACATTCAGAAAGGGGGCAAGTGTGGGAGTATGAATTAGAAACCTGTTTTAAGAAACTGCAAGTAGAGTTCTAAAGAGCTCTAATTTGGTCACATAATGGATATTTAAGAAGTATTCTGAATCAAAGACTGCTTATTTACTCGGGAAGTGGTAGTCTACTAACATGTTGCCAAGTGGAAGTCCTAGAGGCCTGCTTTAATGATTAGATGAAACTAATTTCCAACCATTACATTCATTTGCTCACTTGCAAATGGCTTGCTTATTCTTTCAAAAAACTAGAACATTCATCTTGGGATTTTGCATTTGCTTTGACTTTGCAACTTCATTCAAAATATTTCAAATTCAATTCAACAAACAGTCTCAGGAAGCAACGTCACAAATGGAAACATGCATGGGTTTTGGAGTCAGTAATACTCAAATGCAAATATTGGAGCTGCTTTATCTAGACATGTGATATTGGGCCCTTATTTAAGGGTCTCTGAATTCCTCCATCTATAAAGCAGTAATAAAATCACCTACTTTGCAAGTTGGCTGTGAAAATTAGCAAGAATATGGTCATTGTAGGAGCCCATACAAAGTCTGACAAACACTAGGCACTCAATAAAATAGTAATACTTAATCTAATACAGTAGAGCCTCCATAGCTGACCATCTCCTTACATTGGCCACCTCCTTAGGTTGACCTAATGCTCATAGTCCAGACATGCACCATGTCCGTATCAGTCGAGTAGGCCTAGTTCCTTATGTCGACCACCTCTGTGTGTTGACTGGTTTATTACGGTCCCTTGAATGGTCAACTTACAGAGGACTACTGTATCTACAAAAGGTAAAGTTCATTCTAGACTCTTCTCCAAAATATGAATTCACAACATCTAACTGAATGAGGATTTAACTCATTTAGATGAATGACTCAAAACACTTGCTTTAGTTTAGTCTCATATATTAAAACTATAACCAGTGAAAATGAAAAGACAGCACTGTTCCAGTGACTCTCTTTACTAAAGTACCACTGCCAGGCTTTTTGACCCAAAGAATATCTATGATACCATTGATGAGTTTTAAGTCTTTAGATAGAAACAGTGTTTTAAAGTAACAGAACAATAAGACAGTAAGCTAGTGGTTTCTTGACATGGAACTTCACGACTAAAATCTTAAATTAAATACTGTAGTTCAGTATTAATGTATTTTCATATGACCTACCAAGTGTTTCAGACTGCACCAGCCTCCCCTTTTCAAACTGCTATTGCTCTCTTTTTCATGTGAAATTTCTTACAAATTACTTTGAGAAGCCAAAAATTTACAATGGAAATTTTTTTCCTGAGTCCCTTTTTTTAGAATAAACCTATTCGAAAAGGCAAATCTAAATAATTTTTAGCAGTTCTAAATGCAGAGCATTCACGACTTCTTACTGTAATTGAAAAGGAAGATACAAAGCAATTAGCCACTTGTAAAGCCCACGTTCAACTTTCAAACTAGTGACTAGCCGGATTGGAGAGACAAGACTTTTATAATTAAATAATAAAGTCTAGCCATTTGAAATAAGTATGTACATAATTGTCCTTTGCACTCACAATATTCTTTTTACCCTCTAACAGAACAGAACATGAAACAAAAAACTTACTGTACTGTAGGAAATCATTCTAACCACAAGCTAAATTCTTGGCTGCGAGTAGAACCTCATTAATTTCATAAGGAGAAAAAGTTCCTATTAGTACACATAGTGTAAATAAGATTCCCCAGAGAATATATTCAATTCTTAAGAAAACAAACAGCAATCATAAGCACTTACTTACAAATAAATACTTGGAGCATTAACTGAAAAGAATTCCTACCTGAGCTGGAATGGACTGGATACTTTCATAACTCTGTGTACATTCTCTGACAGGTATGCTCAGGAGCACTGGAAGATGCAGGCAATACCAGATGCACTTTCCTAGAAAGCTGGGACAGCTCACGGGAACCTGTAAACACTTGCAAGCTCTAGCACAGGCGCGGTTCCACCAGGGACAGATCTTCCCAGGACACCTGGCATTCAGGCGCAGCCATGTGACCAGTTCCCACCAAAGAAACATGAGAAAGGACACTGCCTTACTTCAGAGCCACTGTGATTAAGACGTGAGTGCTCCTTCTTTATGCTCCTCTCCCCTTCTACCAGCTAGGTGCAGACACCACAGGCCTCAAAGATGCTCCCCAAAATTCATACGCTATAAACTTAGCCCTCAATGTCTCAGATGTGACCTCATTTGTAAACAGGACCCCTGAAGATGTAATGAAGGTGAGATCATACTAGAACAGAGTGGCCCTACTAGTTCAATATGACTTCTGTCCTCATACAAATGGAAAATTCAGACACCAACAGGAATAGAGGAAAGATGGTGTGAAGAGACACAGAGAGAAGATGACCATCAGCAAGGCCAGGGGAGAGGCCTGGAGCACAGCCTTTCCTCACAGTCCTCAGAAGGATTCAAGCCTGCCCACACCTTGATCTCGGAGTTCTGATCTGCAGAACTATGGGACAGCGCATTTCTGTTGTTTAAGCCACCCAGTCTGTGCTACTTTGTTACAGCACCTTGAGCAGAATGACACAGATGGCGAGGCCAGAGAATGGGAAGAGCCAGAGTTCAGGATTCCTGAATCACCTCTCAGTAACATCACTTCGCCATTCAGAAATGCCTACCCTGAGTTGAGAGATGAGCAAGAAAGGAAACTTCCACTGTGTCAAACCACTGAATTTTAAAGGCTTATTTGTTAAAGCAGTCTAGCATTACCTAACACAGGATTTAATTAAGTAATTTAACTGGCAAGAAATTTTAAGTTATTTTACACGGAAACAAACATATCACAGAGGACAATGTAATTTCCATGTAAAATTTTAGAACAAAAGGAAACTTCAATGAACACTTAAATTTATAGGAAGATATTTTGAGGTAATGCTCCCAAATCCTCTATGGTTACAAATTTATTCTTGTGCCAGTAGAAGTAAAATTTCCTCAAGGATTCTAAATAAGTCACTTAATTTTTCTGTTTTTTCAAATTTAGAGGAATATGTCTCCCAAGTGGCTCAAATATATACCCAGGTTCACTTGGGTCCTCAGGATGAGAATAGTGTAAAATGAGGTCTCAGGCTTTTCCAACATGCTCAGTTAAAATTATGTCCGATTGATTGGAAGAGAAGTCACTGTGTATAAAACCTTCTGCCCTGACAGACGGACCCAAAAAATGTGCTCTTTTATGATGGTGTAATTACCATGGAATAAATACTGTGAATTTTTCAGTTTTTTTGTATGAAGAAAAAAATAAAAGGACAGATGTCCTCACTAACATACAAAGTTGTAGCTCAAAATACCTCAAAAGCTGAGCTGGCAGCTGGATGCTCATGTTTATAGAAAAGCTGGGATGATTCAGCCTGAGCGCGGAGCTCAATTTAGAGCAGTGTCTACATTCAGAACACGAGGGAGACGTGGCAGCAGGTTGCTGGGTCACTCCTGATCCAAGACCGAGACTGGAGACCACTCGCCAGAGTAATTCCAAATGGAGAAAGCGCCTGAGAGAGAAAATCTCAAAGGAGAGGACCTCGCTCCCAACTGGCAGGAGCAGGTAACCTCAGCCCACCCCGCGTCTGGCCACCACACGCAGGTGCTACAGAGGCTGACTGCAGAGTAAGGCGGCCCAAGGACGAGAGCGAATAGTGTTGTCATGACATTCAGCTTTGTCATGGTCAGAATACACCCTCGTCAGTGACTTCTTTCCTGAAGTGACTATTGTTCAGATTAGACTATGGGAATCTGGTAATAAAAATGGAAAACCTCAGAGCATACACAGTTCCTGCTAAAATCAGTGTTTAACTTCGCTTTGTTCAAAGAGAAAAACTGTAGTAATGGAAGGGGGAGAAATTAACTGCCTTTTCTTTTCCTGATAAGAAAAAAATCATAGCCACAGTTATACTAATACAGGCTATACACTGATATCTAAAAGAGGGAAAAACCAGTGGCGCAACATCTTCCCAGCCCAATTTTAATCTCCATCAGAATTCACTTGGTGCCTTCCTTGATTTTTCTTGGATATGATATGTTCAGAATGCTGGTGATTCTGTAGCTATGAATTTTATGTGCAATAAAAAAATCCTTCCCCTTCAGCTTTTCCTCCCATCCCCCACCTCTCTTCCTCTCTCTCCTCCTTGTCTTTTTGTTGTGAATGTCAGGGCTGTCAGTGTCACAGTCTGACAGGATTAGCATTTCTGACATTACACCAAGAAGCAGACAGAGTGAGGAGAGAAGGGTTGGGGGAGGGAGATGTGATGTGTAGCCATTTAAAGAAGTCCAAGCAAAAAAGGAACCCAATCCCCTTTCTCTGAGGTTTCTTGACTACAGGGCAGTTTATAAATCACCTCGGATTTTTCTCATTTATCCAATAAGCCTGTTTTCCTGTTTCCCTGGAGATTCCTAAGTGTGGATCTATTCTGTGGGATCAAAGCCAGTGGCTCTAATAACAGATAAGACAGAATTTGTGATTCAGCAGATTCTAAGGCTGTGAAGTGTAACAATCAGAGCACTTTGGGAAGATAGCGCCAGTCCATTTCGAGTATCGATTCACTGCACTTTGTCACTTTAACGATGTTATCTCATTAAAAGAGATAAGTGCCCACCGTTCCTGTAACAGCACCTGCTTCTTGCTCTTCCCTCTTTTTCGACAGCATGGTTCTCAGCAGCAGCATATTAAAGCCCTGTTGAAACCCAGTGCAGGGTCTGGCTGCAGAGCTGCTAAGGCTTCTTTCTAATTGCCTTTTCCCATTCTTGACCCCCTCCTGACTCCCACCACAGTCCCCCATACAAACAAGCCATACCTGTGTAGAAAGTAATCATAATGGAAGGCATTTACTGAGTGCCTATCACGTGCAGATGCCCCTGTGTAGACACTGGACTTACTCCTACTACGGCCCTGGGAGAGGCAAGTAGAACAAGCTGCAGTTTGCAAACAAAGAAAGGGAATTTGGTGTCAAGCAACTTGCCCAAGATTATACAGGTAATGAGAGGCTGAGGCACAATTTAAACAAGGGTCCATCCAATGCTAGTGCTTTTTTTTTTGTTTAATTCCCCATTTTCATTCATGGAACAAGTAAGAAAATATGATTGCAACTTGATTAGAACAGGTGAATAAAATGTAAAAGAAGGTGCAATTATTCTTCAGCCTGCTAATACCCAGGAACACAATGCCATAGGCAGTGCAATGGTTTTTGTTTCAATAGATTTCTTATTAAATAAAAAAGGTAGCAATTTTCCATAATGAATGTTTTATACATTATTCCTTTGTGTATCAGGCCTCTCAAGTACACATTATTAAAGTCTATTAAAGTCTGTATTTAGCAGCATTACTAATGTACCTTTCGGGAAATTGTTACAATGAAACAGCATCAGTCTTTTCACAAAATTTCAATTGTTTCATATTCCTTTTCTGATCTTCAATACACGTGCCTATTTTTAGCTATAATCAGACCTCATCCAAAATGCCATAATCCCAGCCTAGAACTGTCACAACAAATTGTTTATGGGCTGGATTTAAGGAATAATAAGAGACATACATATTGCAGATTTCACCTAACACTCTTCTTTCACAACTTGCTCAGTCTTCCTGCGATTCTCATTACCAGGCGCTCCTGGCTCACTACGACATGTGATGACACTTTGTACTCTCTGGTTGGTGTTGGCTATCTTAATTAACTGCTTACATTTATATCTAATTAAGACTAGCCTCTTAAGATAATGCTGCTTTATTAAAGTCTGAGGGTGGGAAGATGTTACAATACTATTCTATAGGAGAAAAAAAAATGGAGAAGAAAAACAAATAAACCAGAAGAACATATAAGTTGTGATTAGCCAGATCTAAATGTTTTCTTTTAAAAGTAAACATTATCATTTGTGGGAGACTAGAAATGTGTCTCCTGAACATCAATTAAGGCATTGCTGCAAATTATGTACTTATATATATGAAATAGACAGTTCTCCTTTTTTATCATTTACTAATCTTATCACACAGTATGAGGTCTCTGAAAGCATCTTATAGAAAACAATAACGTTAGGCTTATTTTACCAAGAGAAAAGTTACTAGCAAGGTGGAAAGACTATTACCAAATAGGTATTGTAAGACCTCTAATATCACATGAAGGGAGCAAAAAAGCCAGGTGTCAAATTAATAAACTGGATTAGAAGCAATCTGTTCCAAATTTCCTTTCATACTAGCAATCTCACTGTTTGAAACGATATCTTTGCAAAATCAGACAAATTGAGTCAATTGTAAATATTCTAAAGATGGACAACCACAGGTTGAAAAAGTTTCCAATCACCAATGAACTAACTAGGATGTAACTCAACTGCATCCGTGAAGGCCTGCTAACTCAGTGGAGAGGGCAGAGCTGAGGATTTGGAGAAGGCGGGACCATCCCTTTGCCTGATTCACAAAGGCCAGAACCCATCAGCCTCTGCTACAGAGACCCAGCAACCACAGCCTCAAAGAAAAAGGTCGTAGCTCATGTCAAGCATCCAAAAGGCCTCTGTCCTGAGGCTGCATGACTATGGGGTAGAGTGCTATTAGGGGAGGAAAAAGCGAAGGCTGTTTTAATGAAGACAACCCCAGGTACTCCTCTTTAAATCCTCAAAATACAAGGATGAACCAGATTCACAATGTGTGCAACAGCACCACTAAAAAGACCAAAGTAGGACTAAGTGAGAGCTTTCCTTTGAGTGCAACCTGTTTGTGGTCAGGAGCTGTAGCTGCATTTCAAAGAACTTACCAGGATTCACAACTAGGCCTCTTGGACTTGACATCGTCTTACAGTCATGTCAAAACATCTCTTCTCCTCCAGGGACATTATGGACTCAAACCAAAAGGCCAGGCTTTCTATTCTGCAGCTCAATTTACCTCCCCCATTTGGATTCACCTTCACTCTTGTAACACAGTTGGGGGCTGTTGTGTCAGGCCACGTGGTGCTTACTCTAGACAAGGCGTCACTGTGTCCAGGTGACGGGCAGTGAGGCAGGGTCTCAGTGGTGATATTCAGCTCACTGGCAGCTGTCCAGAATGAAGACTCATCTAGATCAAACTCTTTGTAGAAAAGTCCAGATTTTCTTTTTTTTTTTTGTAGAGACAGAGTCTCACTTTACTGCCCTCAGTAGAGTGCCATGGCATCACACGGCTCACAGCAACCTCCAGCTCTTGGGCTTATGTGATTCTCTTGCCTCAGCCTCCCGAGTAGCTGGGACTACAGGCGCCTGCCACAACGCCCGGCTATTTTTTTTGTTGCAGTTTGGCCGGGGCTGGGTTTGAAACCACCACCCTCGGCATATGGGGCTGGCGCTCTACTCACTGAGCCACAGGTGCCGCCCAGAAAAGTCCAGATTTTCAACATGTGCCTTGGACTATGAAGACGGTTTCTCAGAGAAGTAGGCACCGACCACTGCCCTACTGTGTGCTGCTCTGAGATTTGGAGGTGAGCACCCCTCCCCCCCAGCACATACAGAGACCAGCTGATGATGTTTCTGCTCAGTCACAAGGAGAAGCTGTGGACAGAAGCAGAAGCATCACTGTGGCTCGGAATGGCTGTGCCGAGACAGCGCTGCCTGACTTGGGAAGCAGTTCTCTAAAATGTGCGTGTTTCATACATATTTACACACAAAGACAAGTTGATACGTGCACATGTTTTAAAGACAAATTAACATATTAAGTTAACTCTTTTAAAACGTGTCTTCTCTCTCCTTCATGCCAAATCGACCATCTACTGGATTATACAATCACTTCTCTTTTAAATTTATACCCCAATACCTCTCAGAAGAGAATTATATTCCTGTTTCCTTCCTGATACTTCACTGAATTTCCCAGTACAAGGCATACAGGAACCAACTCAGAGGTCTAGCCCGACTTTAACATTTCCATGTAACCCACACTCAAGAGAAGTCAACATACAGGCAACACAAGGGCTGCTGTGACCTGGGGCCAACAGTGTCCCTTTAGCCTCACAAATATAAAGTTCTTAGAAGGGCTGTGGCAATTATTCCTTAAAGACATAGAAGGTGAGAACAGAAGAGCTACACCATCCAGGAGCACTCACTGCCCGGGCCCGGGGGCGGCTTCTTGTTCAACTAAAGCTCACCGTGTACAGGACATAGGCATGGTCTAGCTCACTGGTTCTCAAACTCTCACCTTAAGGCCCCTTTATAGGCCCACAAATTGTCACAGACCCTAATGAGCTTGTGTTTATGTGGGTTATTTCTATGCCTGTTTACCACGTTAAGAGGTTATCCCAAGAGCTATTACAGGATGATGTCACTGCGCTGTCTGAGTCTTACATTTCAGTTCTCCAACCTGCCCCCGTGTGCTCATGTTGGCAGCACTGTACAACTCAGTCAGGCCTGACACCTAGTGTATCAGTGCCTCGGGGCTGTGTTTGTGTAGCTGTGTGGCGGTGTCTTGCTGAGTGGGGTTCAATTATTGTTGTCATGTGTTTTTGTGTGCCATACAATGACAGCTCTGATGGTCATTTCAGAAAAAGAATTCCAAAATTGCTTTGAAGGGTGGACTAGGAGCCCGTGTCAGTGCACAGCTCCCAAGGGAAGTGCCTTGAAGGTGACCACAGTGATGCTCAGCAACGAGGGAGGGAGCACTTTTTCTAGGACGAATTCATTAAACTCAATTGTCAGTTCTCACATACTTGAAAGAGAAGTGGCAAAGGCAAATAATACCTCATCGCAATTATAAAAATAGCTTTTGTCTTGCAGGTAGATGTCCTGAAAAGGAAAAGGCCCCAAGGATGCCTCCCCAAGGGTTCCCTAAACCACAGTTTGAGCTCAATCTTGTTCATGTCAGCAGCATCTATGAACAGGTCCATGAAGAAATGACACAAATAAAAGAAAATGTGAGCTGCTGACTCCGAGGACAGCATGTTTTTTCCAAGTATTTCTCTCCTAACTACTGTCCCCAAACTATTAGTACTTGAAAATGCTCCTTCCTGGTAATATGCTGAACAGCATGACTCCCAGGTCCAAATCTGTATTGCCCCTTTTCTCTATTTTCTACTTGCCTGCTAATACCTTTATCCAGCTGTACCTCAAATGCAAAACAGCTAAAATAATATTTATTTTTCCTAAATAATGAAATACACCAATATGTATTGTAGAAAAGCTGAAAATATAGAAAAGTTTTGTTTTCTTTTTTAAGAAACGAATGTGTTCCATGTCCTTCTTTTCTCTGAGAAACACTGTCAACACTCTGGGCACTGTCCTTCCATCTTCCTATCATGTATTTTTTAAATATAGAAAAGTTCATATCTTAAAGATAATTTAGTGTCTTTTATTTTAAAATGCTACTATTTTTAGCATGGAAAAATGCACATTGCTAAAGAAAATTTGAACTTACAAGCAAAGTGAAGATAATACTCTACGTTTCGATTTTATTTGCAATCTTTTTCTGTGTACATACTGGTATGTTTCTAAACAAATGAAATACTCAAACTTCACATACTGTTAATTTGCCTTTCCACAATTAATTTATAACATCTTTTTGTGTCATTAAATATTCCTTCCTCCCTTCCTTGGCATTTTTAGTTGTACTGTGGTTACTATATTAAGAATATTGTGATGAACACCTTAGCTAAATGTTTACACACATCCATGATAATTTTCATTAAGTTAATGTTTTAGAAATAGAATTTCTAGGTCAAAAGGTGTGTGCATTTTTTAGGTTTTTGCTACCTACTGAGTCCCCCTGAGAACGGTGTTCTTTCACTAACTGTGCATAAGAGAGCCTGATGTTCCCAATTTTCACCTTCACTAAGTAAATTTTATAAATACTCATCAATTGTGTTGGTAGGAAATGCCATCTCAGCATTTTTATTTGCATCTCTTTGATTACTATTGAGGTTGCCTATTTTCTTTTTTTTTTTCTTAACAGTTAAAGACCTTTTGATGAGGTTGCCTATTTTCTTATACGTTATTCATTTGTCATATTTCTCCCATTAATGGTCTTATATTTCTTTTGTCCATTTTCTATTACTATGATCATCTTTATCTTAATAATCTGTATTAATTTATATGAATTCTAAATACATAAATTATCTAAGTTAAATCTGTCACATACGTGCAAATACTATCCTGGCTTGTCTTTTGTCTTTTAGAATAGTTCAGAATGTCTTTTAATGGAAAGAAATTTTGAGGCTTTACATATTTAAATACAGTCTCTTCCTTTAAAATTTCTGCCACTAGAAATTAATAGGTCCTTCCTTATTCTCAAATCATTTAATTTTTACTAATAACTTCTCCATGCCATTAGTTTTTCAACTGTGCAATAGGTCTTCAAAGACTGCTGCAAGGAGGATACAGAAAAATGGCCGGGAAAAATTAGGGGGGAAGAGATCACATGTGTTTTATTTTTTATTCATAACTATTTTTTTAGAGATAGGATCTTGCTCTGTTGCCCAGACTAGCTCACTGTAACCTCAAATTCCTGGGCTCAAGTGATACTCTTCCTTTAGCCTCCCAAGTTGCTGGGACTACAGACACACATCACCACACCTGACTATTTTTTTAAAAATTTTTTGTAGAAATTGGATCTTGCTATGTTGCTCAGGTTAGTCTTGAACTCCTGGCCTTCAGCAGTCCTCCTGCCTCAGCCTCTCAAACTGGTGTGATGACAGGAGCAAACCACCACACGTGACCTGAGATCTTACATGTTTATTATTCACCAGTTCCCTATGCTGCATTCTAGTACCTCTGTTAACTTGTTCTTTAAGTGGAACAAGTTAAAAGTTTTAACATTTGGTTTATGTTTAAATATGAAATCTCTGCATATGATGACTCTCCTCTCCTTTGCCTAAATGAAATCTACAGGAACCAAAGACCTTTGTTTTATTCACTGACGCATTTATTTTAAGCACAGTGCGTGGCACCCAGTGTGCACCTGATAAATACAAGCTGGGGGAGGGGATATCTCATCTAGCAGAGCTGTGTACTGGTTGGGCTTCACTGTTTTGTACTGAGGAGGTGCAAAGTAAGAAAAACTCTAAAGGAAGGCAGAAACTAAATTTCAGTTTTACTTTTTAGTTGATGATAGAGATATTGATCTGAGTATAAATGTGAAACTGCCTCAAACCTGGCACAGTAGGATGTGGTGCTGAACACTGGAAAATATTCACAGAGAAAAAAATTCTGTTGGGCAGATAATTAAGCAAAACAGTGGCATCCACCCACAAAAGAGATAAGAGGCACTAGTCTATTTCATTTGATGCCTTGGCATTACTCCAAAGCAGTAAAAAAAAACCTGGCTTTATTTGAATACAACAAGGAAGAAACCATTCTCAAGAAGATTCTTTCTTTTTCCCCTGTAAAAGACGGAGGGAGATGGTAACTTTGTCTAAGAATGGAAAAATCAATTATTCTTCAATCAGATGGAGTGTCCTCATAAACTCAAGGCAGAGAAGACAATGTAGCATGTCTTCATAAAAACAATGAGCATGAGGGAAAGAGTGAAGAATCAATCTCAAGGCTGGTGCTAAGGAGGAGAGATATTTCCAGAGCAGAAAGCTGTTCTTGCTGCTGTGGCTTTGTGAACGTACGGAGTGGTGCCCGCTGAGCGCTGTGTCCTGCCCCTTGGTGCTGTGGCTCTGTGAACGTGCGGAGTGGTGCCCGCTGTGCGCTCACTGACCTGCCCCTTGGTGCTGTGGCTCTGTGAACGTACGGAGTGGTGCCCGCTGTGCGCTCACTGACCTGCCCCTTGGTGCTGTGGCTCTGTGAACGTACGGAGTGGTGCCCGCTGCGCGCTCAGTGTCCTGCCCCTTGGTGCTGTGGCTCTGTGAACGTGGAGTGGTGCCCGCTGCGCGCTCAGTGACCTGCCCCTTGGTGCTGTGGCTCTGTGAACGTACGGAGTGGTGCCCGCTGCGCGCTCAGTGTCCTGCCCCTTGCTGCTGTGGCTCTGTGAACGTACGGAGTGGTGCCCGCTGCGCACTCACTGACCTGCCCCTTTGTGCTGTGGCTCTGTGAATGTACGGAGTGGTGCCCGCTGCGCGCTCCGGGTCCTGCCCACTCTGTGTCTACCAAATCCCACCCTGTCCAGTCTGCGTCCCATGTGGCAATGATTTGTTTCTATTTTATTTGTTCCTAAGCAACACCAAAATCCTTTCTTCACAGCACAAGAACATACAGTTAATACCAATAAAACCCAAAATATTAATCCTTCTTAATAGCAAAAATTTATAATATATATATTTACACATATTAAGAGAATAACCAAGAAACTGGGGTGTGGGGGAAGACTTCTGAAAAAATTTAAAAGGTAAATCCTAATTATGAAGTTTTTAATAAATACAGTGGTGCCAAATAAATGTATACATATTTTACAAAATGAAAAAACTGTATTAAAACTGTGATACTCAAAGTTACATTTGACTTCTATAATTACCAGTGGTACAAGATACAATATACAAGATAACAAACATTATTGGTATATACTGAGTATCACAATTTTACTATAGCTTTTTCCTTTCTTAAGATGTATATGCATTTTTCTTTTTTTGCCCCTCTGTAATAGTGACTGGAAAGTTAGGCCTTGCACAAAGATCTGAAGAATGTATAAAAGTTAGAAAGATGGTCTTCAAGTCTGTGTGAGGGGTAGGGGGACGAGCATCCCAGGAAAATATATGCCCCACAAATTCTTTAACACGTAAGGCTGAAATGTGTAATATTGAAGCAAGAGGTGAATAAATGAGGGTGTCTACGCTGCACAAACCTTATGTGTGGAGTATCAAACCAAAGTCTCACGTCTACTGGGTCGAGAATAACAGCAGACCCCTGTGCCCAGGAGTGCCCTGTTTCCTGCTGGCACTGATGCACCACTGTGCTTGCTACCCGTGGCCAGAACCACACCCCTTCCTGCCATGTTCCTAGACCCGGCACAGACAGCAGTTCAAGGATGAAAGAAATGAAGTCCATAGCTTGGGGACAGCAGTTCACTGGCTCCCAGGGTGGATCTGGTAAGTCAGCAAAGCAGACTGCCAGCTCCTCTGTACCATGGACTGGGGGCATTCCTATGTTTTCTGCAGGGATCATTCCTGACCCCAAAAAAGTTGTCAATGCCTGATGTGCTTGGCATCGCCATGGCACTTCACAGGAATGACACAGGACCCCAGCACCCCAGCCGTGGCCACCTACACACCTCCCTAAAAGAGTGTCCCATCAGCTCCCTGATGTTTGGAAAGAAAAAAAAAAACTATTTACAGTGTTGGAGGAGGAGGAGAATACACAATCCAAATGTCCCCAGCTTCCTAGGAACAAATCTACTGAGAGCATCAGCCACACCGTGACATTACATCTAGCATGCTAACTCACGTGCCCTGGGTGATGAGACGATTCTCTAGTTTTATTTGTGCTGAGAAAACTGGTTTCTTTCCCAGACAGTGACCTATTCTTTGTCTTACACCAAGCAAACCATAGGAAAATGCTGGTAACATATCAAGTTTAGCCGTTACTTTCAATTAAAATAAAATAAAGCACTTACAGGGCCAGACAGGCAGAACGTAGTAACTCCCCAAGAAACTGACACACCTATGAGACACCTGATGTTTCTGCGGAGTCTGGTTCCCAGCTGTGTGTTGAGAGCAAACCATGACATCGGATCCTCAGCTTCCCTGGAAAAACTTCGGGCAGGGTTGTGACAGCCCTTAATGATCGAGGTGACCCAAGAGCTGGCTCAGCTCCTCCGTACACCCAGCTCTATGGAAGGCAAGGTTTGCCACTGCACATCTCCTGTCCTGTTACCCTCTAGTCACGGCCCCATGCAGAGCACCTGCCAACCATCCAGTATGCCAGAAGCTCGCTTCTCAGAGACTGCTTAAAGCTGAGTGTTTAAGCTCGGGCAAGGCGGGGAGCAGAAAACACAGCACAATGTTTTTTTCTTTGGCTTGACTCAGCCCACTGACAACCTCTCAGAACAATTGCTTGTTTTTGTCCTGATCTCTTCAAATAGGATAAAGCAGCCACAGTCTTCCATAAAACTCCAACATAGGGAAAAAAGATAAGTGCACGGAGGCCTTTCCCAGCATCCTCCAAGCACTGAGGCAGCCCATGGCCCTTCCTGTCCTTGTGAAGGGCGAGCAAGTGGCCATGTGAAAAAAAATCACCACAAGAGCTCCCACTGAATGGGCCCAACATGTCGTGTAGAGCACACCTCCTGGGGGAGGGGCACAACTACAACAGGGACCTTACCTAACAAAAGCAAACACTGTAACGTAATTGTACCCTCGTATTAATCTGAAATAAAAATAAAAAAAAAAATGAAAAGAAAAACATCACCACTTTTGAAAAGGGGTCTTTAGGAAAATGATCTTATCAAGTTAAATCAACTTTTTAGGGATTCCATACTGGCTTCTCAAGACCAAACCATCTGATAGTGTCATTAAGCACCACCATTACCGTAGATAACGGGCTCTCTCTCTCTCTCTCTCTCTCTCTCTCTCTCTCACACACACACACACACACACACACACACACACACACACACACACCCCGTTTCTGCAAGACTCTGGGAACATCTCTCCTCTATTTTAGAACTACCAGTGGCTTCAAGGATCTGGTCCTGCCTCCTCCTCTGGGCTCTTGTCTGGCCACCTTCCACTAGCATAGTTGTTTTTAATCGAGGGATACTTCCGTCACCCCAAGGGACAATGGGCAGTATCTGGGGACATTTTATATTGTTACAATCAGAAAGGGGGTCAGGAGAGCAGAAAGAGGATGCCACTAAAATGCTATACCGTGTCAGGTGGTCTCTCACTATGAAGGATTGCCTAGTCCAAACGTTGGACGTGGAGGTCAAGAAACCCCACCCCAGACATAACCAAACCCTCATTCTCTAAACATGCTATACTGTCTCCCATGCCTTTGTGCCCAAACTCCAGCTGTTTCCTTTACCTGGAATGTCTTGTTCTACCTTCTTTGCCCAGGAGATTACCACTGACTGTCCATGAGCCACCTCCACAGTGTCACCACCTCCACACTGTCCTCCCACATCTCCAGAGTCAGCTGTTCTTCTTCTGTGTGTGCAGGGCTCTGGCACACACCCCCTTGGAATGTGAGCTGTGCTTCCCCAGAAAAGCCCACTGAGGGCCTGACCGAGGCCTTGTTCACTGCTTATCCCCACCAGTCAATTGTTGCTCACTGAACTAATCAGGAAATAAATGGAAATGTGGCAGATGTGCATCAGACTCTCTCACAACTATGTGTGAGGAACAACTGTACCCCTAATACCAAAAACAATAGCAGCAAATAAATAACTATCAAGTGCTAACAATGTGGACAGGCTCTATTTCAAGCACCGGTATGCAAAGTCACTCATTTCATCCTTAAAAACCCCATGAGTAGGTACATTATTAGCATTTTACAGATGGGGAAACTGAGGCACCAAGAAGTTAAGCCCCTTGTCCGGGGTTACTGAAGCTAGCATGTAGAAGAGCTGATACTTAATCCCCAGAAGATTGGCCCCAGAACTGTCTTCCAATGGTCATGCCAATGCAGGTATACTAAAAGCCAACATTTCAGCCATGCAGCGGCCTCTGGCAAACGTAAATGTCCCCTCTGGAGGACTATACAACCACGGAGTGGCCACCAGCTCCTGTGACCCTTTTGCTTACTGGGCTTCATACATACAACACTGCTACCTCCAGAACGCTTCCAGCAGGAGAAGCAGTCTTCTCACACTGTGGAAAGACATTACGTACCCAGGAAAATCACGGTGCCATAAAGAACACATACATGCTGATTCCTCAAAGTACCTCTCACCTTGTTCATGCTGCAGGGATGGGAGCAAGGGTTCAGACATGTCACAATTCAAAGCAGCTCTTGAAGACTCTCCTCCTCCCCAGAGCCCTCACTTTCTGAAGCAGTCAGCTGCACTGTGAACACAGATAAAGAAGAAATGTGTTAGCCGGTGCTCAGGAAGGCACAGGGCGGCCCTGTGTCCAATGTAACATGCTGTTAGACTGGCAATGACCAATGTCTGCTCTCTCCAGTATGGCAGGCAGTATGGCCACTGAGTACTTGAAATGTGGCAATTGTGACTGAGGGCTAAATTTTTAATTTGATGCAGTTTTAACAAAATTTAAAGAGGCACACGTGGTTAGTGGCTAGCACACTGGACAATGCAGATTTAGAGGGTTGACTCAGGAGTCTTGAAGCCCATGATGGGGCAATGGGCATGTCAGTGGTCAAGAAAAGTCTAGATACTCTCTGCTCAGAGTGACTGCAGAGACATAGGGACAAGAACCATTCATTCAATAACTGTTTTTTGAACACTTACAAGGGGCTGGGTGCTAGGAACTTACTGCTTAATAAACCAGAAAGGCCCAATGACTTTAAGAGTTTCTAGTTTGGGCTTTGACCTCTTTAGGAAAAGAAAAACTAAACAACAACAACAACAACAAAAAGAACCAAAAAAACCCAGTGCAAACAAAGCAAGCAGCGTGAGCAGCACACCGTGTGCTTCCAGACCTCCCCAGTGCCACAAGGAACACGGGATGGAGCAAGCACAGCAGCGTGCAGCATCACTGCCAGGGCTCCACGGACGGCAGTCCTGAGAGCTCCTTGGGGGACAGTGTGACATAAAGGGCTCAGGAGGTCAGCCTTCCATGGGCCAAATGAACCATATGGTCCAGCTCCTCCCCAAACCGAGTAGGGTTGATGTGTATTCATGCTATTGGTTCTTTACATAAGAGTTTTTGACCTGGGCAGCACCTGTAGCTCAAGGAGTAGGGCGCTGGTTCCATATGCCAGAGGTGGCAGGTTCAAACCCAGCCCTGGCCAAAAAAAAACTGCAAAAAAAAAAAAAATAATAATAAAATAAAATAAAAAGTTTAAAAAAAAAAAAGAGTTTTTGACCTACTTGAGTTTTAGATAAATGAGTTTATTGTATGGTTTCAGCATTCTTAATTTGTCAATTTTAAAGATAACAACAAAGAAAATTACTTCAACCACTTAAATAGCTTTGGAGCCTTTTCCTTTGAAAGATGGTTACAGGTGGATTGGAGAGAACAAAACATTGTAAGGTTCCTTATAATTACTCAATTTTGTAAGTGATTTTTTTCAAGTTGCATCCAGGAAGGATTTATATCTAAATCATCCTATTAAAAAAAGGAATTGGAGGTTTAACTGGAAACACGTTGCCTTTAAAAACACATGTATTGTTTTTAAGTTTTTAATTATAATTATAATATACAATATGTTCACTAGGAAAAGGTGAAAGTACTCACAATCCCACTATCCCACCACAACCAACTTTAGTCTTTAGTAATAAGCCTTTGTCAACTGGGAAATGACACAGCTGCTGAGCCCAGGATGCAGAGAAGGCCAAAGCTGTACCCCTCACATTAATATCTTTCACTGCTAAGAAAATAATTTTGCAATTTACATTTTCAAAAGATAAACTCCTATTCCACACACATTACTCTTCTGTGAATGTAATATTATTACATTCCTTTTACAAATCAGAAAATAGGGAGAGGAAATTGCAAATCATTCCCTGGCTATTTGAGACAAAGATTCGAAAGAAAACAACCACATTCGGTCATAGCAAGAGCATATTTTAATGATGACGTGCCACATGGAGGGATGGAGGTAGCACAAACACAATTCCAACATCTCCACATGTATGTGATGCCTGCGTGGTCACAGGGGCAAGTCAAGAAAATTCAGTTTCATTATCTAATTCTGCTTGATCTTACAGTGACTACAAGAAATTACACATGTAAGTTTTCCTCTTTGAAATTGCAGATGCAGATGCTAATACCTATACATGTTGTTTCATTTTTAATATACAGAGGGTGCCAAAAAAATGTATACACATTTTGAGATGTTATCTATGCATTTACCTTTTGGAAGTTGAATTGAAGACACAGTTACTGGTCATGTGTACTAGACTTGCTATGCACATCCATGTGTACTAGACCTGCTATGCACATCCATTTTATGTGTAATTCATATGCTTTTGGGGAATGATCAATTTTACTTTCAATAAGGTCTCCTAAAATGTGAATTTAGTATATACATTTTTGGGCACCCCTGGTATGTATCGATCCATTTAAATTCCACAGCCTAGATCTTAACTGGAAATCTTTTCCAAATGTCTTGCGGAGATGCCTAATATCACAATCTCACTTACACGTACACATTGGTAAAGATGCAGGAAAGGAGGCACAAGGGGATCCCAACAACCAGACAAGGATCCTGGAATATGACTTCCCCGGAGCCCCACCCAGCCACGCAGGCCACAATCCCCTTCCCCAGAAGATGTGTATGGAGTTTTCACTGAATGTTACAGAGCCCCAGCCCCCACCACAAGTGTTTCTATGTCATTTCCATGTATGTCATTCTATAACCAAGCTAGACTAAAGCACTTCAAGGGAAATTATTAGTCACACAAAAAGTTCTTAATAATTATTCTGAAAAGATTTTTTTCTTCTTTGTTCTCCTTCACAGAGCCTAGGATGACAGAGACTCTTAAAAAACAATATTAATAATTATTGTAGACTAACTTTGGGGTTTTTTAAAAAAGAAAATCTTTTAATGCTAATGTTGTAAATATTTTTTTAAATGTTATTAAGAATATTACACAGCTGTATGGTACTGAAAACTGTACAGTGTCCTTTTATATTATTTCCCCCATTTAATAGTTGCATGTGTATCAATCTGAGTGGTCATTTTCCTAAGTAGGAAATCAGATACAGACAAAATAATTCTTTTTGGTTAGGCCATAGTAAGTAGGACACCTCGGGCTAGAATGGACTTCATCTCAAGATACCATGGAATGAGAGCATGTACAAAGATCTCAAATGTAAAATAAACACAACACACACATATTAAAGATCACCATTAACAGAAGGCACTTAACAGACAACAGTTTCAGAAACTGGGCCAGTTTGCTTCTGGATAGCAAGCAAAAAGACTGGCCTTGTTCTATCAAGTACTTCCCATCTCCTTTGTAAGAGAGAAAACCTGGTTGCTTTGCAGCCAATGCAGTTTATGAAGAAGCTTAAAGAAGTATGCAGCTTAAAAATAGACGTAGCCTGAACATAAAGCATTAGAGGAAAAGATAGCTGAGTTCTTAAGGTGGTATTTAATGTTTTTTTCAATCTTTTAAGAAGTTGGATTCTTCCAGCACTGAACAAAAGAAAAATACAAATGCCTTTAAAGGGTGCTCTGAGAATATCAAACCCATAAGCCAAAGTGGAACTTTCACTCAGTTGATCCTAATAAATTCAGTTCAATGGGCAACAAAGCCTGTGGTCAACCTTAGGCTTGGGAAAGGTTAAAGAAAATGTAATTCAACTTTCTGGGTGGGTAGAAGAAGTGTCCGTAAGCAGAAAGGTGGAGAAAGAATAAGTGAAGGAAGAAGAAAGAAAGAAATCAAAAGAAAAGAAAGGAGAGAATCAAAGGGCAGGTGGGCAAACAAGGACACCCAGACGCAGGTTTGGGAATACGGCCAAGTGCCCCTCACCAGCCAGGTCCTCACTGCAGAAGGGACCCAGAGATTCAGGCTCCTGGTGACAATTCCACATCCTACGGCTTGTCTAGGATTATACACTCATGGCTCAACCCAGCAAATAGGAGCTGCAGCAAATTTAAGACTGGACCTACCTGTTTCACCACTATTTATTTACCATCAACCTCCACCTACCACAGGAGAGGCCTATTTCACCTGGATCACTGCTACTGTGATGTATGGTGCCACTGGCACAAGCCTGCTTCATTTTTTTTTTTTTTTACTTTAAAGATAAACTTAGAAGTGTCAAGGGCTATTATTGTGTATGTTGTGTCTAGGGCCTTGAAAGTGCAACTAATATTTATAGCCAACATAGAATAATTTGGGACTTTATCCCTACTTCAACCCTCCCCCTTTTAAATTTTATTTATTTATTTATTTATTTATTTATTTTGAGACAGGGTCTGACCCCCCAGCAAGTACCGGCATCGTCACAGCTCACTGCAACCTCAAACTCCTGGGCTGGGCTCAAGTGATCCTCCTGCCTCCACCTTACAGGTACATGCCACCGTACCTGCTGATTTTTCAATTTTTTATACAGATGGGGGTCTTACTACATTGCTCAAGCTGGTCTTAAACTCTTGGGCTCAAGTAATCCTCCCACCTCAGCCTTCCAAAGTGTTGGGATTAAAGGTGTGAGCCCCTGAGCTTGGCTCCCACCCCCTTCTAAGGTGTTCATTCTGAAAGGCTTTGTAACATATCTGAAAACCAGGTAGGCAGACAGGTCAACAAGAGCAGGCAGGTCACTCTTCACAGCATTAAAGATCTTGTTGGCATTTAGCTATAACACATCCTAAGGCCAGTCTGTGGAAGGGATTCTTGTCCCCCCCCCAATCCCACAATCACATATAGGCCATAAGCAGCGGGCTGAAGCAAAGGACGGATGCTGGACCCAGAGCTTGCAGGGAAGGAAAAGTGAAATAATAAAAAGATGACAAGACTTTAGAGTCTGGAGGAAATGCTCTAAAATCTAGGATTCAGTGGCTCGGAAAATCAAATGAACAGGTGAGAGAAACAGCCCTAATTTAGGGCTGGAGTAATTCACATGCCTCTGAAGTTAGGTCCTGACTACCTTCAATTGGAACTCTTGTCCAAGACCAAATAAACGTAAGGCCATTTTATTACAGAGTCCAATCCCTCCCTTCCACAATAAGGAGCATAGTGCTAGGGTTAAAGAACCAAAGCCAAAGGAACAAATAGAACCCTGGCCCCTGCCCCAAATGCACACACACTTCTCCAGTGGCTGGCTTGTTCCTGTCCTCCTGAAGAGGCAGGAAGAACCTCAGAGCACCCTGAGGATCTTCCTGGAGGTCCTTCCCCAACCCCAGTTAAAGCAGGTGTATGGCTCTGACTCCTCAGGCTCTTGGTGTCTTTGCTGCTCTCATCTTGAGGCAAACACCCCAGAGCACAGTTCTGCCCAAGAGCCTGGACAATGCCCACCATTCTGCTCTGCTTCCCTGGACCCTGACTCCATAGCATATCAGGGAAACATACACCCTGAGCCAGCAGGGCGAGTGCATCTTCCCACAAGCATTGTCACAGGCCCAGGTCTCCTTCCCCAAGGACAGGTTAGGTGACCTGAAATTAATCCTGTGAAATTTTAACTAGTGTATGAGCTGTGGTGCAATAGGAAATTGTGATTAAAGAAAAGGAAACAAGTGGATTACAAATTTTAAAGGAGAGACACAATGTAGTAACAACAACGCAATGGTCTAAGGCAGGCGTCCTCAAACTGCGGCCCGCGGGCCACATGAAGTGGTGTGAATTGTATTTGTTCCCATTTTGTTTTTTATTTCAAAATAAGATATGTGCAGTGTGCATAGGAATTTGATCATAGTTTTTTTGTTTAAACTATAGTCCGGCCCCCCAACGGTCCAAGGGACAGTGAATTGGCCCCCTGTTTAAAAAGTTTGAGGACGCCTGGTCTAAGGGCTAAACAGGGAGGAACAGAGGCCAAGAGGCCCAAGAGGGCCAGTTCTGGCACACGGGCTAAGGATTTCCTGTACTGAGTCAAGTTGTAAGTCAGGACATCACAGTTTGTATTCAGGGCTGTCACTATGAAAAGTCAATCCCCAGTCCAGGGATTTTGGACTGTCTATCTCAGTTTGAAGGGGGCACAATCCAGAAGAGAACCCAAGAGGTCACTCGGCCCACTTCCCTTGCTGGGGTGACTATCTAAACCAGGGTCACAAATAAAGAACACCCACAGGGCTCAAAAAAGATGAACAAACATTCAGATCTGAGCAGACAGGGTGGGGGCAATCTGGGGAGCCTGCCACCCAGTTCTAGCCCCAGCAAAGGGACTAGCCATGTGTACCCAGAACTCTCATAATGGAGCAAGAAAGATTAAAAGATTATGTAAAATCAGTTGTTTTTTAAAAATTGGCAACTTATGCTAATACTTTAAAAATCCCTAGGAGGTGGATTTGGTTGGCCAGTTCTGCCTTCGATGTACACCTTTCATATCAGTCAAGAGAGTCCTTGTTTTTTTAAATCTCCAGAGGTGGATACTTCCAAACTCCCTCCTGCCCTAAGCCCAGTGGAAGAGTGGGCAATACAGGGGTCATACACCAAATCAGAAAGTTTGAACCTCAACTCTCTTGGCATGTGATTTTTGTCAAGTTACTGACCCTCTGTAAGTCTCTGCTCCTTTATTCATAAAATTGGTGGGAGCAGGGAATATTTATTTATTTTTGTGACAGGGTTTTGCTCTGTTTCCTAGGCTAGAGTGCAGTGGCCTCATCACAACTCACTATAGCCTTGTACTGCTGGGCTCAAGTGATCCTCTTACCTCAGCCTCCTAAGTCGCTGAGGACTACAGGTTTGCACAATCAAGGCCAGCGAATTTTTTTGGTGGGGGGTGGGGGTAGAAACACCTTCTTGCTATATTGCTCAGGCTGGTCTTGAATTCCTGGCCTCAAGTGATCCTCCCTCCTTGGCCTCCTGAAGTATTGGGATTACAGGCATGAGCTACAGTATCTGGCAGGGGAAATTCTTTATGTCTCCTAAGATAGTTTTGGGAATTAAATGGAGCAGCATGAAGATGACTACTTGGCATGTGGTGCTCAAAGAGTATGAGGCCCTTCCCTCTTCCTGTTACCCCAGCACCATTCATTGAGCACAACCTCTTTCTGTGTTAAATTACAGGAAGGTGATTACCTCCCAATCACTCCACTGAATCGTAAGCGTTCAAGAGAAGAGATATTACCTGTTTTGTACTAGTACCCAAATATCCAGCACCCATCCCATGCCTTGCACTTAGTAGGCACAATATATTCCAAATTATATTATTATGTTTAGGAAGATCTTCTTAAACATGACACCAGTTGAGCCTATCCTCTTTTAATGCCTTAATGTCAATATCTCTATCTACTTCTCACTGGGCCAGAATAGTTTGCAGTTAAATTTTTAAAAAATCCAAATTAAGAATAAAACACTGAAGAGCTTTTTCCTTAAGAAGCATGGTTTCACGTGTAGGCCAGCAGAGCACTATTTGGATATGACTACCAACATCACTCTTTGTATACCTCAGAAGGAAAGATTAAACACAAGAGATTTCATCGCCCTATAGAGAAATTAAGGAATAGTACTTTAATTTTAGCATTTCAACTCAGGTTTGCCGATGGTGTGTGCAACTGCATGGGAGTATATGGCGGCTATCCTAGGTGACTCTCAATCCGTTTGTCCACTTTGGTTTGAGAAGGCTGAATTATGAATTATTCATCTAGGACAAAAGTAGGTATCCACCAACCCTTACTGCTTACCCAGGTTTCTTTGATTTTACATTGAAAGAATCCCAGCCCACCAGACAATTTTAGCGTCCCTCTCCCTGGAGCTGAGGAAGAGGAGTTGTTACATAATTTAGACAATACATTGCCCCTAATTTGGTGGGAAACTAAAATACCTCAATAGACAGCTCAATAGGTTACTTCAGGATGACCCACTGAAATGGAAGCAGTGACAAGGGAATTACTAAGAAGGCAGCTCTTTAATGAAGCTTATCAGGACCAGCTCTCTCTCCATAAAAGGTTTCCAATTAAGGAATTTAAATATTCTCAAGAAGACCTTGAGGACAAGCTGTTACGAAGGTGGCCACCTTGCTGGCGATTACAGCTGAAACTCATCTGCTTAGTAAGCCACAGTGGATCTAAGGCAGTGATTATAAGCCTGTGTGCCGCAAGAGGATCTTAGGTGTGCCATGAAATTTTTAAAAGAGTAATCACATTATTTTCAAAAGCAGTTCAAAGTACAGTAGCTATTCTTTTCTTTATTTTTTTTTTATCAACATAATTGAAGTGTGCCACAGAAGTTTAGCTATAGGGTTCAAGTGTGCTATGAGATTAAAAATTTGAAGAACACTGGTCTAAGGGCTTGTTCCTCTGGGACAGTGGTTCTCAACCTTCCTAATGCCTCCTAATGCCGAGAAACTTTAACACCGTTCCTCATGTTGTGGTGACCCCCACCATAAAATTATTTGGTTGCTACTTCATAACTGTAATTTTGCTACTGTTATGAACTATAATGTAAATATCTGATATGCAGGATGTATTTTCATTGTTACAAAGGGGTCACGACCCACAGGTTGAGAACTGCTGCTTTGGGAGGAAACGTCTTTTAATCTCCGGAAGAAAGCACTATTTGGTTGGACGGGCACTGGCAGAAACCACCTCGCAGACTTACCAATAACCTCTGCTTTCCAGGGCTCATGTTCTGGGCTTCTCTTTACCAGCTTCTCCTTGGTGTGGCGTGCTCTTGTGGAGGGAGAACCACATTCTGGGTTGTTAAACCTCCCCACAAGGATCTAGTGTCTTCTTTTACTGGAACTTGGGCCTTTCAATGCTCTTAAACCAGTTTCTGTAACAGAATAGCCGAGTTGACCAACCAGGCAGGTAGTGTAACTCTGGACCCATGACTGCTCAGACAGCGTGGCCCTGGGTCTCCTTCTCCTGCTCCCAGCATACATCACTCCAGTATCTCTGGGGAATCCTTCTTGTACCTCTGTACTCTTTTCACAAAAGTTCCTGTTTGGCCTATGCAGCCAAATCTGAAACACTCACAGGCCTGGGGCATCAATGTCTTCTGACACCTGAGAATTTCCCTTTCCTGCTTTAAATCTTGTATGCACTTGAAAATGTGTTCTATTTCATCCAATATACCTTAGGATTTTGGGGGTGGGTTTAAGAAGCAGGCCAGGCCACATCAGCTCTGTGCACTATTCTTACAGAAAGGTCCAGTTTGGGGTTCCCTAAATTCAATTTTATGCCACATTTAGGTCCCATATGTGGCCATTTAGCTGTCATTTAGACTATAGCCAGAAATAAGTTCTTTTCAGCATAAGCTATAACACTATGACCCAGTCCCTGACTCGTCCTCACAAGAGTGCTATTGGGTAAGAAAGGGCTAACGGGCAGCCTGGGCTCTGAAAGACAGACCTCTAGCCAGCATCAGTAGCCCAGGCAGTCACCCCACAGAAGCAGGTCACATCCCTGCTCAAGGCTGCGCTCTTCAGACATAACTAAGTCTGTTCTCCACTCTGGGGAAAGGAATCTGCCTCACACCGACTTTCCCATGCTTTAGAACTGGATGGCTGCACGCTGATATTAGGGGAGAATGAGAGAAACAAAGACAGCAAGAAACGCAACCAGGGCACAGCCACCTCATCACAGCCCCGGTCTGCAGGGAGTCTCCGCGTTCTCCACCAGCAAGCAGCCAAGAGAACAGCCACAGAAAACAGCTCCAGCAGCCGACCCTGGGGTCTCCTCTGATCTCATTACAGCAGTCCACACAAGTCCTCACAAAACAGAGGGAATTTATGCCTGCCTCAGCCTGTGTGAAGCTCCACATTCCTTGGTAACGAGAGTTCCAGCTTCTGAGAACAGAGCCACTGGGATGGGGAGGAAATGGGCTGTGCTCCCAAGAAAGAACTGTCACTGCTGCCTTCTCCTTTTCTGGGGCTGGAAATAAAGGCAGTGAGCTTGGGACCCTGGCTCTCTGTTTGGGTCCCTGAGTAGAAGTTCCCTTCTGCTAATGTCAACATTGCTAGGCTCAGAAAGCCCAGCTGCTTCCTGTCCAATAGCTCTAGGAAGGCCGCCTTGAGGGGTCCCACCTGCTAAGACCAGAATTCCAAGAAAGAGGCTGTTCTGCTATAATAAAAAGGTCTTCTGATGGGGAATATTTTTCCCTAAAATACTCTTGTCTGCACCTTGAAAATTTTTACCTAATTTGGGATTCCCATTTAAAATGGCAGGGGGTAAAACTTATTTCGGTATCCTTTAATTCAGTCTTAGAAGTGAGTGGCCAATTCATGAAGTAGAGAGTGAACTTCTAAACCAGAGCAAGAATGTAGAATGCTTGTTCTGAGCTAGGGTGATTTTGCCTCCCAGGGGACATCGGCCATGTGTGGAGACATCTTTGGCCGTCACAACTGGGTGGGTAGAAGCATTACTGGCTTCTAGCAGGGAGAGGCTGAAGACCCTACCACAGCCGGGACAGCCCCCAGAACAAAGAATGGCCTGGTTCAAAATGTCAAATCATGCTGAGATTGAGAAACCCTGACTCAGAGGGAACACTCAAGGAGATGGGTAGATTTAAAGTAATGCCAACACATAATCACATTAAATAATGCTGAGACCCTGCAGTCTGGGGACCCCAAACCACCACAAACATGTTTTTCCTCCAGTACGATAAATGAAAGCTGCCCTGCAACTACACGGAGTAAGAGCAACAGAGTTGCCTGGGTGGAAGTGGAGCAGCTTCAGTGCGAGGCTTTATCATGAGCAACACTGTGAGTGCCGTATCCACTCCAGGTCAGGGGGTGATCTGAATGCTTACTATTAACAGAAGTATTTTCTGAGCTAAATTCCGTGATTACTAAAACCTCCATGTAATCTAAGTATATCGAGGTCTGGGGAAAAAAATGGCAAAATGTTTCAGCTTTTAAAATACTAACAAAAATGAGGAACCATGGTGATGTTGACCTACATTCCAGGGTGGCCACAAAAACCCCAGCCGCACAGTAGGGTTCTAAATAAATGCAGAATTGCAGAAACGCATCAAAATGAAAATAGTCATGGTGAGTATTTTGAAAAGCTCCCCATCTCTTATTTCCTCATCTCTACACGGTACATTTTAGTACACACTTTCAGTGACAATGTACATTAGATAACCTAGTCATTATTTTCTTTTCAACTCTTTTATTCCAGCAAAAGAAGGGGGGAAAATCCCCCTCCAAGCACAGCTATTGCATGGAAGCAAATCTGAAGGAGAAAAAGAGGAATTTCATGAATGAGCAGCAGATAATTTTTTAATGGAACGTTTTAAAGGCTTGTGGTATAAACAGTAAACAAAACTGATTCACTAAGAATTATACTGTCTGCCATGATGTAAGAGTCAGGCTTCTTTTTTTAATGCCCCAGAAGCTAAAGGAAAATAAATACTGTGGTAGGGAAAAAGGATACCGTACTTGGCTTTTCAAAGTCATTGCTCAATTCTTCTTGAGCAAGGAAGCTATCATAATGACTTTATTTTACCTACCACAATTACAGTACACCTCGAAGCAATTCTCCACCACCTCCCACTTTCCTCTCTCCATTCAAATCCTGCTAAATAATCTCTGGAAACCATTAACCAAGAGCCCAGTTCCACTTTTCCTCTACTGCCTCCCCTGCTGCCTCAGTGCCGTGTTGGCGTCAGGACAAAGCAAACTTGTGTTACATCACAGAGCAAACTCATTTTCTATGAACCAGCCCGATGGTAGTTTACCGCTACTGGAACCCAACGCTGTCAACAGTGTGGTCTTTGTTTGGTGGGTGTTGCTTTACAATTTTGTTTTTTATAAAAAGTTTCCCTACACCCCCTTCCTCTTTTAAAAACAGGCAAGCTGTTGGAGGTGGCTTTCCAGCCCGCCCCGCCAGGCCTGTGAGCCAGACATTACCTTATGCACAAGTGACTCTAGGCATTCCTCAGTCTAGCTGCCTCCTGCAAATTCCTGAGCTCTGCGGGGCGGCCACGCTCCCTCAGCCCCTCCTCCCAACTCTCCCCCACCCTCCCTTTTCCCTTTTTTCTTTCTTTCTTCTTCTTCTTTTTTTTTTTTTAATTTCCACTGCTTCACTGTGTTTTTGTGTAAATGATCTCACATGACTCAACAAATCCATCTGCCTGGAGTGGGCCAAGTCTGGAGCCCTCCCAGGAGGGAGGAGAAGAATTGCTTTGTGGAAGGACCTGGAGCTCTGCCCTTTCTCTGGCTCGAATTACCCGCTGTCAGGCCTGACGGATTTGGCTAAAAATAAAAGGAAGCGGGCCGTGAAAAGCAGATGAATGGGCTCAGCAGTTCCTTAGATAACACAGGCCTGCTGTTGCCCAAAGCTCCCCAAACAGAAACTTTAAATGTAGGACCTCTCAGTGCAGTGATGTGGCTTCCAGGTGAATAGGATGTCAGAGCCACTGGAGAGGGGAGATGGCCTGGGCTGCAGATTTCAGTTTTAGAGCTTCCCTGTGTGCGTATGTGTGCATGTATGTGCACGTATGTGAGAGAAAGAGAGAGACACAGGGTCAGGAGAGAGAATCAGAAGAAGATTCTCAGAAAACAGCAAAGTTCAGTAGAGTGAAGGCTTGCTTGGCTTATTAGAAAAAGAAAAAAGAAAGTTGTTTCCACTACGAAATTACCCTGCTCCCTACCTCTAACACCAGACATTTTCACCCTCTCTATAATGTCATCTCTCCATTCAGAGCCAGCAAAGAGCTAAAAGTCCTTCTGTAAGTGTGTGCCCAGTGCCCACAGTGGATATTAAGCACTTAGGCTGGCAATGTAATGACACACAGTAACAATCTGTAATATGAAGCAGTCAGCAAAGCCCTGGCTCTGAAAGCTATTTCTCCCGACCATTAACCATATGTTTGGCTCCTCTGATCGCCAAGCGGGTGTTCCAGCTTACCATCTGGTTTCTATCCACACAGGCAACTGCAAAGCACAGGCTGTGTCCCTCTGGAGGGATGTGTTTCTTTTTTTCTCTCTTTTTTGCTCTTCCCTTCCCCTTTCTGCCTCCCAGCTCCTTTCGGTCCTTCTGCTAAAGAATTCTCTGCCATTCATCACATCCAAAGAAAACTTTACCTGACAGGGGAGCAGGCCATTAAGAATGTACAGCTGTATTGTAAACATGCCAGAGAGCTCTTTAGCATTCATGGGACCTACTGTGGGTCTCTACCCCTCCTCATCTCCTATGGAGTGCTGACATTTGATCCAGCATGTTAAAAATAGGTACATTCCTGACAGATCCAGGGGTTGCTGCAGCGCCCTTCACACTCACTTCATATTCTGGGAGTGGGGTTTTAAGACACACACTCTCTCGCCCCATAAGTTCGTCTCTGCTTTCAATCTGCCTGACGTCAGGATGGCATACCACCACTGCAAATAACCAGCTTAACTACAGGTTTCAATTCCTTTTTCTGTCCGAAAGGATTCAATTCCAAGTGTGTATTTTTCTGTTTTTTTTTTTTTTCTCTTAAAGAGCCCAAACTGAAAGAGCTGACACTTCAGAAGAATAAAAGCATACAGCCATTCTCAATAAATTGATAACTTACAAAACTTAGGCTTATTTACATGGAAATTCCTTACTTTTTTTAAATAAAAGTGAGACTCGGTCTCACTCTGTCACCCCAGGTAGAATGCCATGGCATCATCATAGCTCACAGCAACCTCAAACTCTCGGGCTCAAGCCATCCACCTGCCTCAGCCTCCTGAGGAGCTGGGACTACAGGTACCTGCCACAATACCCAGCTAGGTTTTCTATTTTTAGTAAAGACAGGTTCTCACTCTTGCTCAGGGTGGTCTCGAACTCCTGAGCTCAAGGGATCCTTCTGCCTTAGCCTCCCTGACTGCTAGGATGACAGATGTGAGCCACTGCACTAGCCTACATGTGAACTCTTAACAGTACACAACAAAGAAACAGAATCTGCCATTAGAACTGCAAGAGTTTCCAAAGTATTTATCCCAGAATTTTTCCTTCATAGGATTTAAGGGACGTTATAACCTTTCAAAAATACATTAAGAGATAACTGATATATAGAAATTAGGTCATTTTTCTCCCTGTCCCTGGAAAAACAGTATCTGCGTTAGCAGCCTACTTTACTGAATTAGGAAATTAAAGTTAATTCTTTCCCGCATCCTAATAAAAAAGGGCAGATTTCTCACATAGGAGGCCCAAGGTGGCAGAGAGGGGGCTCTCACAGTGGAAGGATTGACATGCTGAGAGGGGCTCTCACATGGGGAAGACTGAGGTGCAGAAAGGGGCTCTTCCACGGGAGGACTGAGGTGCAGAGAAGGGCTCTCACACGGGGAGGACTGAGGTGCAGACAGGGGCTCTCACATGGGAGGACTGAGGTACAGAGAGGGGCTCTCACACGGGGAAGACTGAGGTGCAGAGAGGGGCTCTCACTTGGGGAGGACTGAGGTGCAGAGAGGGGCTCTCACACGGGGAAGACTGAGGTGCAGAGAGGGGCTCTCAGTTGGGGAGGACTAAGGTGCAGAGAGGGGTTCTCACACGGGAGGACAGAGGTGCAGAGAGGGGCTTTCACATGGGGAGGACTGAGGTGCAGAGAGGGGCTCTCACATGGGGAGGACTGAGGTGCAGAGAGGGGCTCTCACATGGGGAGGACTGAGGTGCAGAGAGGGGCTCTCACCTGGGGAGGACTGAGGTACAGAGAGGGGCTCTCACATGGAGAGGACTGAGGTACAGAAAGGGGCTCTCACATGGGGAGGACTGAGGTGCAGAGAGGGGCTTTCACATGGGAAGACTGACATGCCGAGAGGGGCTCTCACCTGGAGAGGACTGAGGTGCAGAGAAGGGCTCTCACATGGGGAGGACTGAGGTGCAGAGAGGGGCTCTCACATGGGGAGGACTGAGGCGCAGAGAGGGGCTCTCACATGGGGAGGACTGAGGTGCAGAGAGGGGCTTTCCCACAGGAGGACTGAGGTGCAGAGAGGGGCTCTCACATGGGAGGACTGAGGTGCCAAGAAGGGCTCTCACATGGGGAGGAGTGGCGGCTGGTGCCCAGCAAAATGGCACATAACCTCCCAGTGCTAGGACAATTCAGTCAGGTCCTAATAATCTAAGCAAAATTTCTGATAGTTAACAAAGGGAGGAACATTTTAGGAAGAAGGAAAATAAGAAACAAAATGTGAAAAAAATAATAAATAAATAAATAAAACAGACCCCCATAAGTATAAACAGAGTTGGCAAATCTGGGAGTTATGAGAAATTCTGAGGAGGGAAGGGTGTGATATGGCATCAAAAGGTAACAAAGGGCCAGGTTTTAAGAATCCTTAGCTGTAATGATACAGCTTAGACCAGTGCAGGCCTACAGAAATACAAAATGAACCAAACACATAATTTAACATTTTCTAGTAATCACATGAAAAAAGTTAAAAAAAAAAAAAAAAGGAGAAACCTATTTTAATGTATTAACCCAAGGTATCTCAAATATTATCATCTTATGCTATCAAAATAAAAAACTGTCAATAAACTATTTTATCTTTTTTTATGAAGTCTTTAAATGGGATATGGATTTTTTACGCTTACAGCATATCCCAATTTGGACAAGCCACATTTCAAGAGCTCAATAGCCACTGTGTCTAGTGGCTATCATCCTGGATGGCACAGGTTGAGCCCTTACACTGAGGCAGTGCAGGCTGAAGGACAATCTTGGGTTTGTCTCAAAGGAGACAACTGCAACAGCCGTATGGAGACAGAGAGGACAAGCTGGGTCTGATAGCTGGTTCTGAGGTGGCTTGTCCATGTAGAGGATGGAGAGAAGGACAACGCTCAGACCAGAGCAGTGGCAAGTAGGATGGCATGGAAGGGCCAGAGTCGAAAGAGACATAATTCTCGAAAGAATTCAGAAAACTTTAAATGTATGCACATGTGGGATAAAGGAGAAGGAATCACAGAATCATCACATATATATTTTTTACACTAAAATGTGTGCTTGGAGTGAAAGGTCACCGATTGTGTACATGAAGTTTCATTGTTCCTTTCAAGCTCGCTTCCCTCTGCAGTGGAACACAGCATCATTTAATAAACGTGCTGAGACCCACATGTGTTAGGCAATGCTGGGCCCTGGGGAATTAAAGCTGAATGGATATAATTCTGACTTTCGAGTGGCTCGAATACAGTGTTGAAGACAAAATAGCAAATTATAATGAAGTGTTAAGAGCATTAATAGAAAGATGTGCACGGAGACCTATAATACACTCCATAAAGTATAACTCAGAACTATTTCCTACAACATATTCGATGGCCCTTTTGAGGTAGTAGAGAATGGGGCTTTCAGATAGTAAAGCCTGTATCAATTGACTCTGAAAAGTGATTCATCAAAGATTTCTCAGCTTTTATTTGGTTGCACTGTATTAAGAAAATCCTAATACTCACAGATAACTACAGTGATCACTCATCATCTCAATCCATGCTCTCAAAACTCTTCAGTTTTGACAAATTTTCAGATAAATCTCTTGCTGTCTGCTATTCTTATTGCTTATTGTCTGGAACTCGGAAGTCAAACTGACAAGGATAATGCTGTGTCCTTTCCTGCTGGGATTCACAATGGGAAATTTCTGCACCTGAATTCTGGAAATGGGTGAATTTGAATAGCAAGGTATAGGTGTAATGGAAATTAGAACAGTTCTTTAGTGCTTCATTTTATAATCTCATGATATGCCTACACCTAATCCAAAAGCATCAGAAAATGCAGTAGTCAGATCTTTTTATTTCAGTTTAAATCACTAATGATAATCTGACAACTACTTGATTTTCGTCAAAGTTTCCAAAATATAAAGTGGGTGTCCATAACCCCACAATAGAATATATGCTACTAGGTGACACGTACTCGTGCACTTACTGTACAACTGGTCATAAATCCACACAGAAGCCTGTGTGTCACAGAAGCTCTGAAGCCCTGCCTGGCATGTCATCAAGATAAATATGTGTGACAGGAGGAACTTGCTTGTTCCATGTAAGATCAGGCTGGAATATGAAAAACACCAGGACAGAACGTCCTCATCCATGGCTTATTTATAAGAAGTTACAATATATAAGTCAAAATAGCTGAAAACACTTTATTTCAAGATTAACTTGACTGTCTAATTCAATAATCTGGTGGTCCCAATGTGTCAAAATTTGGTATGTAACACATAGTGTGAATTTTTTTTATTAGTTACTTTAAAAGTTTAAAATATATAAAAACGAAATGCAAATTAAAAGTTTGCAGGGCATCTCAAGTATCTCCAGAGAACTTCCACAGATGATAGAGTGTGAAGACCACGGGCTTAGAGCCTTTGAGGTTAAAACGTCAACTGCCCCTACTATTTAAGGATCACCAAGTCACTTCCAAACTTTAGCCCTGAGCAGAAGCCATTCCTTATTATCCTGAAAGCAGTGAAACTGAGAAACAAAATTGCACAAAGTGTTTTAAGATTCTCTGATGAGTTAAAATATAAAAGGCTGGAACCAAAATTGAGATACAGTATTCATTTGTCAATGTTGTTCAGACATTAATTCATTTAACAATTATTGACCATCTACCATGTGCCAGGCACTGATACAGAAACCCGAGATAATCAGTGGGTGGGAAAAAAAGACAAAATTCCCTACCTTTGTGAAATTTAAAGCCTAGAAGAGACAGAGGGAGAGACAATAAACATAAATAAGAAGCATAGTGATAGATGCAATGAAAAAACTGAGTGGAGTCAGGGGAGTTGGAAATTCAGCAAAGGCAGGCTACGATTTTAAATAGGATGGTAAGGGCAGGCCTCACTGAGAAAGTAAACGTGGACCAAAGAGGCTAAGAGATAAGCCAAGAGGACATCAGAGCAGCAGGCCTCCAAGCAGAGTCCCAGGACCATAAGCATTGACTGGAAACGTGTTTCTAGCTCAGGAAGGCTGGGGTGGGGCCCCGGAGTCTGTTTTAACAAGGTCTCCAGTCACTCTGAGGTATCCCTAAAGTTTGATAACCAACTGCCCAGGAGTAAAGACCCTGAAATAGGGCCTTCTCTAGGATGTTCTACAGAAATAGGATGAAACCAGGTGTCTGTAGGTGAAAGCCACGAGGAGAAGGATAAAGATGAGCAAAGAGAGGTCACTGGAAGCCAGGGCATGCACAGATTACGGCCACAGGGAGGCATTTACTCCCAGGCAAACGGGGAGCTACTGCAGGATTTCAGGCAGAGGAGCTACATGGCCTGACATATTTTAAAACATCAATGCTGGCTGCCATGTTGAGTGAAGCACTATATTACTTGCTTCGGGAGACAACTCCTTAACTTCTAAATTCTACTTTGGACAGGGGTATGCTACTAAATGTTAAGAGTAGTGTCTGTGGGCGAGGAGCTCCAAACTGTAGTGTTTTCTGACTCCCATGGTGTAAACTCTCCTACCATGCTGACTGCAAACTGCCTACATGATTCACTGAATATTGAGCTGTGACAAGATGAGTACAATCAACTCATGATACTGACTCAGGTCCTAATGCCACTGCTACCACAGAGAACATTTAATGATGAGGAATTTTGTAAATATGATTGGAAATATTATTTCATAAGTCTACATAAATGCAGTGTCTTTACTTGTACAATAGGTATACTGTTACTTAAACTCCAAATTCTGCCAATGAGATTGCAGTCTGTAATCTTTGAAAAATCTGATAACATTTTTAAAGTGCAGCACCTTCTATAAAGCAAAAGATAGTCCATGAGTTCTTGATAACAGCAAGCGTGGCTACCATCAGGCGCGTGTTCCACACATTCTCCAGTCTGCAAGATCCCAGCGTGTGCCACCCACACTCAGACCCGGGCAGCCAGATCAGCAAATGTGCACAAGCCTGACTCCTGCCAAACAATGGGGTCTTTCAAGCCTTACAATCTTGTGAAGAAACAGACTGAAACGTCATGGGAAAAATTAGGAAATATTGGAGAAAAACAGCTCACAAAATGAGAGGTAGAATGACTTGCTCACATGTTCTAATTCTTGAACAAAAAGAAACAAGTGACTGTCACATGCCTGCTCTGACCCTTTCACTTCAGAAGAGAAGCATCCAAACCCCTGCCCCCCTTTCCCTTACTGATCACAGCAGCAAGATAAGAACAAGACATCAGAATGAGGACTTTTTAAATCTAAAGGAGCAGAGTTAATTTTAAATGTCTTACCCTCATGAAAGTATAACCACCAGCCCAAACTATCAGCCTTGTTTGGTGATCCAAAATGTGAACACAAACACAGACCAACTAGACTTCAACAACCGCACAAAGGAGGAGAGATTCCCAATGTACCTTTTGAAAAATTAGCTCTTCTTGTGTTAAATTTTATATAATAGCTAGCTCCACCTGCGCAGCCCTTCCTTCTTAACTGCTATACCAAATTTATGCTTTTCATACCAGCCCAGCCAGCTGGCCTGCCCCAGTGGCCTGCAACACTCCATTCCCATCCCCTTGCCCTTGCCAAAAGCTGTTCACTTGCAAAGTATCCGTCTCATCTTACCCAACAAACACTCTCTCTTGATTTAAAAATCCTAGTTTAAGATTTACCTATTGTAAAAAAAAATTTTTAGATGAATCAAGTACATTTGCAAACTTGCCAACAAATTTACACTTCTGCTTTAATACACTTTCATAATCCAACTATATTTTCCAGTTGACTATGTTAATCTGATTTCACTAAACTCCCCGAGGACTAAGTCTGAGTCAATTTTTCCTTTCATGATCTCCAGCTCTCCACTATATCGCTATCTGTCTGTAGGATGTTATCGGCTGCTAAGCACTATAAGTATGTCAGCTACTATCTCTCAATAGTGAATGTGATGGCCAACCTTTTTGGGAAAAGAACCATAATTGGATTATTACCATAAAACATTATGCAGGAGAGGTGTTTATTTTGCTCTTGGAAGAAAAAAGTATGTGTTAAAACCATAAAAATGTTTTTAAAGGTAAAGCAACTTAAAATGAAATTTCTACGTAGTGAAAATAAGAGAGTCAAATGAGGCTGAGAATTTTTCAAACATACCTTAAAGACATGTCACCAGCATCACTGGTGAGCCTAAGTATAAGAATAACCTTTGGGGAAAAACCATCATTTGACAAGGAGGCACAATTCCGAGGCAGGTAGTGAAAGGCACAGATTACATGCAAATTAATCATGCCCCTGAAATGCAAGGGAGATGGTGGTGAGCAGCTGTCAGAGGTAGCAAGTGAGTTCCATCCACAGAGGTGATGCCACAGTCTTTTCAACTTAACATGTCTGTGAACTTACAGACCAAATTCTTAAACCACTGTTCAAACTCTGCTGCATATCAGAATGACCTGGAGACCTTTTTAAAACTCCATTGCCCAGGTCACATCCTATAGTAACAAAAACAGAATTGTCTGGGGCGAGAGCCAGGTGATTCCAATGTGCATCAAAGCTTTAGTACCACTGTCCTACTCTCTGCTGTCTTCTACTCCACGGTTTAGCTCAATGAGGAAAAAGCACTGTTATTAAAGTTGGTGATGGTTATGAGCAAAGGCCACTTTGACACTTTTAAATGGGAAGTCACTGCTTTGGTTCAACACAAAGTCTGAGCTCTGATACTCATAATTGGTGTATTACACAGTCTGAATAAAAACCCTGAAATAAACATGTGGCTCTGGGATTTAGACTAGGCCCATGGTAGGTGTGAGCCCTGAGAACGACGATAATTGGAATGTTACCCCTGAGCCATCAAGGCCGTTAGTGGGAGAACAAGCAGCCAGGATGCAGGTCCTATGTCAGTCACCTGCTGGCTGAGGGGTGACAGGCAACTGCCCACAGCATCCCACCAGTGTTCCTCGGAGGCAGCGGTTTCCAGCCCTGGCTGTCTGCTAGTGACCCCACAGATTCTGACTGATGTGCTGTGGGGTCCCAAGATGCCTATATTTCATAAATTCCCCAGGTGACAGTTATGTCATACCAGTGTAGAGAACCACAGGCAGAGAGGGTATGAGAAAGGGATCTGAGGCCATCCTGTGTGGGTTCAAATCCCTGCTCCACCTGTTATACTAGATTTGGCTCAGTTTCTTTATTTGTAAAAATGGAGATAATTGATAATAACTCCTTTGTTGTGAGGCTTAACAGACTTAATCCACTTATCTACCTTGCTGGATTATTGTGAGGATTTGGCATAACGCCTGGTACACAGCAAATGCTCAATTTTCTATATATCATGTATAAAGATATACATGTGCATACATGTGTATTTCATAAGGATTAAACAGCATATATATAAAAGGCTTAGCACTGTCTCAATACAGAAAATGCTCAATAAACATAAACTGAGCTGATGATGACACAATTGTGACAGTGGGACAACTTGCACCTGGCTGTCTTCCATCTGGGATTTCACCCTTTCCTCCCTGCATGGCAGGCTTTTCTTCAGAAAACCACAATTATAAAACCTAAAAAATTATGGGGATGGAGCAGAGCACTTTGCTCTCCAGTTTAATTGTTAGGAGGCCTCACTAACCATGAGGGGTAGTTCTGCAGAGAGATGACGGGAATGTGAGCTTAATGGCAAAGAGCTCTGGAAACCTGACTCTGCCCCCACATGATGATAAATAGCAGAGCTTGACAGCCAGAGGAAACTCAACCCCCTCATTTCCTAGGGGAACCCAGAGTTGAAATGTGTTTTGCTCAAGATCACACTGTGAGTGGCAGAACTGGGATCAGACCTGGGACAGAACTCTTTCATTCCCAGGTCGCACCCACTGATCACCCCTGGGGAGGAGTGTGCCTGAAAGGTGCCTACCACAGAAGATGCTGCCCTTGTGGCCAAGGCCAGTGTGAGGGTGAGGAATGTGGTGCCCAGTTTCCCGGCTGCTTTCTTCCCCTCTCTGCCGGGTTCCCTCCCCCTGTCCAAATCCCACACCCTGTAGGCCACTTCCGCTGACACCGAGGGTGTGAAGTGCGGGGGGAACAGCTGCGGATTGTTGTGGCCAATCTGTTTTCTTATGGATGTTCAGTTCCAATTTCATAACATACAACAATTATAAAAAGGGTTTAATTTCCCAAATCTTCATTACATACAACTGTTCAGGGATACATGTCTATAAATGGATATGTACATACGTTTTGCCCACCAACCAAGGACAGGAAATCCTGCCTGTTAGCTCTTCGTCTCAGACCACCCCGAGTATTTTCACCGACAAATGTGACTTTGCCTTAACTGCATGACCAAACTGCAAATTCAAATGCCATTCAGCAAAGGTACAACATTCACATCCTGTAACTGTGCCCCTATCCAATTCCAACTCAGTGACCCTGGGCTAGAGCCTAATCCAGAAGATTACAAAGCAACATCCTGATGAGTTGTCATGGCAACCCTGAGATGTCAGCTATTTCATGTCGTCCCTGGGCCGCAAATTTTCATTTTTTAAGTCTACTCGTATCCTACTATTTCATGTATAACAACCGACTCAAATGCAATTTGAAATGTCAGCTGCCAAACATAATTAAGAGATGCCACTTGCTATTATAGCCAATAATAAAAGATTTCTAGCTGCTTCTGTTTCAAAGATACAGCAAATCACTGTGTATTTTAAGTCCTGGGCTGGTCCTCAAAGAGATGCTATTTAGCCAGACTTCCTCCATTTTTGTTTAATTAGGCAATATTTAAGAGAGGCTTGGAGATGAAAAGGATGTTAGTGAAAGCTAGGATTATTTTCTCAGCCAAAGGAAATGCACTGATCTTCAAACTTATAAGAGTCACAGAATATTTGGTCCAAAACAGAGAAAGGGAAAAAGTGCTGATTGTGATCCAAGCCTCTTAAACATAAATATACAAGGGTGCCTTGTAACAGCTGCAATTCTTTGTATCTGGGTGGGAGAGAATTACTGAAATGCAGGTAATCAAAACACCTTGTTTTAATCAGCAGGTTCTACCCTTTCCATATGCTATATCCATTCACCAGCAGTGGCCTTTATGTAAGGTATAATGGGGTCAACACCTACCTCCGCAGGTGTCTCTCTCTTGCCTGCTTCAACCTGTAGCCCAGGCTAAGCACACCTGAGGGCCAGCGGAGCCTGAGTTTGCCAAGAGCTCTATTGTGAGTAGACCAACGCAGAGAGATTGCTCTTGAAATTCTCATTAGCTAAAAAAGTATTAAAATCACCTTTACAAAGAGCAAAGCTGATTGTTAAAGTTGTGTTGATTTTTATTTTCCATGTTTATCACTTAGCAGAAATGTTAATCAGAAAAGAAAAGTCCAGGGGATGAACCATAGGCCCAGAAGGAAAAAGAAATGAGGACACAGACAAACCAGATTATTAGTCCTGAAATAATCCAGAAGTAAACAGATAACACAGCACACTCTGTGAGTTGCTTTTAACCCTAAACATAAGCAGAACAGAGAGGTGGGCAGTGTGGCTGTGCCCCAGCAACTCGACACCAACACTAACCAAAACAGATGCAGTGGCAAACTATTTTTCTGCTAGAGTTTTAAGAGAACTTTTCTCCTTGTAAATTTTGAAAATCAACTTACATGACATTCTCTTTCCATCTTCACAACAGCTACCAGAAAGTTCAAAACCACATTTATGGCCTGACTCTACCAAGTCCTTAAATGGTCTTCTTGATATCTTTTATTAATTCCTAGCCTTATTTTCTTGTTTTTTTGATTATCTACTTTAATAAGGAGTTTCTCTGGAGCCAAATTAAATCTTTTTGCAGTAATGCTGGGTTATTATTCAATAGGCCTTCATTAAGCCTCAGATATTTCAGGGACCACCTTTCTTCAATTTGTGAGATGGGAGATTACAGGCTTAAACAAAAATTTGTGTCAGTTTACAGAGCAACTAAAACAATAGCAATTTCTTGTACTTGTTTTAATCGCATTTTGAATTGATAAACTAAAATAGAGAAGAGAGCTATAATAGCAAGCTAAACCATGATAAGGTGAGAAACCATGTTTTTTCTTTTGTTTTTTTAATTTGGGGGCATGTACTCGTGACTCTGGCCAACATCCAGAGGACAAGTCCCCTGCGGTAAAGCAATTCTTGGACTATCACCCAATCCTCTCTTCTGTGTGAGAATGTCACCTTGGCAGGTCTCCACCCAAGCCTTCGTGGGGTATGTGCCTTCAGCCTGTCTTGGACGGAGCCTGTGTGCTTCCGTCTGCCTGTGCATCGGGCTGCCAGCTCCATCTACTCCCAGCAAACTCAGCTTGACTATTTATAGTGCTGGTGTGGACTGACATAGATTTAGGTCTGAATTTCTGCATCCTTTACTGACTGTGTGATCCTGGACAAGGTACCAAACTCCCTGAATCTCAGTTACCTCATGTGAAAATTGGTAATAATAAAGTCCCTTTTGGGATTTATGTGAGGACTAAATTAAATAATGCTCATAAGGCCCTTAATAAAATGCCTGACACATCCCTCAGTACTCAATAAATATCAGCTTTTATTTACTGATGACTGTCAGTATTACTGTCATCATCATCACAATTCTTTAAAGAATTATCAGTGCTCACAACCTCATGGTCTTTATGTCTCCTGACAGCATCCACAGGCACAGGTGACAATTCTCCCAGAATCAGTCTGCAGGGATCAGAGCGAGTGCCAGGCACAGTGCTATGGACCAGGCATGAGACAGCACACCTACGCAGAAAACAGCGAGGCCGACTAAGCCTCTGCAATGATATTTTACCTCAGCTCACACAGACCATTTCAGAGACTGCGTGCTTAAAAATCAGATTCGGAGCTTTCCTGTTGGTTTAAAGAGCCGGTCTTCTGGGGCTGGTGGAGCAACAGGAGGAGGACACTCCCATCTCCTTATCACCTCCTGCATCGGCGCAACGGGGCTTCTGGGCTGCGCGGATTGGGGAGCTGGTGATGTAGTTACGTTTCCTGGAAATACAGGCAGCAATTTCCTGTGGCTTCCTCTGTTTTTGATGTAGAGATGAGCACATGTAAAAACTAAACACATGAAGGATCGGCGCTTGGGGGTGGGGGTGGGGTGCACATGTCGAAAAATACTGTCATTTCCTCATAAACAGAATCAGAAGTGCAAAGCATAAGCTGTCTTCCAAAGAGCATACTCCCTAGGAAGAATCTGTACAGCCGGGCTGTGAGGTGACAGTGAAGGTATAAACCAGCTTCCCAGGCCTGTACATGCAGCTGTGTTCTCCTGCTCGAATTGGTGAACATTTCCATGAACTTCCTTGCTTACTCACGCAACAAAGAGCCAAAATTTCCATGAAGGTCAATGTTTTGCATAACCCTTAGGCTAAAAAATCTCTGAGCTGGTCACAGAGCTTCAGTGAAGATTTCTCCAGTATTTGGGGCCAGGTCAGAAAAAGGTCACTCTCTGAAGTGGAACGTAGTAAAAGTTTGAGATGAACTAAACTGTTTACGTAGCTAACACACATTATTACATTTGGGAAATGGCCAGGTTCACAGAAGGTGGACCCAGTATAGCTTACGAATGAAACAAAGAAAATGATAACTTGGCCAATGATACCATAACCTGCTGAAGAAAGAGTCCCAGGAGCAGGATGTCCAGTCTCCATAGGCGCACACAAATCAGAGTGGATCTGGACGGCATGGAAGGCAGGCAGCCTAGGGATGAATCCCACCTTTGCCACTCACTAGCTGACTCTGAGCAAGTTACTTAATCTCTCTAAACTTCTGCTTCCATGTGTGATTTTTGTTTATACATTACTGGCTCCCTCTCCTTTGTGAAAAGCTGCCCCTCTAAATAGGAGCACCCATCATCACAGCTGGGTAGCTGGCCCAAAGATAGCTTTCATTTACAGGATACAGTTATATCTTTTTTGCTTAAGTTAGTCTGTCACTTGAAGTGAAAAATATCTTGGTCAATACATCTCATTCGCAAAAGTTGCTGTGAGAACCCAATAAAGTCACATACAGCAGACATAAGAAATGCTGGTTGATTCCTAGAAAGGAAAGTTAGTGCATAGTTAATATTAACAGTATAAGTGCTGGAGTCCAGCTGCATAGATTCAAATCCCAGCTCTTCTCACAAGAGAAATTGCTTAACATCTTTGTTCTCAGTTTCCCAGTCTAAAAATGGAGCTAACAACAGTAACTATATCATAGGGTTGTGAAGACTGAATCAAAGTAGATGAAGCATATGGTACAGTGCCTGACACACAGTAAACATTCAGTAGTTGGCCATTATTATTACAAAGGTGGACTATACTGATTTTTGTTAAGGACTGTGTAAAAGTTATAGATCTAGAGAGAAATACCCTTCAGTTAAAAAAAAAAAAAAAAAAAGCTGAGTGCAGTGTTGTGCACCTACAGTCCCAGTTAACTTGACAAGCCAAAATGGAAGGATCCCTGAAGCCCAAGAATTCAAGTCCAGCCTGAGGAACAGATCAAGAGCCTGACTCTGAAACAAATTTTTTTAAATTTAAAAATGTAGGGAACAGGCAGTGCCTGTAGCTCAGTTGGTAGGGCGCAGGCCACATACATTGAGGCTGATGGGTTCGAACTGGGCCCAAGCCAGCTAAAACAACAATGACAACTGCAACAAAAAAATAGCCAGGTGTTGTGGTGGGTGTCTGTAGTCCCAACTACCTGGGAGGCTGAGGCAAGAGAATCACTTAAGCCCAAGAGTTGGTAGTTGCTGTGAACTGTGACACCATGGCACTCTACCCAGGGTGACAGCTTGAGACCCTGTCTCAAAAAAAAAAAAAAAAAGAGGGGGGAGGATGGGCGGAGGGAGGGTAATTGGTGGTACCACACCTACGGTGCATCTTACAAGGGTACATGTGAAACTTAGTAAATGTAGAATATAAATGTCTTAACACAATAAAAGAAAATGCCAGGAAGGCTATGTTAACCAGTGTGAGGAAAATGTGTCAAATGGTCTTTAAAACCAGTGTATGGTGCCCCATGATCACATTAATGTTCACAGCTATGATTTAATAATAAAAAAAAGTAGAAAACAAAAAAAAAGGACTCATTTGTGTAGGTAATCCAGCTTGTTGGAAAATCCTTTAATGACAATTAGAAAGGATTCACTTTTTGATATTAGATTCAGGACACTCTAATATTTGGCCACCTGAATAGACTTAATGACCAAAAGGATGTGGCCTAAGCATCACTTGTGCCACCTGGCGTCCTTCTTGTCATTATCAAGGAACGTAAAAGCAACTCATTTATGAATTAGTCTCTCATAAACTGAATGAATTATGAGTCAATTCTTACAAGTCACATCTCTCTAAAAGAACTAACAGAATTGATTTTGGTCCTGTGGCTATTCACCCACACTACGTGCTTATGAGGACCACTGGAGCCAGCTTCACTCTTGTTGAAATCTGTAGCTTGAACCTTAAAATAGGTTTACTAATTAAACACAGATTCTCCTTTGCTTTTACTTACTGTATGATATAATCACTAACTCATTCATTTGCTCATTTAACTGACATCAATCAAGCACTGTCAAGTGCTAGGGTAGGTGCTGGATAAGCAAACACTAGCAAGAAACAGTCTTCAAAATGCTTGGGGTCTAGTGAGGAAGGAAGTCAACTAATCATCAGAAAACAGGGTGAATAGGGTGCTCAGGCCAGACATGCATGTGAGGCCTCACAGGGTGGGCCCAGAAAGAGCTCCTGCATTCAGCACAAAGCATTTGGGACTCCAAAGGTTTGTACAGAGCACAGAGGGAGTGGAGAGGGTAGGGGACTTAGGTGCTTGCGAAGGAATATGTTCTGCTAAGGAAGAGAAGTCTTTGGAAGATTTTAAGCAAATTAGGACATGACCTTCAGCTTTGCCTTTTTGAAAGATGAGGCAGTATGGAAGATGGACAGCCATATGTGAACGCTAGGAGACCAGTGGTTACTGTGTTTGCCCAGAAGAGAAATGGTAAGCCTGAACATGGGGAGATGAAGGAGGGACCACTAGTGAGACTGTGGGATTGTAGAAACTAGGAGGACCTGCATTCCATGAAGCTACCCTACTTTAGCTGATTGGATGAAAATGTAGGCCTCCCACTGTCCGGCCACTTCTGAAGGAACTGAGACTACAAATTAAACTTGAAGACTGTATGTATTTATACTATGTCAATGACCCCCATAGTGAAACTGAGCCAAAGCCATTCTCCAGAAGCCCAGGAGAACTGCAAAGTATCGAGAAAGGACCCTTAAGTTAAACTTTTATTCCTCCTCAACAAGCAATTAAGTGTTATTGTGCCCAACCATAGCTAATAAGCTCAGAGACATCCTAGTTCTCTATTATCTCTGTAGACTAAACGAAATTCCCCAGATGTTGGACCCAGTGTAGTTTTATTTCCTTAGTATCTATTTATTTTCTGCCTCTCTACCTTACAAAATGTTTTCGCTTTGAATTTAACTAACTAACCACTAACTAACTAACCTGGCCACAAAATTAACATTCTCAGGGAGGGTATCTGGCCACACCTTTTGCTTTGTGACATGACAGGCCTTGGGAGAGGGGGAAGATCACCCATCTCTACTTTATCTTAAATATAGAGTATAATGGATTCCCTCCTGCACTGCTGGTTACACTGTAGTCAGCTCTTCCGAATGAACCTAGTGGGAGATATGGAGATCTGCAAATAAGTTGTGACTTCTATTGTATTTGCCACATACAACCTCTGACAAGGAAGAAGGGCTACAAGAAGGTTGATTAAATCCTGTTCAGAACCCCATCAAGGCTGAGACTCAAGGTCTTGGTAGACAATAAAGATAATGGTGGGAGAGGGATAAAGGAGAGTATCTAATACACTCTTACAGGGACAGCAAATAAATTTTAATTTTAAAAGGACATTGCGCATTCTAGAAACCAATGTGTACTTCAGTCCAAAAGTTCCATATATAAATACTGGAAAACATTTAGAAAGCAAGAGAAATCTCTTTTTCTTTTAGAAATTAGTATTAACCTAGCTTAATTACTGGTTTAAAGAAATTTAAGACTTGTCCCTTAGCCAAAAATATTCATTTTTGAAGATTTTTCAATATTTGTAAGATGAAGTCATATTCTCTATGGGAATTAAGGGAATTTTTCAATAGTCTCACCTCTTTATTAGGGGGAAACATGTATCTGTATCTATTATCTATCTATGCATTGATCGATTATCTGTTGTTAGGAAAGCAAATTTAATGAACTCCCTGAAACTCTCAGAGAAAAATTATGAGAAGACACACACTGGCTAGACACATTTCAATAGTGGTTACCATAGAAACAACTCATTAGGCTTCATTTTTGGAGTTATGCCTTTTGATAAAATATTAAATTTCTTAGAGCATTTGCATACATATACAACAGCACAACTGCTGGTGTCCAACTGAATAATGTGTTTTTAGAATTAAACTAGTTCTACGTTTAGGTTACTAATATCTGTAAAGAAAAATTCATCCTTAATGAGCTGATCTTTAAAACTATTCCTCTGCCTTCCCATTGCTTCGTACTGGGAAGAAGCCAAAGTGAGGAAGGGAGAGGCACAAAGCAGGGATCTAAGGCAGCCAGCGCGGCCTGCTTCCTAGCCACAGGTGCTGACGCTCTCCAGGCCACCGGTGAGACAGCAACTCTGGTAATTTGTTTTAATTTGTTTTAAATTAGACAAACACTGTTTTCTCTTTCTCCTACAGCAAGACAGGTCTTCTTCGCAGTGTAAGGAGCAAAGACACGTTCCCTTCATTGGACAGTGAGACTTGTAATCCTGTCATCTGTGAGCTCATACACTCTCTTTTTCATTTATATTTAAAATGTACATTCTTTGAGCCCGAGAACTTGAAAAGCACGCTTCACTTCCTATTTTGAAAATTAAGAAAAGTTACACATTTTAACATAGAACACAAGTTGCAGATGTAAACAGCCACTAACTCTGACTTTGGAACCCAAGCAGCAGCAGGTCAGTTGCATTACATTTTTCTGACTGAAAGCTGCTGGGGAGTTTGCCAATCAATGTTAATGTGATACTGGATCACAATCAATACACAACCCAATATGCACGGGGTGTGCCAAGAACAGCCTAACAATTGCTCCGCCTGACATCTGAGATGTCCACCAGCCAGGACCTTGGTAATCTTTGAAACTGGGGTTGGCGGATTTAGTTTTCTGTCAGCTGGGAGTGTCCTGGCATTAAACCAGGACCTCTATCTCCTTAAAACAATGAATTCAGCAATAATTCTGACTTCCCAGACATAAGAAGTAAATCACATTAGCAGCTGAGAAGAGGCTATGAACTTTCTGTTTGAAGGTCAACTAGAAAAGAAAACAAGAGAAAGATCAGCTGGAAATGTCATGGGTGAACCTGAGCCAGGTGCTGGCTCTAGAATTACCACAAGGTCCCACTGAGATATTAAAGCAACACAGCAGTTCTATAAAGCATCATATGATTCCCTTTCTGCTTTAAAAACTTTATAGGTATGCACACACATATTGCAATAACCTCTGGCAATAAGCACATATTTCTATCTAGAGACAGATATGACTAAGATATGAATCTTGTCTATGTGACTAACAGATGGACCTTATCTTTATATGACTAAGAAATGATGGTTATCTCTAGTGGGATCAAAGGTCATGTTTGTTTTCCTGTTTTCCCCAAACCCAGCAGTGACATGTATGATCTCCACAGGGAATGGAGAAGCACATGTGCATACACGCTACTCAAACATATGCACATTGGCTGATTGTATGTATAGCAATATTAATATATAAAAGTATTTTAATGTATTTATATATGTTTGCTATTAAAAGTTTTAAAAGTCACTATTCAAGAATTAGTCAAATAATGTAATGGGACAATAGGAAAAACAGATTCATGAATCAGTTCCAGAGTAAATCTCCACCACTATTTTAAACTTGCTAGGTAAAACAGAGACAATAAAAATCAACCTAATAGAAAAAGAAACCAGAGAGGAAGTATTTCTATATTATTAGAGGAAATATAAAAATAGATATAAGTATTTTACATTTGAGTTGTGCATTAAAAAATTAATCTTACAGGTCACAGCTATGCCCTAATTTAAAAAGTTCTATTTGTGGCCAAGTGTGGTGGCTCACACCTGTAATCCTAGCACTTGGGGAGTACTGAGGCAGGTGGATTTCTTGAGGTCAGGAATTCTGAGCAAGAACGAGACTTCCATCTTTTTTTTTTTTAATTGTTAAATCATAGCTGTGTACATTTGTGCAATCAAGAGGTACACTGTGCTGGTTTCATATACAATCTGAAATATTCTCATCAAACTGTTCAACGTAGCCTTCATGGCATTTTCTTAGTTATTGTATGTAGACATTTGTATTCTGCATTTAGTAGATTTCGCCAGTACCCATTCTAAGATGCACTGTAGGTGTGGCCCCACCCATTATCTTCCCTTCCCCTCCCTTGACCCTTTCAGAGCTGGAACATATTCTTCTTAGCAAAGTATCTCAAGAATGGAAGAAAAAGTATCCAATGTACTCAGCCCTACTATGAAGCTAATTTATAGCTTTCATATGAAGGCTACAACCCAACTATAGCATGAGGCCTCCATCTTAACTAAAAATAGAAAAACTGGTATTGTTTGGGCATCTGTAGTTCCAGCTACTTAGGAGGCTGAGGCAAGAGGATCTCTTAAGCCCAGGAGACTGAAGTTGCTGTGAATTATGATGCCACAGCAACACACAGTAAGACTCTGACTCAAAAAAAAAAAAGTTCTATTTTTATTAGCTATAAGCTTAAAAAAGTTTAATTCATAACATTTTGGAGTAATTGAAACTATAACTGTTTTTTTCCCAATATTATAAATTTACATTATATTGCCAGGCGCGGTGGCTCACGCCTATAATCCCAGCACTGTGGGAGGCTGAGGCGGGAGGATTGCTTGAGCTCAGGAGTTCGAGGCTTGTCTGAGTGAGAGTGAGACCCCAACTCGTGAAAAAAAAAATGGAAAAACCCAGCCGGGTGCAGCAGCGAGCGCCTATATTCCCAGCAGCCCCGGAGGCTGAGGCAGCAGGATACCCACAGACCAAGTCTGAGGTTGCAGTGAGCTACGACGCCACTGCCCTCTGCTCAGGGCATAGGGTAGAACTCTGCCTCGACAAAAAAAAAAAAGGTTTAAAAAATGTTAATCCTTTTGAAAACTTATTTTGCTTCATAAAAAAATGTAAAGTATGGGCAGCGCCTGTGGCTCAGCGAGTAGGGCGCCAGCCCCATATGCCAAGGGTGGTGGGTTCAAACCCAGCCCCGGCCAAACTGCAACAAAAAAATAGCCGGGCGTTGTGGCGGGCGCCTGTAGTCCCAGCTACTGGGGAGGCTGAGGCAAGAGAATTGCGGAAGCCCAGGAGTTGGCGGTTGCTGTGAGCCGTGTGAGGCTACAGCACTCTACCCGAGGGCAGTACAGCGAGACTCTGTCTCTACAAAAAAAAAAAAAGTAAAGTAGGTTACAAAGTAATTCTAACATCAATGAAGGATGTTTTATGTTTCAAAGAAGTAAACTAATAACACTAAATAACCTGCTACTGTCCGCCCTGTTATATTACTAAAAGGATCACAAGGAAAATAATAATCATTCTTCTGTCCTCTATTATAATGAGAATTCTTCCTTATAAGAATTATAAATTAAATAAGAGTACTGGCCAGGTGCAGTGGCTCATGCCTGTAATCCTAGCATTCTGGGAGGCTGAGGCAGATGGATTGCCTGAGCTTGTGAGTTTGAGACCAGCCTGAGCCAGAGCAAGACCCCCACCTCTAAAAATAGCTGGGTGTTGCACCTGTTGTCCCAGCTACTCTGGAGGCTGAGGCAAGACAATCGCTTGAGCCCAAGAGTCGGAAGTTGCTGTGAGCTATGACTCCACAGCACTCTACTGAGGGTGACAAAGCGAGACTTTGTCTCCAAAAAAAAAAGGACATATAGTTCGAAAAATTGTAAAATTTGTCATAAAACAAATTGTCTTTCTAAACCATGGTCTACAAAAATAAATCAACTATTAATCCTCTGCATGTAGACAAGATTACCCATTTTTAGTTAGAGTGAATAGTGACTACCATAGTAACTTTCCCTGCCAGGGGCCAAGTCCCCAATTCCTGCTTCACAAGCATCTGCAGTCTGTCAGACAACAACCAAATGTCAATATTGCTCCCAGCCAAACATAATTAAGAAGCTAAATCTGCCAACTTACACTAAATATAAATTCTTTTCAAAGCCAATAGGTATTACATTTGAATCCTCTCTATCACTCTTTAATGTGAGACTAGAGACAAAGACTTGTCTAAAGGTATACAGGGATATAATATACATTATAATAATATACATGTGTAACAATGATAATAATGTGATAATAATGTTATCACTTAACGATGTATTAAAAATGCTAAGATGGCACACCTCTCCAGCAGCCATTGGTTTGTAGGTAGGGGCTGCCTACCACAGTTAACAGCAACAGCTCATTGAAATAGCACCTGGGCTGGGACAATCTTCCCCACACTGTCCCCTTCCCACCTACTCCCACAGGAGGTTGGGAGCAGGCTGGGGCAGGTGTTAGCTTAGCTGTCAACATAGTGGGCTAGAGTCAGAATACATGAACATGAATCTCCTCTCTTCCAATGGTCTCATTTCCTCATCTACAAAATGGGTATTGCAGTGAGGATTAAAATATACATGAAAATAAATCATTTAACAATGGCTATCAGCCCCGATTTTCACCCTGTCTGCACTCAGAAGCAAAGTAGGAGCCAGCTAAAGCAAGGGTAGGAGGAAAAGAGGGGTAGGGTGTGGCATAGCCAGGGAAAAGACGTCTGGAAATATTAGCCACAGAAAATTGCCAACCAGTCTTCATTTTTTCAAACCACCCATTCCCAGCTACGGGTTGATGAAATAAATGTAAGAGAAATGAAAAAAAAATTTTAAAAACTACTGGAGGGCTGCAATAAACATTATGGTGCAAATATCTTTGTTACAAAGTGAGTTTTGGTCTTCTGGTATGTACCTAATAGAGGAATTGCAGGATCTGATGGCAGGTCTATTTTTAGATCCCTAAGTGATCTCCAAACATCTTTCCAAAAGGAACGTATTAGTTTGCATTCCAACCAACAGTGCAGAATTTGCACCAGAATGTTTATTGCAGCCCAATTCATAATTGCTAAGTCATGGAAGAAGACCAAGTGCCCATTGACCCATGAATGGATTAATAAATTGTGGTATATGTATACCATGGAATACTATGCAGCCTTAGAAAAGGTAGAGACTTTACCTCTTTTATATTTACATGGATGGAGCTGGAACATATTCTTCTTAGCAAAGTATCTCAAGAATGGAAGAAAAAGTATCCAATGTACTCAGCCCTACTATGAAACCAATTTATAAACATCCACACTTCCATATGAAAGCTATAACCCAACTACAGCCCAAGATGAAGAAGAAAGAGGAGGGGGAGGGGAAGGGTGACGGGAAGGGGGAGGGGAGCATGGGTAGAGGGAGGGTAATTGGTGGGACCACACCTACTGTGCATTTTAACAGGGTACATGTTAAATCTACTAAGTGTAGAATATAAATGTCTTAACACAATAACTAAGAAAATGCAGTGAAGGCTATGTTAACCAGTTTGATGAAAGTATTTCAAATTGTATATAAAACCAGCACATTGTACCCTATAATTGCATTAATGTACACAGCTATGATTTAATTAATAAAAAAAAAAAACTACTGGAGGAACAAGATTGGGAAGATAATATGACAGATATTTTACCAGAATTTTTAAAATTTGTTTTGGAGTATTCTGTTTTTCATTTTTAAGCTCTGGTCTATCTCGTTTTAATTTACTGTTAAGGTTTTTAAAAATTTGGCTATTCTTTACAGTATTTCTATGCTTATATGAAAAAATTGAGCAGAAAGTTCCCTCCTCCCCAAGTTGTCCATGTTATCAATGTAGTGAGTGAATATGGTACATTTGTTACAATTAATGAACCAATATTGACATTATTATTAACTACAGCCCATAGTTCACATCAAGATTCACTGTGGGTTACGTAGTTCTGTAGGTCTTGGCACACGCCTAATGCCATCTATCCACCATCACGGTAAGTGTTGAGCTGCTCTGGGTGAATGCTTAGAAGCTTCCCCGGGGCTCCATCCCTTGGCATTGCAGTCACGCTATGCTCAGACTGTGCTCAGAGGTCAACACGGCCTCTACCTTAGTCTTTATTATACAAGTAAAACAGTAAAAACATTTTTAGAGTAACTTGACATTTGAAGTTGTTTTCATATTTGTAATATCAAAAACTTGACTCTTAACAGGTACCTGGAATTGACAAATAGCCTTCTTATGCATATTTAAGAATTTTTTTTGTAACACTTTCAAGTTAGGTTTCTTTTGAATACTTCCCCTTCTATATTTAACATTTCTAGTGTAAAATTTTCATTTTCTAATCTAATCAAATTCTATTTAACTGCTACATTGGCGTTCATACTGGAGTACCCTGCTTTATGGAACATCTGTGCTTCTAGTGGTGTCAAATTTTAAAGTTCCTGGGAAAGGGGAATGCAGTCTTACCTTGTAATATTAGAGAAGATGTAGAAATAAGAGAGGAACATTATGTAAAGACCATAATGCGCCCAATGGAAAGATAATGATTTTTTCTGTTACGAGGACAAGACTTTTATGAAACTGCAACAAACCGTGGTTGAGACCTAAGAGAAAATATTTAATGATCTCAATAAAGAAAAAACCACTTGAATTGCTGAGCTGATTTTTATTGCTACTGTTTTACTGTTTTTATTACTGTTTTGTAATACAATGGGTCACCATCACCCACCCTGTGCTTCAGCCAATGGGTCAATTGCTGCTCCTGGATTGTTTTCCATTTCCAAACCCTTACTCAAGTGGTTCCCCATGCCCAGGATTTTCTCTCTCTGTCCTTCCTTCAGCGGTCACAGCTCAACCTGCTCTTCAAGTAGCATTTCAATCTCTACTTCACCTAGGATGCTTTCTGATGCCCCTGATGAGGCAGCATTCCTTAATTTGTACTTCTACAGCATTCTGTATTTGTTTTAGAGATTAATTTTACTCTGTTATATTCACTATATTTAAGTGTTTATTTGTCTTAGTCCACTGACTCCATTCTAGCTTAGAGTATATTACAGGTGCTCAACAAACATCTGCTACATAATGAATAAATATGCACCTTGGGGAAAAGAAACTAATTTTACTCCCTTTTGCATCCAACAGCAATATCTAGCACATGATTTATGATCAATAAATATGTGGCAAACTAAATAACCTATGAGAGTCGATTTGGACAAACTGTCCATTTGCCAAAAAGGGACACAGTTCACAGGTGACACTTCTCTGGGTGAGACCTCTGTGAAACCAGGGGCCACCCTGTTCACATGGGCATAGTATTCCATCAACTCTCAGCAAATGTCTGAAAATCAATTAACCAATCGACTACAATTTGCTCAGCACTTAGCACTCCTGACAAAATCATACATCCTTCAAATTGGGAATGTGTAGCTTTTATTTAGTAAAAAGTATAAAAAATTAAATTAATTCAATAACTAAGTCTTGAGTGTGTCCTGCTTACTAGGAACTAGGTATTACATAAGAAGGCCAAACAGCCATGATCCCTGATGTGCTCGTAAGTGGAGAAAACCACAAAGAAACAAATTCATGGGAAATATGAAATGAACATTTCAATAAGGGCTCGGAAAGAAGGGAGAAAGGAAAGTAAGTTGTTCGATGGGGCTGTGCTCATTAAGAGTGGGGAACAGGGAAGCTTCTCCAGGGAAGTAATATCAAAATGCAAGTGAGGGACGAGCAAGAGTCAGAAAAAGGCAGAAGAAGCGGGGTGGGCATTTCAGAAGGAAGGAGCAGCCTCAGGAGCTGGCTGGGCCAGGTCAGCAGAGCCCTGTGGAGTCCAGGGAGGAGACTGGACTGCTTGTGCAGTAGGGAGCCAGAGGAGAGAGGAACCGGCTGCCTTACTAGTACTCTGACCTGGGGCTCAGACCAAGGACCTGCCTTTTATTTGGTTTCTGTTCCTCCTTAGGTGCAGAATCAAAACTGAGACCAAAATTTGAGAAAATCTATACTTTTTGCTGCTTTCAGAAAATTTAAATTAAAAAAACATTTTAATATCTCAGAGAAGCATTGGAGATCTTTCAGCAGATTTATGGTTTCTGATTCAGAGATTAACTCTGTCTTGTGGCATGGGAAAAAGTGACTAGGTAAGATAATTTTCCTTCATCACTTTTCAGAAGATAGGTCAGAATCATAATGGAAATGACTCAAGCTGCTACATTTTGGAAGATGGGTGGCTGTGTCCACCGTGGGAGCAGAGGGAGGCTCTGCCAAGCATCGTCAAGAGAGGAGATGCTCTCTTGCTCTTGGTTTCACCAGGGCACTGTGTTGTGATGAGCCCCATAAGAATGCTTCTCTGATAGAAGGAAGTTAACCTCGGTACAAGGCATATTTTGTGCTTATTACCTAGTAGAATGGTTTAAATAAAAAGTAAAGTGCTCAATGGATCATTTTAATATATGTCATAAAAATAAAACCTAAGATTGAGCAATAAAAAGTAACACTAAGACAGTTGGGCACAGTGACTCACGCCTGTAATCCCAGTGAGGAGGGAGGATCACTGAAGACTACATGCCCAAGAGCAGCCTGGGCAATGTAGCAAGATCCCATCTCTACAAAAATACAAGAATTAGCCAGGTGCAGTGGTATGTTCCTGTAATTCTAGCTACTTGGGAGGCTGAGGGAAGAAGATCCCTGGAGCCCAGGAGTTAGAGGTCACAGTGAGCTATGATCACACCACTACAGCCTGGGTGATAAGAGTGAGACTCTGTCTTCCAAAAGACCAAAAAAAAAAAAAAAAAATTTTTTTTTTTTTTTTGAGTAACATTATGTGCTTTATCCAGAAGCAAATAAACCCCAATAACCCTATCAAAAATGGAGTTCTCTCTACCCAATAGTTTTTGCCATTTCTAGGCCATGTTTAGCTGACATTATTTTAAAAGACCATGAAAAGGGTGATGCACTCTCAGTGGAAAGGTGGTGTTCCACCAGTTTTGGTTACTACTGATTGAGGCCTGAACTACTGATTTCTAAATGAAAAAACAAGATGATTCATATATGCCTTAAGGAAAAAAGTAGGTTTGGTGGCCAGATCTAAATGAAAGTAAATTCAGGCAAATTCTGACATATTCTCTTTTCTTTTGCCATCTACACTAAGTATACTATTTTTTTTTCCAAGATTAAGAAAAGTTGATCTACCCAAAACAGAACTTATAAATAATTAAGAAACAGGTGTCTCAGAAATTGCTTCACCTTATGAAAAGAATCAGCTTTCATGGTGTCTTTAAAACCAATTATGAAAATGGATTTACTATTTAAGATGTAATTTTTCAAAAACACATGATGAAACTACCGCTTGTCATTCATTTGACAAATATTGATTTATTGTACTCCTGCTGTGGGCCAGGAGCTGCAGTGAACAGAAGAGTCTAAATTTTCTCATGTTGTGACTACAGAGCTATGCAATTGGGAAGGAAAATGACTTTAAGAAAATAATAAACATTTCAGTTTTACAAGATAAAAAATTGTGGATATCTGTTACACAACAGTGTAAATACAGCTAACAGTTCAAGATGGTTAAGAAAGTAAATTTTATCTTATGTGTTCATTTAACCACAATTAAAAAAATAAAATAAATTTTTAAAAAAGAAAAAGAAATAAGTGTAGCTAACATTTACTGAGTACCAACCATGTACTAAGTTCTCCACTAAGCAGAATGCCATGCCATTTAGTCCTCACCACAGCCTTAGTTCGGAAGCAGGAGTTCTCATCATCCCTATTTTACTGGTGGTACACTGAGGCACAGAGAGGTTAAGCAACTTAGCTAGGATCACAAACACAAGGAGTGGAGCTGAGATACTAGCCCAAGCAATCTGATACCAGCAACTTGTAACACCATACAAGAAAAGTTTTGAAAATAAAATAAATAATACTATTTCCAATCAGAACCATAATAGTACAAAAGTATTAATAATAGATAGTGAGTGTAAAGTAACTGTAATCCCCTCTATTTTCATTCTTCAATTTAAGTACTGGTGATGCACTTACGTATCCCAGCTTACCATCTTTTTTTGATGGTTATTTTCCTAAAAACCTAAGTGTTGAACAAACTGCTTTCAACAACTTCTCTCAAAGCCATATTCTTTTCCTATAAGTGGAAAAAAAAAATCACACAGGATGGTTTCTTTTAAAACAGACATTATTGAAACCGTAAATATTTTTAGCCCTTTGTACTTTTCATCCAGCAGCTTGGCTGTGAATAATATAGAAACATTTAAAAATAGCCATCCAGTACTCTGAAAACCATTAAATAATTTAGCACATACCCAGCACCTGCCGGACATATCTTAATCAACACTAGTTTGTTAGTCATATAAAAAAAGAGAACCCTTTCGGTTTCAGAATTTTTCTTTCTTAAAAACCAAATGCAGCACCAGGGCATTTTGTGCTAAGTTGCCCTCTCTCTTCCTAACTTAGAAGGTAACACCTGGACCACGTCATGGGTAACTAATGAAGATGCAACTCTCCCTCAGCATGACAGACATCACTGAATATGGGGAAAACCTCCTAACAGGAACCTTTATGACAACTGCAAAGATTTTAATGGAAAGTTAATTTTGTTCTATAGAAGTTATTTCTATTTATAGAAGTTGTTCAAGGTGATATTTGATGGGAACATTTGATGAAAATCTGCACTAATAAAAGAAGAGCGTGGTGATAACACTGGGTATGCTCTCTGATTTGTTTTTCCAGGGGTGGGGAAATACAATCCATAAGTTTCAGGACAGAAAGAAGGAAGCAAAGGGAAAGGAGGGAAGGGGGAACGTAAGTTCTGTAGAATCGACTATGTTCAACTGCTCTGTGCTTATTAGCATCAAACTTTCAGCAACGATCTGAGCAGCACTATGCAGTAACAAACGGAAGCAGCCAGGCAAACAAACAGTCATCACAGCCAAGTTCAAACAATATATTTACCAATATGAAGATTCACACAACTGGATGCCAGATAGATTTTTCTCTCCAGCCAAATTTGATGCAGACATGGTAACATCACCTGCCATAATCAAAATTCCTGGGAACACAGGAAGGTCTCTGACCCCAAATAAAGAGAGCTCTGGACCCCCAAAGGAAGAGTTATAACGAGGCTTTGGTGTAAACTATTTTGTTTCCTTCAACAGTCTGAGGTCCTATATGATATGACAAACATTAATAACATCTACAATTCCTACTTAGCTTTTTAAAATCTCTTTCCTTAAAAGTAAAATTTTTAATGATCAGAGCAGGCTTCTTCTGGCTTTATCATTCAACTTCCCCAGGCACAGAGGATCAACAGCATAATTCCACCTAAAGTAAAAGTGGATATCATTCTGAACAGGAAATCTGTATTTTCCCATTGTCATCAAGACTGCAACTATGATCGAGGAGACGAATTGGTACAAAACTCAACATCAGGGATGCTGGAAACAGGATTCCAAAAGTACTTATAAGGTTAGAAATGGGGCAGAATCAGTACAGCCAAGTTTCATAGACTAAAATGTGGGGTCGTGTATGTTCAGTCCCAGGGATCAAGTGGCCTGCTGTCCAATGCTGTGTGGTGCGTTGGCTAAACCAACTCTTAGGGGGTGTTGATAAAGGCTGTTCTCTGGGCGAGAGAAGCCTAAGTCCTGCACTCTCAGCTCCAAACTGCTCACCACGACGAGTGCCTCATCATTTTGCACAGCGCATTCCAAGGTACCTTCTGAAAAACTGGAGTGTGCAAAGAGAGGGGCAGATCAGAAACATTACGGAGCTACACTGTGAGGAATACTGAGGGGAAACGCACATGCAACTTAGAGGAAAGAGGACAGCTTTTTAAAATAACCACAGGTGTGCCACAGGAACCGATAATTAGATTTATTTTCTATATAGAAATTAGGATACATTACAGGAGATAATCTGCTTTTTTTAAGAGAAAATAATAACATTTTATACAACACAACATTGTAAATGAAGACTGATTCTAAGTGATAACTGCTTTTGATGTGTGTTAAACTTGAGGATGTTTAAGGCCCTGCTCAACTGTAACAATCTGTAATTATAAGGGGAAAGCACCACTCCCCTCCTGGAATTAAACGCTAAGAATTGGTCTAAGACTGGACCCACAGATTATCTCCGTTATGTATTGAGTTCATCTTTTTCAGCAAAGCTAGTGAATGAAAGGGCAACCCAAGAGAAAATAAAGAGCTCAAAGCCTTTTTGATACATCTCAGGGAAAGAGAAAACACAGTCCTAGTTAAACCATACACTTCAGATTTGAGCTGAAATTGGTCACATTTCAGTCATAGCCCTAGTCATTATAAAGTGGTCAAAGACAGTATGTGCATAGAAATAAATAAAAACATCATTGCCAACTGCTTTTTAAAAGTTATCATTGCACAAATTGCTTTTTACAAAAAAGTCTTATTCCAGAAGACCTTTTGTACACAGTTATGCAGTATATCTTTATTTTTGTCTATTTAGTATTCTTAAAGAAATTGTTTTCAAAATATCTATAACCATTTATAAAATTTGAGTGCAGGTAATTTAGCAACAAATCCCAACCAGCTAAGAGCTTAAGTAAAAGAATGAACTTCAGGACCAGAAATTACACCAAAAAAATAAGACATACTAGGGCTCAGCACCTACAGCACAGTGGTTACGGTGCCAGCCACATACACTGAGGGTGGTGGGTTTGAACTCAGCCTGGGCTGGCTAAAACAACAATGACAACTGCAACAAAAAGTAGCCAGGCCTTGTGGTGGGTGCCTGTAGTCCCAGCTACTTGGGAGGCTAAAGCAAGAGAATCACTAAAGCCCAAGAGTTGAGATTGCCATGAGCTATCACGCCACTGCACTCTACCGAGGGCAACTCTTGTCTCAAATAAATAATTTTTTAAAAAAACATAAGACATATTAGAACACCACACAGAGAAAAGCAAGTCAATAGCCTCTCAGTGTCTAGCACTGAGCTGGCTTGGTGAGCAGTTCGTGATTAGTAAATAGCTGGTAAATAGATACGTGCTATAAAGGCGCCTACAGACAGAGCATGATTTTTTCATGACAAAAATCATTGAGTATGTGAGTCTTACTAGATCTCTTCTACTTTAAGATATTCAGTAAACATTTAAAAACTGATATGTTAAAGCATGATAATAAGATGAAGCAGACTGCTTGGCTGCTCTATGCAGTAGTGATAAAATAATCTGCTGTATAAACCCGATGATGGCAGAATACCCTTCAAACACAGCAGAGGAAGGTGGGTTTCAGGTCGCTTTTTAATGAATTGCTCTCTATCTCTTTGAATTCACAATATGATTGGCTTTAAGAAAATAAAAAAAGTCCAAGACCAGAGAAAGGATATTATCTTACACTTACTAGCTGCATATTTTATTTAGGATACGTATCTTATATTTAAAAACTATCTCCTCTTGGAATTTTATCCTAAAATAAACTACTTCATCCTAAAAACAGCAAAAACGGTACCAACAAAACCCAGTCTTCAAGGGGATTTACAGAGAAGTAACAACTTGATCTATTCTAGCTGTATAAAGAGGTCTCGTCAATTCATTATCTTCACTTACAAGTATTTTACATACATCTTAAAAGCCTGAAGGAGCTATTATGTTTCAAACTCAAAGCTATTCTCCTGAGCATTAATATAACTTACACTCCCTACAACTAACCCAAATTTCAATTCCCCTCCATTAATACTCCAAAATAAGTTAAGATTGTAAAAATGATAGGTTCTTAGTCAATCAATTGACTTTTTCAACATGAGATGGTAAATGCAGCCTTCACAAACTTCAGATCATATGCCCTGTCTAGGTCCCATAAATAATACATCTCTGTGATGATTAGAGATACAAAAATATCACTGAAGGCTTCCCCACCCACATTAAGTTTTGGGGTTTTTTTGTAAAATACTCCTCCTGTGATCTGTAGCCACACAAGACTCATTTTCCAAACTGAAATCATTCTGTCTTCTACCATTTCTCCACAATAAGATTTATTAATTTTCACTCAACTTATTAAAAATTTACTATAGGGTGGTGCCTGTAGCTCAAAGGAGTAGGGTACCAGCCCATATACAGGAGGTGGCAGGTTCAAACCCAGCCCCAGCCAAAAACTGCAAAAAAAATAAAAATAAAAAAATTTACTACATGGAAAGTCAGAGTCCCATCAAGCTTTAAATTTAGTGGGTCGCACACACACACACACACACACACACACTTCTCTACATGGCACCCACGTGCCTCCTGAATGGTGAAACCAAGGTGGGTGTGGTCAAGGAGAGAGGCGGTGCTCTACTGTGATAAATGGGGAGAAATGGTGGTAGAGGTGGCATTGGAGATGGACCTGACAGGAAAAAAACATCCAGGATTTTTATTGACAAAGACTAAAGGGAAGAGAAGAGGGATGGAGAAGAGAGCCAACTTTAAACAGAAGAAACTCAATGAGCCAAATTTGCGTAAGCAAAAAATGCCATGGGTATTGCAAAAGCAGGTAAAAGCAGGTAAGTAGGGGTACCACCTGAAAGCAGGGCTCATTCATTCATGCTGGGGGAAATGGTAGATAAATGGTTCATCTGAAGGACTGGTGGTTTCACAGGATCAAAAAACATCTTCCTCTCTCTGCAGGTCATACTGTGACGGAGCACTTAGCTTCAGAAGGGTCCAATGTGGAGGACCAAGGAAGAGGTAAATCCTGGCCTGCTGTCCAGGTATAGGGCTGCAAACCAGCAGCCCACCAAGTGATGAATGTTGTGACCAGGCCTTTCACACACTAACCCAAAACTGTACCAAAACATGGAAAGGACAGTTTCCAAATATGCCCTTCTTTTTTCCTTTTAAAGCTGTTCCATTTTGAAATATTAGAACCTTCAAACTCTGAATCAGTTCTGAAGCTTTCTCTTCTCCTTCACCAGCCACTGAATGTGGAAGTTGCTAGGGGAGGGAAACCCTCCCACATAATTGTGTGATTTGATACATCCAATGCCACCTATCATTAACGACATTTTGGATTGTTCCTAATGGGAATGAGGAAGAAACTTCTTTTGTTTTAAACCAGTGAAAACTGAGAAAGTATACATTTTAAAAAAAAATTCTAAATAAATTTTATGGTGTATATGTATTTAAAATATATGCTACAGGATTCATAATGATAATAAAAAGGTGATAATAGTGAAGCAAATTACCATATTCATCATCTCGTAGTTACCTATTATTTTTGTTTTGTGTGGGAAGAGCAGCTAAATTGGCATAAATTCCCAAATACAGTAGAAATTATTACCTACAGTCCTCATGTTCACCCTGCATACCTGCTACTTTGTATCCTCAGCTTTGTATCTTCTATCTCCCCACGTCATCCCCTATCCCCATCCCTAGTAACCACTACCTTATTTTCTACCTCTTCCATTTTGGGTCCTTAGAATGCCTTGTCCCTAGGTTTTCCTCCTCCCCTCAGACCTAAGGCTTCTTTTTATTTTAGTTTATTTTTTTTTCTAAGGCTTCTTTTTATTTGCCTCCTCCATCAAAGTCCACTTCCTGGGGCCACCACTGGTTATGTCTATTCTTTGTCTTCCGTATCAGTCTCACTCCCTCCCCATCATCTATGATCTGAGCACTCACACACTGACAACATCATTCACGCAGTAACCTAAACCAGAAACCTGCAAGTTGTTCCAAACTATTTCCTCTTTCTCATTTCTCACAGTCGCGGCATTCTGAACATCCCACTTCTTAACTGGCTCTGAGCACTGCCATCTACTAATCTCTATTCCTACCGCTGCTCTCGACCACTTCTCCCGTGGACTTGGCAGGAGCACGTAATGATCCTTTGGCCTTGGATTCCGTGCCCCTTTACTTGCATCTCTATACTGCTGCGAGAGAACACTTCTCAAGCACAAATTTAACCATAAAACTTCTGTGTTAAAATTCCTGAGTGGCTCCCCATTGCCTATAGGATAAAGGACAACCTCTTTGGAATGGTATGAAAGATCCTTTGTAATTAGTTTTAGCTTGATTTTCTTCTGCCATTCTCTTCATGTCCCAAAATTCTAGTCATGTGGAGTGTCTTGAAATTCACACAATGTGACACGTTGTTTTGTGCCTCTGTGGCTCTGTCTATACCCATTGCCTTTAATGCCCCTCCCTTCTGCAACCTTGTCCTCCTGTTGGAATCGCTACATGTTCCTTCAGTGTTCACTTGGGATGCATTTGTTCAGGCGTGTCTTTCCTGATCAACTCACCTTTCAGTAGGGTCCCTTCCCACGCCTGCATCTCCAGGCAGTACAAGTGTTATGTGTGCTACCGGTACTCACTCATGGAACCCACCACTTCTACTCTGTTGTTTCTGGAACAGCACTGACACAAAGTGGGCACTAACCAAATGTGTACTGGGGGGAAGAACAGATGAAGAAGAAACCCAGTCTCCTACCTTGAGCTGGGCCTGACAAAATTTGCCTCTTAAAAACAAGATTCTCATAGAGTGGCCAAAACTAATTATGACACCAATCAACATTACACACATGGTGGCCAAGTTCAAGTAGGGACATTGCCAATTTACATGGGAGAAGTGAGTACGTGGCACTGAACATTCAAATATTCTACATAAGAGTGCCACAAAGATTGCGCAAGGACTATCATCTCAAGGGTGCGCTCACTCTTAGTAATTATACAAACTAGAGCTCATATTTCACACAGAACTTTCTAACACAAATTGGAAACAGGACTTGATTAAGCTGGGCTAGGGATAAGCATGGCTTTGTTCACAGACATGCACTTTACTTTAAATGCTTTTTTAATTTGCTCACAGAATGGAGTACAAAAATTATTCTACGAGACTTAGCCTGCAAATTTGACATGTAAAATAGGAATTTAAAATTAGAATTCTCTCTGGCCACTGAATACCAAAAGAATAAAAAGTAAATAAAAGATAAAATACATAGTTTCAAACTCTCTGGGATGTTATCTCATGCCTGATCAGTGGGAGGTCAGTTTCCAAATTCAATGCACAAGAATTTACTGAAAATAGAACTTTTAGGGAAAAATCATGGGTCAAACATTTCTATAACAAATACTGCTATTAAAGGAAACACCTTTCTCCTTGACATGATGGTGCGCGATGTGCTTATTCACAGAGACAATCCAATACCATCCCTACCTCAAGGCTCAGTGGAAATACCTCTTTTTAAAATCTGAAAAATAAATCTCCAAACATAGTGCTTCTCATAAAATACTAAATCCCACTAAAAATGCATATTTCCAGGGGAACAGTCCAAAGAAAGCTTTTAATTTGTTTAATGTTCTATAAGCTAACAGTATCAAGAAAATGTGTATCTTTCTTTTAAAATACACAAGTTAGGGCAGCACCTGTGGCTTAAAGGAGTAGGGCACCGGCCCCATATGCTGGAGGTGGCGGGTTCAAACCCAGCCCCAGCCATAAACTGCAAAAAAATAAAAATAAAATAAAATACACAAGTTAGTAAAGCTTATTCATGTATATTCCATCCAGTTGACTCTGTCCCTGCGGTTCAGCTTTGTAAGCCTAACCTGTAAAAATGCCTGTGATGAAATCAAGCTTAACATTTTGCCAAGCTGGTAAAATTATTTCTCAAAATAATGTGCTAATATATCAGCTTTTACTCAGACCTAAATGAAATGTTAGGAAAGGCCTTTCACATTTACTCCAACTACCCATTAGTAAACTTTTTTTCCTTTTCTTTTTTTTACAGGTAAGGTCTTGCCTATTGAGCAGGCTGGAGTGCAGATCATAGTTCCTTGCAATCTCAAACTCCTGACTCGAGCCATCCTCTTGCCTCAGCCTCCCAAGGAGCAATGACAACAGGCATGTACCATCATGCCTTAAACATTTTTTACTATAATAACTGGAGGTTCCATGTTCTCAGTGTAACGGCACCAGCAAAGTCCTTTGTAAACTTGCTTATAACCACAAGTTGAAGTAGGGTGAGGCCTTTCAGGGTGATGATGCTGAAGAAATGTTTTTACAGGCTGAAAGCTTATAACCTTGGTCGATTCACTAAGTGATTGCAGAACAGGAGCAGAAGCTCCATGAACTAGATAAAGCAAGTATCTGGGGGAAATCTGCATCAGTTAGGTGTGTCTATGGAAAATAAGCTAAGGAGGTTAATTCTGAGGCAAATTTGAGGACCATGACCCAGAGCCACACCCAAGAAGCTTGAGTGAGTAGACTCATGGTGGTGGGGATACAGTTGGATGTTATATATTTTAGGAAGATAGGGATTACAGGTGAGGTCGTACAATGAAAACACATACATTGGTTTGGCCCCAAAAGATGAGATATCTGGAAGGGGTGTGTTTACAAGTAATAGGTGGGTTTAAAGATTCTTTATCTGACAATTGGCTGAAAGAGTTAAGCTTTAGGGCAGTGCCTGTGGCTCAGTAGGTAGGGCGCCGGCCCCATATGCTGAGGGTGGCGGGTTCAAACCCGGCCCCAGCCAAACTGCAACCAAAAAATAGCCGGGCGTTGTGGCGGGCGCCTGTAGTCCCAGCTACTCGGGAGGCTGAGGCAGGAGAATTGCTTAAGCCCAGGAGTTGGAGGTTGCTGTGAGCTGTGTGAGGCCACGGCACTCTACCGAGGGCCATAAAGTAAGACTCTGTCTCTACAAAAAAAAAAAAAAAAAAAACCCAAGAGTTAGGCTTTAATTGACCAGGAATCAGTGAAAAATAATGCTTAGAATAAAGGGTCTGAGGTTGGATGAGGTGGCTCATGTCTGTAATCCTAGCACTCTGGGAAGCCAAGGCAGATGGAGTGCCTCAGCTCATAGGTTCAAGACGAGCCTAAGCAAGAGCAAAACCCCATCCCTAAAAATAGCCAGGTGTTGTGATGGATGTCTGTAGTCCCAACTACTCAGGAGGCTGAGGCCAGAAGATCGCTTGAGCCCAAGAGTTTAGAGTTGCTATGAGCTATGACTCCACAGAGACAAAGTGAGACTCTGTCTCCAAAAAAAAAAAAAAAAAAGATAAAAAATAAAGGATCTGTTAATCAGAGGCAAAGTACCTGACAGACTCAAGTGGTTCTGTGTATATTGAGGACCTGCAAGTAGGTCCTGCATAGCCTTAGGCCTGTCAATGAGTCACAGAAAACTTTCTATGAAGAGGAGGAGGGCATGATGAGGCCTGTCTAATCTCCTTTCTCATGAGCAACTCAATTTTAGGAATACTCTTCACCAAGAGGGGGTCCAGTCAGTCGGTAGCTAAGAAGGGGGAGCTTAAGATTTTATTTTTGTTCATAGGTGGCTCATTGGTTTATACAAAATGTATCTTTTAAGGAACAAAATAGGAATTCTACTTACCTATTTTTCTTCCCCTTACAGTTTTCAAGTCCAATCACAGCATTGTTTAATGTCTGCTCTTTTTACTCCTTTTTCCTCTGTCTAAAGTCTTCAATTAAGATTTACTTTAAAATGGCATTGTGGTTATGTGGGAAAATGCTCTCACTCTTCAGAGATGATCCTGAAGTGTTTAGGGGCAAAATATCATGAGGTCTGCAACTTTTAAATAGTCCTAAAAAAAAAAAAAAAAAAAAAAAGAATCCTTCCTGCCAACAACATATAAAAGTGCACATACAGAGACAAAATAGCAAATGCTAGTAACTGGTAAATGTAAACAAAGGGTATACAAGTGTTCCTCATACTATTCTTTTACCGTCCCTCCAGGTTTGTATTTTTCAAAAGAAAAATAAAATTAGTTTTAAAATAATTACTTAATAAAAACCAGGTTTTCAAACTGTATATACATTTCTTTAGTACCACACATACAAAATTCAAGGAGACTAGTGGTAAAGAAACATCAAGACCAACAAAAGACACATTTTGCTGTCTTCTACAGACATGACATTGAAGCAGTTTGCATGTCCCAAAAGTGGCTGTTATTTGACTGGGATAGAGGTGAAGAGGCACGATGAACACGTCCACGGTTCAGGCATTCCCCCCAGGAAGGCCCCAGAGATAGGGTCAGTGATGTCGTGGTTCACTCTCTCTCTCAGTGGATTTTGGGAGGTCTGGAAGATTGGTGACGTGTTGGGGGCAGATTCAAAGCACGTTTGTGGAATGAATTTACTAAACAAACAACTGGTATTAGACCTATACATTTAAAACTGTAAGTGCTACAAGTATTCTTAAATGCTTTCACAATACCAGCTGAGAAAATAATGCTTTTAAAAATATTTATGTGCAAATCTTGTGCAAGCTGTTTGCTACCATATAGGTCAGAATAGATTTGGTCAGAGAACATAAGATCATAGCTAAAGGCATGCTCCATTTCTAATAGAACATCAACTCTCTTTCTCCCTCAGTTATACTTGGCGCCTGTGATGAGAAAACCTTTTAAACATTTCCTCACACAGAGCTCAAAGTGGGGGAACTCACTGCCCCTCACAGGGTAGGCTTGTTATACAGGTGAGGGGTAACATGGTGGAAGACAGTTTCTTCTCCCTTCCATTATTTTTTTCCGAAATCACTTACCATTTGT